>NW_026442151.1:5495000-6695000 GCF_026898425.1 Galleria mellonella
CAATGTCCATTGATAAATATACACGACATATTTCCCAATCATATTTATTTATATTGGATAGTGTTTACATGAAAATACCCATATTTAAGACTTGATTTTTAAATCTTGTTGAAATCATACAAATATTCTGTAAATAAAATTAATAACAAATCAATACATTCAATCAATTATTAGATTTTTAATTTGTACTACTATTGTACATCAGTAAATTGTCTTATGGTTAAATCGATAATTCGTTTGTTTATATTTTGAACTGACTTTAAAAACAAGGAGGTTCTTAAATCGCGAGTATTTTTTATATATGTTACTTCATAATTTCGTCAGTTAAAACTTATTTGGAATTTTTTTTTATATCTGAAAATATATACTTATAGATCGATACCATAGGAATATTATCAAAATAGATTCAGTAATCTAGTTTTTAAATCAAATTAACTGGTTTTATCACAATTGAAGTCAGTGTTTGTTTTTGAAACACCATCTTAAATAAATCATTATATTATTATCAGTACTGTGAAAATAGATTACAGTATACATACATATTAGAAGCAAGTAGTAGGTACTACTTACCTTTAATTACGTGCAGGAGGACGTGCGCGGGCGGCGGCGCTGGCGGCGGCGCGCGCGCCACAGTACAGGTGTAGCGTCCCGCGTCATCGTTGCGCACGCGCGCTACGCGCAGCACAGAATTGGCGCCGTTCGCGCCGAACTCCGTACGAACACTATATAGCGCAAGACAAAGTGTTGTTTAAACATATACTTCTAGGGGGAAATGGATTGTTAGTAATGGGGAGGTTAGTCCCCATTGGTAACAATCTACCTTATCAGGTCAACCTCCACGCAGTTTCCCCTGAAAACCATCGTGACTAATTTATCGTTAAATTCGGCTAACTGACCTGCCTTTTCACTTTCATCAATCATCCATCACTGGTGCCCCGCCAGTATATACCGATAGCGCAGGCGGGGTTACCATTCCATTATCATCTATAAAAAAAAAACATAATTTCTAATTACTGGCAAATGCTGAAAATTAGTGTAATATTTTTTTTAAACTGTCACATAATTAATATACTTTATAAACAGCTTCGTTGAATGGACTTACCTAATTCCCCCTCTCGTGGTATCGTCATTCAACAGCGCTTCCCTTCGGTACCACAGTAGCGACGGGCCGCCTTCCATACGTAGACCTCTGACTTCGCAGCGAAGTGCCACGGTGCTTCCAACTTCGCACACTTGTTCTGATACTTCTGCACCCGCACCGTCCACTACGCGCACTGATACCTCTGCAGAATAATAATTGGGTCAGCTTCGAGAAAAACAGGCTTTGATTGGTTGGTGTACGCGCACTCTTAGATAAGTGTAGATAGATAGATAGAAAATTTATTTGCCTTACTCACAGCACACAACAAGAGACATAGATGCACAGTGAAAAAAGATAAAAAAAAAAATATACAAAAAATAAAAACAAAATGCATAAAATAAGTAACAATTTTCCCTTTCATGCGTGTGTCACAGTAACACAAAATGGTCACAACTCAACTTCTGTTGTGGCCAAGAATCAGCCGCGAAATTCCGTAGAAAAAATAATAAAAAAAAAAAAGAAAAAATAAATATAGATAAAATACATTGTGTGTGTTCATTACATTCATTATTATGTAGTAATTTCTATTATATATTTATAAATTGTTCACTTTACTTATAGTCACCAAAAATATGTAGTGAGCTTATAGGTCATGATCACATCAAATTTTGTCATTAAAAATATCAATAATTGGTTGCTAAGGAATCAGAGAATTGAGCGCAGAATAGCCTGATAAATGGGAGCAAACTGAGCAGTACAGGTGTATTCGACATGCACGCAATCGCATACACCGTTGAGGTGCGTACAAAGAACATGGCTAAGAGTTGCGGGATTGTCTTTTCTATTCTATATGTAGATATAGCAGTACTATATATTTTAAATAAGTTATAACCGTATTTTTTAATACTTACCTACAATTAAGAAATCTTAATAAAATTTGGTTGAAAAATTGATCCTCTCGATAACTTGATTTATGAGGACATGTGTTGATAGTCCAGACAAACGATTTTATAATAACAAATTACAATACAGTATGACTCACAATAGTTAGTGTTAGACATTAGACTATTTACCAGGCACAAGTAGTGTAACTCTCGCAGTGCGCGGCGGGTGTGCGGACAGTTGGCAGTCGTAGTGGGCTGCGTCCGATGGCCTCACCTCTTTAATCTCTAATCTCCATATGTCTGGTGGAATAAAGCGAGCAGAGTACCTGCAAAGAACAGTGAAATGGTAAATATTTGAAAATGTGTTAATAATTACATTAGTTATTTATATAATACAAGTAATAACTTATAATAAAAATGTTACTATTAAATCATAAAATACCATTGAAAATATCAGTTTATTTTTGGTGCCTTAGGTTATTACAGTACTTAGGTTTAGTTTTGTAAAGGTATATAAAACAATATTTGATGATGCTTGAATTTATTTCAAAATATATTAGATTGCGAGAGAAATAAATTATGTATATTATTTTTACCTTTCGCTATTAGTCAATTAAAATAATGAATTCAAGAAGGTAATCTTCTAATTTTAATATATATTTCAATTTGTCTAATATGAAGAAGCAAGGCGCCATTGGGGGGAAAGGGATTATTAGTAATGGAGACTGAGAATCCCATTGCTAGCAATATACCCAACCAGGTCGACCTCCTCGCGGTTCCTCCTGGAAACTATCATGGTTAATTTCTGATGAATTCATCATGATGGGCTAACTGGCCTGTTTTCATTCTCATCTATCACCCTTCACTGGTGCTCCGCCAGCGTATCCCATTAGCGCAGCCGGAGTTACCGTTACCTTACCATTTTCACCCATAAAAAGAACAAGGCACCATTTTATACTATAACAAGTATTTGACTGTTAAGTACGAGTATATAAATATAAGAAGTAAAAAAGAAAGTTTAAGTTGATAAATTGGAATAAAAAGAAAACATATAAAGGAACGCAGACTAAATGTAACACGTCTCGGGTGGATGTCAAACAAAACAAACCGTTTTTCACTAAAACTGGTCAATGTTGTTTATATGCACTTTAGTTTAAGAACATGGATGTTCACTGTAACTCTTGGCAGTAAAAAGTTAATGGTGAACATGAAAAATCTTTCTTATTGCTAACATCTAAAGAATAAAATTGTCTACGAGTCGACGGAGCGTAAGTATTTTCTGGGTAAGCGCACAATCTCAGATCTTATCGTCGCTTACTATCAGGTGAGGCAGGATCAAGCGCAAACTCATCTTAAAATAAAAAGAGGGAAACAGGATATGAAATATCTGTTCCTAAAGCAGTGTCTTGGACTTGTTTATAGATCTGATTTACAAAAATTATGTTTGTGAAGCCTATTGCAAATGTTTGTAACTTTGTACAAATACCTATTTTGTTCGTATTATGTGTTTTAGGGTATCTAAAACAGACATAAAGGAGACATTGTACAAAAGTCGTTTGCTTGGACACCTCTGTCCCATTCGTGTTTCTACCGTGAAGCAGTTGTTGCATAGCTGTGTTTCCGTTTGAAGCATGGGATATGGCAGTGAATTTACAGGGTACAGAGGAATAACACCTGAGTCCTAAGGAATGGCAACGCATTGGGGGTTACATGGGCAAAACAGTGTACTCTGTTATGTCCATGGTACGGCTCATGTCTATAGGTGATGGTTACCACTTTCCATCAGGTGGACCGTCAGCTTGCTCGCCATTTTTAGTTGCATAAAAAAAGGTAGCCAATAAAATGGCATAACTAACTTTTGGTGTTGCTATAAAATCTGCCGATCTCTCGGCCATTAAGTTCCCTTAGTCATCTCTAAATGTGTGTAAATGTATATACAAAAATATACCTTTCTTTTACTTTCTATTAGATGGGTCGTAAGTTTGTATACCATTTTAAGTGTCATAAAAAGAAACATCTGGGAGAATTCTATTATCAGATTGACATTAAATATTTATAAATATTTCCTAACGTTTTGGAAACCTTCATTAGCGAAATCTAAACGTAAGTGAATGATAATTAAAAATATATACAATACCGATCGTCAGCTGTGTACTGCTGAGTGCCAGTGGTCAGTAAATCCATAGGTTCCTCGTCGTTTTTTCGTCTCACCCATGATACCTATAGAAAACAGCTGCATTCATTGAAATTGTCAATTATTATTACTATCCTCATCATCATATGAACCTTTTACAGTCCACTGCTGAACATAAGCCTCCCTCTTGGGGGTTTTTTTCAGTAGTTGCCACATTTGGCAAACGGATTGGTTACCACAGTCAGGCTTTAGAGATGTTATAAAAGGGACACTGTTGCCCATCCCTCACCCTGTCTTAGTCGGCTCTTACGACACCCACGGGTTAGGAAGAGGTGCCCTATTCTATGCCAGGACCACACGGCTATTATTATATATTAATGCTATACAGTTGTTAACTGTCCATTGCTGAACATAGGCCTCTTCCATAATGTGGGAGGGAGAAGGAGACTTTGTACAAGAGTCGTTTGCTTGGGTACCTCTGTTCCATTTGTGTTTCAACCGTAAAGCAGTTGTGTTTGCATGACTGTGTTTCGGTTTGAAGGTTGGGATATGGCGTGAATTTACAGGGTACAGAGGAATAACATCCGAGTCCTCAGGAATGGCAACGCATGGAGGGTATCATGGGCGTAACAGTATAGTCTGTTATGTCCATGGTACTGCTCATATCTACAGGCGACGGTTACCACTTTCCATCAGGTGGGCTATCAGCTTATTTAGCATTCTAAGTTGTATAAAAAAAAGTGGGTTTTGCCAATAATTGCCACGCTGTGGTGTTTTAAAAGGAACGCTGCTACCCATTCCCCGACCGTTAAGGAAATGAAAGAGTCTATTTAATTATCTTTTATTATTTATTAAGATAATATTAGGTAAATTATATAAATAGTTCATTTTTGACAGTACAGATTAAGAATATTATAGGATCAACTCTGAAGTAGCTACAATTTCTGAAACTTATCTAAAAAATTAAGAATTTTAACTAAATTAAAGTTTTTTTATAACGCAAAGATAGTAAAAATTTAGTTTATACTGGTATAAACAATAATAATTTTGCTAAAAAGTGAATTGTATTATAAAAACTAATGAAATAAAGAATAAAGCACCATTATATGATACCTTGCCAGTATAAATCAATCGCGTGCGGGATTACCGTTCATTTAAGTCTATCCAAAAAAAAGGTTTAGGGTAATATATTTTATTGGCACTAAAAAAATAATGGAAACCAATCATAAACGGAATGGAACATACTTATTACCAGTTTATCGTGCAGTGCGTCAACTTTGCAGTCGAGGTGCGCAGTGGACCCAACCAAGGCTTCTATTTCTGGAGCGGCAGCTGCGTATATGCTGTTGCCATTGCCAGCTCTAAATAAATACATGAAAATTTATTTTTTAGAAATGTAAAAATCTCAATAGATCGGTATTAATCAATATTAATATCGATCACTAAATCGATTGATACATAAACGTATTATATTACTGACTATGTACATGAAATTGCTTCATTTTCAACGACTTCCTAAAGAAGATTCCAAATTAGCCTATATTTTTAGTGCATCATAATTAAGCGTTCATCATCACCGTACCAACCATCATCCCTCTATGGTGGGGAGAAAGGGATTGTTAATAATGGAGTTTGGCAGCCTCATTGCTAGCAATATGTCCTATTAGGTCGACCTCCACGTGGTTCCCCTTGGAAACCATTGTAGACAATTCTTGTTGAATTCGTCACGATGGGCTAACTGACCTAAATCATCCTCACCTATTATCCTTCACTGGTGCCCCACCAGTGTATACCGATAGCGCAGGCCGGAGTTACCATATCATTATCATCCATTAAAAAAAAACCGTCATCCTTTCACTGCTGAACATAGGCCTCTTCCATAAACTGCCATTATTAAGCGATATTATACTGTATTTTAAATACTGTATTGTACTGTACTGTAAATACCAATTTTGAGCTTTCTAAATAAATAGTACCTACACTTTTGTTGGTCCCATTTTAATTCAGACCAAAATGTTGCATTATTGAATATTGTTAAAATATATTATATTATGTTATTATATTATATTATATAGAATATTGATAAGACAATTCTTTGTAAAAAAATACGGTGATAATTACGAGAAAATTAGAATTGGATCAATACAAAAGTAAAACTGATTCTGTCACGATCGAAGTTAATGTTTTGTTTTGCGGAGGAAAATCCTGTTTGTTCACAATCTTTTATTAATTTCACTTGTTAGTTAGTTGGTAGTATTTGGGTCAAATCTTGCAAATAACTTTGAACCAATTTTCGTTGCCAGAATTAACGGAAATAGTATTTCTTTTTCCTCTATATTTCTTTTTTTTTCTATCTATGTATATTTCACCAGAGGGAGACTTTGTACAAAAGTCAATTGCTTGGGTACCTCTATCCCATTCGTGTTTCAACCGTGAAGCAGTTGTGTTTGCATAGCTGTGTTTCGGTTTGAAGGGTGGGATATAGCGTGAATTTACTGGGTACAGAGGAATAACACCTGAGTCCTCAGGAATGGCAACGTATGGGGGGTATCATGGATGAAACAGTATACCCTGTTATGTCCATGGTACTGCTCATGTCTATAGGCGACGGTTACCACATTTCATCAGGTGGGCCGTCAGCTTGTTTGCCATTCTAAGTTGTATAAAAAAAAAAAAAATTTATTTTTGTAATTTTTTGTGGATTATTAGCGACAAAATTAATATGAGATCAACCCTAAAAATACCGTCAAATTGAGAACTTTGAAATCGCGACAAAATATATTTAAAATCGCAGTTCGAAGAGACATACTCAAGAGGCTTTGGTGAGAATAAGCCATCTGTTTCCATGAAAGATAGATTGTAATCCTAATTGGTTCCGTGGTTTCAATCATAAACAGCTTAACTAGGTAGCTATAATTGAAGCAGTAGCTCACCTACCTAGCTTTCATTAACTAGAAGATAAGATATTGTTATAGTGTAGATACAGATTTTGTGTTAAAACACCCTAAAAGATTCAAATGTTAATAAAAGTGACGATAGCAAGGAAATATTTTTATAAAAATAATAAGAATTTATTTATCTTCCAGGTAATTCAAAAGTCAATTATTTGTTAGTATGATACTGAAAACTATGTTTTATTATATTTATTTTATACTAGTTGTTACCTGTCCATTGCTAAACATGAGCCTCCCCCTATTGAGGGGATTTTTACCAATATTTGACACGCTTGGCAGGCGGATTGGCAACCGTTGTTAGGTTTTTTTGATGTTTTAAGGTAGACGTTGCTGGTTATCATTCGACAATTAACTTCCATTAGTCGCCTCTTACGACATCTAGGGCTTAGTTATTACCTCCTTCCTTCCCCGTGGGGGACAGATAATACATTATCTGTCCCCCACGGGAAAGGAAGGAGGTAGTTCATTCTATGCCGGGACCACATGGCAATAAATTATGTTAGTATATAATTATTAATAGCTCTATCATCAGAAGGCTATTCGATTTATTCGTAAATATATACCGTTGTGAATCATATCTATTTACGCATCATTCCTTAAAAATATTTGGAGGTAGGTTGTAAGCAAAGACAAATAAAAATATTATGAATTTGTACATAAATAAACAGCGTAAAGAGTAAATTTGCTGTAAAATGTCAATATTGAAACTAATTTTACTGTTTACGTTTATAATTAACGAATTGTTCGCGGATACATTTGTATTTTTAATTACGTTTACTCTCGTTTCAGTAAATTGACGTTCGTGAATAGGAAATATCACTGTCAATTTATTTCGGTCTCAATGTCACTTTTAAAAACATTACATGATCCATTTGACTGTTTTGAGCCAGGTGATCATTTTACCTTCTACATAATTAATAATAAAAAACAAAAATCCAATCTCTCGTATTATAATGTTAAATGCAGGAGATTAAAAATTATAGATATTACAATAAAAATGTATCTATGTTTCTTAGTCCTTCCAATTTTATTCACTTCCTAGTCCTAACAAGGTAAAATATGGAACGGAATAACTACTATTTTTTGTAAGTGATGTTTAACATTTGTGATATCTGTAGAAAAGATTTGGAACTCTAAAAGACGTCAGTAAAATTGACGTCTTCTAGAGTTCCCAATTTTCTCTATTATTTCTTGAAATATTATTTTTATTTCTTGACTTTTACAGATATAAGGTAATGTAGAGGGTATCGGTTTTATACATGCACTCTCTTGTTAGGTGATTGCTTATTAGCAATGAACACTAGAGGGATATTTACTTTCTGAATAGCTTATATTATTACTCTCAAGTTGGTCTCTAATTATGTGAATGATATAAGTAACAAAATGAACTCACTTATGATTCCTATGTTGATGTGTGTTGGAATATGTGTCGAATATATAATTCAACAGCGGTGCACTCGATCCAGTTTCTCCGGGCTTGCGTCTCTTCTCAGCAAACGGTGCTAAACTTGGCACTGTTACAGTTGAAATTAACCTCACGTCACTCACAGTGACTTCGTCTGTCCTTATAACGTTTACAACTCGCCTATTTCTATTTCTCTTTTGTTCTAAACTTATATCGTTTACAACTACATTAGCACCCTCGTCTGATACACTTACATTATTTGTTCTATCATCACTATCAGTATTGTGGCAACATTCAACATTTCTATCTGGAGCTGTAGTACTTAATTCGAAGTTAAAATTATGTATAAGATTAAGACTAGAATAATTAATGTTATTGACAGTTTGATTATGTAAGTCGGAGTTGGCGTAAAGTATTTGATAGATTTTATTCACAGTGGGCTGTGTTCCAATTTCTTGATGTTCTTCAGTTTCATTCAATAATTTTGAAACTGTGTCGGCGTCAGTTCCTAGAAAAGAAATGAGACTGTTTTATATAATGTTGAGATCTTTTTGTCTTATCTTGGGTTTCAATTTTCTGGATGAAATCTTAGTTATTTCTATTTCAGTAATGCTGCTATAATTCTGTATGATTAATTACTAGTAACTCAGCACGGCTTTGCGTAGGTAAATTGAAATTTAGAAAAAATACAAGAATATATACAAGTCTATGTTACTCTCAGATAATGTAGCTTTCAATAGGTTAACGAATTGTCAAAATTGGCTGAGTAGTTTTTGAGTTTATGTATAATGAACAAACAAACAACCAAATTTTTCATTCTTTCATTAGTATAGATTATGAATAAAATTGAAATCACTTCTAAATTAAATTATTTGAAATTATCCTATAGAATTTCATTACCAGCATAAAAAGTAAATATGATAGCATCATATTTTAAATATACTCGTATATTTTATTGTAATTCTATATTCAAAAAGCCACAGTTTACAAACTTGTATAGATTACTTATATAGAGTTTCGTTTAATTTTATTTGTATAAATGTTCCAAAATAAATTGCTATTTCCATTGAAACCACTATTTTTAATTCATACTGCTCCTCGAAATTAAATAAATTTGCGCAATTCTACACATACTCGTATATATTTTTAATTTTCCTAATAGAGAATTAAAATCTAAGCCAGCGAAGGTTTTGTACAATAAATTTTATTTGGACGTTGCTTCAGTCACGCTCTATTTAAAATATCTTGTTGAATTAAAATATAATAAATACACTTAAGGAATACGGGGTCTCTTCAGATCTTGCAATTTAATTTCTGAGTAGCGCGTTTGTGCTAATAGGAAAATATTTTTAAATGGCCCACCGTTTACAAAAGCGTTTGCACGAAGCAGTTTCTTTGAAAATAGAACTCAGAACAAACAGTTTCAAGGGACAAGGATAAATATTTCAGCTGGGAATAATAGATTTCAGAGAATTTTCCGAGATGACAATTTGAGCCTTTCCCAATAAATGTCTTCTTGATATCGAAAAAAAAACAGATGTATTTAATACTTAAGTTTGTTATGAAACATACAATGAAATATTGTTAATCTGTAAATCGAATAATATCTGCGATTACATTGCGTAATTATTTTATATAAATTGTTAATGTTTCAGTATTTTTATTTATCTTTATACCAAGACAATTTGATTCTGAGCGAATAGAATAGAGTTTTAATAGCTTACATATATACGTACATATATCTCCCTCAGATATATATTTTGATTTATCGACTTTATTAATATATGACTTTATTAATATATACATACAACACAAAAATAGCTACTTCTACATTGCTAATATTAATCTTCATATGTCTATTTTGAAGTATCCTATGCTTTATTTTAATTTCTAGGAAAAGTCTTGGTAGAAGTAGAAGTATAATAATGGGTAATTTTGGAAGGAAATTCTTCTGCAAATGCACAGCCTTTTAGGTTCTTGAATGTGAAAATTAATTACTTCTTGATAAGAAACAGTAGAATGTCCAACCGGACAATCTGGTATTCAATTGTATAATAAAGCATACATTACCTCGACAAGGCAAGGCGGAAAGCGCGGCGAGCAGGAGCGCCGCGGTGGCCGGCGCACACATTGTTCTACATCCTAGCAAACCCTGAAACAACATGAATCTTTATATCATATATATCTTAGATCATATATATAGAGTGTTTCCATAGAAATACTTCGAAAAAAGGGTCAACTTTTTCATACAATTTTGCATGATATGATATAATAGTTATGAGTGATTCCTTTAACAACAGAGATTTATGATTTTTTTTAATGCGTAGACACTAATTTCGTTATTAAATAATACGTCAAAATACATTTTATGGTTAAGTACATATTCAATATTGATAAAAAAAACGAGTCAGCAAATTTGGCAATTAGCTGACAAAAAGTTGACCCGTTTTTGAGGCTCAATGCTCTATCTGCATAAATTCAAATTCAAATTCAAATTCAAAAATCATTTATTCATGTAGGACATTTTAGCCGCTTATGAACGTCAAATTTGTACATTATAATTTTATAATACCGTCCAGTTCGGTATATAGATCCAATTGAGAAGAACTGGGACAATTGAATTACTTTTTTTTTTTAAAGCCAGTTTATTTACAATGTATATTTATATAGGTGTCTATGTCTAACATTAAATGAAAATTCAGTGCATGAACAACTATTGCCATGCACACTCGTCATTCAAGTAATCGTTTAGTGAGTAATAGGCTTTGCTCAGTAAATATGATTTAACAGATGTTTTGAATTTATTTAAGGGTAATTCCAACATATCCTTTGGTATCTTATTGTAAATTTTTATACCTATTCCCATAAAAGACCTATTAACTTTTTCTAAACGATACTTGGGGACAGCAAGTTTGTCTTTAAATCTAGTATTAATATTATGAATATTGCTGTTTTTTGGAAATAAGTCAAGATTTTTATGAACATATAGAATATTTGAATATATAAATTGAGAAGCAACGGTGAGAATATTTGCCTCTTTGAATTTCTCTCTTAATGAGTCACGACTCTTCATACAGTACATCGCTCGAACGGCACGTTTTTGTAATATGAATATATTCTTAATATCTGCCGCTTTTCCCCATAGTAATATTCCATAAGAGAGTAAACTATGAAAATAACTAAAATAGACTAATCTAGCAGTATCAGTATCAGTGTACTGTCTAACTTTACGCACGGCAAAAGCTGCTGAACTTAGTTTCGCTGCAAGGCTTTGAATTTGTGCACCCCATTGTGTTTTATTATCTAGTGTGATTCCTAGAAAGACAGTAGAGTCTATGAATTTGAGAGATTCGTCATTTAATTTAATATTGCAATTAGTATTAAAACTTTTAGATAGAAAGAAATTAACACATTTTGTTTTTTTAGCGTTTAACATAAGATTGTTAGTTGTAAACCAGTGCAGGAGACGCCGCAAAGCACTATTTACATCGTCATAATTATTAGTCATTCTATTAACTTTAAAAATCAATGAAGTATCGTCTGCAAACAATACTATGCCGCATCTATCCTGCATGGCATATGGGAATCATTAATGTAAACTAGGAATAAAAATATGATCCTTGAGGTATTTTGACCCGTGTAGCGTTGCTATACTTTCTGTATTCTATCAGATATTTTATTAAATTTAAAGCATTGTCTTTGACGCCATAAAAAGCAAGTTTTTTTAGCAATGTATTATGATCAACGCAATCAAAAGCCTTATCACAAAAAAAATCAATCCATTTTGTGCAGCAAATAAACCTGCGTCTGTAGTTACGATGGAAAAACCGAATTGACTATGGATTAAATTATTTAAATTGAAATAATTGACAAGTTGCATAAGGATTATTTTTTCAAAAATTTTATGATGGGAGTATGGATATAGGTCTATAAAACTCCTATCTCCAGATTTAAAAAGCGGTATGAATATATATATATATATATATATATATATATATATATATATATACTATCCAGTATTATATATATTATATAATCCTCTGTTTTTTTATTAAAGTTGTTTGAATATTTTCATTATTTCTACTGATGATGTATGTCTAAAGTTAAATATGATGACTTGCTAACATTGTCTGTTAGTAAAGTTTCAGCAGCAGACGGGGAAGTTTTAAGCCTGTGTCGTATAATATATTAGTAAAAAAGATTCGAATGTATGCGCGACCTCTGTGTCGGAATTTACCAATTTGTTATTAATATTTAAAGCTATTTTGCTATTTTGAAAATTAACTTTTCCAGTTTCGCTATTTATTAAAGGTCTATTATAAATGTTTATTTACATAGGTCTATTATGAAATCAAAGGTAACAATAAGTTATAATTTATATAATAAAATATTTAAAAAAAAACGACAGTTTTAACTTTTAAAGTTTTTCTTTAAAAAAAAAGTAGTGTTCAGTTTCTTATATCCTATAGTATTATTACTTGAATTTGAGTACGAATATATTTAAAAATAAAAGTCTCGTCTTGAGAAAAGCTGAGGTTAATCAAATTTGAATTAGACTGTAGCCATGTGATTAAATCGCAAAACGCCACCATTCAGTTTATTAATTTGACTAAAGTCCTGTTGTATCTTCGCTACCCTTGAGCATGACAAAAACTGAGAAAATATGACCCTGCCTAAAGCGACGAAATTTACGATGAGACGATAAAAAACGGAGCATTATAAGAACTGTGTTGCGAGATAATGAGACGAGTTGTTGATGGAGCGAAGATTACATTCAACTGACGTTAAAAATAACAACTGAATAACTACAATAAATAATAATAATTGTGTGTATTAGTTAACGATAACAAATATCATATATTTGATCATGGGAATGCTTACTAAAGTAACTTAGTAAGTGTATTGCAAAATTAGCAAATCCCAGTATTACTGCATATCGAGTACATAACACAGTTTGTTTAAAAATCCCACACTAGAAATATAGCATGTATATTCCTCGGAAATAATTACGTATGGTGGGTATCATGGGTGTGATAGTCTACCATGTAAAATCCAAGGAGTCCTAGTTACTTTTCGTTAAGTGGTGCTCCAGATGGTTACTATTTCAAATTGGTTAAAACAACATTTCTATGTAACTTTAACGACTTTAAAGCTTATCTTCCCTTTGGTCTTCGGGAGAGGGTAAGGGGGGAAGGGTTTGAGAAAGCGACTATCCTTAATAAAGACCGTACTTATAACTGGATTTCATCTTCTGTACAATTTCCCTTTTTGTCACAATTTGTATATAAATTAAGATTTGTTAACTGATTGATATCTTTTCACAATTTTCATTTACGTTTTCATTTGAAATTAAGATTGATTGTTGTCATTTCGAAGGCGAGAAGCACTCCAAACAGCCCTCTTGTGTACAGTAACATCAGTCGTGAATAAAATTATAAATTCAATTCTCTTGAACCCCCAATGTCAATATTCATCACGGCTCAATTCTGTTCTAGAAAAACAAGAGTTTGAATTAATATTTTACAGTGAGAAATTTAGTTTGAGTGGTTTCATAATATTCACTTACACTGGGTAAGTAATAAGCAATATCGAAATATTGCTAAAGTTAATATTATTTTTCGTAATGGATTACAATAGAATCTATCTGCGATATTGATTTACCTGGCAGGGCACCAGAGAGAGGTGACAAGTGAGGACACAGTCGCATCAATTGGCACATCCGATGAATTATGATTGTCCCCCAAGGGAACTGTTAAGAGATGGATTTGTATGTTGTTAGTAGATTTTTTTGCGGATCAAAATCTTCCATTAATTTCTAAGTTTTATTTTTTAAGCTTAATTTTTTTATTAATTCCATATGTGATTATATCTTTTTGTATGTAATACAATTTTATACTATTAGTAACGACGAAAAAGGTAAACAAGCTAACTCGTTTTCTGGAAAATAGTAATATTATATATATATATATAATACAATTGTATCGTTATATTTATTATTTATGTCTTGCTTATTTCCTATATTGTATAATGTGAATAAATATACTCATTCATTCATACATAATAATTACCAATTTAAATATAATAAAAAGTAAAAAATTATAAATATTACCCAATTATTATATTTAAGTGAATAATATCGAAAGTTTGTAGCAGTTAGAGCAAAATAAATCTTGAAGGTTTTATTATTCCTGTATATTATACCTATCTGAAGACAATATTAACATACTAATTTGGAACTTGTTGGTAGCAAGCTGTCATCAAATTTCAGATGAAGCAACTCTTCAACCCCCGCAGCAGTGCGACCTTAATATTTTATTCAAAACATAATTCTGTTTCATAAAAGTTATCCTGTATCTCGGCAACTGCGGAACTAAGTCCAAAAGACGCATTATACCTTATTTAATCCCATTTATTCCACTACGTAATGAACCTTATCTCGCCACGTGAGCTATCCAGATACGAATTTTAAGTTTTCAAGTGGCTTTTAAGTACTCGAGAATAAATTGAATGGTATGAATTTGTTTGTGGAAATGCAAATAAATGACCAGGTTGTGGATTTCGTTATTTTGTTTTCGCGTGAGGCAACTTAGCGTTTAATTGAATCGCTTGTGGCGGTCTTAAGTGTATTTTCAACTTCGGCCTTCATCTGTTCCTGAGTTAATTTACATTTACTTTCTGTAACTGGTGTCTACTAAGTATGGTTGGTAAATATATGATAACTTCAGTGTTTTATTATTTTTAATAAAATATATCCCATTCTACTCGTTGCTTATGTTGCTTTCTATAGATGAAAGAGTTTTTTTTTAATTGGTTAAGAACTTTTTAGTCTATCCATTACAAACAATAAAAACAAATCTTCCTATTTTTAATATTAGCACAGTATAAAAACTACTAATTTACAACAAAATTATTTTAAATACCAACATGTAGCTATATTCTGTACTTTACCCGTGTTAGAATTAGTTATATGTATTTCTGATCATAGGCGTATTTAGAAGGACACCGGGTGTACTGTACCCACCTCAGAATAAATAACTGAGCTATCAGCTGCAGGCAAAAGGCGGATTAGCAACCGCAGTTAGACTTTGGAGATGTTTTAAGAGAGAGGCTGCTGCTCGTCCCACGCCCTCCTTTACTCGACTCATACTACATCCACGTTCTTGACGGAAGGGGTGGCCTATTCTATGTCGTGACTACATGGCTAGTACTACACCATAACAGCTTTTAATAGTCCACTGTTGAATTTGGTAATACTGGTCTTTTTCGACATTGCAATATTTTACCTGTACATCTACAATTTAAACACACATTTCTTAAGGAAAACTTTTTTAACAAAAAATATTGGAACGAAATTAATCATGCTGTATATACGAGGGCGGTCGCACGGAAGCAACTTTGTACCAATAGCGCTCGCGTAAATAACTGTTATGGTGAGCATACGGCTGACTACCTGGTTTCTCGATTTATTAATGAACTACCCACCGATGTACGAGATAACATTACTATTAGCAACATCAAGTATAAATTAAAACGATACTTCTTGCATGGTTTTAATACAATTTAAATAATTTTAATGTATTTAGTATTAATATAAACCTACGTGGTTTCTGAATGCTAATGTAACATAAATTCTGTAAATTGTATTTTTATTGATAATAAAAAAAAAAAAAGAAATTTAGGTCTCCGGCTACTGGTGAATTGGGGGATGCCAATAATTGCACGGATGTTTTAACAGGGACGCTGCTGCTCATCCCCCGGCTATTGAATTCCCTTAGCCGCCTCTTACGACACGTACGAGAAAGAAAAGGGTGGCTCATTCTATGCTGGGAACAAACGCCAGTACATATTGCACATTTTTTGCAGCCCCCTCCCTGGAAAATAATCTTAAATGATACTCTAATGCTACTAATCGAGGCTATTATCTTTTTGTGTGTCAAATTTAATTCAAATTTCTTTATTAATTGTGTAATTAATATCTAAACCTGCTTATATTTTATTTTAACGTATACTTATATCTTGTTAAAACTGGGATACGATTAAGTTTACATAGGTACGTTTGTATGTAAACTTTATCGTAATATACTATATATATATAGAATATACTGAACTCAACGTAGTGCAAATGAAGGAGGTCGAGATTTTTTTTTTATTATTTTTCATCTGTACTTGAGCGTATATCGATGAGTCGTCCACTTGAGGTACTCCAGTGGGAAATAATGCTGAGCAGATCATATTTATTCTTGACGTTTTATGCCTATTCGATTTGAGATTACTGCGATATGTTTCGGATTTATCGTAGTACGAATAAAATTGTATTCTAGATTTACTTTATTGATGTTTCTAACTATATAAGTACGTATATTGAACAATCAGCGTGATGACAAAATCGAACTAGGATCAAATCAAAATCACATTATATATATGTTAAATATTTAATGTCCAGGTATTACATATTTTTTTTTTATTCGAAATTTCCGTTTTACTGTTTATTCAGCCCAGTTTTATTACAAATATGCGCCAAAATAAATGTAAAATTCGAATCGCTATTTACGTGTATAATTACAGTTCTATTCAAATCTGTTCTTAAGTTAGATTAAACTATTTTTTATTTTTATACATTATATACATATTATTATTTATATATACACATTATACATTTATACATATATTACATATATTTAACAGTCTGATTAAGGTCATTGGTAAAGTAAGAATAAATTATTTGGACCGAACGAAGTCTGTCGAGTCAGTTAGTATAAATATAGTCACAAATTACATTTGAATACTTGAACTAGGCAAAAAGGTAACGAAAGAATATTAGTAAATAATATTTTTTATAGGACCTCCTCGTACATAGTTCCTAAAGCGATCGTAGGGACAGTATGTTACAAGAATGCGAACAATCGAAAAAAGGAAATTCTTCCCTCAACGGTTGGCTGGAGTATGCCGGCTCACTAAGTACCTATTTACGCTACACTTGAAGGATTCAAGGTTGAAGGAAACACATCATGGGAAAGGCCGAGCAATAATAATATAAGATACTAATAATTCAACTAGTAAATGAGAAGGAAATAATTTTGTATACATCGCAATAAGATCATATATTTGCCTTTTGATCGCCTAAAACAATTCTTCTGGATCTTCTACCATCGGATTTATATTATCACTCAGAAAGGAAGCGATACCAGAGGGAGACTTTGTACAAAAGTCGTTTGCTTGGGTACCTCTGTACCACTCGTGTTTCTACCGTGAAGTAGTTGTGTTTGCATGGCTGTGTTTCGGTTTGAAGGGTAAGATATGACAGTGAATTTACAGGGTACAGAGAATTAACACGTTGTCCTCAGAAATGGCAACGTATGGGGGTATCATGGGCGAAACAGTGTACTCTGTTATGCCCATAGTACTGCTCATATCTATAAGCGACGGTTACCACTTTCATTCAGGTCCATCAGCTTGTTTGTCATTCTTAGTTGCGTAAAAAAAGGTAGCGAATAGTAAACTAACCTTTTTTTTTTTGGTTTCAAGTGCCTTATAAATATATGGTAAGTGGTATATTATTATTTCTATAATAAAAAAAAAAAAATCACTTCTAACAATTAAATAATATTGTATAGAAAAAAATAGACTTAAATTGTGGCAAAACAATTTATTTTGATTTAAAAACATAACTACTCAATCGATTTTGTGATTCCATGGGACTAACCTATAAACTTGTCTTTTCATTTAAAAAATAAAGATTTCCAAATTGTTTTAGAATAGACGGATTTATGAGGTAATTAACATAAAAAAAAATAACTGAATTGAGAATTACATTCTTTTTGAAGTCGATTTAAATAAAAAAAAAAAAACAGTGGCACTCCGGGAGTGCTGACAGAAGTGAAAACTTGAACAATAACGGGTGTGTTTTATGCATCAGTCAGAGGGTTCGGTTACGGTAAAGGAAACAGTGTCAGGAGTACAATGGTTTTTTTCCGTCTCAAAAAATGCCAACATGTATATTTATTTATTTTACACTTTATTGCACCAAGTAAAAAAAAAATAACAAATACAGTAAATATTAATGAGAAATAATACAAAAGGCGGCCTTATCACTAAGCAATCTCTTCCAGAAAACCTTTGGGTAGAGGACATTGAGAAAAAGACAAAAGGTAGGTGGCGCACTATTATATAAATATTATCATATACAAACATATATACATACATATACATATACACACATGCATACACATACATATATTACATATAGACAATCAAATATATACATAAACATACACATACTAAAAAGCACACATACAACAAAAGAAAATGAAGGAAAACGAAGAGAGTACACAGGAAAATAGTACTATGTGTATTTATATACGTACATACACAATATATGTAGATACTCATGTGCAGAGATATCGGTTATGGTAACTATAACAGTGGCGCGAACTCAATGGATTTTCCAATCTCAAAAAATGCCGAACGCGCTTAAAGAAATTTTCACTTAAAAAATTGAGATATTTTTGTGACATCCATATTAGATGATGAGACTCATCTAGATGCTATTAATCTAGACCTATATATTTGAAAATGGCTATTACTAATTCCTGTCACGCACTTCGAAAAGTACTTTCAGCTGTAAGGGCAAGAAACAATTGAAGTATATTTCCAAGAAACTCATTTATTATACCCGATTAATGGACCTAAATATTCTTTAATGTTATTCCCAATTCAAAGTTGTTTCAGATTAACCTCATAACTTTATTACCATCGAGATTCGCATTAGAAGAGGTCTAAATTACGTTTGCCGTGCTCCTATTTGCGCCAGGAAGCCAAAGTTCGTCAATTATTCTAAGAGAAAACCAAAATGTTTCATAAGATACGAGTATATTGCACGATACGATCTGTGTAGTCGAAAAAGTGGCTTCATGGAACCGAATTCATTAAAACTGGAAAGGTTTCTCTTTTGAGGTTTTACTCTCAGAGTACACAGGAAATGAGTGTTAAATGAAACAGCCTTTATTAAATAATACGTTCGCAACAGTAATCTCATATTGATACCGATTACAACATTACGTGAAACAAGATTTATTCTATTTTTGAACACGATTGGTTTCTTAATATCAAAATTGTCACTCATGATGGCCAGCATTGTATTTTCAACAGATACCATAATAAAAACAAAATAAAAAAATTGTATACATATTATTTCTATTGCGCTCAAAATACTTATTGTCTTGTTATACGAAAATTTGCTGCACGAAATCTCTTTTTAGTGTTAAGCATGCTTCAGTACACTATTTGTCTATTATATTATATATCATTTTTTAATTCTTCAGTGCAATATAAAATAAATTGAATCAATTAACTAATGAATTGGACATCATAAAATTAAATTGAATTTAATTAAATAGGTAGTTATCTATTAGTGTTAAATTTATGAGGTAAATTCTGTTTTATCGTCGAAGACTTTACTGAAAAAAAAATCTTCTTTTCCAAGTACTACCGTTGTAACCTGTTGTAGAGAATATCATAAGATAAATGTCGTGTTTATAATGTCTCTTTATCACCAGGTTGCAAGATTAATAAACAAAACATATTAGACAATATAAAAGCCTCTTAGATTACATGGATAAAATATCCCTATATAACGCTTCGTCAAACACTGGTTAATTTATTTGTTTGGAATGGAAATTTTTAATCCAATTACTTGCAACATTGAAAAAAGCGCCTTTTGTTTTGATTTTAAAGGAATTGTTGGTTAAACATTTTTTTTTTATTTTTGACATTCAATGCTTTATAGATTATGTAATTTGAGAAAAGCGTACACAAAGTATCAATTAGTTTATTATTAGCAGGTCAAAATATTTAACTTGTAGATAGAGATCCAGCTCGACATTAGGATAATAATGATTGAATGAATGATTGTGTATACTTTATTTGCATTATACAATAAAGGAAAATACAAGACAACTAATAAATATAACGATACAATTGTATAAGTACAGCAAGGCGGACTTATTGCTGAGAGAAATCTTTTTAAGACAACCTTAGGGTAATGGACTAATTGTAGTACAAGTAGGTATTGTATAATTAAGAAAATTAACAGAATAAAACATTAAGGAAAATAATTTTTAGTAATGCATTATTATTAAAAATAAAAGCAATAATACAATATCATCATCATCGGATCGGCCATTAACTGTCCACTGCTGAACATAAGCCTCCCCCTTGGGGGTTTTTCAGTAGTTGCCACGCTTGGCAGACGGGTTGGCAACCGCAGTTAGCCCTTGGTAATATTTAATGAAGAACGTTGTTACCCATTCCTCGATGATTAAATTCCCTTACTCTAAAGTAAGCAGTGGCCAATTGTATGTATATTCTAAAAACATTTATTTAGACAAACTCCAGCATAAAAACGTGTATTTTTATACATATTTATATTATATTTAGTATTATTTTCTGATAATATAACAAACATGTTTTGAGTAGACAAAAACATAAAGTATATATACCCTAATCACTCGCTGGAATTAAACATAAAGTTTACGCTGCGCTCTTAGGAGAAATTGGCCTAAGGAGCTCCGTAAAAAGGAGAGGGTAAAATAAAAAAAAGATAAGTAAAGTACAGTATAGGAGCTTCAAACATAACATCAGTCAGGCTTACGTTGAACCGCAAAGAATAAGTGTTGAGCGGGTTTCTACTACAGTTCTAATAAATAGGGACGTTCCACAGTTCAATTTACCTAATACTCGATACTACTCGTGAATATACAATGCCTATCGTAAGTAAATAATATTAAAAAGTTTAAAAAATGTTTAGATATTTGTTCTACAACCATTCTTAATAAATTTATGTTTTTTTTTATACAACTTAGAATGGCAAACAAGATGACGGCCCACCTGATGGAAAGTGGTAACCGTCGCCTATAGACATGAGCAGTACCATGGACATAACAGGATATATACTGTTTCGCCCATGATACCCCCCATGCGTTGCCATTCCTGAGGACTCTGGTGTTATTCCTCTGTACCCAGTAAATTCACGCCATATCTCCCCACTCTTCAAACTGAAACACATCCATGCAAACTTAATTGCTTCACGGTTGAAACACGGATGGGACAGAGGTACTCAAACAATCTACTTTTGTACAAAGTCTCCCTCTGGTAAGAGGTATGTGTGGAAAGATTTTAATATGTTTTTAATTCATTACGTGTTATAACACGTAATGAATAAAAAACATATTAAAATCTTTAAAAATAAAATAAAAAAAATAGAATAATATGCCAATAACGGTTATTTATTATGTAAAATGCGAATATTACAAACATAAATGTTGACGTTTTATCAAAGGAAAGTTGATTTTGAAATCTTTTTGAAAGCACGTGTACTGTTCTATATTTTATTTTTATATTACACTTGACCGGTTTCGTTTTATGATATTCTTAGTATAAAAAAAAAATGGAATAGTGCCAAGTTTAATGTTTTTAAAATGATTACTCATTTCAAGCTGATTTAATTCGAAATTTGAATAATTTGAATTTAAAATAACGACTGCAAATGAAAGTACATGACACATCCCTAAACAAACACATGCATCACGTCTACCGGAAGGGCATGAGGGACGAGCGGCTTATCCTTAGATACTACTCCTATTTCCTGTCGTTACGCGGTGAAATATGTCTACTAATTTACGAGTTCTTAGAAGTTCCTACCACAGCCTGTTTTGTCTTGAGTTTATAACAAATGAACTCTCATATTCATTTTCTTGGTCGTTATGTGACAAAATGTTTTGCAAAAATATTACCAAAACATTATGAAAATACTGATGTTTTTATTGTTTAGTACTTGGGCGACCGAGAGTCGCATGCAAATTGTATTTCTCATATTGTCTCGTTAAAGCGATTTTATTATTTTGTATGAAATCGGTTTTTCACGGAAATAAATCAAAGTTGAAAGAATTTCTCAGAAGTTATTGAATCTGCCATTGAACCAGTAGCGTTCTGTTTGTCGTACATAAATGATTTCATTTATATATATATATATATATATATATATATATATATATATATATTGTATATATATATATATATATATATACTTTTTACTTTGTTCATGTGAATCAGTAGATATAACATACATACATATAATGTGTTAAGCCTGTTCCTGTACCAAATTGCATCCAAATCTGTTTAATTGTTCAAGCGTGATTAAGTTGCGGATATCCAACCATCTTTACAAATTAGCAATTTCACTGACGTTATAAAAGCATCCAATCGTTCTTTGAAGTGAACAAAACAAAGGAAATAAAATAGCAACACTAAGTATATAATAACCTACACTTAATACTTCGTATATTTTAGCTAAAATTACTTAGTCTAAAAAGTTAAAATTAGGAAATTAAGATTATTTTATAACGTAAGCGCCCGTTAAGGATTTTTGAAAATTTCAACTTATGGAAACATCACGAGTGCAAAGCCGCGGGCAACAACTAATAAAAGACAAAGTAAAGAACAAAATATTGATATATATTTCACGTATTTACTAAAAATATCAGACAATATGATAAAAACATAAGGAAAAGTATGTAGACATAAAAGGCAAAACGACTCATTCCATACAGCTATATTTTTCATAATACGAGGAGAAGCAAAACGACTACAATCGTAGAGCTATATTTGATATAATTTTATTTTCCCTTAATTTTTCTTGTTTGTAAAAGAAAGGAACGTTATTTCACTGTATTGTAGACTATAGACGTTTAAAATTGGAAAAACTTTATTAATTGTTCAAATAAAACATGTTCTGCACCAATCATTTATTGTATGATAGTTTCGAAATTGCATTTCACCTGCCTGATACCGGTAAATTGCAAAAGGAATTAGCTGAAGGCTTTTCTGATTGACAACAATCACGCTCGATGGCAAATCAAAGGTGTTTTCTAATTTTACTGCTGTTAAGGTGGATAAAACTAATTACAATATTCAATTACAACGGTGAAAGTAATTTTCAATTTTACTTAGTTGATAACTAGATTCAAAATTAAATTAAGTATTATTTGAAATCATCAAGATTACGGTATAAAAGAGAATATTCTTTAATTTTTTTTTGTAGTATCTAGATAATTGGATTTTTTTATTATTTAATTACTATTAAATCACAAAAAATCCTCCAATCTAGATAATATTTTATTGTTTTATCTATGATTTAACTTATCTTGCAAAATTGGATACTTACGACCTTTTGATATTTATAACTGTTTAATTTTGTAAATACTTATAAATTACAAAAACATTTCTTTTGTTTGTAAAATTTATGATCTTGACGGTATAGTGATTTCACATACAATCCCATGTTCTTCGACTTGAAGGTGAGGTGATAAATTTATATACGAAAGATGCTCAGAAAAGTTCTTTTCTTTTCAAAGAAAAACTAAACGTTTTTACTTTTACATAAATATATCATCATCATCATCATCATCATATCAGCCGTTCACTGTCCACTGTTGAATACAAGCCTCCCCTTATTGGGGGTTTTGCCAGTAGTTGTCATGCTTAGCAGGCGAATTGGCAACTGCAGTTAGACTTTGGGGATGTTTAAAGAGACACGCTGCTGGCCCTCGCTCGAGCATTAAGTTCTTTCAGTCGCCTCTTCCGATACGCATGAAAGGAAGGGATGGTTTAGTCTATTCCGCGATTTCACAGATATACAGGGGGAAGGGATTGTTAGTAATGGGGAGGTTAGCCCCGTCGCTATCAATATAGCTTATCAGGTCGACCTCCACGCGGTTCCCCCTGGAAACCATCGTGACTAATTTATCATTGAATACGTCACGATAGGCTAACAGACCTGCTTTTCATCCTCACCAATCATCTCTCACTGGTACCCCGCTAGTGTATACCGATAGCGCAGGCGGGGTTACCATTCCATGATCATCCATAAAAAAAGTACACAGCTATACATATATATAAATATGAAGAAAAAAAATGAAAGAAAAAACTTTTCAAAAACATTTACATGTTTGTTACTTAATTATATCAAATTTTATATAAAATTTGGTATGCACTCATACACGAATAAGTTATATTCTAACACGAATAATATATTATGTTTTATACATTTTATTACAAGCGGGCAAAGCTGCGGGAAACACTAACTGAACACTGACAAGCGAATTGAGAACTCTACCCTTTTTGAAATCGGTTATTTAAAATATAGATGAATAAATTTTGAAATTCCAGTAATTAATCTAGTACCCGTCGAATTTCTCCCAAAGTGTTTCGGTAACAAACCGCCGCGCCGTCTGGCGGCCTCAAATAATCACGCCGCAAACGTAAAGGGAGTGTATCTTGTTAAAACATAAAGAGGCGCCGTAAGGAAGCCAATTACGTCTCGCCATTGACTGTTCTATGAATTAATTTGTTGGAATCTCATATTTTTATTTTTTTATTTTAACAGAGAGTTAAAATTGTATGAAATTATGCTTAATTATTTATAAATTATGTGGGTGAAATTAATAGAAATAAAAATGCGTTTTGTTAATTTAATTTTAACGTTAATATTTTTAATTAATTACGTTAAGAAACGTCCATGGTACTGCTCATGTCTATAGGTGACGGTTACCATTTTCCTTCAGTTGGGCCGTCAGCTTGTTTGTCATTCTAAGTTACATAAAAACAATAAGGAAACTTAATAGTCAAAAGCTAATTGCGGTTGCTTATTCGACTACCAAGTGTGGCGACTACTGGTAATACCCCCCAATAGGGGGAGGCCTATGTTTAGCACTGAATGATTAATGATTGATATGAAAATGATATGAAGACGCGCTTTACAACAAACGTCTCTATAACGTTGGAATAGTAATAGAACGCCTAATTTAATGTTAAAAAAATCTATTTTTTTACACTGTTATATATATTGAATGATTATTGAATACTAGCGGCCCGTCCCGGCGTCGCACGGGTGGACATTTTTAACATTTCCCTTCACTGCTCTGCTCCTATTGATCGTAGCGTGATAAAAAGTATACTATAACTTGCCCAGGAGTATGAATGTAGAAATGATTGTAGCAAGATTCGTTAAAATCCGTCGAGTAGTTTTTGTTTCTATAACGAACATATAGACAGACAGACAAAAATTTTACTGATTGCATTTTTGGCATCAGTATCGATCACTAATCACCCCCTGATAGTTATTTTGGAAATACATTTCATGTACAGAATTGAACTCTCTACAGATTTATTATAAGTATAGAAGATATCTAGTAAATTATTGAATGATAACCCCGCCTATACTGTCCGTATATTGCTGAGTGCTGGTCACGTTGGCAACTAATTGTTACAAATAAGTATTATTGTCTTTTATCAACCGACTTCAAAAAAGACGTTCTCAATTCAGTTGTATTTTTTAATGTTTGTTACCTCAAAACTCCGTCAGTTCTAAACCGAATTGGCAAATTTTTTTATTATCTGAAAATACACACTTTTAGATTAATTTCATAGAATTTTTTATCAAAACTGGTGTAGCAGTTTAGTTTTCAGACGAAAATAACTGGTTTTGTTACAATTAGTCTTGTTTTTTTTTGTGGGACACAATGTTTAATCATCTTTGTTATGTAAATACAATTCGTTGTCAGTAAAGCTTTCTTTCTTTCTGTCTTATATTCTAGAGGAGCATCAGTGAGGATGTATCTCAAGTCAGTCGAGAGATGTTTAAGTTTCTTGAAGGTACCTTAGATTAAATACATAGAGTGTCTTCATAGAAATGCTTCGAAAATAACGGGTCAACTTTTTAATACAATTTTGCGTGATATTTATCATGTCTAAGTGTCTCAGTCATAAGTGATTTCTTTATAACTTCTATATTTATTTTGTCTTAGAATTTTTGCATCTTTTTATTTATTAAATAATACGTCAAGATACATTTTATACGTAAGTATATAGAACACTAATAAAAAAACGAATCAGCTAATATGACAATTAGCTGACAAAAAGATGATCTGTTTTTGAAACTCGATGCTTTATCTATATAATCTAAGGTACAAACATAAGAGAATGATGACAGATATTTTAATACCATTAAAAGATTAAAGCAGAAAATGTTTAATACATTTTCAGCTCTTTCTTTGCTGAAAAGTAAACTGTCTTAACGATAATAAATATACATATTGATATTATTAGAAAAATATTTGTACTCTTTCATAAAAAGTACATATAATATGTATTATATATACATAATATATTCTTCTGTTTAGAATAAAACATTATAATTTTTATAAAACACAAGTGATCAATAAGACACCTGTCTTTTAGGGGAAAAAATACATTTTAACTTTTTGATGCACAAAAGATGTAATCGAAAATGTTTTCCTCGTTATAAATATTCGTTATTTTGGGATCGTTCATTAAATTTCGCTCTGATCCTCTAAATTATGGGTTTTAGAGATTTTTTTCTGCAACACGAGATGCTTTGAGACACAAGCATCTATAAATTTTTGTATGTCTGAAATCTTATCAAATTTGAGTGGCGGATCCGTCAGTAGACTAAGTAGGCTAGAGTCTAAGGCGGCCGATTTTAAGAGCAAATTTAGGGCAACATCTATTTTTTTTTGTATATTGTTACAATTAAAACTGACAAAAAGTTTGTAATTAATATAGTTGGGAACTGGGCTAAACTTTAACTAACCTACTGGCGGCAAATATTCAAAACTATTGTCCAGCTTTCTTGTCTTGTTAATAAAATTAAGCTTGCTAAAGCGTTATAAATGTAAATTTACATGGATATTTATTGAATCTTAATTTTTGACAGTCAATATATTTTTATTAATGCAATTGAGGAAGACGTTTCGAAACCTGTAGCGTGTATATAATAGATATTTTACAACAGAAACAGTGAAACAACATCATCATATCATATCAGCCTTCAAACGTCCACTTCTGAATATAAGCCTCCTCCTCGGGGAGGGGGGGGGGGTTGCCAGTAGTTACCACACTTGGCAGGCTTATTGGCAACCGCAGTTAGGCTTTGTAGATGTTGTAAGAGGGACTCTGCTGCCCATCCCTCGCCTTCCCTTAGTCGCCTCCTACGACACCCACAGGAAAGGTAGGGATGGCCTTTTATACGTCGGGACCACACATCAACAATATACAAGTTCGGTGAAAAAAATAAGTTTTCAAATAATATTATATAATGTATAGTATATCATAAGTATTTTATTATTATTATATGTAGGTATATTTTTATTTATATTATTTATGCTGCATTAAAATTTATCTTTAGCCCTTTTTTTCTCCCTTTTTTAATTTTAATATTATTCTGTTACGTCATGATCAGGCACAATTTTAATTATTCCTCGCCGTCCTAAGGTTGCCTGGAAGAGATTGCTAATTAGCGATAAGGCTGCCCATTTTCCACTTTATCTTGCTTTTATATAATTAAGTTTATGTAATTTATTATTTATTTTGTTTGTGAATCGGAGATTGTGTACATAGTGTTAATCTTTATAATCTGTATCATTCTTTGAAGGAAACAATAAAGAGTTTTCTTTCATTCATTCATTTATTTATATATATTTACTTTTCCATTCAAATTAGAGGTAAGAAATATCCATATATTTTATTTATTTATTTAAAGGAACACCAACAACATATTGCATTATAACATATATAACAAACAATAAATACAATACAATATTAATGCACATGCCTATTATAGGTATTCACAGCATTTACTTTAACATAGTTATACAGTGCGAGAAAATGAAGTAACAATTAGAATAAATTAAATTAAATAACACTAGACAAATATTTTAAAAGTTGCGTTATTAGTTATAGAAATTGTATATTTCTAACCTAACCTAACCTAAACTAATTTGTAACCTAAGTTGTGAGTAATATCAGTAAATACGATTGTAAGTGAATTAAGTTAACAAATATTAAGAAACATATATATTATGATAATTAGAGTAACTTATTATTAGATTATTGTACAAAGTGTTTCAACAATTTATTCCTGTAGGAATTCGAACTATCATGCACTGTATCAATTGTAGGTAATTTGGCATTAATTTCATTGTATGACGCACTAATCCTGGCCAGAGTTTGATGCAGTCCTAGATTTTTTTTTTTATGGATATGATAATGGAATGGTAACCCCACCCGCGCTATCGGTATACACCGGCGGGGCACCAGTGAAGGATGATAGGTGAGGAGGAAGTAGGTCAGTTAGCCCATCGTGACGAATTAAACAAGAATTGTTCACAATGGTTTCCAGGGGGAACCACGTGGAGGTCGACCTGATATTAGGGCATATTGCTAGCAATGGGGCTGTCAAACTCCATTGCTAACAACCCCTTTCCCCTCTGCAGTCCTAGATTTGTTCTGTTTGTTTTAGTTATAATATCTATATACTTATCCAATATTAAATATGTTTAATTTAATTTATTATATTTGGGACAACAACAGCTTTTTACGAAATTCAATACATATTATATTACATTTACTACATGTTAGACAATTATAGTTAGCCACAGTGTAAAACATAAGCATCCGTTAAGCAAATAAAACCATACTTTATAGTAATAGTAATAGGGTACATCCGCTATAATGTTCACATTGCAGGTATACTGATAATACAGTATGTTTCTAAAAATAATATTGGATAACAGACTTTTAACATTTTTGAAAATAGAATCCGACCAATATGGGCGATATCCAAATGGATGGTGATCTTTTTTTCACCACCAATGTCCAGAAGAAGCCATTATATAGATATCAGATCGGTATCTACATTACCCATGCCTTTAAAAAATTATATTAATTATGTAAAAGTTGTCCCTGGCATTTATGTAATTAATTCGAATGTATTAATACCCAATTCATTGCTTTGCACGGGTGGACATTTTTACATTTTAAAAAGTGGCCATTAAGGCTGCACACGCGACGGAAGCTTAAAAATGGAATAACTTTTCCCGTTTTCCCAACGTTTCCCTTCACTGCTCTGCTCCTATTGATCGTAGCGTGATGAAAAGTATACTATAACCTGCCTAGGAGTATGAAAAATATTTGTACCAAGTTTCGTTAATATCCGTCGAGTAGTTTTTGTTTCTATAACGAACATACAGAAACACAGACAGACAAAAATTTTACTGATTACATTTTTGGCATCAGTATCGATCACTAATCATTCCCTGATAGTTATATTGGAAATATATTTCATGTACAGAATTGACCTCTTTACAGATTTATTATAAGTATAGATGTATTCATATATATGTGTATACCTACAATAACTTACGTATGTAATAAACCAAATAACATTACCCTTCTTTATTTGGCAGTCATGAAAAATATTTCGAATCTATGACTTCTATTTGGCAAGTCGATAGACTAGATACTATTGGACCGAATACTTCCTTTGATGTATGACGCTATTCAAGTTTTATACATACCTAAAGAATAAAGTGGGTATGCATGAAAATAGGGCTTTTTTTTTTTTTTTTACAACACAGGGGGCAAACGAGCATGCGGCTCACCTGATGGTAAGTGACTACCGCCGCCCATGATATATGCCTGCCGGCTTTCAGAATTGGTGAAGATATATATGTAAAAAAATATTACTGTTTGTCAAAACAATGTTTAAACAGTCTCCTTCTATGTAATTAAATATTGTTTAGTTGTTGTTCTTTTTTATACAACTTAAAATGGCAAACAAGCTGACGGCCCACCTGATGGAAAGTGGTAACCGTCGCCTATAGACATGAGCAGTACCATGGACATAACAGAGTATACTGTTTCGCCCATGATACCCCCATGCGTTGCTATTTCTGAGGACTCAGGTGTTATTCCTCTGTACTCAGTAAATTCACGCTATATCCTACCCTTCAAACTGAAACACAGCCATGCAAACACAACTGCTTCACGGTAGAAACACGAATGGGATAGAGGTACCCAAGCAATCGACTTTTGTACAAAGTCTCCCTCTGGTGTTAGTTGTTGTTTATCAATGTAATAATGTTTATTTGTAATTTTAGGTGTTAAAATCACTAAATTGTTAGAATTAAATTTATTACTTTAAACACCTTTTATTTTTAATACTAGTAACATTTCTTTCTTTTATTTAATCTCATCGAATTTGACAAGCTATCTGTCATCTAAAGTTTTAAAAATCTGTACTTTATATATGTTTGTTAGAAAAATAATTTACATAAAACTTCAGAGTTACACGAGTATTAAAGATCTCCTGTTAATATCCCCCAGGGGGCGTGACGGACCTCTTTGAAACTTTCAATACCTGTCAGTTAGACTTCAATTTATGTTTAAAAAACAAAATCTCCTTGCCTCTAATATCTCCGGGGGGCGTGGTGGAATTTCTTTGTGGGCCTGAAAGGATAATTTGTGAGTTTTACCTACGCTTTAACGGTATGTTTTTAAAGTAAATTCTTTAGAAGTATAAAATTATAGCTAAGAAGAATTTAAGCTAGTAAGTTGTTATACTCTGTCAAGAAGCAGCGACTTTAACCATGACACACCGGTGAATAACAAGATGCTTAGTAGATACGTTGTAAATTGAAAATATTTTAAATATCGAACGTATGAGTTTTTGAGAGAAAAATGTTTATTTTTTTTATTCTATAAGTATAAAAGAGGATTGTGCTTCGTAACAACCAATTTTACACTCTGCTGAATAAAAAGTAAGCCAGTTGGTTGGTCATTGTTGGGCCGTTTTTAACTTTCGACACTCCACATAGTTTGGCGACTGGATGTATGCTATATTAGAACAGAATGATATATCAGAACAATATGGAACCGAAAATATATAATTTTATCTACTATATATAAATATATTAGTCTAACTTGCCAATGCAAACTATTGTAAACCGATCCCAATACCAACTAAATTCCTAATTGTTATACCATAAACGTAGAACAAAATTGACATTGGCAATAGATTAGATGAATATTGATATAAGATTCAAGAGTAGGTCTGCAGATTTTGACTATTCTCGAATTATAATTTAATTCCGCTTAAATTTGCTTACATTGGCCTGATATCGGTGTCAGGGAGCCGTAGATATATAATTATGATTTCCGCTTTGATATTCAAGACGCGTCTGTCACAATGTTCTCACATTTTCGCTGTACCTACACATACAATAACAATAACGTTAGTTGTTACAGTGTTGCTATCTTGTTTCAGCCAATAAGTTCGCTTGGAAATGATACGTTCATGTTTTTTAGTATTGTATTTCTGTAGAAGCGTTCTACACGTTTGGCATACAGAATTCACGATTTTCTCAGTATTTTTATGGCGTTAACGTGAAGTGTGTTTTTCGCTGAATTTCCTTTTAAACGTGTCGTTCTATCGTTGTGTATTTGAGCATGTAAAACCTTTTTAAGCTAGCGGTGTATACAAATAAAAGTTGTTAAAACTGCGAGAGGTATTTCAACCACGTGTAGCCATTGAATTTTACACAAACGTATTCAGAAGTTTTGCAACAATCCCGTCGAAGGTAGGTGGGTAGCCGCAGCACTCTGCTACTTTTAATAGCGTTGGAACTTCCTAATTTTGGTGGGAATGGCAGTACGCTTTGTTCTGTAAATATAGTACAAGTTAGAAAGCAAAACTTTGTGTTGATTAAAATTTGTTAGTCAATTTCTTTGTAATATTGATAATTATCAGGATAATAAGGAACGGATATTGCAATTTGTTTCGGCAATAACCAGTAAAAATTACTACGGCATACCCTTCGGACTACGTATCATTCGATACTTGCTATATGCACATACCTATTATATAAACAATACGAAAGTTATGCGATACGAACGTAATTTTCAGAAATATAGTACACGGTAATGTCAATTTCCTAAACAATTTCAACTGAGAGCCACTCTAAAATCTTGACATATCCGAGCCCTCGGAATAAAAAAGGAATTATATTCAACGGTCACCTGTGCACATATACACAAAAATTGGGTGTACACATAAACATAGTACGAGGATAATGTACTCATTTATTTTTTACTAGCTCTTACCCGCGGCTTCGTCCACCTGACCGGAATATTTTTACTGACCGGGATAAAAAGTAGTTCATATCCTTTTCTATTCCATATACGACACGTTTACTAAACATAGTAATTGGTTAAGCCATTACGGCTTTTGTAAGACAACAATAAGCAATCAAACTCACTTTTACATTTATGATGTTAATATTGTATGTATATAATGGTATGTATCATACGTACAAACGTAAGAATTACATATGGCTTTAGGCAAAATAATTACAATAAAAGTATCTTTTATTAATCTAATAAGCTAAAATGGCTAATTTGTATCAATTACTGCTATCATATATTTATTTATATACACTTTTTGACACCAATTAAAAATGGAATTCTCAGTAATAATTCAATAAATTATTACTGAGAAGTGATACAAAAGGCAGCCTTATTGCTAAGCAATCTTTTCCATACAACCTTTGGGTTGATCATTGAAATCGAATCAGCTATTTAGGCATGATTAAGTATTAACAAATATCCAAATACCTTTACAAAGTTTCAAATTTATATTGCCTATTCTTATTAATAGAATACGATAATATTAGTATTGGTATAAAGTTTTATTTTTTTTTATCTTATCGTTAAAACCATAAAAAATACCAAATTTCAAAGTTTCAATTTCATTGGTTAACCAATCACTATGAAATTTGGTATTTTTTTATGTAACTTAAAATGACAAACAAAAAAGTGGTAACCGTCGTCTACAGACATTAATTGTACCATAGACATAATAGAGTCTACTGTGTTGTCCATGACACCCTTCATGTGTTGCCATGCCTTAGGACTAAGGTGTTATGCCTCTGTAGGCATCCTATAATTTTATTGCCATATCCAACTCTTAAAATCGAAAAACAGCGATGCTAACACTATTAATTTACGGTAGAAACACAAATTTGATAGAGGTGGGTACCTCTATCAAATAGCACGTCTGCTTCAATACCTCTGTCCCATTCGAGGATCAAAAATTTTACTAAAGTCGTCATTTTACTACAAAGATTGTTTTTTGATCGGTAAGAAGATTGGCGTATAGATTTTTAGGAGTTTTCTTTAATTAAGACATAATTTGGAAGTTTCAAATTTTTTTAAATTGTAATACAATTTGTTAATCTTGTACAAAACTTGGCAGGCAACGTTTAACTTTTTTCTCGATATTTTCGAAAACGATCGTTGACTTAGGCGCGCTTAAAATTAAGTGGAACTTAATTAGGGACTTCGTTAAGTATTTGGGTAACTACATAAAAAATGTAATGTCCGTCGTTCGTGCTTAAAATTGTTACTTTGACTATTAAAATGCTGAACGTTGTTTTGAAGAAAGTTTATCTGCATTTTTTTTACGATGCTTAGAAATTTCAATAGGAATAGAAATAAAACTTTTATGTCGATAAATATTAATCATTATTTATTACGAATATTTTTTTAATTTTTTTTTTATAATATTTATGAAATTGTACTTATATAAATACAAATTATATAAAATATTTGTTTATTTTAATATAATTCTTATTGAGTGTCGTCTATGAATTTTATGAAAATTTTCCATACTTCTCGACCGACTTCAAAAAAGAAGGACCTTGTCAATTCGGTTGTACTTTTTACCACATAACTCCATCATTTATAAACCAATTTAGAAAATTCGTTCTTAATTGAATAAATATATCTACAGTTTGCTTCCATAAAATTATTTTTAAAATCAGTTTAGTCTTTTAGTTTCAAACTAAATGGTTTTTCCACGATTAAAATTTTTTTTTGTGAAACAAAGTCTTAAATTATACGATAGCTAGATGGTCCGATTTGCGAGTATACTTGAAATTTATAGCCAATAGATATTTCAAAATAATTATATAATCTCTCAAACTACAAGAGAAGTTAGTAGATATCACCTGTATTAATATATTTATGTAATAATATTTATTTAATAAATCTTAATACGCCGTGTGGGCCTGCCATAGAATAAACCGGGGTGGTTTCCTTTCCCATGGGTGTCATAAGAGACGACTTAGGGAGGGCGAGGGATTGGAATTTTCCCTCTTAAAACATCTCTAAAGCCTAACTGCAGTTGCCAATCCGCCTGCCAAGCATGGCAACTACTAGCAAAACCCCCAAGAGGGAGGCTTATGTTCAGCAGTGGACAGTAAAAGGATGATATAATAATGATGAATGAATCTTAATATATAAAAATTGAGCATCATGACGTCCATCTCGTTCATTGTCTTTATATCTCTCTCAATTTGACAGATAGGATAATTTTTATTTCAATAAAAAAACATGGTCTAGGCAGTGTGGACAAAATATTTATCGGTTCTGTTAGTAATCTGTATGTAAAAAAAGAAATGCATATTTATTTTCAAACCAATATCAAAAAAGAGATTCTAAATTAGATATTTTTTTTACATGTCTCAGCAGTTACCTCGTACAATATGAACAAAATCATAGTAAGCAATAATATAGTATATGATGCCCACAGCCACTTTCTACCATCGTACAGCTCGCCATCGACAGGGAGTTCATCCTCATGTCCTACAGCCTCAATAGTCGCGTACTGCGCGGTTTCAGAGATGTTTCCTCCCACGAACACTCAGGTTGTAGAATGAGCTCCCTGCCGAGGTTTTCCCAAGAGACTACACCATGGGGTTCTTCAAAAGGGGGGTAAAGCGGTTTCTTCAAGGTCGGCAACGCACGCGTAATATCTCTGGTATTGCAAGTGTTCATAGGCTACGGTAACCACTTACCATCAGGTGGGCCGTATGCTTGTTTGCCACCTCAGTGGTATATAAAAAAACAAAAAAAAATATAGTTTTTTATACCACAAAAGTGGCAAGCAAGCGTACAGCCTATCTAATGGTAAACGGTCACTGTAGCTTGTAGGTGCCTATAACACTAGGGGTGTCACGTGCGCGTTGCTGACCCTGAAGAAACCTTACAATACCTCTTTATTTTCTTTTATTCTCTCATTGCTTAAATTGCGATTTTGGCCTAATGCAAAAGATTAGCATTTTTTATTTATTTATTTATTTTTTTATTTTTAGATAACTGGGATCCATTCTTGATTTAAATCTTTTTAATCACAATAACATATTACATACTGTGCGCGAAAGGACTGTAAACTAGTAAATACGGTGTCTTTAGAAAGGTGATATATATACAAAGCAAAAAATAAAAATACAAGTTAACAAACGAAATATGAATATTAGTACAAGTTACGAATAAATACTTTTTTAATAAAATTAAAAAGGAAATTAAAAAGGTATAACATGCATATGTACAATGCTATTTTTGGGATTTTACACAGAGGAGTCAAGGGCATTCTGCAATCTATTTGCAAGGTACATTCTGTTGCAAGATACCATTAATAGATGCAGCTGTCGACGTCGCCCTAGACAAGTGTCCAGTACATAAAACTCCAATAAATAAAAATTGCATATTTTACTTCTAAGCATTTTAAATATAAAGTTAAATCGTTTCCCATAGTTTGTATTTGCATAATTCGATCAATTAAGACCGAACTACGTACCTACTACGTACTTTGTAATACAATTATAGAAACTACACATATTTGAAGCTCTCTAATAGATTTAATCATACCCTTTGAACCTTTAAACCCTTGCAGTTCTATTTGGGCTATGAAACACTAGTGATTATACGGCACCACTAACAAATAACTACATTGATAACATTTTCTGTTCTACTGTATTTAGCTGCAAGCGGAAGACACGACTTTACCACCCAAAGTTTTAAGTTTAAAATCGAACGGTACATGCAAGGAACAGTATTTAATTGTCTAAAAGTAGGTTAGGTTAGTAGACGACGAAGTTACGTCCATGTATATGCAAAATGTCGACCACTTTTGGGTTCTGCGACAGTGTGATAAGCCTTCCGTATGAATACTAACGGACCGCCTGTCCCGCTGTATAAACATTGCGAATCCTCAGCAAATAGTCTCGTTCAAATCACTCAAAGTTTGAACAAGGACAATTTACGTAGAGGTCGCTGTTGGTCATAAGAAAGGGTACCTTTTATATCCCCGTGCCTTTGTCGTCCACGATCGTAAAAATAGAATTTAATTAGCATAAATTTTGTAATGTTTATGCCCCTTGCAAGGGTAATATCTAATTTTTATGCCCGCAGAAATAAATGATAATGTTTTATTACAGAAAAATCGTATTTCAATTTTGACAAAATTAACATGGAGCTCTCGTAAAACCCTAAGAACAAGGAATAAAAAATCTTCGTTGTCGACAAACTCTATCGTTTAAAAATCACAATAAGATGGGATGAAGTAATGGAAGAAAAAAAAACTATACAAATTACATGTGTACTTATGTAAAGTGCTTTAAACTGAAAATAGTACCGATTTCAATTTTCTACCTATCCCGAATGAAAATATATGAGATTGAAAAGTATAATCAATGTCTGTTAAAATTAATTTAGCTTAGATTATAGAGATACAGTGTCTCTATAGAAATGCTTCCAGAAAAACGGATCAACTTTATGATACAATTTTGTGTGATAAATATATTATAGTGATTCCTTTATAACTTATAAATTTATTTTGTCTTATAAAATTTTACATCTTTTTAATGCGTAAACACTCATTTTATTTTTAAACAATACGTCAAGATACATTTTATGCGTAAGTATATACAATACTTACTGATAAAAAAAATTAGTTAGCAAATTTGACAATTAGCTGACTATCTATATAATCTGAGGGATATAGGTATTTAATTTTCAATGTTATATATATATATATATATATATATATATATATATATATATATATATATATATATAACATTTACTTTGTACGTTTTGTTAATTGAATTAAATGTAAACCATGACAATTACCGCGCCGAGTACAATTAATTGTAGATTTAATCACAATTATAATTAATGCTATAGTCTTTGATTAAAAGCTAAATATTAAAGCTTTAAATGATATAATTATTTCAACTTATCAACTACAGTAATTAAATTAAAATATTTATGTTTGCAATTAGACATTTAGCAATTTACGACATAATTGAAAGAAAAAAATTAAAAAGTATTGTAACCCCACTTGCGCAATCGGTTTACGCCAGCGGGTTATCAGTGAGAGATGATATATGAGAATGAAAGCAGGTTATTCCATGATAAGAATTAGTCACGATGATTTCTTGGGGGAACCACGTGACGCTGTTCGATTCCTACACTAACAAATTCTTTCCCCCCGGTATAACCTGTTAGTCCTCAAGAACAGCAATAACCAGGGGGTAGCATAAGCGAAACAGCATATTTTATTCATAGTGGTATTCATATCAATAAGCGATGGTTACTACTCTCCATTAAGCGGACTATTAGTTGTTAGTTAAAATAAAAGAAAACATAAAACATACATACATACAAAAGTGAAGTTAAATAAAAGCTTGTAAAAAATATAGACATTTGAGAAACTTAAGAGATTGATAGCTAATATGGAAGGTTGTAGAATTTCTGGTAGTAATAGTGGCGGTCAATCTTCAATTGATGACAGTCGCACGCTTACTAATAGAGTTCTAATTAAATAACCAGTGATATAATGATATATGAAGGATAAGCAAGCTGAAGTGGCAATGGACTGGTCACATAGCTCAAAGAACCGACAACCGATGGGGAAGAAAGGTTCTTGAGTGGCGACCGCGTATGGGCAAACGCAGTGTAGGACGACCCCCCGACTAGATGGAGTGACGACCTGAAATGCATTGCAGGGAGTCAGTGGATGCGGGTGGTTCAGGATCGTTCTCTATGGCAGTCTATGGGGAGGCCTATGCCTAGCACTGGACGGTTAATGGCCGAACTGATGATGATGATGAGCCAGTGATATAGTTACGCAATATAATACATAGTTTAGTCAAATAAAAACTTAGTTATAGTTAGGCATAATTTACAGCATAATATATATCTACTACAATGGTATATTATAAAGATCAGAATCGGAACAACAGTTGCTCGTAATTCGTGGCTGCTTACAATTGATGTATGGAGGTTGTGAGAGGAAGTTTGTCACATTCCGAGCCTTTGTTATCTATGCTTATCCACCGAGGGTTAATGTGGAAACGTAAGTGCTCAACTTGGAGATTTTAGATAATAAAATGAAATTTGTTAATGTAATGGCCGCTATTTGCTGATGGGTTTTACGATAGTGAATAATGGGAAGGTACTTATCGCTTAAACTGTTATAGGTGTTTGCATACATTTTAAAATCCTTAATTAGATCTTATTAATACCCTAATTACCGTATGATTTTGGTGGTGTGTTGATTTACGATATTGCAACGTCTTTTGAAGGTCGTAAGTTTGATTTTCGTGCAATACAAACATTGTATTTATGAGTATGTTTGTTTGAATTAGTCTGAATTTTTTTTTATATCATCATTACATAATTTTATCCGTCAACTGATGAACATAAGCCTTCTTCATAAGGAGAGTTTTGCCAGTAGTTGCCACGCTTGACAGACGGGTTGGCTGCAGTTAAGCTTTTAGAGATGTTTTAAGAGGGACGCTGCTGGCCATCCCTCTATCATCAAGATCCTTTAGTTACCTCTTACGATACCCACGGAAAGGGGAGAAAGGGATTGTTAGCAATGGAGTTTGATAGCCCCATTGTTAGCAATATGTCCTATTAGGTCGACCTCCACGTGGTTCCCCCTGGAAACCATCGTGGACAATTCTTGTTGAATTCGTCACGATGGGCTAACTGACCCGCTTCATCCTCACCTATCATCTTTCACTGGTGCCCCGCTGGTGTGTATACAGATAGCGCGGGTGGGGTTACCATTCCATTATCACCCATTAAAAAAAAGATACCTACGGGAAAGGAAGACGTGGCCTGTTCTATGCCAAGACAAAATGGTCACAAATTTTTCTATAATAGATAAATATAAAAAAAAATATTTAAGAATATGTATCAGTTATTTAGTGCCTACAGTGCAAGTTTTGCTTAGTTTGGAATTAGATGACTCTAAATAATATGTTCAGAGTTATTAATTTCATATTTTATTTAACACTAACTCTTTAGTCGAAATAACTTTAACAATAACGCTTAGTACGCATGGATTTCAGAAGTAGAAAAACTTATGTATAAACCATTTATAGATGGCATATCAAGATAAAATATATATACCAGATTTTAAGGTTAGACCTTCTTGAATATAACTATATAAACCATGTTCAATTTGGTGTTGGAGTTTTTGCATGATACCGGAACAAATATACAGACAGACAGATAGATGGAGATTTTTTTTTAAATATTCTTTAATCTCCATTACTCTTATTAGGTTCCCCAATATTTTTTTTTAATATATACTATGTATAAACATCGTTTAGTTGCAATTTTATTATATTTATAAGATACTGGCGAGTTTCACCTTTATCGCAATGAGTTTTAGAAAAGTAATCTCTACTCGATGGATCTCAGAATTCACGTAATTACATATGTGTATTTTATTGGGATTAAAATTTCAAATGTAATTTAGTAAAATGGCAGGGGGCTCAAAACCGTTCCATTTGATATTGTGTGGGACAGTAGATAAAGAACGGCCGATAAGATAACGATGAAGTTAATAAATATATTATTTAAAATACATACATTTAATTTAACTCCATGTGATGTTATTACAAGACCTACTCTTATCCTGTACTCCCCTATAGAGGGTTTATTGACGTGATTTACAAAGGATTATGAAGGCTTTAGAGGATTTGTGTGTGGTGTGTTTAGTAGAATTATAGTTTTGCAATAGTTTCTGATCTATTCGGAAGCTATCTACATAGTTTAACGTTAAAGATAAGAGCCGGGATTGATAGTAAAATATTGTATAAAGTAATTTTATTATTAAATACCTTATCATCGTCATTATATCAGCCGTTAATTGTCTATTGCTGAACGTAAGCCTTCCCTTATTCGAAGATTTGTTAGTAGTTGCCACGTCGGCAGGCGGATTGGTAACCGCAGTTAACCTTTGGTGATAATTAAAGAGTAAATTCACCAACTTATCTGACTTCAATTACATTGCTTTATTTCTCATCTATTGGTACCAGAGGGAGACTTTGTACAAAGTCGATTGCTTGGGTACCTCTGTCCCATTCGTGTTTCAACCGTGAAGCAATTTTGTTTGCATGGCTGTTTCGGTTTGAAGGGTGGGATATGGCGTGAATTTACTGGGTACAAAGGAATAACATCTGAGTCCTCAAGAATGGCAACGCATGGGTGGTATCATGGACGAAACAGTATACTCCGTTATATCTATGGTACTCCTCATGTCTATAGGCGACGGTTACCACTTTCCATCAGGTGGGATGACAGCTTGTTTGCTATTCTAAGTAGTATTAAAAAAAAGATACTTTATCATCACCATTATATCAGCCATTAATTATCTATTGCTGAACGTAAGCCTTCACTTATTCGAAGATTTGTCAGTAGTTGCCACGTCGGCAGGCGGATTGGTAACCGCAGTTAGGCTTTGGTGATAATTAAAGAGTAAATTCACCAACTCATCTGACTCCAGTTATATAGTTTTATTTCTCATCTATTGGAACCTCGTTGTCCCGGCATGCCGTGTAGTCCCGACATAGATTAGGCCACGACACACCTTACATTCCCGTGGGTGTCGTAAGAAAGTGGAAAGTGGTAACCGTCGCCTATAGACATGAGCGATATCATGGACATAACTGTTGCGCCCATAATGCCTCCCATGCGTTGCCATTCCTGAGGACTCAGATGTTATTCCTCTGGAGACTGTAAATTCACGCCATATCCCACCCTTCAAACCGAAACACAACTGCTTCACGGTTGAAACACGAATGGGACAGAAGTATCCAAACAATCGACTTTTGTACAAAGTCTCCCTCTGGTAGTAATAGTATATGATATTCATACATATTTGAATATAATAAGCTTTTAAGCATAGGCAGATTATAATTAATTTTTGTTTTAATTTATTTACATTCAAAAAATATTAACGGTTTAATATTACATATAACCTAAACATATTATAATAATCCTATGCCTATTAACAATTTTATCCATAACGATATGATTGCATTTTTTTAATTTTAAACATTTTCCTATATGTTAATAATATTTTGCTTTTTACATTTTTTTTATGGGCTGTTAATGGAATGGTAACTCCACCTACATTCTCGGTATATACTGGCGGGGCGCCATTGACGGATGTTAGGTGAGGATGAAATAGTTCAGTTAGCCCGTCGTGACAAATTCGACAGCGATGGTTTCCAAGAGGAATCGAGGGTTATCAACCTGATGAGGTTTAATGCTAGCAATGGAATTAGTAATGCCCGTTACTAATAACCCCTTCTCCCCCTATTTTTTATATTAGTAAATAGCTATTGTATTTGATTTAGTAAAACCAAATTCCTTAATAAAAACAGTGCTTGTTATATTTTCCATCCCGCGGACAATCTACTTCTTTTTTTACATCCATAAAAAAAAAAAAACTACAAAATGAATGATAGGGGAAATACGGACAAAATGACATATATGGACAAAATGACATAGACACCTTATATAAAAATTGGCGGGTTTTAGTAACGTCTCCACGACTGTATCACGTGACGGCAGCCATATTCACAAACCTGTCAGATGTTAAGCGCCATTGTCACAGTCGCGTCGCAGTAACCAGTTCAAACGTGTTTCGCGCTTTCAAAAGTTTATTTTTTAGATGGTTTTCTTCTGTTTTCTGGTGAGTTATTTGTTGTTATTTGTAATTATTTCTATTAAAATCAATGAACTTATGCCAGTACCCAGTGATTTTGATTAATTTTATTGCAATTATCAGCTGTTTGATGGAATTTTGATTTTTTATTCATTTTTGTTCATATTTGGACAAAATGAAATACATATACAATGGACAAAATGACATGGTATGTCATTTTGTCCGTAGACATCATGTTAATTAACATTTATTATTTTGTTTAGGTAATATGCCACGAAAATACGAAAGAAAAACTAATCGGCAGTCTTGGAGTCAAGAATCCATGAATAAGGCTATTGAAGCATGGAAGCAAAAAAAAATGGGATGGGAATTGGCCGCAAAAACATTCGGTGTTCCTCAGGCGACTCTTAGAAGACATGCACTCAATATGAATAAAACTTTGAATTCTAGCTCTAAAGGATTAGGAAGATTCAAGAAAACATTTTCAACTGAAATTGAACAGGAGTTAGTAGAACACATAAAGTTTTTAGAAACACGACTTTTTTTCACGCGTACATCACTACAAGAGCTTGCCTTTGAACTAGCCGAAAAAAATGGTATCGATCACCCTTTCAACAAGGACAAGAAACGTGCTGGACAAGAATGGCTTGACGGTTTCCTAAGAAGAAATAAGGACATTTCTCTGCGCACCCCAGAACCAACTGCTGCAAGAGCGCAAGCGTTTAATAAACCACAGGTAGCTAAATTTTTTCGTATTTATGAAGAATTTTTAAAGACTCACAACTTGGGACCTCACCGAATATTCAATATGGATGTCACTACAGTCCAGAGACCACAAAAAATTCTGGCCACCAAAGGCAGAAAACAAGTCGGCTGTCTCACCAGTGCTGAGAGAGGTTCGAATGTGACAGTAGTGTGTTGTACGAATGCCATCGGTTCATTTATTCCGCCATGTATGATATTTCCTAGAAAGAACATGAAAAACGAACTAGTTGATGAGGCTCCCACCGGTACTCTTGGACTAGCACAAGAATCAGGATGGATGAACAAAGAGGTGTTTGTAAAATGGTTAAAACATTTTCAGGCACATACGAAATCTAGCAAAGACGATCCGGTTCTACTTATTTGTGATGGTCACTCAAGTCATAAAAGCATTGAATGTTTGAGTTATGCCAAAGAAAATGGTATTCATATGTTGTGTTTACCGCCACATTGTACCCATAGAATGCAGCCCTTGGATGTTTGTATCTACGGACCATTAAAAACTTATTTCAATCAAGAAATTTCTAAGTGGCTAAAAACTCATCCAGGGCGTGTTATTACCCATTTACAAATCGGGTATTTGTTTAATGAAGCGTATGGAAAAGCCGCAACTGTTCAGAATGCAAGTAATGGCTTTAAAAAGACAGGCATCTGGCCTGTTAATCCTGATATTTTTCCAGACTACATGTTTGAACCGGCAGAGACCACAAATATTACGTTGAATCGGGATGATATTGCAGACAGTACACCTAAACTTCCCAGCTCACATTTACCATCAACTAAATGTATCAACACCTCTTCAATCCAAGAAGATCCGAGTAACGATGTTGCGTCTATTTTAAATTCATCAGCTACAAATGACGATGAAGTAGATTCTTCACAAAACACAACGAAAGCCACCACCAATGCTGATATTGGACTTGTTGTTTCCGATGTGATGAATCTGAGTTTAGGAACATGTGAAGAGGAGTCTAATACAGTTGAGGTAGCTGGAGCAGCGTACGATGACGGAGCGAGAGCTGGTCCATCAAAGCAATTACTGACATATCCAATTGCTTCTATTTCGCCGGCACTACAGGGGCAGTTCATTCGAGGCCAAGGAAAAAGAAAATTGAAACCTGTTAAAGGTAATTGGCTTTTAACTTCTACTCAAAATATGCAAGAAATGATTGCTAAAAACAGACCAAAGGATCCACAGGTAAAAAAGAAGAGACAGGTTAAAAGAAAATTTTTGGATAAGGATGAAATAAATATTCCTGCTTCCAAAAACGCTCTGCCATCAGAGAAGAGATTAAGACCATCGAGGCAGCGTAGAACTGCTCTGATATATGATAGCTCAGGAAGCGAAGATATCTTATGTGAGACAGAAGACGACGATAGTGACTGCGCTTGCATTTATTGTAATGATCTCTTTTCCCGGTCTAAGCCCGGCGAAGGTTGGTTACGATGTATGACTTGTTCCCTTTGGGCTCATGTGTCATGTGCTGATGTCCCAAAGAGGACCAAACGATTTATTTGTGAAGTGTGTTCTTAAAAATTAGTATGTCATTATGTCCTTATATTATATGTCATTTTGTCCGTACTATATGGACAAAATGGTTTTTGTGATTAGTTACATTTTTTCTTAATATATATTTTATTATAGTTCCTACTTAATTAAAAGACTGTATTACTGATAGTCAATGAACCTAAGATGAGTAAAAACGATTGAGACTGATTATAATATTATTAAATAAATAAATTTTATTCAAAAACAAAACACCCTGTCATTTTGTCCGTACTTCCCCTACTTTTTGCTTGTAACCGTTCATTTATACATTGTATACACAAATAATTACCGACGTCGCGCCAAATTAAGACATGGTAGAAAAAGTAACAAAAACTCCGCATCTCTAGAATCCTCTCTAAAAAGATGATTTATGACAGCGAACCGGCATAATATCACACGCTTGTAGCTAGCTGTTATACTGTGGATTAACAAAATGAATGTATTATATATCAACATAATATGTTTACGCATGCCGAATATTACTCGGAACGTGAGCGAAAGACAAACAGCGCTCTCTCCCAGGAACAGTCATAAAAATAACTGATTTTTTCAACAGAGGGCGCCTTAAAACTTCCATTCCATTTATTTCCACAAAAAAATAAACATCATAAAAACTTTACGCACCTCAAGCTTTATCTTATTCATGAATTTTCTGACGGTATTGGCGTAATAAGCTGCTGTTTCAGACTTGGGACTGTCAAACTTGGCGGCAAGTTTGACAACTGCCGTGCCGGTAGCGTATCTAAAGGTGCAGTTACACTAAGCAAACGCAGAGCGGAACATTCCGAAATAATTGGTAATTCAGAAAGTTTGTAAGGATGGATGAATGGATTTATGTTTGTTACTCTTTCGCACAAAAAGTACTAAACGAATTTGAAAAAAAAAATGGTATACAGATAGATTATATCCAAACTTAATATATAGGATACCTTATATAACAATTGATTTACGTAGAAACCACAGAATATAGCTAGTACAATAAACAAGCAGTATATGAAATAATTATGTTGTAATAAATTCAAAATAATAATTACGTTTGATATTTGATTCGATTCGATGACACAATAAAACACAGAGTGCAGTTTAAGAATATAAAATTATTCTAACAGGTAGAATAATTTTATATAACAGTAGGTCCACTGTTCTATTCTGTTTCTATAAAAAATTGAAAAAAAAAACAGTGGATCTACTCTGCTCTTTACCGTTTAGTCATAAATCTACACCTTCTAAATAAAATAAAAATATAATTTATTCAAGTAATTATCAGATTTCTGAATAGTCATTCCCTTATGAATCTAACACTCAGTTCGGAATACAATTTCAGCTGCAACCAACGGGCAAGAAAGCTGTTGCTTTTTTTTTTTCAAATAAAAGTTGAGTTTACAACAAAAATGTGAACAGATATTTTATCTGTTCACATTTTTGTTGACTATCACAAACTTCAATATGAAGTTTGTGATAGTCAACAAAAATAAGAAAAAAAAACTACAATTAATCACTGTATACTTGAACAGACCGGTCCTTACTTCAAGCATTCGTTCACGAGTATGACGGATGAACTAACCATTGTTGTATTCAACCATATTATAAAAAGTCCAACAGCTTGGCCCACCACGTCGCCAGCAATCTGGAAATTATAGTGAAATATCCAGATTGGTACAATCTATATTTAAAAAGTAAATTTAAAAAATCTACATTTACTCTGTGTTTGTTCAGTGTATGTGTGCCTTAAGGTGAATTTCGTCAGCGCGCGATAGATCTGTTGCTTAGATTGTACTTTCCAAGTTTCCGACAAGTTTCTGTGGTAAAAATGGAGTGTTCGCATTGGCAAGATCGTGTGAATGGTGATTAGTGAATGGGAGTGTTGTTGTTGAATCTTTTTCCAAGTTATCACTTAGTAAGAGTCCTTGCTACCGGGCGGACAACTTATAAAAATTGCTTATAACTACTGGAACAGAAAATACCTCTTGACGCTTACGGGTTCGGGTGTAACAGGCGTGACCTTGTCATATAGGTGATTAATATTAGTCAATTCAAGACTGATTAATTATCGACAAATATCTAAGTAACAAGATATGCCTACCGCAACCGAAAATATGTGTGTTTATCATAAGTGGATTTAGATTTAGGTAATTAAGACGTAATTTTCGCAGGCAGTCTAAGATCATTTAAAAAGAAACTTTTTTTTTTATACAACTTATAACGGCAAACAAGCTGACGGCCTACCTGATGGAAAGTGGTAACTGTCGCCTATAGACATGAGCAGTACCATAGACATAACAGAGTATACTATTTTGCCCATGATACCTCCCATGCGTTGCCATTCCTGAGGACTCAAGTGTTATTCCTCTGTACCCAGTAAATTCATGCTATATCCCACAATTGCTTCATGGTTGAAATACGAATGGGACAGAGGTACCCAAGCAATCGACTTTTGTACAAAGTCTCCCTCTGGTGAACTGAAAGACTGGCTTGTCGAAAATGGCTTCTATAGTGTTAAGGAATTCATAAAATATAAATAATCTCTAATTATGATATTTATCAATATATATATAATATAATTACAATTTGAAGTGACATAATTATTATTGTTATAAATTAATATTATTATATTAAATTAATATTAAACATTTTTATTGTTATTATTATATAGAAAATGTACTGTTTCCTCGAAATTAGAACAGAATACATTTTATAATGGGAATGACATAATTAACTGGACCTGTAATTGTGTATTTTCTACTGAAAATATTGATATATATATATATATATATATATATATATATATATATATATATATATATATATATATATATATATATATGCAGAGAATTCAATAGGTGAAACGGAATAATAATTTTAAAAGCAAATATATTATAATTTAGTTTTACCAGAGGGAGACTTTGTACAAAAGTCAATTGCTTGGGTACCTCGTGGCGTGAATTTACTGGGTACAGAGGAATAACACCTGAGTCCTCAGGAATGGCAACGCATGGGGGTATGATGGGTGAAACAGTATACTCTGATATGTCCGTGGTACTGCTCATGTCTATAGGCGACGGTTACCACTTTTCATCTGGTTGGCCGTCAGCTTGTTTGCCATTCTAAGTTGTATAAAAAAAAATAATGGTGTTATAATTATATAGGCTTTTGTAAAAATTAAAATCCGTGTGCTAAGAGTCCGATGTTTTAGCCCTATTTTTAATTCTAGACCTCATAAGGGATGACTATGTACGAGAAGGAAATTTCTAAATAAAACCAAGCCGGCAATATACTAAGCCGCTTTTCTAGTGAAATAATAATAGGCTATATCCTCCTTTTACGAGGAGAGACCCGTTCCCAGTAGTGGGTGTTAATGGGTTGTTAAGGTAAGGTAATTAAAATGGAGCTGCGAAATAACTCCTGTACGCGTCCATGGGCTACTGTAACCATTTATCATCAGATAGGCTATACATTTGCTACTGATGAGGGATAAAAAAGCTTTGATTTTTTTGCTCTAAGTTATAAAATCGAATTACAAGATATATCTGTCTTTTTTTTTATACCACAGGTGGCAAACAAGCATACAGCCCACCTGACGGTAAGTGGTTACCGTAGCCTATGAACACCTGCAATACCAGAGGTATTACGCGCGCGTTGCCGACCCTGAAGAAACCTCTTTACCCCCCCCCCGCCCTCCTTTGTCTATTTCGTGAACTATTTATAAATTGTTATCACACCAAATTACCATCTGAAAATTTGTCGACTCAATGGTTACTTCTTACTTTTTTTTCTATCACGAACAATGCCCATTCATTATTTTTCCTTTCGTTTTCTCAACAAAATTACACTCCTATTAAACCAATTCTTTTGATGAATTTAGCCCTTCGAAATACTTTTTCCCGGGGAAGTTTCGATAAATGAGAATTTCACCACGCCATGTCTGAATGCCCATTCAATTTATTTTTCTTTTGTATGAAAACAATTAAAGATAATTACATTGAAGCTTCGTTGACGCTGTTCACCTATTATGTTGGTACTTTATTCTATTTAAAATAGTACCTTTCAATTGTGAGTTACCTTAAACCAGGATAGGACTAATTAAATCTTTGGACGTAATTAATTACAATTGAATTGTAACTTTTTACTCACGTTTTTGGTGAGAGTAATTAATTACTGAATCCCTAAGGTCTAAGGTATTATAATTATCCCACAGGTATTGGCCTAGAAATAATTAGCTACAAAAAAATAAAGCTTCAAAATTAACGTCTACTTTTTTATCAGAACTTGTTACGGGTTAATTAAATAAAGTTAATTTTTTAATTATCTCGAATAAGAAGCCGACCCGTCAGCTAATTTAATTTTTCGATTAGAAAGTTCTTTTTTTATTAAAAAAAAAATAAAGCAAAGATGTTATTAATAAAAACTTGCGTGCTTACTTTATAATCAGAGATTCTTTCCAGTTCGATCGATCGAATCATTTGTACGAATTAAAAATTATTTATTTGTGTTACGCAAAATAAATCGATTTCAATTATGGCAAATCCAGTTATTTGACTTAAAACCTAAACTACTAAACCGATTTTGTTATAATTTCAATGGGACTCATCTGTTAGTATAGCCATTCAAATAAAAAGAAAATGAATTTTTCAAATCGGTTTACAACTAACAGAGTTATAAGGTAACAAACAAACAAATACAATTGAATTGAGAACGCCCTTCTTTTTTAAGTCAGTTGAACAGAATAATATTTTTTTAAAACATAAAGGAATAAATAATAAAATAGAAAAAGATAGGAAACATTTGGACGATAGCCTTGGTAGTGTAACCAATTACTGGCAAGACCCTTTTTATAGGAGAAGCCTATGTTCACTAGTAAGTTCGAGATTAAACAATTTTAAACCATAAATAAAATTTAAAACATAGATAAAACAATACTATTTTCCTATACACCGTAGCGCTATTATGCTGGACTTATCACTATGCCCAAGATATTTATTTATAACTATTAGATAATGTATTACGTGGTATAACCTTGAAATTTTGCACAATCTCCCTCATGTAACGTAAGGTAGAGACTAAAGAAAGGTTTTTGGTAATTCCCAATACACGACTTGAATCGGAAGATAACGGGCATCTGTAGGTCAAATCTCCTATACGAGTATATTTGCATATGGGACCCATTAAACGGTTTAAAAAATTTGAAATTACTCAAAATGCCTGAAAAATATTTTCGACGATTGCGATTTAATTTGAACGTCAACTTTTTCCTTCATTCAAGAGAAGCCAACTGATTGATTGATATATGGCCAGAACTGCTAGATCGAGAAATGTAAAATTTTGCGCATTGATTCCTTACATAGAGGGAGTTATGAAAATTCCTTAATATAAAAGGATTATTAAATTAGTTAATAAGAAATAATTATTTAAATACAAATAAAATTTAAAACGATCTATTACTTCTTTTTCACAAGGCAAGAAAGTGTTCTAGGCCACTTACTGGTACTTTTATTGACACCCTGAAAATAAGATTTAAATTAAAAACAATTTATTAATTAATTTTACTACTTAACAAACGTATATTATTTACGTGCACTTTATTGAATAAATAATAAAATAGAAAAAGATAGGAAACATTTTGACAATGGCCTTGGTAGTGTAACCAATAACTGGCAAGACCCTTTTTATAGGAGAAGTCTATGTTCACTAGTAAGTTCGAGATTAAACAATTTTAAACCATAAATAAAATTTAAAACATAGATAAAACAATACTATTTTCCTATACACCGTAGCGCTATTATGCTGGACTTATCACTATGCCCAAGATATTTATTTATAACTATTAGATAATGTATTACGTGGTATAACCTTGAAATTTTGCACAATCTCCCTCATGTAACGTAAGGTAGAGACTAAAGAAAGGTTTTTGGTAATTCCCAATACACGACTTGAATCGGAAGATAACGGGCATCTGTAGGTCAAATCTCCTATACGAGTATATTTGCATATGGGACCCATTAAACGGTTTAAAAAATTTGAAATTACTCAAAATGCCTGAAAAATATTTTCGACGATTGCGATTTAATTTGAACGTCAACTTTTTCCTTCATTCAAGAGAAGCCAACTGATTGATTGATATATGGCCAGAACTGCTAGATCGAGAAATGTAAAATTTTGCGCATTGATTCCTTACATAGAGGGAGTTATGAAAATTCCTTAATATAAAAGGATTATTAAATTAGTTAATAAGAAATAATTATTTAAATACAAATAAAATTTAAAACGATCTATTACTTCTTTTTCACAAGGCAAGAAAGTGTTCTAGGCCACTTACTGGTACTTTTATTGACACCCTGAAAATAAGATTTAAATTAAAAACAATTTATTAATTAATTTTACTACTTAACAAACGTATATTATTTACGTGCACTTTATTGTTCTTCTTATTCGAGAAAGTAACATAAAGAGCCACACATAAGTTTAATATGTTTAAGTGGTACTAAAACTTTTATGTTTTGCTTGTGTACTGAGATAGTAATTTAAAAAATATATACATGTAGTGGGATCTCGCATTATACTTAGCGCATTGATTACAAACTAGAAGTTAGATTACAAAGGCCTCTAATGTAGCTTACCGGACTAAAGCTTTAAGCGTCTTTCGGAACACAAAGTAAATTATGATAATTATAAATGATTAAAACATGAATTCGAAGAAATTTATAGGTTTATGCAATTGGGGTATGCATAAGTAGCATTATTTGTAAGTTTATGAGTTTGTACAAAAGTCGTTTGCTTCACTAGTATCTAGGAAGTGTTCGGTCCAATAGTATCTAGTCTATCGACTTGCTAAATAGAAGTTATAGATTTGAAATATTTTTCATGACTGCCAAATAAAGAAGGGTAATGTTATTTGGATGTATATATAGTTAAATTATTGTAGGTATACACATATGTATATATACCAGAGGGAGACTTTGTACAAAAGTTGTTTGCTAGGGTACCTCTGTCCCATTCGTGTTTCAACTGTGAAGCAGTTGTGTTTGCATGGCTGTGTTTCGGTTTGAAGGGTGGGATATGGTGTGAATTTACAGGGTACAGAGGAATAACACCTGAGTCCTCAGAAATGGCGACGCATGAGGGGTATCATGGACGAAACAGTATACTCTGTTATGTCCATGGTACTGCTCATGTCTATGGGCGACGGTTTCCGCTTTCCATCAGGTGGGCCGTCAGCTTGTTTTCCATTCTAAGTTGCATAAAAAAAAGTGAATGGTTACTGTTGTTTCTAGCATGGGTTCATAATAATGCATACTTGTGTGTGTATATGTATGAATATGGATTTTGCATATAATTTCAAAACTATGTAAAAGTATAGTATAAAATTATACAACGTACAAAAATGTAGAGCTGCAGACAAACTGCAAAGCAGTTACAAGGTACTAAAAATATGCAATTTTTTATTTAAAATAAGTAAATAAATGAACAAAAATAGATAAATATACCCAAAAAGAAAAGGAAAGGACATAAATTTTATAACGTGCATGCGTGCATGCGTGCGAGCGTGCGTGCATGCGTGTGTGCGCGTTTTTGTGTTTGATGTGTGTGTGTGTGTTTGTGTGTGTGTGTGTGTGTCACAGTAACACAAAATGGTGACAACTCACATTACTGTTTTAATTAATAATAATGTAATTAATGTTTACAGTCAAATGAGCAAAATACTGATTTTCTATCGTGACCAAAGTCATGTAATAACATATTATGCTTTATTACTTAATAATTCCATATTTGAATTTACCATAAAATTACTCTAGCCTCGATATCAAAAGTAACACAACGACAATTACAGCATGTTTTTATGCCATCAATTTTGCGACTATTTTTATGTAAATCAAAACAATCACGTCGCCGGTCAGACGCTGTGATTTAAAATTCATTTTCGCCCCAAACGAAATACGTTAAAGCAAAACTTTTTAATAAAATTAATTTAACGTAATCCACTTTCAAGGGTCAGCGGTTTAAATGTTATGCTAACTCGTTTCTAAATGTCAATTATATTAAACGTGTTTTAAACTGAGTTCAAGTCAAATAATTAGTTATTTATTTATTTATATTTTATTGCACACAAAAATTACATTAATATAAATTATTTTGATCAAAGATGTACAACAGGCGAGCTTACCTCTGTAAGAGTTCTCTTCCGGCAAACCCTGAGTGGAAAGGAGCATAAATTGTCAGCATTAGTTATTCACATTATTATTATATTTTTTAGCGCATTTTAAAAAGGATGTGTTTCACAATTCATTAAATTATAAGATACTAATTCTGCGTTCAACTTTAGTTGATATTAATATTTTAGTTGATTTTATACCTGAAGTCGTTAGATTCTTTTTCAAATTATTATAATTCGCATGTCAAATTTTACGAGATTATAAAATTTCGATTACGAGTTAATCAGCAATTAAAAATAAATTTATATAAATATAATAAGAAAATTATTGATTTGCATCGGAATACAAACCCACCAACCCAAATCCGAGTTATGAAAAAATACTCGTGGAAATAACAAATGAAATGTGTGTGGTTACTTCCACTGTTCGCCGTATCTCAAAAACTATCTCAAGCCGAGTGTACTGCTTCAGATATGTGTCTATAGAGCCGTTTTCTCAGCCCCTTATTAACATATCACGGTGAACGATTCCACACAAGTTATTAACATAACACGAGCTTGTAACAACAGACTGTTTAGCAACAGAGTAACTATACAATTACGTCTACACTACACCAACACAAACAACTGTTTGTAAGCAAACACTCCCCGGGGTTACCACTTTTGACATCCGTGTAACATAATATTCGTAGGTACTGGCAAATGATTCTGAGTAAATACGAGCATTTAATACAAAGACAATTGGAAGAAAAGGAACGGGGGAAAAAACGTCATTATTTTTTTCATAAAATTTTTTTGTCGATCATTCATTCTTTTATCATTTTTTTTTGTGGCACAGCGCCATCTAGTTCTCAACAAAGAAAACATTTTCCTATGTACTAGATAACTGATAGAAATACTTATGCTGAAATCGAACATCCAGTCATCAAAAAGCAGTGTATTAATCCTGCATGTTAAAATGTTTTGTATATATAAAAAGCGTTATTACAGTATAAACATCAACATTTCCCATTATATTTCGACGTGATTGTTTATTGAACAAAATATAGGTGAAGTGAAATAAATTGCAGGATAGCTAACTACCAAACGGAAGAGCATTAACCTATCTGGAGTTTCGAGTTAGTAATTGACCGAACGTAAACGTCCTAGTGGACGTTGATTCCCATTTATTTTGTACTGTACCATTAGCAACATTTCCCGTAGGTTACCTCTTTAAAGACTTAGATATAAGGTTTGAAAAAAATTTCTAACTACACTACCATAATGAATAGCAGTCCACTACTGTACACTTACGTGACATTTCCTACCGTACATTATAAAAATGTGGAACCAACTATCTGTAACGGCATATACGTTCAAATTTGACGTTAAAATCTTCAAGAACAGAGTTTAAATTCGCTCTTCCTTCGCTTTAGGACCAGGCAATTGGTATGATTGTAAATAATCTAGTAAATGCCGTGACTTCGCACGGGTAGATAGATAAATTAGTAAATATTATAATCTTATTCAAAAAAGAGTTAAAATGGTTACTTCAGGGTCGCCGATGCGCGCGTAATGTTTCTAATATTGTAGGCGTACATAGGCTATGGTAGTCGCCTGCCATCGGGTGGTTTGTATGCTTGTTTGTCACGTCAGTGGCATATAATATATAGCTCGTACAAAGCCAGGTCAGATTGCTAGTATATAATATGATTGTTATTTTCTTTGTGCTTCGGAGGACATGTGAAGCTTAAAGATCGTCAGGTAAGCCATGCCTGAGCCATGAGACCTTTATGCATAACGAAGGCGGTCTTATAAACTTATGATGCTAAAGGACTTTATGTTCAGACATGTAATTTTAGGTAATATTACTAAACAGAGGGAGACTTTGTACAAAAGTCGATTGCTTGGGTACCTCTGTCCCATTCGTGTTTCAATCGTGAAGCAGTTGTGTTTGCATGGCTGTGTTTCGGTTTGAAGGTTGGGATATGGCGGTGAATTTACAGAGTACAAAAGAATAACACCTGAGTCTTCAGGAATGACAACGCATGGGGAGTATCATGGGCTAAACAGTATACTCTGTTATGTCCATGGTACTGCTCATGTCTATAGGCGACGGTTACCACTTTCCATCAGGTGGGCCGTCAGCTTGTTTGCCATTCTATGTTGTATAAAAAAAAAGGTTGCCTGGAAGAGATCGCTTTTAGCGATAAGGTCGCCCATTGTTTTCTAATTGTGATTTTTTCTTGTAATTGTTTATATCTAGAATAAGTTTACTATTGTAATCTTTTGGAGGAAACAATAAAGAGTATATATATATATATATATATAAAAGGTCGATGTATAACATTAACTTAAATGACAAGTGTTAACAGGAGAAGCAACATTGAAATATGTAGCTGCATTGTGCTTACAATAATGACATCATTAATTTTAATAGTGTCTTTAATATTCAATGAGCTCTCTATACTCTGAAGTACAGACAACAATAAATGATAATATTGACATGTCTCAGTTAAAATAAACAGTTAAAAAATGTATGGTTGCATTAACGTTAAATATCTTTTTTTTTTTGTTTTTGTTTTATATAATTGGTACCAGTGATGTGGTTTTTTTTTTTACTTTGATGAAAATGGAGTGGTGGTCTGCGCTAATGGGATACGCTGGCGGAGCACCAGTGAAGGGTGATCGATGAGGATGAAAACAGGCCAGTTAGCCCATTATGATGAATTCATCAGGAATTAATCAGGTGGGCCGTCAGCTTATTTGCCATTCTAAGTCGTATAAAAAAAAGACAACACTCTGCAAATAAAGTTAATAGCAAATTGAAAAAAATAATCAATGATTTTTTTGTTAATTGTACGCCTTTTGTGGTCGTATTATCTATTTGTTTATATTTTCATTAAATTCTATTGAAGCAAACTTAAAATTTTTTAGCCATGAATATTTCAATTGAGAAATATGCCCAAGGCGAGATAATGAAACGATAATATAACATTCAATGTGCAGGGAGGAAGGGATTGCACCCTATAACGTCGACCTCAGCGGAGTTCCCTCTGGAAACCGTCGTGATTAATTCCGCTTGAATTCGCCACGATAGGCCAACTGACCTGATTTCAACCTCATCGTTTCATCCTCCATTGGAGTCCTGCCATTATAGGCAATTAGCATCGACGGATACAATATTTATTTCCCTTCGTCCATTAAAAAAAATATTACATATATACAAGATTTAATAGATATTAAGTAATGAGTCCAGTCATACATATTATGATGGAATGGATTCCTTTATTATTGAAGCAGGATTTTTTTATACAACTTAGAATGGCAAACGAACTGACGACCCACCTGATGGAAAGTGCTAACCGTCGCCTATAGACATGAGCAGTACTATGGACATAATGGAGTATGCTGTTTCGCCCATAATACCCCCCACACGTTGCCATTCCTGAGGACTCGGGTATTATTCTTGTGTACCCAGTAAATTCACTGCCATATCCCACCCTTCAAACCGAAATACAGCCATGAAAACACAACTGCTTCACGGTAGAAACACGAATGTAACAGAGGTACCCAAGCAAACGGCTTTTTACAAAGTCTCCCTCTGGTGAATCAAAATTAATTAAACGATAAGAATCACCAAGAATAACATACTATTTAAGTTTTTGGGATTCAAACATATAGTAGATAACAGACAATAATATTTTTCACATCTATTTATGCGAGTTCTTAGTTTTATCTAGATTCAATTATGATGACCAAGTGTATGGCTCTCGTTTACTTCGTAAAACGCAGCGTCTGATAAAAAAAGTTCAAAACGCCTATTGTCTATTTCAACATCTCTCCTCGTAACCATACGTATTTCACCCTAGTTAAATATCCATACTTAATATAGAGTCCCTACGACGATTACACTTAACTACTTTATAATTTGGTGTAATTAAATTTAAAAATTCGGAATATTTGAATTTGAATTTTTCCAATTTTTGTGATAGGTATCATTCTGGGTCAGTGCGACCACCACTGTCACTTCGACGTCATAAATCTGTGGCATTTACCAGCAACTTTCGTTACCAAGCAACGACATGCTGGAATAATATCCCAGCGCCCCTCAGAATAATTACATCCTTATATACGTTTAAAAAATATATTAAAAAACTGCTACTTGAAAAACAGAAATGGCTGAAGCTGTCTCCCTTTGTATAGTGAATTTTACATTTTCCTACTTGTATATATATTTATGCAATCTCTATCTCAAATATACATAAACACAAGCACACACGTACGCAAGCACACACACACGCGCGCACTTATGCACGCATATTATACTGGTACTGTACTCCTTATTTTATTTATCAATATTTTTTTTTTGTTACTCATACTTTTTTCTTGTTTAAATTTCGAACTCATTCCCGCAGTCATAGATACAAATCAATGTTTTGTTATTTGAGTAAAATTACACACTGTTATTTGAACCTTCTTGAATTGCTGAGGCGCACACGTGCAGATATGCTATATTTTATGATCCATAATTATTTGTACTATTTATTGTTTACTGTTTTTAATTTAATGTGTGTGTGTGTGTGTCTATTATGCGTGTGTATTTATTTATCTAATAACCACACACCTTCAGTACTTTTAATTTACGCAACAGATGCAGTGGGGAGAATAAAATACTTATATCTCGGAAACGGAGGCATAGCATCGCGATTTAAAGTCAGTCTACTCGTAACCACGGACAGTGTAACCTGGGGATCTACCATGAAATGAAATTCTGAATTTTTGGACTCAATTTCGAGTTCTTGTTAATACTAAAATTGGCCCCGAAAATGAATTTAAACATTTCGTTTGTCATAAATCCTACCGTAAAAGTCCAAAGGAAATGTTTTATATAATTTTAACATCAAATTTGTGTTTTGTTCGGCCTCAAAATTTCGGAAACCATTTGATAGTAGGCCCTTTGGTCTAAACGTCGACATAAACCCAAATAAATTGGGAGAAAAAGGATTGTTATTTATGAGAAGGTTAGTACTCTTTGTTAGTAATATAGCCTATCAGGTCGACCTCCACGTAGTTCCACCTAAAAACTACGGTTGTTTAAACTGATAGAATTTGTTGTGATTGGCCAACTGACCTGACTTCAACCTTATCTATTATCGCTCACTGATACCCAGCCATATATGTACCCATAAAAAAACGAAGTTACCCATAAAAAATACAGGTATGTTACCTTAATGAATGTTTTAATTCCTATATATTATAAACTATAAACTCGTCATAGTCGTAGAATACTGACGGATTTGATAAAGATTACATATAAAGATCCGTCAGTATTCTACGACTATGACGAACTATGTAACGTGTACACGTTTCACTGTCATTTAGATATTTTTACGCAATATTTATTTGTACAATTCCATTTAAACTTTCGTATTTTATATCAACCGTTAACTGTTCATCGGTGAACATAGGCTTCACCAATAAAAGGGATTTAGCAAGTAGTTACCACGCTTAGCAGACGGGTTGCCAACCGTGATTAGCCTTTATATACTTAGTTAAACTTTTGTATACATAGTAATTGCCGTGCGATGTCAAGTCTCGGCGGATCGTTAGTGCAATATAATATGATTATATTATTACGCCATATTGGATTTGATTAGATGGTAAGTCTTGTGAGTTAATAATCTATCTATTACCCCAATAAACAGGTTGTTAATTACCTCCTCGGAAACAATATTGATGTTTCATTAATGGCTGTTGATGTTGGCTTTATATTTCTCATGAAACCACAACCTGACCGTTGTAGTATCACCACAAAAGCATTCGTTAATTTTGTCCCGATGTCAAAATTGTCACGTCCCGTTAGTAATTCACGAACTAAACACGTACGTTCCAATTTATGCAGTAAACAATTGACTACGGAGTGAATATTGATTGTATTAATTGATAATTTTGGCTACTGTATGAGTACGCAAATTTTACATCCAGATCACAAGGTTACTACATTGTTATAGATAATTTTATATTAACATTATTGTACTATTTTTTTATAATTTAAATACTGTTTTTTCATTTATCATAGTTAGATTCACGAATAGCAGGTAGCGTCTTAAAGTTTTCATTATCACTCTTTCCAAAAAATTTCGACATAATAACTTTAATGATTGCCCAGATATCACTGCAATGTACAAGATACCTAATTTGAAGTGAAGGAGTCACATTTCACGGAGTCGTATAGATCAGGAGGTTGAAAATCGATGTAGAATGAACTATATATCAAGGCAAAGGCGGAACGATTCAATGCTCTAATGAAAGATAGCGGGAACGCAGTGGATTCGGAAGACAGGAATCAGACTAATTGGTTATGTTTAGTTTTGAATCGAAAAATGCCGACGTATATATCCTAAATTCATTTTTATGGCCGAGCTCCGTAGTTTATTACATAGTGGGCCGGTGTCTGATTTCTGTGAACTTTGATAGAGATAGCGCGAATTCGAAATGATAACTTTCTCAGAATTGTAAGCATTGTATAACCTCAGAAAAGAAATTATTGGGTATCGTGATTTTTCTGCAAATGTTGCCAAGGTGCAAATGACTAAGATTTTCACTATCTACGATGTAAGCACTTAGTATAAATCAGATGAGACGTATACTTGCTTGTCACTTTATTGAACATAAAAGCTTTTCCTTTACTCTCTTAACAATACGAGTATGTATCGATCTAATTGCTAGTCACTGTGAATAACTCCCACATTTCATATAATAATTTTTGCAACTAAAATTATAATTCATATTTATTGTATTTTTTTTTACACACTACACTACTCGACGTCTTATTTCATTTAGATTAACAGCGCCGCGCGTAGTAAGAAATGGAACTAATTATTCAATTTGCCGACGCCATTTTAACGAACAAATTTTACGCAGTCCGCGAGGTAGGAAGGTAGAATGTAGGTATCTAAATTAAATTAGGTGCAATACACCATCCTGGTTACTAGCTCTATAATATATCGTATAAAAGTATAATTAATTTTTCTATGGATCCGTGCATCGACTCGAAATAGGATTAAAGGGTATCGAGATGCGATAGGAAATTATATTTTCAACCAACTTCAAAGAGTTTTCAAGGACTTTTCCAATTTGTTTTTTTTTTTATGTGTATTACCTTATAATTCCCTCGGTTATAAATCATATCCTTTCCGAGGAAAGAAAAAGAATTTTCTTTTTTTTTTCCTCGGAAAGGAGATTGATACTAGAGAAATTTTATAAAAATTAACTGGGATTTCCGCTATTGAAGTTTTTTTTTTTTTTGTGGAATACAATCTTATATTATTTAATTATCTACCCAATAGTTTCCCAAACATCTTCAATTCGTAGCATACATAAGCACGATTCCGTATGCGTATATATATATATATATATATATATATATATATATATATATATATATATATATATATATATATATATATCCGGGGAACCACGAACAAAAAAATCAAGAAAATCCCGCTCAAATGTATATATATATATATACAGTTGATGGAAAATTCTACGTCGATGTGCTCATCAAAGCTCTGTGGCACGAGTTCGTCCAGAATTGGCGCGAGAGGGGCGTTGGATTCTTCACCACGACAATGCCCCTGCCCACACCTCTCTTGTTGTCCGTGAGTTTTTGAGTAAAAATTCCATTACGGTGACCGAACACCCCCCCTATTTGCCGGATTTGGCCCCGTGTGACTTCTTCTTGTTCCCAAAAACCAAATTGGTACTTCGGGGGCGGCATTTGGGGGACATAAATGAGATAAAAAAAGCTTTATGAGAAACCTACAACCAGAGGACTTTCAAGGAGCCTTCTCACAGTGGAAACGGCGTTGACACAAGTGCATTATGTCACATTATAAATAAAATTGATTTACCTGAATAATTGTAAAATAAAATTTTTAAAAAATATATACTTTCCGGACAAACCTCGTATATAAAACATAAACATTACATCATCATCTTTACTAACTCTGAACAAATGTTGATGATTATTTTTTGCAGCCAATGAAATTTATTCCCATTATTGTCCTATAATAATATGTTCACGACTGCAATTTTAAATATATTGAATCACTAATATTAGATATAATATATAGACCTGTATAGCATACTAGCTTATTCTATGGGTTTGTCCTCGTCTATTATCATGTAAAGTCTTTTCTGTGTTAATCCACGTTTAACAGTAATCTGAATAATAAATTTCATTCAAATCTGCTCGTCAGTTAAGCGTAAATAAGTGACATATAATCAAATAGTTAACTTTAAACTTTCGCGTTGTTGACACATATTTTAAATATACTACCGGGACTTAAAGCGATAATAAAATTTGCAGGTAAATAATACCTACATACTTGCTTTTTTGTTGCCAACATTTCGACGTAGATTGCACCAGGTCGTGGTCACGACAAAACAGTTTTATTTACATGCAATTTTTTTTGTTGCTTTAAGTGTACTTAAAAAAAAAACAGATTATCCTAGGTTATTATAAACTTTCACATTTATAGCAGGCAGCAGAATCAATTTAACTGATATTTTATTTTATAAAATAGGCGTATTAAATAGAGAGACAGGGTAGTCTGTACCCATCCCAAGATTGTCTAATGCTCACCCTAGGAACAAACGAATGTCTGAGAATACATATATGCCTTATTGAAGGGCCTAAGCCCTCCCCCCACCCTCGCCTACAATTTAATCTGCCAAACACCAATGTCTCTGATTGTGAAATGATTTGAAGTTATACTGCTCCAAGAAATAAAAATGCGAATCTCTTTTTAAATGCTGACGTTTATGCTTTTTCATTATTAGATTTAATTTTTTTGTAGCTTAGCATAAAATCTCAAATATTCTTACTGTTAGACAATTATTTATTCTATCAGTAGTTTTGAAGCAACACAAACTGACTAATTTCGATCCTTTTATGATAAAGCGTAATCATCTTGTAATTAAAAGTACTGTTTGTAAGAAATCCTTCAGCCAAAGATTTTTCTCTTATCTTGCCCCCTTTCTGTATAATAAATTGCATAGTGTAATTTCTATATATGCTCTAACTTATTACAAGTGCAAAACTTCAGTTAAAAATTGGCTCCAAAAACAAAATTATGATAAAACAGAAGATCTTTTAAAACAGATAATCTAAGATATATGAATATAAAACCACTTACATACACGCACACGCACACAATCACACATGCGCACATACACATATACATACATTGACTCACACACCGAACAAACTCATATATAGTCACACGTTCAGATACAAATACACATACATAACATACACTCTATAACATAAACTCGTGTCACACTTTTTTACTTATATTTTAATGCATTCTTATTTACCCTAGCATATAATTTGTTTTTGTTTTAATGTTATACATATCGAAAGCTATTTATTTTGTATACGCGCTGTATCTGAATTTTTTATGTACTCACCATCACCTTTTTTTTTTTGTGAAAGTTTTTATTTGTATAATTTGTACTGTTCGAGGTAAGGGTCCTGGTGACTTGTAATACAGGTTTAATACCTAGTACAGGCACCAACAAATAATATTGTTAAAATGTTTTGCAAGTTATAGATGTTAAGTCCTTAATTGTTTGTGGTGAGAAATATAATAAATAAATAATAAATAATAAATTATTTTATTATGACAAAGTTACGATGTTAAAAACTGGTTCTCGTTGTAATTAAATGTAAGAATAAAGCCTCTGGCAACCCTATTAAAACCGATAAAGTTACGAATCTATTCCAAAATTTTAATAATTTACACCCGTTCAATTAGAAATTAGTTACTTTACAAAATATTATTTTGAATATACTTTTTTTTTATCTTCAAATGACGTAATATTAATAGGAGACTAAGGAAACAAAGCAAAATGGCGGTGTAAGAAAATGAAAATTAAAAACAAACCCAGTCCAGTACTGGGCCTGTATGGCTTATTTATCAATAGGCCATATTTCACAGATATAAAATCCCGAAAAAAAAATATAATTCGTATTTCACTTTATACATAACATTTAATCATTTGTGGCGTATTACTGGCCATCACAATACGCCTTTTATATAACTGGGCATCATATTCCGTCTGTCATATTTTTGTATTTCTATTGTTCTTATATTTTTACAATTCTGTCATTATTAGTCTTTGTTTTCCTACCGATGAAGACGTGATAAAAGAGAACTACAATATTTAAGCATTTTTATTATCAACCCATTTCTCTTAACATTCATTCAATAACTTTGCAGTACCTTACCTATTAATGCCCACGTAAACACCTAGGTATGAGTGAATGCCTCTGTCCTTCATGCCTAGACGATTAACAAAACGTAAAGTGGCCTTTATATTAGAAAAATATATTTCTAGCATTGCCTATACTATACTATACATTAAATAATAATACTCTTTTTTTTTCTATGCGCACGCCATCTATGTAACGTTGTAATACTTAGCTAATCCACAGGGCTTTTATTCCTTAGATTATATACATACGCTTCGAGAAAACGGGTCAACTTTTTCATACAATTTTGTGTGATAAATAGTTATGAATAGCTCCTTTATATAATAATTTCTATATTTATATTGTCTTTTAAATTCTGCATTTTTTTAATGTGTAAACACCCATTTTATTTATTAAATAATACGTCAAGGTACTTTCCGTGCATAAATATATATTGAAGAATATTCAGTCAGCTAATTTGACAATCAGCTGACAAAAATTTACCCGTTTTTGAGGCTCGGTGCTCTATCTATATAATCTAAGATTTAATTCTTGGAGAGAGGCCTACGTATCAATACTTAAGTGTTCTGTTAATGCAGGATGGTCTATTTGTGTAGCAAGTTAAAATCCGCCGTTATCCATGCGTGATTAGACCGAATAAGAATCTAAAGTAGTTAACGAAAGAAAAAAAAACGCTTTTTTTCATAAATTACTTTAGATAAAGTATGTACGAAACTTGGGGTTAAGATGTTAATAAATAGAGGTATATAACTTTCATTAACGTTGTTATGGTAAAACCGGCTTCGTGCTTGCTTACAGGCATAAAACCAGCTGAATGCTCCCGCATGATTCCCATTGTTCGCGAACAAAGGTCAGATCAATGGGCTCAAAGCCGGAATTTGAAAGGACGATATTGAATCTCGTTACTTATAGACTTGTCAAGTGATAATATTAGGTATAGTTGAATGTTGTACCATAAAAAAAAAACAACATTATTTATGCATTGTTGTGTCAAGATTGTATATAATTGTCATAGACTAAGTATAGTAGTAATAAATTCTAATATAAAGGAATTAAAAAAAAAAATTGAATATTTAAAAATAGAATATGCCTTTTATTTTGACCAAAGATTTCGGTTCTTGTTCTTAGATTTTAACAATATGATTGACCCTCGTCACTTCAAACAAAAAAATATATTGAAATCTATGCAACCAGTTCATTATATTTAAAAATATTATATTATTTAATAGCTACATCTTACAAGCTTAAATTATATCTATTGATATTTATACGACATTAGTACCATGCTGTGAATATACATTAATTTTATTGTGTTGATATTTCTAGGTTGTTTGAAAATGAATCTATGTAATTAAATTCGTTAAAGGTCGGTGCCGACTCTTAATTGGTACAGTGATTATTCATTCTGTGCAATAGGATACGGCGTAGAAAAAAATACGTATCCTTAATCAATGGGGCACAGTCGTATTACACTTAGGATTATAAAGTATAATTTTCTAAATTATGTTCTTAGATTATATAGATAGAGCGTCTCTATACAAATGCTTCGAGGAAAACGGGTCAACTTTTTCATAAAATTTTGCGTGATAAATAATAGTTTTGTGTGTTTCCTTTATAACTTCTATGATTATTTTGTCTTATAATTTGTGCAGCTTTTTAATGCGTAAAAACTCATTTTATTTATTAAGTGATTAAATATAGAGACGTCAAGATACGATGTGTGCGTAAGTATAACACACACTAATAAAAAAACAAATCAAATTAGCCAATTGACAATTAGCTGACAAAAAGTTGTTCGTTTTTGGGACTCGATACTCTATCTATACAATGTATAGCTATGTCCTATTGCCCAAAATGTATAATCACTATGTCAATTAACATATATTTTACTGATTTTAAAAGTACTAAAACCATTTCATTTATCTCTTCAGAGAGAGAGAGAAATTCTCCAAGAATTTCATGTCTCCAAAATTTTGCGAATAGAATTTTTTTTTACCTCAAATAGCGGAAAATAATATCCAATCTAGAAGCGCTGTACACGAATTAAATAAAGAGCATAAAGCAAATAATATATTCAATAAATATAATATACCAGAGGGAGTCATTGTACAAAAGTTGTTCACTTGGGCAACTTTTTTTTTTACACAACTTAGAATGGCAAACAAGCTAACGGCCCACCTGATGAAAAGTGGTAACCATCGCCTATAGACATGAGCAGTATCATAGACATAACAGAGTATACTGTTTCGCCCATGATACCCCCCATGCGTTGCCATTCAAACCGAAACACAACCATGCAAACACAACTGCTTCACGGTTGAAACACGAATGGGACAGAGGTACTTAAGCAATTTCTATCCCTCTATGCCATTCGTGTTTTTACCGTGAAGCAATTGTGTTTGCATGACTGTATTTCGGTTTAAAGGGTGGGATATAGCAGTAAATTTACAGGATACAGAGGAATAACACCCGAGTCCTCAGGAATGGCAACGCATGGGGGCGAAATCATGGGCGAAACAGAGTATCTGTTATGTCCATGGTACTGCTCATGTTTATAGACGATAGTTACCACTTTCCATCAGGTGCCCATCAGCTTGTTAGCCATTCTAAGTTGTATAAAAAAAATGTTTAGGTGTAAAGAACACATGAGCCATGGGCAGAGTTTAGTTTAAAATTAGTCGATATGATTTTCTCTACAGCGTTCTATTTAAAAAGTCTCTTATGTATTTTATTAAAAGTAAATAATAATAAATAACATTCATTATAATTTTAGTTTTATGTCGCTAATTAATTTCGATTAAGAAACCAAAACATTGTCTAATGGAAAAGTCGGAAAGTTTAATTAGAAATTTATCACGGTCTTAGTTTTAGTCGCGAGGTGAATCCGTTTACTTTCCGCTTTTTAATGAAATCTGTAGGTGTTACTTGCTGTTTAGTTTTAAAATTTATTAAAATATATCCAAATACTTTTTTAATCAAAATTTTATTTTGTTAGCGTAACTTGTATTAACATTAGGTATTATTGTAACGTATTAACATAATTACAGTTTTTTTTTATCCTCTTTTTAATAATTTCTATAAACCTATTAATATACGTCAATTATACAAGAGTATCGTTTGATCATACATTTTATTATAAATATATATACGTATTGTCAGGTATATATTTATCATTATATAATTCTACTGTGATGATGTAAAGATATTGAGTCATCTTTCGGTGGTTGATGATTAAATTCCCGCAAAATACAAAAAATTAAATATGTATGACTTTTTCTAATATATATCAATACTTACAATACCATACTATACCATATCAGCCGTTACTTGTCCACTGCTAAACATAGGCCTCCCTTTATTAGGGGTTTTGCCAGTAGTTGCCGCGCTTGGCAATCGGGTTGGCAACTGCAGTTAGGCCTTGGCGATGTTTAAAGGCAGACGCTACTGCCCATTCCTCGACAATTATGTTCCCTTAGTCATCTCTAAGGGCAGCAAAGGAGGAGTTGTCTATATGCCTATTCTATACCGGGAGCACACGGCAATACTTACAATAGGAAACTAAAAATAAAATACTAAATACTGATAGATAGTATTATATTATTAGAACTTATTATTACAGTGTTTCCCAACCATTTTTGTGCCATGCCCCACTTGAACATTTCTAAAATATTTACGCCCCTATACATAATTTTTCCCGACAAAGTTTACTTGACAACTCTAATCGCCCAATTGATATTTTAGTGCACGTCAAACGAAATTATACCTAATAAATATTTACAGCATTTTTTTAATTTACTTTTTTTGTCAAATTTGGCACTGATATCTACTCTAGCATTGCATTTAAATGGGCCAGAGCAACAGGGTTAAAATTGCTTCGAGTCCATTTTTTAATTGCCCTCCCCCCTTAACTATCAAATTGCCCCCCTGTGGGGCGTGGGCCTCACGTTAGGAAATACCGTATTAGTATCTAGTCTAATGAATATCTATAAAACGAGTTTTGCTGAATTTGGCCCTAGATGGCGCTGTGTATATTTCATTTGAAGATTTTTCAAATAGATTCGTAATTTAAATTTTTCAATATTCCCTCTATTAGCGATATTATACTGCTCAGTTAATACTAAAGTTAGCAGAATGTTGTCTCTCAATTTTACAGAATTATCCCTCTATGTGGGCACATTTGAAACAGTGTGACTCGACAACGTTATTTGTATGTCACGCATCCGTACGCTGTCACAGTGACAAATATCAGCAGCAAAACACAGCCCCCTTATTACATGTAGTATTAAATAGAACTTGCTTAACTACATCGTACTTGTTTGAAAGACTTATACAGGGTGTCGTTATTTTAATTCTCCATCATATGTCAAATGTACTACTAGACATAATTTTAGACATTTTCAGTGTTTGATGTTCGTGCTTATGGACAGAAAGTTATATTAGGTTAGGTTGCGTTTGGTGAAAGATAAAAAAATATCTTTTTTTTTAATAAATCCTCAATCTTAGGATTTACCAAATCACATTGGTAAATCCCAAGATTGACTGGAAAAACTGATGATTTACCAATGTACGGGCTTTTACAGTAACATACAGGGTGGCCCAAATTCCCGTTTTTCTAGCTATATTTACAAATAAAAATATTATTCATAGTGTAATTAGTTCTATTTTAATTAATTTTTTTTATTACTAAGGACTTATGGGCCACCCTGTATATAATAAAATTGTATCCAAACGAATTCTGTATATGACAGATATTTATGAGAAAATGATGTGAAGAGCAATAGAAGCCAAATTAAAAATTTTGACCGTCTGTTTATTTATCTCTCTACCTGTATATTTATTCTGGCATCACGCATAAACTGCTACACCATGATTTAAATGTGATTTCCAAAATTTTGTTACAGAACGACTAACTTAAGAATTGGTAATTCTTTTATCTTTATACGCCATCTAGTCTGTTATAGACATGAGCATAGCTATACCATGGACATATAGATTATGTTTCGCCCATGATAACCCCCATGCGTTGCCATTCCTGAGGACTCAGGTGTTATTTTTCTGTACCCTGTAAATTCACTGCCATATCCCACCCTTCAAACCGAAACACAGCCGTGTAAACACAACTGCTTCACGGTAAAAACACGAATGCGACAGAGGTGCCCAACCGACTTTTATATTATACAAAGTCTCCCTCTGGTAATGTTATTTTTTTTCAAATATCCCCTTAAATATAGAAAATTGTATAGTAACAACCTTATTGTATTAATAAGATAATAAACAAGTTATTGGCTGCCATCACAGCGTGCACACATTATTATTCAACTGTCTACATATGACCACCCACTTGATGGAAAAACCATCGCCTTTAAACATGACACTATGCCCATAGTGTCATGTTTAAAGACGATAGTTTTTGATGTGGGTATTGTCACTAAATACAAATTGCGTCGCCTTTGACACCTCTAATGTGTTGCTATTTCTGAAGACGATGTTATATTATTTTGTTAACAGATATCGTTTCAGTTTATCAAATATTAATAACCTCACATTATAGTGTAATCACTATTTTGAATATCTACTAATTGGAAATATAAACAACTAAATTAAAAATAAACAAAATATAACTATCGTTTGCTTGGGCACCTTTGCCCCATTCATGTTTCTACTGTGAAGCAGTTATGTTTGCATGGTTGTGTTTTGCTTTGGAGGGTGGGACATGGCAGTGAATTTACAGGGTACACGAGAATAATATCTGAGTCCTCAGTATTGGCAACGCATGGGAGTATATGGGCGAAACAGTATACTCTGTTATTATTATGACGGTAACCGCTTTCCATCAGGTTGGCCGTCAGCTTGTTTGCCATTCTAAGTTGCATAAAACAAATAAAAATATATAAAATGTACAAAATTAATAAAAAAATGTTAAATATGCAAGTATATCAATAGGTTCTTCCTCAGGGACGTTGTTTTGGTCATTTGAAGAGAATGAATGAAGAATGAATTACGAAAGAGATTTATCGAGCAAGAATAAATGGAGATGTCGGTAGGGGCCGCTCTGAATGGACTTGTTGACCAAATAGGTGACGTGCTTAAGAAGGGCCAAATTAATAGTACCCGTAACCGACGAACGTGTAAAAAGCAAAGGGGGCTTATTTGAATCGAAGCATTTCTATTACTTCTGCCTACCCTAATTGGAGACAGACGTGACAGATAAATATGTATGATATAAGTATCTTACACAATGACTGTGATAATTACGCATACGGTCTGCCTGATGGGAAATAGTTACTATAACCTGTTGTCTCCTAGAATACATCACCACAAACAAGTTATTTTAGAAAAGTTTGTTTCGTAAATTGACCTGTCCGGTACTGAACACGGGATTCCATTTACGCGCATACCACGCACCACAGAAGTTACAATCAAGACCTTATCCCATACTGTAATGACTTGATAAAAGTTTTGCGTTTGTCTTTCATAACATCTCTCATAACAAAGGTTGTAAAAGATTGCCCTAGCGATAAGCCCATCTTTTGTACCTTTATATGTATATTTTTATCTGTTCTTTATGCTACTGTATTTAAATTGAATTTTCTAATTGTCAGTGTATATTTTTATGTTTTTGGTGCAATAATAAATAAATAATATCAATATTCGTGGCAAGCCGTAAGATCCCGGCAAAATAGTCGACTAAGGGAGAGCAAGGAATGGGCAGCAACGTCCCTCTTAAAGCATCTCTAAAACCTAATTGCGGTTGCCAGTCCGCCTGCCAAGCGAGGCAACTATTGGCAAAACCATCCAAGGGGGAGGCTTATGTTCAGCAGTGGACGGTTAAGAGCTGATATGATATGAAAATGATGATGATTCGTAACAGGAAAATCCTCTAAAACCGAATTTTACATTTCAAAATGTTTGAATAAATTTAATTTTCTTATATGTTATAAAATCATATTTAACTATTTATTTTATGTGAGTATCCTTAACTGTGCAGTTTAAAGGCCAGTGTCACAGGAAGAAGATTGATAACACAAATGAAAGGGTTTGAGTGATAGACCACTAAAGTGATTTATGTGATGTTCAAATTGATGAAATTTAAGGCACTGTTACCAACATTATAATGTAAGTGTGAAATTTATTGGCGGCCATTACTTTTAGGAACATAAACGCGATTGTCTATGGAATGGAATGAAGGGTTTAATGGAAAACGAACATTTTGATCCCTTGTGATTAAATTTATTAATGTATCTATATATAACTAGATACGCCCACGATTTCTTCCGCACGAATATAATTATTTTATTATTTAGCGGCGACTAATGATTTTATCATAGCTATTTTCTACAAAGTACGAAATGGACAGGACCACGATGTAAGAGAAATGTTGGTAGACCAATAAGATAGTGGGCTGATGATATAGCAGAATATACAGAAAAGACTGGTTTATGATAGGCAGAAACAGAGAATTATGGAGAACGATGGAGGACGCCATCACCCAAAGAGGGGTCAATATCCAAGAGTCGAAGTAAGAATTGCACTACCAATTAGTTATTAAGAAAAATTATAAATAGATTAGATACAAACAATACTGTAAATATATTAGGGATATGGTAATAAATAAAAGGCTTTATTATTATATTATTCTTATTATTTCATGCAGCTTTTTTCTATATGAATCACTATATAAAGTATCCTATGTTTTAATTTAGAATATAACCTACCCGTGTAGTGAATGTTATTCAAATCCATTCAGCCCTCTAAGCATGATTTAGTAACAAACCTACAAACATATTACAAATTTTCACATCTTACTTATGTAATAATATTGTAACTAGGTCATGTCTAAAATAATAATAAAAAAAATTATGGGGAGTTTTAATAAGAGCAATAAAAAAATTAAAACAATATTTTGTCTGTCTATCTGTCTGTCTGTTAGTTTATTCTGACTGACATCACTTAAAAGCTACCTGCTGCATGAAATTGGATGCGGTTTGTATTTCTTATTTTTATTTCCGAATGTTGTAGCAGAAAAGGCTAGTATATATATATATATTTTATTTATTTGTTTATTTATTAGTACATGTACGTGTACAAGGAGAACTTAATACTAAATTTATATAAGTAAAGTTAACACAATATAACTAACCGATCAAGAATAACCTTCATAGTCTATACGGAGGAGATGAATTCTCATGATTCGCTCTACCGATTCTGATAAAAATAACGTTAATTTATAACTTAGGCCAATGTCTACTTGAATGTAAAATTATGTTGGGATCTTTTCACTGTGCGTGACAGGTACTGTCTAGCAGTTAAGAAATAAAATAAATTAAAAAAAGCTTTACAAAATTAATTATTCCAAAAAATATATTGTTTAACAAGGTTGTTTAGATTTTATCCTTTAATTGGCATCGTTGAAAATGGAACAGCAGAAAATGAACGAATAGGAAAACCAATGAAAATTAATTGCATTCTTTTAAAAAAAATTAAGAATTTCTTTTAAAAAAACCGCAACAATTTAAAATAACCCCGGGGAAGTGAAGTCGATGGAGTTTTGGTAGATATAATATTACGCATCTCAATCGATTGGGTACGCAGAAGAAGGACTTTTTTGTTTGCCGCCAAGTCATCCCTATGTACTTCTCCCGTCCACAAAAAGGTATAGCCTGTGTAAAAGCTATCGGTAAAATTATTAATGCCCATTAATTCTTTTCTTTCCGTATCTAGGGAAAGTAGAGATTATTTGAGAAATCAGTTCAGAGTACGATAGGGCTGATATATCTGAAGAAGGTAAAAGCCCTTAAAATAACAATAAAAAAAAATTGTATTTGTATGTAATTCCATATAAATTCATCACGATGGGCTTACTGACCTGCTTTTTCATCCTCACTTATCATCACTCACTGGTACTGGCCAGCGTATACCAGCTGCGTATTCGGAGTTATCACTCTCTTATGAACCATTAAAAAAGCCTGTTCTACAAAAAAAAAAATTAAATTACATTATTAATATTAAAGAATATAATGAATAATATAATAATGTGGTATATTAACGAAGAGAGAAACTGATGCGATGTTTACCTACCATCATAATTATAGGGATCCCACGAGGGTCCCACCTTGTCTGATTTTGTTAGAAGCCCTAATCGATATCTTATCAGAAGCTCTGCGCATTAATAATATATTCCGTAGTTATTAACATTTCATAACTCATTAAAGGTTATGAAATAACAACAAATGTATAATATTAGATATAGGTATAATGTACATGATTGTAACAATCCTTGCATTTTTTACAAATGACGGTCGATTTAATAGTTAGTTGTGAGTACATTGTAAACTTGTATTCGGCTGTTATAAATATGAGTAAAGGTGTATTAAGTGACGGTTTATTAGTACCACTTGTGTTGATTTTCCAAAGGACACAGGTGTGGTGTCTCTGTATCTAATAGTCATAGTAAAATAAACAAAATAAACTTAAGTATGCTTGAGAATTTTCAACAATTTTTTTTATGCAAATTAGAATGGCAAACAAGCTGACGGTCCACCTGATGGAAAGTGGTAACCGTCGCCTATAGACATGAACAGTACCATGGACGTAACAGAGTATACTATTTCGCCTATGATACCCCCCATACGTTGTCATTTCTGAGGATTCAGGTGTTATTCCTCTGTACCCTGTAAATTCACGCCCCCTTCAAACCGAAACACAGAAAGAAAAAAATTAATTACAACAATATAATTTAACGTGTTGTTTCGCGCTACAAACCAATTTTAATATTGATAAAATTGGTATGAAAACAAAATAAAAATCGTTTCTATTAAAAACTACCTGACCCGACAGATCTCGTTTTGTCAAACAAAAGCTATTGTATGGGACAAATTAAATTGGGTAATTGGGTTCTTTAATTTTTTTGGACAATTTTTACAACGATTATTTCAAAAGGGAAATAATCAGCCAAATTGATCCATTAGCTTATTAATAAATACATACATGTATTTAATGAAAGGATAGCCTTCTCCTTTTAAAGATTGTTGAAAATGTTTTTCATGTAGTACGTATGTAGGTACTATTAAGATCGGTACCCAATAAAATACTACCAATTTGGAAGGTCAGGTAATTCTTTTAGTAAATTTAATAGCTTTTGCTTCCCTTTTATTTCTATTGTAATGGTTTCTTTTTCTGCAACACAATTGATTCTTTACAAAGTAACTAGGTACATGAATGATTTTACGCCACATTTTTATTGAATAGCCTTGTATTTTACTTTATAGAAACGTTTTTTCTGTATTTTAACCATTTTTCAGATATTTTGTTTATGATGAAATTAAGTGATTATTGAAATTTCAATAATTTAAGTTTCTCCAAAAAAAAAAAGAAACAGATTTTAATCGTGGGAAAACCAGTTCTTTTTTTTATACAACTTAGAATGGCAAACAAGTTGACGGCCCACCTGATAGAAAGTGGTAACCGTCGCCTATAGACAGGAGCGGTACCATGGACATAACAGAGTATACTGTTTCGCCCATGATACCCCCCAAACGTTGCCATTCCTGAGGCCTCAGGTGTTATTCCTCTATACCCTATAAATTCACGCCATATCCCACCCTTCAAACCAAAACACAGCCATGCAAACACAACTGCTTCACGGTAGAAACACGAATGGGACAGAGGTACCCAAGCAATCGACTTTTGTACAAAGTCTCCCTCTGATTTTGATTCTTATTTTGATTTCAAAATTTGACTACTAAACCAAATTGGATAAAATCTATGAGATTAATCTGTCAGTAAAGATAGTTAAAATAAGTTCTACTTTCAGATAAAAAAGATTTTTCCAAATCAGTTTACAATAAGAGAAGTTTTGAAGAAACAAACATAAAAAAAAACAACCGATTTGAGAATCCCTTTTTTGAAGTCACTTGAGAAACATTGATTTCACTACCACCTATTCCAGGCGCGTGGACGAAGTCGAAACTGAACACTGGTTTAATAATAAATAAAATAAAGTAGTTACACGTGACATACGAGTATCATGACAGTTTTCTTTTTGTATATATTTAATGGCTTGGCTGCACAATCGCCATTAATTTATCTAATACAAACATAAGCATTTACTAGAACAGATTTCTCTTTCTGTAGGAAATATACCATTACCTTTCATAAATCATCTGCTATCTCTAATATCGTTGTATTATTAGATTTAGTGCTGGCAAAATATCTATTTTTAGTTTTTCGTAACCAATAAGTGAAAAGGGTCTCGTTTTCGTTAGGTCTGTACGATTATCCGAATTACAGAACGTGCGGAATATAAATCGATCTGACGAATAAAGCATCACGATCCATTTTGAAAACTGTCTCATGTTGGCCATCTATATTAATACTAATATCCCAATTCTAATACCGTATGGTCCCGATATAAAATAGGCTATCCCTTTCTTTCCTTTAGGTGTAGTAAGAGACGACTAAGGGAGGGCGAGGGTTGGGCAGCAGCATCTATCTTAAAACATCTCCAAAGCCTAACTACGGTTGCCAATTCGCCTGCCAAGCGTGGTAACTACTGGTAAACTACCCAAGGTATGGCTTATGTTCAGTGGACAGTTGATGAATACTAATATTAATTAAAATTATGAATAGGTAAAATTTGTGACTTTGATATTGGAGGTAATCTCCGGTGCTACTGATCCGGTTTTAAAATGTTTTTCACTGTTATTCTTGATTACAAAAATATATATTATCTTCAAATTCATCATATCAGCCATTATTCGTCCACTGCTGGACATAAGCCTCCCCCATAGACTGCCATAATTTAATTTTCTACAAAAAATAACATTATCTTGATTACTATAGAATAGAATAGAATAGAATAGAATAGAAACATTTATTGCCAGTAAACTTACAATATAAAATATAAATGACATATACAAAAAGTGTCCCACACCCGGCAAAAGGAACCGGCTCAGCGGATGCTGTGAGTGTCCTAACGCAAGATTAATTTTTGTTTTGGTAAATAAGTATTTTTAATTTCAATAACAATAAATCTACTTAATTGCAATCAGCATAATCTATTACAATGAGATTAATCAATGAAATAATGGAATCAAATCTATAGCAAAAATATTCATTACTTTTATAGCATTACAAATACACCATAATTCAGAAGTTTAATATTTAAGCCAAAAAGATGGTTTTTATATTAAAACTAAAATAAATTTTACAAGCCAGTTCATTGAAAACCTCGGAGAATATTACTGCAGTGCTTTCACACACGCCAAAATTTAACGTTTAAAAGTTAAATATTGCACACGTGCGAAACCGGGGCGGATCACTAGTAAATTCATCATCATCATCATATCAGCCGTTAACTGCCCACTGCTGGACATAGGCCTACTGCTATTGGGGGATTTTGCCAATAGTTGTCATGCTTGGCGGGCGGGTTAGCAACCGTATTTAGGCTTTGGTGATGTTTTAAGAGAGACGCTGCTACCCATCACTCGACCATTCAGTTTTCTTAGTCGTCTCTTACGACATCCACGGGAAAGAAAGGGGTGACCCATTCTATGCTGGGACCTCACGACGAATTGTACATTATTATACTTATTAAACAACTATTATTTTTATATTAGATTTATCTCACGACTTTCTTCGCGTGACTGTAATTTACCGACAACCTACGTAGCGTAATCTTGAGCACGTCGCTTTGCGGAAATAAAATCCCGGGTTCGATCCCCGGTTTCATTGACCAAATTCTGAATTGACTCAGATCTGGGTATTCTGACTTATGCTCCTAGAACTTCTTTGCCTGGTTCTTCATTATATAAGATGTCCTAGCACGAGGCCCAGATGTTTGACGAGATTGAGTAGCATTTGTTATAAAAAAAGTATATTAATATTGGGCTTCGACACAGCGATCTAATTTGCCTTAAGATTCCTCGTGCATGAGCAAATTAGCAATTGTAAATCGATAGCTAATATAGAAGGTCATGGATCTTCTGGTAGTAATAGTGATAGTCAATCTTCGAGTGTTGCCAGTTACAGACACAATAATAAACAAAATAAGTCTAATCATATAACCAGTGATATGGACTTTCGCAAGATAACACCTAGTTGAGTAAAATATAAAAGAAATATTGACCAGGACAAAAAGTAGCCTAAAAAAGTAAAAGTATCCTTTTTCATGCCAAATACCAAGTAGGAATTTTATAACGATAATTTCTATATTTGTTTTTACTTTTTGACTCCATACATACATTATAAACAAAAAATTGAAAATGAATTTAATATTATTTAAATAATTTATTTATTCAACTCTTTATTGCACCAAAAAAACATAAAAATATACAATGACATTTAAAAAAATCAAGTGAAATACAATAACATAAAATAAAGTTTAAAATATATAACTGCACAAAGGTACGAAAGGCGGTCTTATAACTTATGGCAATCTGTTACAGACAACCTTTGATTAAAGGAGAACAGATAGAAATAGGTAGGTGGTGCAAGAGTGAATTAATAATTTTTACGTGCATAAAATACAAAAGTCTATATTGCACATAAATATGAATTACACATATATACACATTTAAATATATACATAACACACACACAAGAAGGAGAGGCACACTCACCAGAGGGAGACTTTATACAAAAGTCGATTGCTTGGGTACCTCTGTCCCATTCGTGTTTTTACCGTGAAGCAGTTGTGTTTGCATGGCTGTTTCGGTTTGAAGGGTGGGGATATGGCGTGAATATACTGGGTACAGAAGAATAACACCGGAGTCCTCAGGAATCGCAACGCATGAGGGGTATCATGGGCGAAACAGTATACTCTGTTATGTCCATGGTACTGCTCATGTCTGTAGGCGACGGTTACCACTTTCCATCAGGTGGACCGTCAGCTTGTTTGCCATTCTAAGTTGTATACAAAAAAGAACATATTACGAATCCAGTAAAATATTATTAGTTTAGATTATATCTTTTGTGTGAGTTGCTTGAATTCTACCACCATTTTGTAACGTGCAGGGTGCGTATTCTCGCAAATAACTCCCGATTTTCGTAACAAATGTCTTCGGAGCCGATTGTGTATGCCTTTGCCGGGTCTTCGCGATTTTATGAGGAAAATATTTGACTGAACTCGGAAATTAGAGAAAATTATTGGATTTCTTGCCTCTTAAGAATCCCAAACGAGCCTTATGTTATTTCAACATCGTGCATATCTTTTCTTTGTATGGAGATTTCTTTTTATTAGTGGTCACCGAGTAATCAAAATTCGGCCTATATATATAACATAAAACATATATTGTATTAATTGAATTTATTATGGTTATGTTTAACACTCAGTAAGACCATAGACAAGTAATATTAAAAGGCAAACAATATTAATCTATTTTCAATTTAACCACGGACTTTAACAGTAAACAAAAGAGTATATATGCGTGTATGTATCAAACGCATGGTAGCGTGTGCAATGTTTTTTTTTTTTTAATTGATTTAATGTATTTTTTATGAATGATTTAAAAAAAAGGCATTCTGCACTCCCTTTTTGTATAAACCATAAGTGTGCCAAATTTCGTACTCCGTCTACGAAATTTTCATAAAAAGGAGTACAAAGTCTTTGCTTCACGTATTAATATATATACTTAAATTATATAGATAGAGTATCTCCATAGAAATGCTTCGAGAAAAACGGGCCAACTTTTTCATTTTTTTTTTCAAACATTTCATTGATTGTTTTCAACTTTTTCAAACATCAAGCAAAATTGTAAAATTTTGTTTGACAAATATTTATAAGTAATTTCTTTATAACTTCTATATGTAATTTGTCTTATAATTTCTGCATCTTTTTAATGCGTAAAAACTCATTTTATTTATTAATTAATACGTCAAGATACATTGTATGCGCGAGTATATAGAACACGGCAAAAAAAACGAGTCAGCTAATTTGACAATTAGCTGACAAAAAGTTGAAAGGCTCGATGCTTTATCTCATAATCTAAGTATATAGATTATGATTGTACATATATGGTGACAGAGTACGAATGTAGTGCGTCATCAATTGTTTTTATCTCCCAGATGTCGCAAGTAGTAAAAGTAGAATGCGGAAGAACAAAGCACAATTCATTCAATAGTGAGAGATAAGGAAAATGCGAAACAAAACATGTACTGCCCAACGTTGGGACGATTACGGATTATTCTGAAGTAAAAACCGTATTACGAAATAAAATATCGCAATTATAAAAAAGGTATTAAAATAATTGTTTTCATAAATAAAATTACATCAAAATTAAAATTAAAACTCAGTTTATAAATTTTTACAGTGCATTTTTTTTATTCTACTATGGTGACAAATATGCATACGTCTCGTCTGATAGTAAACAGGGTTACTATAGCCAATGGACGCCTGTAATACCAGGGATGCCACGCGCACGTTGCTAATCCTTAAGAAACCATAATACGCCGTTTTTGAAAAACCCCATGCTGTAGTCCCCAAGGAAACCCTCGGCAGGAAGATTATTCCATAACTTGTTTATTCGTGGGAGCAAGCTTTTCTGAAACCGCACTGTACGTGACCATTCTGGTTCTAAGATGAGAGGATGGATTCCCTGCCGATGACAAGCGGTACAATGGTGGTTTGTAAAAATAAAATGCTTACAACTGTAATCCCTAACGAGACAGTCAATCATTTATTGACTGCTACCGTTATGGCTTTCGCTGATCATCCAATAAAGGAAACTGGGGGAAAGGGATTGTTAGTAATGAGGATTAGCAATTCTATCACTAGCTATATCAAGTCGACCTCCTCGCGGTTCCCCTGATAACCATCGTGATTGATTCATTAGTGAACTTCTCACGATGGGCTAACTGACCTGTTTCATCGTCACTCATCACTTATCATCCATCACTGGTACCCCACCAGTGTATACCGATAGCGTAAGCGGGGTACCATTCCATTATCGTTCATTAAAAAAATAAATAATGGAAACTATCGCCGTTACTCATTTAATTTGTCATTGAAATTTTCAATAACTAGAAAGTTTTATTTTCTAATACAATAAAATTATCGTTTTTTTTTTCTCAAGAAATACTACCGAAGAAACCCTCTTACTTGGGTTTTTTATTTCCCATCCATTTAATGAGTTAAATCAGCAAAATGTGTGCAATGGTGAACATTATAAGAGAAAATTCTGTAAAAGATTTCTGTAAAGAAATCAATATAGTATAGTGAATCTCTACAATGCACTTTATCGGTTCAAAGTCGCACTAAATGTAATATAATATTTATTTATAAAGAGAGTATAAGGTTCTTGCTTATAAATAAATAAATTAGTTGAAACGTATACTTGTATGTCGCTAGCAGATAAATCTTTTTGATGTTTTCCAGGTGACCCATGGTATGTATGTGTTATGAGAAAATTTGGTCATGAAAATCATGTATTTTCCTCCTTTTATATTTTCTTTCAATCTAAACGATAACAGATAGAAATGTAATACTTGTATCGCCAAAAAATCCATCCAATTGCTACAGAAAAATAAATATTTCAAAGAATTTCATCCATTACTGATGATGTCACATCCTCAAAAGATTGCTCTGAAAATTCGTCGAGACGCGGTCACCGCTAAGAACAAAGTCAGCGAAGTTCACGACTACTTCTCTGATTTGATTAATATATGTTGTTTTATAAAAGAAAGTAAATACAATACTTTAATAAATATATAAGAAAATTAAAACTACTTATTATTGTTGCGAATAAATCATTAATAATAAATAATTTATTTTAGAAAAATCGATATGTAAGATTTTTATAAAAGCAACAGAAATCAAAACAATGATTTTTAGAATTTTTGTCTGTGTATGAATTTATTTCTTTATTACGCAAAAACTACTGCATCTAGACTTATAGAACTTACAACCTGATATTTGTTTTATCTTAAAGCTAGTTGGATAATAAAAAGAATCTCAGGTCCGAAATAAAATTAATTGAAGCAAATCAATTTAGGTATTCAAAAATAAATAAATAAATAACCAATAACTATTATAGCCAATTGTGCCGGAATTGGAAGGGCTCATCAAAAAGTCACTCAACTTTTGTGAAGTTATATTAAATTTTATTATAATACCCTTTAGTGCTGGGTTGTAGTATTGTTTCATCTGTTTTTGGCTTTGGTATATAATTTTGAAGGCATTATTTGACTTTGTTAGCTTTATATTTGTAAAGCTTAACTGTTAGGTTTTAAACTATTAGAAACTGAAAATAGATGTATTCTGCCGCACAAAATAAATTTTGTTTTACGTCTAATTGATATTAATTATACATTTATTTACATTAAATGAAATTGATATGAATTGAAGTACAAGTAAATAATAACATATATTTTAATGTAGATCTATCAATTTTATTTATTATTTTAATTATGAAATATATTTATTTAATATTAATTAATACAAATAGATCAGGTGAAACTATTTAGTAGAGAAAGAAAGATAATCTTAATAATTACTCAATCGATTTAAAAAAAATTTTACCTATATGTTTGATACATTTGGCGTTTTTATAAATTAGGGGATTAGTCTTTAAGTCAATTAGTAATAACTTAAAAATAAGAAATTTCTCACAAACTATTGAATAAAATATAAAGTAAACAACTCGCTAAATAATCGCTGACGTAAAAATGGTCAAATCGTCTGTTACATAATATCTCCTGACTTAGGATACTTCCAGTTGTTGTCTTGGATAACAGTTGCCCATGGGAGACATAGCATAAAGTCGTAGGCATGGGTAAGCGTATCTCTTACTTATTAATTTTCCCCCAAGCAGCTGTGCTTTCATGGTTGTTCTCGGTTTGAAGGGTCGAATATGGCGGCGATATTGCTGGGTACAGAGGCATTACATTTTAGATCTCAAGAGTGGCAATACAATAAGGAATATAAAATATACAAGGACCCTGAAGCCTTGCATATTTTATACTTCGTATGTTGCTGATTATTTCATTAAAATTATTTTGTTTATTTCCGCTACCATGTGTGACTGCCAACACCCGAAGATTGACATCCACTATTACTAAAAGAAGTTTCACAACCTTCCATATTAGCCATCGATCTCCGACTGCCAGCTCGTACACGATTTGCTCGAGGTCTAGTTTTAACCGTACGACATCCAAAGTACGGATCTAATAATTTGCTTGAAAATGCCTAAGTTTGGAATTAAAATACGTATCGCAAAACGTCTGTTTATCGACAATGGTTACCACTTTCCTTTAGATGGGCCATCTCAGTAATACTTTGTCATTTCAATAACTAGTAGGCGTAATCATTCCTACAATTCATTAATGTGGGGCATAAATAATGCAGGGTACAGCCTACTTTTTTGGATGGTAATGAAATAATCTCCGCTGTGTTATCTACATGCGCTGGCGAGCCCCTAATGAGAGATAATAGAGGAGGATTGAGTCAGGTCATTTACTATGTCGCCGCGTTGTGGCTAATTCACAATGAATCCACTATAGCGTTTAGGAGGATCGCGAGGAGACCGACTTGTTATTATAGGTATATTGCTAGCAATGCAGCTGTTAATTCCCATTACAAACAACCGTTTTCCCCTTAAAGACTATTATAACTACATTATCTCATTTAAATTTTTCTTATCTTGCTGCTCAATTCGTCATAGTCGTAGAATACTGACGGATCTATTTATGTTTTATTTATCAGATCCGTCAGTATTCTACGACTATGACGAATTGTGAAATTTATTTACCTATATTCTACGCATTATATCGAAGTGTGGATGCCAATTGACATTTTGAAAATTTTTAGTGTAAATTTAATTGTATTGCATAAGATTTTAAAATTGATATTAAACTAATAATTATAACTGAATTTTTCTCACGATCAAATGTGTTGTCGAATTTGTAATTTACGTTTTAGGGTGGGATATGGCAGTGAATTTACAGGGTACTGAGGAATAACACCTGGCTCCTCAGAAATAACAACGCATGGGGAGTATTATGTGCGAAACAGTTATGTCTATCTGTTATGTCCATGGTACTGCTCATGTCTATAGGCGACGGTTACCACTTTCCATCAGGTGGGCCGTCAGCTTGTTTGCCATTCTAAATTGCATAAAAAAAATTATTAATTTAGAGTCTGTCACCCGCACCATTCTGTAGAGCATAATTACTTTTTACTGTATCTTTCCTGATCATAAAAAGCAATGGTGACACATTGAATTCATACTCCATCATCACAAAAGGACTTCAACCTTAAGAAAACTATCTGAAAATCATCGCTGTATATGTGCACCTCATTTTAATACTGTAACAACTGAGGCAGCTCCTACTACTAGTAAATTTAACTTTTTAAGAGATGGGCAGCAGCGTCCCTCCTAAAACATCACCAAAGCCTCACTGCGGTTGTCAATCCGCCTGCTAGGCGAAGCAACTACTGGCAAAATTAAGAAAATTATTATGAATTGTTAAAGCTGTGAAATTAGCTGCATGTAACCCTTTCTTTATACAGAACAATACGCACTCAATACACTTTTTTTACACCACATGACATTTTGTTTCTTTGTACACCACATTCACGCGACACTACACACACAAATAATACACACTTTAACACTAATTACTGCTGAACTTCCAGTGATGCGACATTTCAAATAAGTATCTCCATAGATTTTTTATTTAACCTACCCTCCAAAAATAAGCATAATATTGTCTGGTATACAAATTGGGAATATGTAATTGGCTAATGTATGGTAAATATAATATTTTTAATTAATCTAGATATAAGCTGTTGATTCTATAGATGTAATATTAAAATAAAATAAAAATAATGTGGAACTATCCCCCCCCCCCCCCCCCTATAGGAGAGGCCTATGTTCACAAGTTACGGTCTATATGATAACGATATGTGCACTTCACCTGAATACTGCAACCTCCTTTACTACTAGCAATTTTTTTTTATATATGTAAGTGTTAATATTAATAATAAAAGCTATTTATGTATGTATATTTAATGTGTATTTAACGAAAATTGACATGTGGTAAAGGGCGTAGTGTCAACACTTAACATTAATTCAATTCCAAACGTTTGTTTTGAAAGTCTCCGAGACACTCGCACCGCCGCCGTTAGTGTTAATGATGTAATGGTGATGATAAATTACTTTAAAACTACTCTTCTAGCTTCGTCTGAAATTCACTGCTGATCTACATCTTTTGGTAACAGTATGAACATTTCATTTGAAGTTAACAACCGACTTCTAAAATAGGGATAGGTTTCTAAAATAGAGATTCGATGTTTTTTTATATATTTGTTACCTTATAATTTCATTAATTATAGTTAACCGATTTGCAAAACTTTTTTTTATTTGAAAGGATATATTTATAGATTAGTTCCATAGAATTTTTATCAAAATAACTAATTTTTCTATAGTTGAAGTCTTTTTTTTTATGGAAAACAATTTTATTTATTTCTTAAATATCTGCTATGTACACACATTGCCTGTTTACAATTTTATTATATTACTAAGATTATAAACCTCGATAATTATATAAATACAAAATTTATTATATTTATAATCAAATATTATTTATTTATTAATAATTAATAATTAAATAAAATAATATTTATAATTCTTGTCAAAGCCCATATCTCTGATAAAATGAACAAAATCATTAATACGTATTAATATGTGTAGAGTTGGTTGGTTTCGTCAAACGCGCTCTAGAACTACCAAGCAGATTTGAAAAAATCTATTTGCATTTGAGAAAGGTTATATGCTATTCAACGCTGTGATATAATCACGACCGAAGCCGCGGGATACGACTAATTAAAAAATAATGTCCTTTATATTTTTTCTTAATAATAATTCATAATGTTTATTCTTGAATAGCGTTTGTCAATAAACATCCGGGATGTCATATCTTGTGTATAACAAAGTCAAATATTATTTTGTAGGCTATAGGGAAAATAAAAAAGCAAACCAAGTGCGAGTTAAAGTACCGTAATATTTTATGATTAAGATACACAACATATTTTATTATTAATAATTTAAGAAAGAAAAATTCTACAAAGCTACAGTCATTCACAGTATTTTTGAATAGACCAGTCCCTACTAGAAGTAAGCGCTCACGAGTATGACAGATGAGCATTTTATGATTAAAGAATATAATTTTAATTACTTTTTTCTTACTTTAAATTTAAAAAGACAGAACGAGACCAAACGAAATGTACCGTTATGATTTCCTTTTCTTTTTTCAGTTGTGGAAATCATAAGATTACAAATGTTTCCAAAATGTTGATATAATTTTTCTAAAGATTCATTTATTTTTCTTCGTGTATAAATCTAGGGCATGATTTATCATTCTATGTATAAAGTTTCATTTACATTCATTCACCCGTTTAAACGTGATAGAGTAGCAAATAAAGATATTCACAAACTTTCACATCCAACTAATATTATAAAAAGAAAGTATGTAAAAATTTATAAATATTTATTAGTAATACATAATATAATATTTCTTTCTTTCTTTATTTTTTATTGTACACAAAAGGTAATTGTATAAGAAAAACAAACATAAACTCTAAAATAGATTTATTCCAGCAAACCCAATATGTGATAAACTGACAATTTATTCGTAATCACAGTTATACATGTATACCAATCGACTTCATTGTTACAGTTAAAAAAAATAAAATAAAATGTCATTACAATTAAAAACCCCGATAGGTATAAATAAATTAATAAAAAAATATATACATATGTATAATAAGTACGTACGTAATATTTATCCTAAATCATACGAATAAAGCAACGGAATGCAGCTAAGTCACAATAATATTAGAATTTAGTATGTATATAAATTATATGTGGCGTATATTAGGGTTCCACAGCTATCATAAAAAGATAATATATTTTTATATCTATTATAAGCTTTTCACTGCTCATAACTCTGTACCTAAGTATTAAAGTAAATAGGTTATTAAAAAAAATACACCTTATATTCAAGGGAATACGCCATATTATTAATTGTAACGTCTTCATGTATATAGGGGTGCAATCATCATCATCATATCAGCCGTTAATTGTTTATTGATGAATTTATACTTCCCTCTATTATGGGGTTTGCCAGTAGTTGCCACGCTTGGCAGGCGAGTTGGCAACCATAGTTAGGCCTTGGAGATGGTTTAAGAGGAAGGCTGCTGCCCGTCCCTCGACCATTAAGCTCAGTTAGTCGCGTCTTACGACACCCGCGGGAAAGGAAGAGATAGCCTATACTACGCCGGGACCCCACAGCAGTAAAAAATATATAAATAAATAAAATACAAAATCAAATTACAAAGTTTTTTACCTGTAAAGTACTACTACTCAGTGCCTTCATATCCAGAATCGAAATAGATAAAATTCAATAGGCTACAAGGAAATTTCTATTATAGTAGCGGAAATAACAACTAGGTATCTAATATTATAAATGCAAGTTTATAAATTGCTAAACCGATTTTAATGAAACTTAGTACAATTCGTGGACAATGTCTAATATTAATATATGATACATTTTATCTTAATCGGGGGAATGTTTTGATTTGGAAGAAATATTAATAATGAGAAGTAATGGCCCTCTTGCTAGTAATATACCCTGTGAGATCAACCTCCACATGGTCGCCCCTGGAAACCATTGTATTTAAAACCAGGTGAATTTGTCATAATGGATCGACTGACCTAAGTTCATCCTCACCTATCGTCGTTCACTGGTACACCGACGGCGTATACCGATAGCACAAACAGATTCAATACTCAATTTTTACCCAAAAAATTTACGATTACAACTAAATATTAATAAAAAATAATAAAAATTTATGAATATTAAAAATGTGTATGCTGATCGCGCTCATTTAATTTCAAAAAGGGTTTCGAGTTTGTCCAGAAACTTTTCACGCAGACAGAAGGCAAACGCCCACGCGAACTTTGAGAAAAGTTGCAAATTACAAATGTAATAAATCACATTTTCCCGTTTAATTATTTATATCATATTTAATTTTCCAGATGTAAAATTTAATTATCCTTTATAACTATTATCATATTTTATATTAATACTAATATTTTTGGACTACTGCCGTTAACAAAATTTTGTTTAGAAGTTTTTACACTTTTTTTATTTTATTTATATCTTTATGTTTTAAATGTTGACACTTAAAATATAAAGATATTATTTATTCAAATATATTTTGTGTGAATTTTAAATGATTTTAACTTCTTCAGGTATATCAGCACTATCGTACCCAAAACTTATTTCTTAAATAAAGTTTTATATACTTTCCCTAGTCACTGAAAAAAAAAAATTAAAACATTATCACAAACTATTACATGTGTGATATTAGTGTTAGCCATACTTTTAAAATAAATTTAATTAATTAATTTAATTTATGAATAAGTTAAATTTTATTTAGACAAATGAAAATAGAGTATTTCCTTTCTATGATATTATTTAAAGTACTTGCACTTTGTTCCACTGTATTTATTGTAAATTGTTTATATTAATTACAATAAAATTCCACTGCTTTTATCATAATTAATTCGAACAATTAAAAGAAAGTACAATTATTTTAAATAATGCTAATAATAAAGTTTCATCAAGAAGTCGTTACACAAACAGTGAATTCCAAGTACAGTATTTATCTTGAATAATGAGAACTACTTCATTAGAATTTGTAATTTAATATTCACAAAGAGAAACTAAAGCTGTAATAAGTATGTAAATTATATCTTTACTAGAAACGTTTAAGTTAATAATGTAAAACTTAATGTTATCCGAGAAAACTTTTACGTCAGTCTATTAATATGAAAACTATATTTTATTTATATTCCCAACTAGTATATTAGATAAAAACAATTTGGAGAGAATAATTTGTAATTGTAATAAATAATAAAAAAAAAATAACATTTACACCACTTTTGAACTTTGCAAAATAAGTTAAAAAGTTGATCCTAGAGAAACACGAACTTTCCAAAGTAAACAATAAATATAACAAGGTTATAATAATAGTGCAGTATATATATATATATATACTCACCTACGAGAAATTCACGGAAAATCACTTCACAATTATTATCATAATAAACACAAATAATAATGTTTACTTTCGTCTGGTACCTCGTAGCGCCTCTACGTAGTGAACGCTACGAAAGCGAACAGCGACTGCCGCTTCGCTAGCTTTTCACCCACGCAGTGCGACGAGAATTACTGCCTATATTAAGGAATAATAACATATAGCTTATTTGTATATACTTTATATATGTATAAGAATTTTATTATTTTATCTATATATAATATAAAGGTTAAAAATTAGGTTTTGTATATACAATTTTGACCACAGAATATCGATTTTCAATAAGATAACTTTATGAATGACAATTGTATGATAACCCAGTCGGCGCTATAGGTTTACGCTGACTTAGTACCAATGTGAGATGATAGGTAAGCACGAGATCAGGTCAGTTGGTCCATTTAGATGAATTCATCAGGAATTAACCGTTATAGTTTCTAGGGCGGACCGCGTAGAGGTCAACTTTACAGGGTATGTTGCTAATCACCATCATTAATCCTTCCCCACAATAAAACATGTATCTATACATTTTGGTTATAAACTAACATCTATATTATAAGTGAATGTACAAAAACATACCACCTTGTTGGCAACCCAACAAATATTTAATATTTTATTTTTTTGTCATGGCAACCCCCTTTTCTTGAATTATCGTGTCGAACAGACGTGTTTTTTTGTATTATAAATATTGTGTCTGAAATACCTAATAAAAGTGTCCTGGGTAATTACAAGTGTTTTTCCTTATTCACGTATCCAGCAATCAACCTACAGTTTACTCTCCCAGAGCTATACAACCTTCTTTATAATCTGATATCTATATTAAATGTGAATGTACAATAAAGTTTATACAAACAAACAATCAACTTAGATGTTTGTACAATTTTCTTTTAAAGGCGTGTAGTAGTAAAATATATATAATATTCTAGGCGTGTTTGTTTGTATCTCTCGAATTTTCACTAACACCCTAGTATGTTTTGAGTACCTTGATTAAAAATAAATATTGGATATTCAAATATTTATTTTTAATCAACTTTTAATTTAAAACTAAATCGATCACATAACCGCGGGATAGGTATGGAAAAAAATTTAAATTATTTTTAAATTTCGAACCTATATTCCCTGTGAAAAGTTATTTAGTTACGCGGCTACTATCTCTAGATTTGGTCTCGCCACACGTTCACTTTTTAGTGCACGTTATATTAATACGAATAATTAATATTGTGAGTTTGTAGCGGGGCCTAATAGGAGCAAAACTAGATTAAAACAAGTAATTGGGACTCGGGAAATCGCGAACTGGGTTAGGAATTCTCGAGTTTCAACCACGAAAACTGTTAAAGTTAATTCCATGTTCAACTGTAAAAACTATGTCCAGATAGTTCAGGTTTATACAAATTGTGTTTTAAAGAAAAATCCTACTAAAGACTTGTAGAATTAATACGAAATTTTGAAAGTTTGTTAAGATGTTTGGATGTTTGTTAACCACATATTCTTTTTTAAAAATCCGGTTTGCCATACATCTGACGTTGCAATTGGTCGTGGGCGGCGGTAGCCTTACCATAAGGTGAGTCGCATGGTCATTTACTCCTCCGTTATAACAACATTGAAACTGCTCAAAGGATTTGAATGAAATTTGATACACGGATAATCTTAATCTGTCTTAATGTACAGAACACTTTATATAGTGATTCACACAGCATTCTTAAATGATTGAAAAAATTATTAAAGAATATCATATATATTTACATTTAAAATACTTCAAAATTTGAAGATGAAATTCCTATGATTACTTAGGGTATATTTTTTTTTTGGTGGATGAAAATGGAATGGTAACCCCGTCTGCGCTAACGGGATACGCTGGCGGGGCACCAGTGAAGGGTGATCGATGAGAATGAGAACAGGCCAGTCCATCATGATGAATTCATCAGGAATTAACCATGATAGTTTCCAGGGGGACCACGAGGAGGTCGACCTGGTTGGGTTTATTGCTAGCAATGGGATTTTTAGTCTCCATTACTAACAATCCCTTTCCCCCCTACTTAGGTTATTTAATGTATGTGTAGGTAATTAAAGTCATCTACATGCAGATATTTAATCTCACCTGGTTCTTTATCTCCTAATTTCATCCAGATTTAATATAAAATACATTATTTCATACTTAAATAACTAATTAATTAATTATAATTCATTAAGTTTTACTTAAATAAGCATGAAATATAGAAATTACTCAATTTTACCGTGAATATAGTTTATAAAACTTATGTTCACTTTTATTACACGCTGCGACATAAACACCATACTTCCAGATCCACCATAAGACTTCCGGATGAAATCAAAACCGATGCCGAAAACGACAAACAAAATAAGTTTTTTAAATTAGCGATGTCATGTATCATGAATTTATATAAGAATAAATAATCTTGCGATTGTTATCCCTAATGGGTAAATAATCCATAATGGGGTAATCTGAGGAATTTATCTAATGTAGCAGTGGTAATGAATATATCTCGAGTAGTATGCGCACATTTTACCCAGCATATTAAAATCCAACGTGACACTAGGCGAGCGTACCGCTATCGCTCAGATCAAGTTATCGATGTTTTCCATTATCGGAGAGTTTTTTTTTTTTAAATGATTGGAAATGGAATGGTAATATCGCCTGCGCTATCGCTATATGCCTAAGACGCACTAGTGAGAGATGATAGATAAAAATAAAAGTAGGACAGTTGGCCCATCGGGACGAATTTAATAAGAATTAACCACATTAGTTTCCATGTGGAGGTCGGCCTGATGGAATAGATTGCTAGTACTGATAGCTTGAACACCTTTAACACCCTATTACTAATAATCCCTTTTACTTCTATCTGATATAGTTTATACTGAAAGGATGTATAAAATTAGGAAAGTGCAGGATTTTCCATCACGAAAATTTCTCATAACACATACACTCCGTGGGACGGCTGGCAAGCATCAGAAAGATTCATCATTTTTGCTTCTCGAATTTTCACTAACACCCTCCATCCATTACCGGAGAGTAGGCCAGATTCGAACTCTCCATATTTGCGTTCTATAAGTCAGGTCAGTATATCACTGAACTACGATGACTCTCTCGTCAAAATTATATTTTTTCTTTTATCAGATTTATATACAGTGTGCACGTAAAGTTGTTCTCATTTACCAGCGAAATCTAATATTTCCACTAAAGAAACATAAGAAAAAAATCGCCCAGTTAAGCTGTTGAGTTAGTACAGAAGACTAAATTTTTTTTTATCATTTCAAAATTTTGGATTCACGAAATTTCTGTCCTAATGTTTTTTTTATTATTATTATTATTTTATCAACCGTTAATTGTCCACTGTTAAAGCCTCCCCCTTAAGGGAGCGTTCTGCCAGTAGTTGCCATGCCTGGCAGGCGGATTGGTAACAGCAGGCAGCCTTTGATGATGTTTTAAAAGGGACGCTGTTGCTCATCCCTCGGCCATTACGTTCGCTTAGTCGTTACAACGCCCACGGGAAAAGAAGGGGTAATATACTCTACGCCGGAACCACACGGCAAATATTTTCTATGTAATGGATAAATTCTTATTTCTATATATGGCTACCGATTTTGATATCATCATCATCATCATCATATCAGCCGTTAACTGTTCACTGTTGAACATAAACCTCCTTAATAATGGGGGTTTTGCTAGTAGTTGCCACGATTGGCAGGCATTAGTTTGACTTTAGCCTGTATGTATTATATATAGTTTAATAGTAGCCGTTTCTCGCAGCATTGCCTGCTGCTATATATTTCTCGTATATCATTCATTCTTGAACCCGTCTAAAATCCGGTTTTATATTGTATTATATACTTAAATGACAATCACATATGACAACTGATCGGTTATTTTATAGCATTTTATACGTGATTCTTTAGATTGACATAATTTTTTTATTTATGAACCGATTGAAATAAAACAAACACTAAGTATTAAGTGGAGCAAACCGCAACGTATTAGTGAAAACCGCATTCAAATTGGTTATATATTTTATATAATTAGCATGCACAAACGTACAGACAAACAAACAAACAGACTGTTTGAGCTAGTTTAATGGTGATATGCCGATACCGGTTGCATCGCACGGTTTGAAGGTCGTTTTACCACACAAGAGAGTGCTGTCGCATCGCACCTGAGCGCAACTATGTTCAGATTGATAAAAAAAAAAAGTAATATGGCGTTGGCGCGAAAAGTCATGATGGGTTGTTAGCAGCATACGCTCTGTTTTGTGTATTTATTTTATAATAAAGGACATATAAGTGAAATTCATAGTTTGCTACGACGTGATTTTGTGTGCAACTTGTTATATTTCGTAATAAGACTAAGTTTCTATTAATGAAAAAACTGATATGTGTGTCATGGACATGTGAAGTACCCGACATCACGCCACTCTATTCAAATACAACATTTGTGCGTGCTCCGGAGCCCGTGAGGATCCTTAGCTGAGCCGTGGAGAAAGACAGCAAACCCAGGAGGCAGGTAAACCAGCACATCAAAGAGGTACGATTAATTTAAGTTGTTGCGAACGGCATACCGATTTAGGAAAGTCATCTTTAACCGCTCTCTCAGCCGATCCTTGGACTTTTAGTTTTTCACCCATACATAGACAAAAATTCTAAAAATCATTGTTTTGGTTTCTATTGCGTACATAAAGCCCACCTATAATAGTTTTTCTTATATATCTTTCATGTATAGACAGTGACGATTTTATATATGTACTGATGTTAATGTACTGTAAAAATAATGAGTAGGGATAATATTTATATTAGTTATGTATCACATCTCCCATATTTAGAACTAACAACATTTTTCATCGTGCCTCCCACCAAATTTTTTATAATTACTCCTCTCCATCCAACGGTTGCCTGAAAGAGATCGCTCTTAGCGATAAGGTCGCCCATTGTTTTCTCATTGTTTTATTGTAATTATTTATATTTATAATATGTTTACTATTGTAATCTTTTGGAGGAAACAATAAAGAGTATCTATCTATCTATCTGATTGATTTTAAACATCAGATATATTCATAATGTTATTAAATGACAGCGTATAGGAGGCCTAATTTTAGCAGACGGTAATTAACGGCTGAAATGGTGATGAGAATATTAATAACATGCTTGGCACTTGAGAGCTGCATTTGGCACAAGAGTATGTAGCGTCAAGCATTGAATAGGATTATTTATTGACAATGGTGGTCATCACATGTATAATAATATTAAGCAGAAACAGAATAACGTATCAGCACTTCGGATTCGGATTACTACTTATATCCGTCGTCTATAATTATTTTATTAAAAATGCTGTATGTATATATTCGCTGTATGTATCCTGGCATAGAATGGGCCGCCCTTACCTTTCCCGTGAGTGTCATAAGAGGCGACTAAGGGAGGGCGGGGTGGGCAGCAGCTATATATATATATATATATATATATATATATATATATATAGCTGTTGCCCACCTATATATATATATATATATATATATATATATATATATATATATATATATATATATATATATATATATATATATATATATAGAGAGAGAGAGAGAGAGAGAGAGAGAGAGAGAGAACTCTTACAGAGTTAAGATCGCATAGTACATCTTTATTCAAAATAAATTATAGCAATTTAATGTTTGTATATAGTAAAGTATAAAGAAATAAATCAAAATGGCCACCACTTTTAATGATTTTAACAAGAAAAACATTTTAAATCTATTCTTAATTATAAATAAAAGTAATCAGTGAATATAAGCATGATTATGCATCAATGATGCAAATTTTTCGAATATATTTGTAAGTATTTTTGAAACCACACATATCAAACAAATATGAACAAAAAAATATAAAAATACAAACATGTAAATAAAAGACCAGTTAACCAAGCTGCCAGCGATAAATATTGTTCATCTATTTGATCAGCTGGTTGTAGCCTACCCAAGATCTAAGTATGAGACCCTTTATGCTGAAAATTTTAACTAAAATATTAAACTATTTTAGTCACTAAGCAGAGAGTAATTAATTCCAAATTTGGCTGGCGCCTAATTACTCCTCTGAAATTAAAGAAACTGTCAAGTCACGCTACATTGCTACTTTCTGGTGATAGTCAAACATTCCTTTGTAAGTTGTTATTAATGTAGTTTTTAGTTGTAAACCCACTGGAAGTTGCGTAGCTAATGAATTAAATAAGATGGTGACCTCGTACGGCAGACAAACAGATGCGTTTGTTTGTAAAAAAAAATATTATATATGCTCTCCTGTTGATCCCTCGATATTATTTGTTATTGCATAAGCACACTTTTATGAAATACGACTAAATTCGTAATAATGTAAAATCAATTTTTTTTAATAATTTTGTATGTAGAATAGAATTGAATAACTTTACTTCATTCAGAAAAAATAGCCTACTAGAATATATACTACTAATAATAGATACATTTTATCCATTTCCCCACGACTAAAACTAAGACACAAAGCTATGGCTTTCTCGTAACATTCCACAAGTGAAGGTACAAAATATATCAAATATATTATAAATATTGATTGAATATCTCATATTTATTTCTCTTTTATCAAACAAGTTTCTACATATGTTACAAAAGTAAAAAACTTAAATTACGTAAAATAGATTCCTATAATCTTAATATACAGTGTTCTCTATTTAACTATTGTTAAAATTATAAATACTTATATTGTAATAACCTCTATTTAAGCAAATAAAGTCATCATTCTTTCAGGCATTTCTTCATGCATTCATTCATTCATGCATGCATTTTTTCATGCATTCATTTATTTATGCATTTATTCATGCATTTATTAATGCATACGTTTATTTTATCATTCAATCAATAGTTAACTCATTCATTTATTCATTAATTCATTGGCTATCTTGAAGCGATAAGACGTAATTTAAGAAAATAACACACATACAAACTTAGCCATAGTATCTATAGATTCGTCGACCAATGTGAATGAGATCTATGTCACAAGTAAAGATCAGACAGAGCAGATGTTGGAATTTTAGACAAGGCGGTACGTAACCGTTACATTAGCATATAGACCACTTCATTGCAATGCGAGACCCGCATTCGTAATTTTTGGAATTTCACGCGGCACGAATACTCCGTTGATGAAACTAGTTAATTAACCAACTTTAAAAATGAGGAGATTCTCAATTCACCTGTACTTTTTATTTGCAAGAATGAAGGTATATTATACAATATTTTTATACATAGTTCTCTGCTGATTCCGATATTCTGTTTGCAATTGTAATCTATCTTGTGGTTCTATATTTTTTTTTATAAAAACTGTATTTTTTATAATACAGAGGTTATACGAACTTGCGGTTCACCTGATGGTAAGTGACTACCGCCGCCTACGAACACCGAAGGAATTACAGGTGTGCTAGTTTTTCAAAAATGATTTTTTTCTTAAAGGTTATGATGTCGTACTAACTTTTGTTAAATAATTATAATTTTAATATATATATATATATATATATATATATATATATATATATATAATTTTGTCGTAATAACAATTTTTATTTATTTACTCGTTCACTTGTTTACTTATTCATTAAAATAATTAGGATTAACGAGATCTTAAATTATTCATAACTTTCATTGCTGCCTAGAGATAGACACATGGATGTGCATAAGAAATTCGATTCTCAGTCAAGTCAATTTAAGAATCTCACTCACTCGGATCTGGTCGTTTTGGGTTGTACACCCAGATGTTCGTTGTTTTATATTTCATAACGCAAGATGAACTAGCTTAAAACACAGATGATTGGTGTAATTGCATAGCACTTCTTATTGAGTATTATTACAATGCTCGGGACCCTTTTTCCGTGTGATGGCGTAGGACCACCACTCTGTTTCTTCCCCTGGATTTCGTAAGAGACGATAAAAGCAATAAAGTAAATGTATCAGTGACAGAAGAAGAATAGGAAAATTACCTAAACCAAGTCAACTAGTAATCGTAGTAATAAAACAGAACTGTGGTAATAGTATAACCGAATATTCTCTTCTCATGAAAGAGACCTCTCACCTACAGTACAATATTGGGATAAGATATAGCGAATCCATTAATATGATATATAGCAAGACAAAATAAAGTTTGAAAATGGAACACCAAAATTTTTTATATTTCCCAAAGCTGCCAAATAAATATACAGCCCGTCTGATGCTAAACGATCACTGTAGCCTACAGACGCCTGCAACACTAGGAGTGCCACGTAGGCGTTGCCGATCCTCGAGAAACTTTAATAAACCATTTTTGAAAAACTCCATACTATAGTCTCTAAGGAAAACCATAATTTATTTATTCATGTGTAATATGTGAAGGATCAGACAGAGTAATGAATGGCAGGAGAAGAGCTTTTTCAACAAAGAATAGATATAGAATATGGTATTTGTAAGTTACTAGCTGTGCTTTCGAATGTATTTGCTCGGATTTCAACCTTAATTATTCATCAGGAATAATATTATTACCTATGAAAAAAACCGATCTTTTAGCAAAATATTCTATTCGTGTGATAAACGTTTATCTAAATCCGTCCAGTATTACGTCATTACGAAACAAACAAATGTCTTCAAGAAGTTTCATAATATCACTCAGTAGTTAAAACAAGCTCCATAACGCAGTAACTTTTTTTATCTGTAATATTTTTCACACTACGGTAATAGATTATGTATATATTTTTTATTATGATATTAAATGGTAAGTGTTCTATTAATACTATTAATTTTATATTGCACATTCGGATATGGTAGAATATAGAATAATAAAGTTGTATAAAAGTATATTTGATTTAATTTGAAGATACTAAAGGACAATTTTACAATTTTTTTTAAAAGTTTCCCTCTGCGTCATCGATTTACGCTGGCGAGGTACTAGTGAAGAATGGCAGGTAAACAAATATGATTTCAGATCAATTGGACTATTGTGACGTATTTACAACGGTGAAAATGGAGAGGATATCAATGTGAATAAAATGCTGATTTCGATTCGATCGGTTGATCCAATTTAGGAAACGTACATTTCTTTACTGGGTCAAGTCTGGATATTACACAATATACATTATTTTAATAATATTTTCAAAGGTTGTAATTTAATACGTAACCTTCAGTAAGTTTTCCGTGTCATCGTACGTCAGACTCAATAACTATGTTTTCAGTGCAGTTTTACAATTGAAGTACGACTATGAATATATGTTCAAAATACGGTTTATATTATTATAAAGATGGCTGCCGAGGAAACAGAAAAATCTTTGTGAAAGTATTGTTCTAAAGCGATGTTTTTTGTATATAATGTCTTTACGTCTTTTTGAGGTATCAAGATCGGTGGGTAATATTTGATGTTGTTTTAAAGTTATGTACAAAACAAATAGTTTTCTAACTGAAAGAATTTCACAATCTCGGTACAATTCATGTGTCGGGTAGTAGATAGAGTGAAATTGCCATAAACTTAAATGTAATAAGACTTAAATTATTTTGTTGTACTGATATACATTTCTTCTTAAAGTGTAAGTTTTCTTTTCCTCCTGATGTAAATTATTTCAATGCTAAGGGGCTCTTCCTATCATAGCACACCTAGGGTGGCTTCTTCTATGCTGAGGCATAAAAGAAGCCACCCCTTCCTATCTCGTGGGTATCGCAAAAGACGAGTAAAAGAGGGCGGGGCATGGGCAGCAGCGTCTCTCTTAAAATATCTCTAATAGTCTAACTAGGGTTGCCAACCCGCCTGCCTACGAGGCAACTACTGGCAAAACTCCCCTTATGGGGAAGACTTGCGTTCAGCAATTAACAGTTGAAATAATAATAATAATAAATTGAAAAACAATAGGGAAATATTCTATTCCCACAAAACCTCTGATCGAATCTTTTTGGACACTTTGATCATTGTCAACAAACAAACCTATATCAACCTGGACGTATAACGTGTTTCTTTATAGTTCGCATATTTAGTAAACAATTTTGGCACAACTTCTTATTGAAATAACAAATGCGTAAAAAACTGACATATAACGAGAATCAAAAAGGTTTCTGGGTTCGTTGATCTTTGTGTATTTTTTCTACCTTTTTTGCTTTACTTACTAATTTAAAAAAAGACATGCATAGACATCCTAGCATATTAATTTTATTTATTTATTTTAACTTTAATGCACAGTAAAATTCTAAGTCCATTTGGCGGACTTAATACCAGACAGTGTTTTCTACTAGTCAACCATTGGGCAAACTGAGAAATAAGTAGGCGGTGCAGTTTTGAATAGAGGAAAAATAAAGTAATACTTGATATTATTCATATAATATAAACAAATAATTAAACTAATATATACACATAATATGTTAAATAAATAAATAAAAACAAAAATAAATATATAAAATATCACTATATCAAACAATTAACTGTAATAGAAAATCAAATAACAATCTATGACTCAAACAGATTTACCATATTATTTAAAAATACCTTTTTTCTTAGGCAATATGCGGCAAGGAAATGTGTTTTTTTTTTAATTTGCTTATAAAACTTGCTCTTTTAGGTCTCCATTTCTCAAAAACTGCCAAAATTTTGAACAAGATCTATATTTTATTAAGAGTACGAAATGCAATACATTATATTTGCTGAAATTTTTATTTTTATCTAATTTATTTGATATCGGTTTTTATATCTGCTGCATATATAGTTTATTAGGAGTTTTCTACTTTTATTTTTCTTCAAATGCAAGCGTAGCGAGCCGAACCTCAGCTAACCGCTAGTGTCACCAGAAGTTTTTTTTTTATTCCGATGGGACAAGAGCCGCTTTTAAAATACTTACCGCAGTTCGTTGAGAGCGTTTGACATTTTTACGACGTACTTTATAGTTGGTACGTGACGTGTGGTGACCCTGCAAAGAACATGCTTTTAAGTACAATAAAATAAAATGACTGAAGCCGAGTTACAAATGCGTTTTTTTTATTTTTTTTTTTCTTCATGAAAATAAAAATGGAGTTACAGTATTTTTTTTGGGAAGGAATTCACGCAATAATTTAGATAAATTTATAAGTAGCGCAAAAGTCTAAAAGTTTTTTTTTTTTAGTTTGTTTATTCATAAACAAAAATTTGTATTCGAATGTTTATTTCGTCATATTATATTTTAGGGCTGGCAACACGCACGTGTTATCCCTGGTGTTGCAAGCGTCCATAGGCTACAGTGATCGTTTACCATTAGATGGGCTGTATGCTTGTTTCCTTTGTGGTATAAAAAATCATTCTTCCATGTTCAAAGTTCCCATAGCGTAGGATACGAATTGTCCACAATTTTTATACTAAGTTTTTTTCATACAACTTAGAATGACAAACAAGCTGACGGCCCACCTGATAGAAAGTGATAACCATCGGCTATAGACACAAGTAATACCATGAACATAACAGCGTATACTGTTTCTCCCCTATGTGTTACCATTTCATAATTTTGCAAGTTTAATAAAATTATAAAAATTTAGAAGTCTAATCATTTTTAAGCGCGATATAAATTAATTTTAAATAGGATTATTTTTTTTTATTATTTTCTTTATCCATAAACAAATTCACCACGTTAACCGTAACTACAAAGTATATACGAAAAGTGTCAGAAGCACACAATTCACTACCGAAGCAAAATAGTTTTCATTGATCAACGCGAGTAAAGAAAATAAGTGTAGGTTTGTGAGCCCGTAAAAATTAAATTACCAAGATGTTGTTTTCCTTAAAAGGTTAAGTAAGGTGAGTGCCCTCCACGTTCATACCTATGTACCCTTAGGCGCGACCTGCAAACACTTCTCTTTTGTTATTTTGATGATATTCTAGTACAGTTAGCTAAATTTTTTCATGCGAATTGGAACGGTAAACATATTATTAGTCTACAGTGAAACCGGTTTTTTTTTTAAATGGATGATAATAGAATGGTAACCCCATCCGCGCTATCGGTATACACCGGCGGGGCACCAGTGAAAAATGATAGGTGAGGATGAAATAGGTCAGTTATCCCATCGTGACGAATTCAACAAGAATTGTTCACGATGGTTTCCAGGAGGAACCACGTGGAGGTCAACTTGATAAGGTATATTGCTAGCAATGGGGCTGTCAAACTCCATTGCTAACAATCCTTTTCCCCCCAGTAAAACCGGTTAGGTCATATCTAATATAATCATCGGGGGAAGGGACTGTTAGTAATGGGGAGGTTACTCCTCATTGCTATCAATACACTCTATTAGAGTTAAGCTCGCTTTTGTACATTTGATTACCTCTGTCATATTCTTATAACTGGTGTGTACAATAAAGAATTAAAATAAATATATCCTATCATGTTGACCTCCACGCGGTTCCCCCTGGAAACCATCGTGACTAATTTATCGTTGAATTCGTCACGATGGGCTAACTGACTTGTCTTTTCATCCTCACCTATCATCCCTTCCTGGTGCCCCGGCAGTGTATACCGATAGTGCAGGCAAGGTTATAATTCCATTAACATTCATTAAAAAAATATAATCATCATCGTCATCATACCAGCTATCCACTGCTTAACATGGGCACAAATAATATAATAACTAATATAATAATAAACTTTTATTATGTAACAAGACGATGTCTGTAGTATTCATAGAAAATATTTAAAAAATATTGATATTGGAGGTGTTAAGTTTTTAATATTTTTTACATTTCTAATCCTTAGATTCTTAATCTATAGCATAGTCTATGGAGCGTTTATTTAATTTTTTCTTTCTCTTCCTGTCAACTTTATTGTAGTATTTGTACTTATCTACAATAATTTATGCTTTTTAAATAAAAAAAAAAATACTAAATTTAAATTTAATTTAAATTGAATGTGATTTATCACAGTTGTGTTCCTAAAGGTTTAATTTAAAAACATGCATTTTTTAAAATTAATGTAATTTTTAATCTTACTAATATTATAATTGAATGCATTATGAAGAAATTTAGTATACAACTAACTTAACATATTTACAATACAAGCCCAGCCGTGGGAAACAGGTAGTATTAAAACAATAGAGATTTATTTATTTATTGTTACAAAATAAGAGACTGAGTTTTAAGACTGTAATTATAATTTCAAAACTTGGTTTACAATTTCTCAACCTGACTGTACCAGTCTATCGCCGGGTTTGGCAATTCCAGTGAGAGCACACAAAATGGGCTATGGGGTTAACAAGGATTGTGTCATGTTTGTGTTAAGGTTCCTAACTCAATAGAAAGACAAAATCGATGTTCAAAGCTGTTTTGTTTCGATAGTTATAGAAAAACTTTGTGTAAAAATAAAAAATATAACTAGGTAGGTATAATGTTTATATTTTTTGTATAATCCCATTAATATTAAATGAAAATGTATGTTCGTATGTTTGTTAGTCAATCACCCTTAAATAGCTTCACCACTATCATCTCAGTTATTATCTGTCCATTGCTGAACATAGGCCTCCCCATAAACTGCCATAAGGAACGGTCCATCTGCATCCACTGACTCGAAGTATATAAGATTATTAACATATTTGGAGTGAGTCATTCAATCATGATGAAATGGCTCAAATGAACAGATTTTTTTTTATTTATTTAAATACTATCTAATTTTGTGTACCTACAAATAAATATAATTAAAATCCTATGTTTGTTTTCCATTTTCCAGTATATTATATAATTTTAGCTCCGACATTAACATCACGTAATACCGGTTTTATTTATATTCTGTGATGTGGAATTTTCTTTTTATGGGTGCCTTACTTTTCACATAACACTCGATGTCATTCACAAAAAAATGAGGAAAATTATTGTAAATTTTCATTCATCAAAGCCTATTGTCGTTTGAGTTTATGAACGTTTGAAATTAAATAAACGTATAGAATTACATAATAATATAACATGCTATTTGCGCAGTTGTTTAAAGAGGTCGTATCCACATATTGGAATTTTAAACATATTAAAATCTATGCAAGAATAATATTTATAATGAACTAAGTATACCTAACCTATATATAATATTTACTTTCCTATGACCTTCCTTTTCCTACAGTTTAATTAATAACCAAGCTTTCGGTCACTAGGGTTGGCCCAGGCATTTCTTTATTCTATAGGGTTGCCAATATTTATTGTTGCAGAGAAATTTACTGGCAATAAATATCAGGCACAATGGATCGCGTTACAATGAGTTCAGGAGTTACCAACTTTCACTACGATTGGCTCTGACTCTTAAAGTCCACTTATTGGTATTTTTTTTTTTCTTTTCGAAAATAATTTATATTTTATATCTAATGTTATACACGTACCAACTTTATTTGAACACTTTATCAATTGAGAACTTTTCAATGAGAGACTTCTAGAGATGATTGATTTATTATTACTTATTGTGTTAAAAATCTTTTTTTTTTACTATTAAAAGGATCCCATTGATTGGATTGACCACGATGACACCTGATGGAAAGCGATGATGTGGTCTAAGAAGGGGCTCGCAGGCCCACGAATACCCTAATGATATGTGCCTTAAATTGGTGCAGATTATATTTAGATGGACAAACATAAGCAGGGAGAGAGTTCCACTCCTGGACGTAGGCATGATGAAGGAAGATCTACATAATAAAAATATTTTTTTCAATTTGTAATACCTTAGACAAATTTGATATAGGTTAGAGAAATTTAGATAGTATAAGCACATAAACTTTAATTATTCGTGGTGTAACATAATAAAAAGCTTATGTTCATTTTTATTCGATATATATGTATGGAAAATTAATGTATTCACTGTATTTTTTCGTTTACGACAATTTTTTTTATACAACTTAGAATGGCAAGCAAGCTGACGGCCCACGTAATAACCGTCGCCTATAGACATTAGCAGTACCATGGACATAACAGAGTATACTGTTTGCCCATGATACTCCCCATGCGTTGCCATTACTGAGGACTCAGGTGTTATTCCTCTATACCCTCCAAACCGAAACACAGCCATGCAAACACAGCTGCTTTACGGTTGAAACACGAATGGGACAGAGGTGCCCAAGCAAACGACTTGTTTTGACTTCATCTAGAAGTCTTCTTTACTTTACAAAATTTCTCATAATTAGTTTAAACTAAAATATCAGCTATCTATAAGCACTTTTCTGTTTATTTCTTTTACAAAACTACTAACTGTGACCCACGATTATATCCACACGTCTTTTCAACCGACTTTTTATTAATTTTTGTTACTTGTTTATATTTTAATGTTTATACATGTTACTCCGTCAGTTGTAAACCGATATGCAAGTCTTTTTTTTTTTATTCTGAAAGGATATACTTGCAGATTGGTTTCATAGAAATTAAAATCGATTAAGTAGTTTAGTTTTTTAATTAAAATAACTGATTTTGTCACAATTGAAGTTTGTCTTTATTTTGTAAGACACAATCTTTAATTATTTAATTGCAACACTGTTCTACTAGTAGTGCGATATAAAAATAAAGGGCAAAATAAAACAGGAAGAAATAGGGATAGGTTAGTTGAAACTTTAACTGAATTCCTGAAAAAGGGTAAAAAAAAGCCGTCAGGTGTTAAAGTATTCAGTACCGAGTTGGAAGTCGTGGCTGCGGTTTTCTTTTTAATTCATTTTACTTTAACAAGGTAGAGAACGGATAAATTGCCGTATCTGTTTGAGCAATCGTTTCTTATAAGGTCCTTCTTCCACAAACATAGAAATGTTTAATTAAAAAGATAAGCCAAAAATAAAAACAGAATAATTAAATATTGTTGTCACTATGTTCGTGTACAATAAAGATTAAAAAAAGAAAGAAAATAAAGATTCTAAAAAAAAACTATTTCAAACTTGATAAAATTCCATGTGGAACTAACAGTTACACCTTTTTTTTTTTTAATAGGTTAAAATTGGAAATAACATAAATTTGAATAAATGTGGCCTATAAGGCCACGTAACATAACACACTGTATTTTTGTGTTACGTTATACAATAACACATAAAAATACGGTTAAAGTTGTTTAAAAAGACACTTATTTTAAACAAACCTTGTATATTGGGGTAGAAGATAGATACTTAAATAGTTTGATCAAGTTTAGTGTCAACTCGTTTTAATATTACAATGTATTGTAAAGTAAATAAGACACCATCGACCGCATTTTATTTTAAAATATGCGTAGACTTTGTAAAAAGACTTAACTGTTCCGATGATCTATGCACAATTAGAGATTATAGCAAGATTTTATTCATTTATTCATTATTGATCACTTTTTCAAGTGTAGAAATTAGAATGTGTTCAGTTTTCAACTTTTTATATTTTTGTATAGTAATAATAATATAACAAAAAATATAACAAAAGAAATATAGCAATATAATAAGAAATATAATATAAATGTATAAAAAGGAGATTTGTACTAATGTCGGCGACAGCAAGTATTCGAAGAGGTTGATAATTCCAAGATAATGAAGTCTTAATATAGTGTTGTATGTGGTATTATATTGTATGTGTAAATTCATTTATATATTAAGAAAAATATTACTTTATCTTATGGTATACAAGAGACATGATGCCCTAGTCCATAGATAAGGTGATCACCACGAAGAAAATATTTTAATCAATCAAGAAAAATTTTTGTTAATATATATCAAAAAGGCTCTTAATATGATATTTTTTATTTATTATTTATTTTAGGATAAGTCCACCATTGTATATTAAATTTTTTAATGTGTCCAATATAAATTATGTACAATAAAGATTTTACAATACAATACAATTTAATTCTATCACTGTTAAGTAGTTTTAACCAAAAAGAACTGCAATTCTTACCAAAACTTTTAATTTAATTAAATTCAAATTTTTTTTTTGTTATATGCAGCATGACATATGACAAAACCGTTTTAAGCGAACACAAAGACAATATTGTCTATAAATACGAACTGAAAAGAGAATTATACATTCAGTTGATCGTAGTTAAAACAATTATAATATAAATTATGACATAATTTTATTACCTTTATTTTAATGTTTACTTGAAGCATGTAACACGAACCTTTGTGTCATCTACGGTCATTATTCAGCAGTGATCATTATGTGGTTGGAAATAGAGATTTTACTATATCGTCGATATTAATTAATCATTGATCCAAAATACAAATCTAACTACTTAACCTAGAGGTTACATACTTAAGCAGATTTGTCGAATCTAATCGACACAACTATTTAAAATTAATGACGAGACATAATTAGATTATTATTCTATTTGCTAGACATTATGTCAATTCAATATTTGCGAAATTTAATGTTTATTGGCTTATCTCCATCACATTGTTTGGAGTCCGCGTAATATTTGTCTCTTCCATTGATACATTAGGTCTCTATAATATTTATTTAAACTTTAATACACAATTATATAAGTAAATGTACATATGGCGGATTTAACACCTAATGGCGTTCTCAACCAGTTAATCTTGAGGCAAGTAGAAAATTAATATATACCTATATACTATATATGTCTAGATCCATTTTTGTTTGGAGCATCTTTCATATAGAGTCCCTTTGTCTTTTCTTCATCCTCTCATTCTCATGTTTAACTTCTTTTTTGAAACATTTGCAGAATGTAAAGATAAGATATTCATTTTAGATTTTATCGCTCGATATTGTCGACGATCTTTATTTAGGCGGAGTAACCTAAATACTGATTTGTAATGGAATTTCTGGCGTTTGCTCATTTTACTGCTGGATGCTTGAACAAATAATTTCACTGTTTGTTATTTCCTTTGATGATGGTTGGTTCGCTTCTTAAATTTAGATTTTGAGTAAGTTTTAAAAGGGTAACTTTGTAAACATAACTTGTGGAATATTTAAAAATATCTTTGAATATGGTTCAAAGTTTTAACAAATTGAAATAGATAGTAGATAGATAACCTTTATTACCAGTATTAAGAAAATAAAAAAATTAAAATAACAAAAAGAAAAAAAAACAATTAATGTTGCTGGTAATAGGAGCCGCCTCAGCTGTTGCTATATATGTACAGCTCGAGCGAGATGTATCTATATAGCGCTGATTTTCAGGCGGCCCCTTAACTCCTTTACCTTTAGCATGCGTGCGGGTCGCCAATGCCTATTTCATACATGGATGGATGTAGTGGATACAGCTGACCTAGGACGATTTCTTGTGATATTCTGAAGGAAGGAAAGACCCTATCTATAATCCGTTGTGGATAATTCCTAGATTACTATTTTAAATGTTAACTTTCTTATTTAAAAATTATTAGCTCTATATGCAGCCTGAGTCCGGCATTCCGGCAGTCCGGCAGTCGGAGGTTATGAATTTTCGTGCATATATTTGATACAGTAAAAATATAAACGTAGCCAAATTTTGGAAATGCCTAAAAAACAACAAAATTTGACTATTTTTATTAAAATAGACACAGATCTTCAACAGTTACACTTGTTAGTAGTAAGTTAGTAGTAATTCTGGATAATATCAATGGTCATAGTTTTTTTTTTTTAAGTTTTTTTTTTCTGAATAATATCAATGGTCATAGTCATCTTAATACTTCGTAAAGAGGGGAAAGGGACTGCTAGTAATGAGGTCTAATATACCCATTGCCAGTAATATACTCTCTCAAGTCGACCTCCACGCAATTCCCCCCTGGAGATCATCATGGTTGATTCTTGTCGAATTCGTCATGGTGGGCCAACTGACCTGCATTCATTCTCACCTTCACTGGTCATCTTCCACTGGTATCCCGTGTCGGTATATACCAATGGCGCGGGCTACTAAGTACTTCTTAAGAATTAAGGTATTACTAGCAAGGAAAACAAATTAACACCAGATCAGTTATCATCTTATCTATATTAAGTAAAAAAAAAAATACAACAACTTGAATAACTCCTTAAAGTTAAGGAAGTTATACTGCATTGTATGAAATATAAAATATTCTAAGAGTTTACATATAGGTTATTTGCTATCAATATTGTTGCAATATTCCTGAATAAACACTTGAGGTTGTATATCAATATTTCCTTTGTTTTCAAAATAAGTCCAAACATTGCTTTCTAAGTACAAATACGCAAGAGAGTTGGTTTAATGATTTGCTTTAACAACTTCTTAGAATTCAAACAATATATAAGATAATATAAGTTTTTATTTTTATTTTTAAATTGTATGAGCCTCTCATTCCATTATAATGTTCAATTCAGACAATGCCACTTGTTTAAAAAGTGTTTGTTCTCTTTTTATAATGTTGTTTTTAAAATATACCTATATTTTTAAATTTATTAATTTTAAATGAAAATACCATTTGCTGATATGATCTCTTTCAGATATAATTCGCCTTTGCTTATTTTATTACTAATTATTACTAATTAATAATTATATACTAATTATTTTAATACTATTATTATTACTGTATGTTTTAGTGCAGATATGTATATATATGTATGTTTTACTGCAATAAAGAATATGTATATATATTTGTTTTTCATTTATTTTATAATTTTCTTTTTATAAAAACTATATTGCCAGATACCTCAAAAGTTTATTTTGAATATCACTGACATTATTTGGTATTAGATTAGCTAATAACAGTTTTATGTGTGCTCATCCGTCACCTTTTGAATATTCAAAATCTCTTTTATTGTGATCATTTAATGAGTGATTCTTTTTACCAATTATGACCCGTGTATGTAGTCAGAAAGAAAGAAAGAAAACAATTATTGCTAACAACAAAAAAGTTACATAAATTATCAATTTAAAAAAAAAAACTTTACATTTGTTATTGCCAACGTGGTCACCACTCAGCATGTGCTGCAGCAATTTAATTGCTACAGCGCTGATATTCTGTGGTGCCCATGCGTGACATCACGAACGACGACAGCTTCTATCTTATATTATATATATGTAGTCAATAGTCCAACTTATTTTTCATATCCGTATATAATACAGACCTCTTTTTTTATACAACTTAGAATGACAAACAAGCTGACGGTTCACCTAATGGAAAGTGGTAACCGTCTCCTATAGACATGAGCAGTAACATAGACATAACAGAGTATACTGTTTTGCCCATGATACCCCTCATGCGTTGCCATTCCTGAGGACTCAGGTATTATTCATCATCACCCATTTCAAACTGAAACACAGCCATGCAAACACAACTGCTTTACGGTTTAAACACAAATGTAACAGAGGTGCGCAAGCAAGCCTATTAAGACTACAGGTATAAATAAGCATTTTAGAAGTGAAGTTACTGAATAGGTATTAACATCCTTCATCATTTTTTCATTTCAGCCTTTCAGTACTTGTCACGCTTGACACGCAGTTTGGTAACCGTAGTTAGACTTTTAGACATATTTTAAGAAAACGCTGCTATACATCCCTCCATCAATAAGTTCCTTTAGTCGCTTCTTACGACACCCACAGGACAGGAAGGGTGGCCTATTCTATGCCAGGACCACACGGACACTTATAACATTACAACTTAAAACTACCTACCTAGTTCTCAAGAATAATAACATAAGATTGAGAGGTGTCAGATACTCGTATTGTGTGGTACTCGTAGCGTTTTTCATATATTTTAATGGATGCCAATATCATGATAGTCGCTATTGGTTTACGCTCACTGTATCTTAGTGTGTGCCCGCACCTACAACCCCGTAAGGGGATGCGGATGAACCTCTGTCTCTGTCTCAGTGTGTTCATTTAACTCTTTGTAACAACAAAAACATAAAAACATACAATGACAAATAATTATTAGTTATTTATTTAAACTTTATTGTACCAATAAAATGTGGTACAAAAGGCGGACTTAATAGTACAGGCATTCTCTATCAGTCACCAATTAGGATGTGTAGAAATCCATCACCCATCATCTTAGTACTAGACTTAATTTGTACAATATTACCAGAGGGAGACTTTGTACAAAACTCGATTGTTTGGGTACCTCTGTCCCATTCGTGTTTCAATCGTGAAGCAGTTGTGTTTGCATGGTTGTGTTTCGGTTTGAAGGGTAGGATATGGCGTGAATTTACTGGGTACAGAGGAATAACACCTAAGTCCTCAGGAATGGCAACGCATGGGGGGTATCATGGGCGAAACAGTATACTCTGTTATGTCCATGGTACTGCTCATGTCTATAGGCGACGGTTACCACTTTCCATCAGGTAGGCCGTCAGCTTGTTTAGCATTCTAAGTTGTATAAAAAAAAACCATCGACAGCTCGTATTTCGCTCGTAGGACAGTTTCCAGTATTTGCATTTTTTGTTTTTTTAAAAACCAGTGGTAGCAGAAGGACTCACAAATAATAATGTTTGTAATATAAATCAAATAAGTCTGGACGTTCCGTAACCGTTAGGATTAATAGCAATTAAAGCACTAATTCAAATGTAGCAATGAAACAACAATAAAATTGTTATAGCCTTGTTTCGAATGGTTAGAAACGAAAGGTCCAAATGTTTCGCTATATATTTCACAAACGCCCAATTACTGTTGTATTCTGTCATCAAAGTGAATCGATGAACGACATTTTATTTGTAACTTGTTGTGTGCGCAACTTCGTTTATAGTGTATGTTCGTATATCGTTGAAACCATAGATGCCAAGATTTATATTATACTAGCGTTTACCCGGGACTTCGTCTATATGATTAGGATAAAAAAAAAGCTTACATCCTTCTGCAGCCTATATAGCATGTGTATACCAAATTACACAGTGATTGGTTAAGCCATTGAGGCGGTATAAGGTAACAAACTTACTTTCATACATACATACATATCTGTCACGCCTGTCTCCCATTAGGGTAGGCAGACACAATGGAACGCCAAATGCTTCGATTCAAACAAACCTCTTTCGCTTCTTCCACATTCATCAGTCTTGTCATACTCACTTTCACGTTTATAATATTTGGAAAAATACCTAGATAGATGATAGATGAGGATGAAAGCAGGTCAGTTAGCCCATCCTGACGAATTCAATTGGAAATGAACAGGATGGTTTCCAGAGGGAACCACGCTGAAGCCAACCTGACAGGGTATATTGCTAGCAATGGGGTTATTTGACCCCATTGCTAACAATCCCTTTCCCCCAGCGCAGGCGGGTTTCTGCTTCATGTTCACCCATTAAAAATACCTACTACTACTCAATAAATGTTTAATTTAAACTTTACCAAAACAGTATATAAATGAAATGCAAAATTATATGACGATAAATATGAATCAATAAAGCGACAAGTAGGATTTGAAAAATCTTTTTGCATTTAATAGTTTATTTCTTCAATAATGTTACAAGCTATTTCAAACCTCGATACGACAGTCAAAGTCACGGTATACAGATAGTTGCATAATTGCTTCACTTAATGATAAGTAGATACAGTATTAAAACCATAGTATAATTCAACTTGTATTCTTAGTTCTTTAAACTGCAAACTTCAAACGACTTCAAAAAGAAGGTTCTCAAATCAGTTGTATTTTTTTTTATGTTTATTACCTCACAATTTCATCATTTAAAAAACAATTTGGAAAAATCTTTTTTCTATCTGAAATAATTTACTTACAGATTAGATCCATAGAAAATAGTAATCTTTATTAACATCGATTCAGTGGTTTAAATTTGAAATCCCAAATAACTAGTTTTACCACAATTGAAGTCGATTCCTTAGTGGAATACAATCGTAAATTATTAACAAGATAGCATTTAGACTATAAGCTAGAAAAATAACAGGAATCTCTAAATTAGTGTACAAAGTAAAATATTTCTAACTACATTGTACTACGTTTCAAAATTTAACATTTTTAAGAGCGGGCAGTAAAGATGGAGGGTTTCCTTATCGATGTTTAATTAAAACATGGACTTTACGACAGACCGACAACAAATTGTATAATTAAATCCAATTTGGAGAATTTGATTTCTAAAGGTATTTTGATATTAATTGGGCTTTAACTAGGTTACTAAAAAAATGTTAAATGTTCACACAACAACAACAACTAATCAATATTACAATATGTTAACTAACACATTGAAACTGCCTTTCAGATATATCCGATAATACACACGGTATCTGTGTTGGGTACACACAAATACAACAAGAGTATACTAAAGTGATCCTTTAATTAAGTTAACCTTTATGAAATAAAAAAATTTAGTCAAATTATATTATTTCAGTGTTCGTATTATATATGTATAAATAAGTACTCTTGTATGTACCACACAACACCTTGGAGGGAGGTAGTGTGGAGGAGGAGGTAATGTGGATTACTAGTCTCATTGCTAGCAATATACCCTCTAAGGTCGACCTCTACGTAGTCCCTCCTGGAAACCATCGTGCTGAATTTCAGGTATATTCATCACAATGGGCTAACTGACCTGCCTTTTCATTCGCACCTATCATCCCTCACTAGTGCCTACCATTGTATACCGTTAGTGTAGGAGGGATAACCGTTCCATTATCATCCATTAAAAAAAACGAAGCAGATCCACAGTTCTGTATTATTATTCACTGAAACAGATGGATGATGCATTTTTATTGCTGGAGAAAATCACTGTTACTTACCATCCTTTACACCATGTACCAACAGTAACCAAAAATCCTTCTTTTATGCCCAGCAATGGGACATCGAGGAATGAACATTCTGGTAATAAATTAGTTAGGGTATTTGACCCCGATTCCGGGCGAGATCCAGATGTAATAAACATTAGGAGGAGCTGCTGTTTTCCCATAATATATAATAACAAAAAACCTCTTTCAAACGGTCAAATTTAAATATTACAATCACGTCACGTACAGACTTCTGGTTTTATGTTACCCTAATGACCTCGTAATGGGACTCACAGAGATACGTGTACCGAATTGTTTATTGTTATTACATATAATTTATTATAAACGTTATATAAAAATGCCTGTTTGCCTAATATCTGTAGACACGACTGCGCCATAGATGAAATTTGACACGGAAATCCGAACACAGCAACCTGAATCTTTAATTCAAGAAAACGTTGATTTCATATTGCTTTCAAAACCATTTATAGATAGTCATTAAACCAGTGTTTCCCAACCTTTTTTTCTTGCCATGCTCCACTTGAACATTTCTAAAATTTGTATGTCTCCATACATAATTTTTCCCGCCAAAGATTACTTGACGACTCTAATCGCCCAATTGATATTTTTGTAACGTCAAACGAAATTATACCCAATAAATGTTTACGGATTTTTTTTTTCATTTACTTTTTTTATTAAATTTGGCACCGATATCTACTCGTAGCATTGCATTTAAATGGATCGGAGCAGGTTAAAATCGCTTCAAGTCCATTTTTTAATTGCCCCCCGTTAACTATCAAATTGCCCCCCTGTGGGGCGTGGGCTCCACGTTAGAAAACATCGCATTAGACGGTCTTTTCAGACTCTTAGTATAATTTATTATATTTTATAGGCCCCCTCTTCCTTTCCTGTGAGTATCGTAAGAGGTTTAATGATAGAAAAATAGACAGTAGGGGCCCTCTTAAAACATCTGTAAAAGTTTAACTGCGATTGCTAACCCATCTTCCGAACGTGGCATCTACTGGCAAAACTCCCCTTATAGGAAAGGCTTAATTTCAGCAGTTCACAGTTAACCGCTGAAAGAAAAAAATACTCAAAAATCAAGTGTTTATTTCTGAGTTAGAAGCTAAACAAAACATTTTTTTCTGTTAATCGATTTCTTATTTATTTATACTTTATTGTACAAAAAATACATTCTTATAATTTATATTAAATAAAAATCATTCTTAATATTTAATTAGTTAAGAAATTTAATCTCCTGACAGTTTCATTCTACAAAATTCGAATCTATAATACATTTCTCAGTTATCAAGGTCTAGTTCGTTCCCAGTTTTTTTTATGCATGATAATGGAATGATAACGCCGCCTGTGCCAACGATATACACTGGCGGAGCACCAATGAGAGTAGATAGTAAGATTGAAAAGACAGGTCAGTTAAGGTAGTTTCCAGAGGGAACCACGAGGAGGTCAACCTGACAGAGTATATTACTAGTAATGGTGCTACTAATCCCCATTTCTAACAATTCCTTCCCCCCCCCAGTCCATTCCCAGTTACACCACGAAAGGAATAAAGGTTTCGTATAATACGAAAATTTACATATGAAATATATAAAATATGATAAGTATACTTAACATCGTCGTATTTTTCCTCGCCCTTGTTCCATAACATTTCCGTGACCCATTAATTTATTCGAAAAACCGAGAGAATTCCACACACGAGTACAAATTTTACAAAAATACCACATTAAGAGTAAGATATAAAATAAAAATACCAGATAAATTAACTAAGAATAAAATATTTATTACAGGACCTTTTTTCACTCATTTTTTGTCTAACCCAACCGTAAACTCTATAAAATTACAATAAATTCTTTCTTTACTAACAAGATAAATGACATATTAGAGAACATTAGTCGTAAATTAAACTACGAGACAGTTCCAACTAACTACAGCCATTACAATTAGTTTGGGACCTTGAACTGTATAATAACGCCGATTTACTCGTGTAATACTAATCTTTAATAAAAGTTTTAACGCACACACGACAAGTATGTGGTAGAATATGGTAGAATATTTTTTACCCTAATATACGTAGATTTATAAAAAAAAAATTGAAAAATTATTTCCAGTACAATAAGAATTTAATTCATCATCATCATATCAGCCGTTAACTATCCACTGCTAAACATGGGCCTTCCAAATAAAGGGGGCAGGGTCCAGTATTTGCCACGCTTTGTATGCAGTTTGGCAACCACAGTTTGGCTTTGGTTATATATTATGAGGAATACTACTGCCCATCCCTCAACCATTAAGAAAAAATTTGGCCCATTCCCTGCCAAGAACATACGGCAAAAGTTCGTTAATATTGGTTAAATATAAAGTTAATAAATTATCAAATTTATAGAAAAAAGTAACAATTCTTATATAATTAATCAACTACCGTTAAATATAGGTCACTCTAATACGTCGCTACATATAACTAGTCATCTATGTCTGTGAATAATGTAAAATTTTGTATTTCTTCAATTATTCTAGCATTAAATGACTCTGTCCTATTTTTGGCGTTATGAGATAGCTACTCAAAATTGTTTTTTATATTCATAACTTTCTTAATGTTATTTCTATATACTTTTTATTGTATAATTTTGTTTGGCCAATTTAATTTGGCCGTGTGATCCCTATATAGATAGCATGGCATAGAATAGCTCATCCCTTCTTTCCTTGTGGTTATCGTAAGAGATGACTAAAGTAACTTAATGGTAAAGACATGGGCAGCAGCGTCCATTTTAAAACATCTCTAAAAGCGTAACTGCGGTTGCCAACTCACCTGGCAAGCGTTACAATTATTGGCAAAACTCCCTTAATGGAGAAGGCAGCAGTTTAGCAGTGGACGATTGAAATGATAGTAATTTATTACTTATATATACCATCGTTAATAGTGTATTTTTGTGCCACTTAGAATGGCAAATAAGCTGACCATCCACCTGAAGGAATGTGGTAACCGTCGCCTATAGACATGAGCAGTACCATGGACATAACAGAGTATTATAGTATATGAGTTTCGCTCATGATACCTCCCATGCGTTGCCATTCCTGAGGATTAAGATGTTATTCCTCTGTGCCCTGTAAATTCACAGCCATATTTTACCCTTCAAACCGAAACACAGCTATGCAAACACAACTGCTTCACAGTAGAAACACGAATGCGACAGAGGTGCCCATGCAAACGACTTTTGTACAAAGTCTCCCTCTGATAACATTTCTGTAACACAGTGTACGTGGAGCCTTATATTATTTATAGCCTATGATATCTCATAAATCGCGATAGGTATTGTTACTAAGAAGTTTGACTATATATTGCGATGGTTTATAATTCCCAATATTTGTTATTATATATTACAAGCATTGTTATGTTATATCTCTACTGTGGCATTAATTTTCTAATATTAATTTTATATTCGTTACTTCGTTCTCTTTGATTTTTTATTTAAGAAAACGAAATAATAATAAAAATGAAATAAGATTCAAGACGGCATAAATCTATTGCCAGATTCTAAGTTGGACCTTCAGGAATATAACCAAAAACCGTATCTAATTTGGCGCAGCATTTTTTGCGTAATGCCGAAACAAACAATAAGACTGACAGACAAAATTTCTGAAAATTATTGTTTTAATATCTATTGATATTTTTAAAACCTCTGATATAATATTTATAAAGATCTCCCATGTACATGCATCGTCTAGTTACAATTTGTCTTGTATTAATAAAATATTGCATACCAACTACAAAAATAAATGTTTCCTATCACAATATAATATTTCAGAGATATTAATTTTGTAGCTTTCTGCTTCCTTCTCGTTGACAGCCGCGAAGTCGACACCGTTCTGCTACTGCCTATCGTCCTGACATAAAAACTCATTTTTGTTGAAGTATTTTTCAATTACAAGCCTCCCCGGCATATAAATCAGTGTTGTTATTGCCTGACGTCGTGACGCCGTCACTCAAAACTGAATTATATATTATATAGGTAATAGCAAACGCTCGCAGTTTCGCTACCCGTTTCAGAATTATTCGCTTTGGAATATAATATCTTTTTATTTCCTACTTCGCCCGCATGAACTCGTTTGACTTGTTTCATGTTGGTCCGCCATTGCTATGCTTACTCTCCCATATATTAGTGGTTTTACATATGCTTATTTACTAAAAAAAAAGCTAATTAATTAAATAAAATAAAAGTTAATAAAAATAATCTATTTTTAATTTGATCCATAAAATTATATTATTATTTAGGTATAAATGTGTATTTATATTTAGTATATATGAAGTAGCGTTTAAATATGTTTCAATACTCTCTTGCACTATTGATGCCCATTCAAGACTTTCTGTACCACTGTTGGGTTGACTAGAAAAGATCTCTTTTGTAGAGAAGTTCACCTCTGCTCACATTATTTCTAATATTTGTCACTATTAGCGGATTTCTGGGTGCAGTAAAGAATATACAAAATACACTTTTTATACATTGCAGAAAAATAATACTTTTGCAAATCATTTAAATAATTATTATATATAGTATGATAAACAAGTTAACCATCGACCTGATGGACTGTAACTGTTTTCTATAGACATCGTTGATATAGTGTTATGCTTTGACTATCCATCATGTGCCGCTACTAAAAACCAAAGGACCGATTATTGTATCTAGTACAATATCGATACCAGCTTGAACCCTTCGACTCAGTGCAACGACAAGCTATAAAAATTGTCGATAATCCTAAGAAGAGAGATGATTACAAACGGTATCCAACCCTTAAATCTTAAGAGAGATTTTGTCTCACTCTTTGCGTGTTCTACTGCTTGTACAATGAATTATGCTTAAAGGAATTGTTCAATATCAAGCCCACGTCCACTTTCTACCATCGTACGACTCGTCATCGACAGTGAGTTCTCCCCCATACGCTATAGTCTTAATGATCGCGTACATTGCGATTTCAAAGATGTTTTCTCCCCCGAACACTCAAGTCATGGAATGTTCTTCGTGCTGAGGTTTTTCCAAGAGACAACAACATGGGGTTCTTCAAAAGAAGTAAAGAGGTTTCTTCAGGGTCGGCAATACATACGCAATACGCCTGGTATTACAGGCGTTCATAGGCTACGGCAACCGCGTACTATCAGACGGGCCGTATGCTTGTTTGTTACCTCAGTGGTATAAAAAAAATATTATTATCGCCGCCATATGCGTGTATGCTTTAGAAAGGCAGTCATGCGAACACAATCCATTTGGCAGTAAATATACATACACACTTTTTGAAGTCGGTTAAAACAAATAGTTGAAATGTGTTTGAAAATTGCCGTCAGGTATCGGAGACGTCGCGACCCTCATTATACTCTGCATCATCATTTCCGCCTCATTCATTCTTTTTATTCTAAATCCCCTTCTGTTGAGGAAGTTCGTTTGTGAAAATCACTTCCGACCTCGATTCGGCGCTCTCAATCAATAGTAAGTTTTGATACATTTTGAAAATATATACTGTACTTCAATAAATATCGATTGACCCAGTCAAGTCTCACTACAATTTGCCATGTTTATTTATTGTTCCTTTGGGTGTAAACTTCTTGTTCTATTTAAATATAAAAAATATGTATTGAAAAGTTCGCAACTTGAACGATTCCAAGTCTCTACATACTGTCTTTAGTAGCTTTGTAAAAACTCTTTTTAAAACTGAAACAGAAGGAGATAGAAAAATGGCGATGCAGCTAGGAGAAAGGATGTTAGTACAAATTTTGTACCTCGTCTGAACATTGTCAAACATGATCCACATAGTAGTAGTAGCGGTAGTACTGTTTAATAATTTACTACTGTTATAAAAACATTACAAAATAGATATTGCTCAATATTATCCGCCCCTATTTAGAACGAAAATTAGGCAATTTAAGCATAGAGCACAATTCTTAAAATATACTATTTGTTTAGAAAATACTCATAAGTTTCAATTTAATAGTTGTATGTATATAAAGATTTAAAAGCAACACTCCAAACCGAAGAAATTAAGTGGTTACTATATAGTATTAAAGGGATCTTTAAAGCTATATTTTGTTCATATCCTTACCATGCAATTTCCTCTAAGGCCATCGAAATCCTTTACAACAACTTCCGAGGTCGCGCTCCCTTTACAAGTTATTTGTAAATAAGTAACCTTGTATGCTATATATAATGCTTTCATATACTTTGTCCAAACTATTAAATTAAATAACGTTATTAATTAAAAAATAAAGACAAATAGTTTAAGAACGTATTACTACGAGTAGTAACACATAGAAGCGCTACACAATAGTTTAGTGTGTTTTCTAAATTAATTGAATCTCTCTATTTCGTATAAAATTTCATTTTTTAGGCAATGAAATTTTTATTCTACTTTTATACTATATAAACTTTATATTTGAAAAGGAGATTTTCAATTCGAATGTATTTTTTATGTTTGTTACTTTATAACTCTGTCAGTTGTAAACTGATTTAAAAAAAAATTATCTGAAACTGATATACTTACAGATTGGTCCCATAATTTTATCAAAATCGATTTATTAGTTTAGTTTTTAAATCAAAATGACTTTAATTCAATTGTAGCAAAAGGTTTTGCTACAATTGAACTCGGTTAGTTCTTGTGAATTTTTTTTTATATGCTATTTTGGTGATAAAGAAGCATATGGCCCGTCTGATGGCAAACGGGATTACAATAGTCTATGGACGTCTATAATACCAGAGATGTCACGTGCGCGTTGCTGGCCCTTAAGAAACCTTAATACGCCCTTAATAATCTTAATTATACGAATGCATAAGAATAAGTACTGTTTATTTATTCTTTTAGTATGTTTTCTTTAGTAAGCATTTTATACAAAGGTATCAACAGAGATAATTTGCCATTTTCCTATAAAAATGGATATTCTGATACTTTACTCACCATACCAGAAAGCATAGATACAAAAGGAAAATCTAAGAATGAATAAACGTTACAATTTATCCGTTACCCCGTTCGTAACTTTTGTTTTGTCTATACAAAATAAATAAACATAAAAAGTTTTCCTCGGATACCTATATTCCTGCCATCTGCTCCTCCATTCCCGTGAGAAAAAATATTTTCAACGGACATATGCGAAGTCGGAAATAATTTTTGTGTTGTAACATGTATGTGGGCTTTGAAAACATGCTTCCTCATGCGAATGGAGCCGAAACTCGTTATGCCAATTTGGTTGGCTGCCATCACTGTAACAAAGCTTTTGTGTAGGTGTCGCGCTGTAATAAAATCTTTTACTCAGTATCACAAAGTGAGAGCTGAAACACGGCTTGTCTTCTGCTTCTGTTAGAAGCTTACCAATCTTTAGTGAAGTATCTCTAATTTGGTATTTTTACATATACCTACTGTAATAGGTATATGAGATTTTAATACCTTAATTTAAGGAGTATTTTTTTTTTTTGATGGGTGAAAATTGTATGGTAACCCCGCCTGCGCTAACGGGATACGCTGGCGGAGCACCAATGAAGGGTGATAGATGAGAATGAAAACAGGCCAGTTAGCCCATCATGATGAATTCATCAGGAATTAACCATGATAGTTTCCAGGGGGAACCGCGAGGAGGTCGACCTGGTTGGGTATATTGCTAGCAATGGGATTCTCAGTCTCCATTACTAACAATCCCTTTCCCCCTAAGGAGTATTTGATTGTCTACTAAACACAATTTATTACGTTATTAGTTTCCAAAACTTATAGGTTTCTTTAGGTGACCGGCATTCATTTCATTGAAATAAGACAGATAATACCATAGCAAAAGTGGCTTATAGGAAGGAAAAAGTTGTAAGTGATGAGATTGAACAGTCCCATTGCTAGCAATACACCCTACCAGGTCGACCTCCACTCGGTTCCCTCTGGAAACTATAGTGGTTAATTCTTATTCAATTGGACTTGGATTACTGGGGACCTACCTTTATCTTCTCTTGTCACCCTTCACTGGTACCCCGACAGTGTATATCAATAGCGCAGGCGGGGATTCTATTCCATCTTTACCCATTAAAAAAAATACTGGCTTATAGTTGAAAATTGAATTTAATTATTTGTTTTTAAAATAAAACATCTAATTTAGCGAATACAATTTTTAACAAAAAAAAAAGTAAAAAATTTGTTTATCTACAAAATTCGTTTGCTTAGGTATCTTTGCAATTGCAACTGATTTATTTTATTGGTATGTTTTAATTATATACTATATATTATAAATTGTATGTTCTAATACTGCTAAGTATTTTGTATTCACACAATTCCTTATTTTTGTAGTGAAACTCTTTGAAAAAAGCAACAGCTGAGTTTCTTGTCCGTTCTTCTTGGCTAAATTTGAATGGGCGGTAATGAAATAAAAATGACAATTCAAAAATGCTTAAATCTAAATTTACTTAAATAAAAATATTTCTTTCTTCCTTCCTCTATATCACTTATTTTTTTTTTGAAGTGATTAAGCTGCACTTGCATGGTTGTGTTTCGGTTTAAAAGGTAGGATATTACAGTGAAATTACAGAGTTTGGATGCATAATATCACATTTCTGAGAAATAGTCACACATGAGTGGTAGCTCTGTCCATATTTATAGATAATAGTTACCAATTACCATTAGATAGACCATATGTTTATTTAATATTCTAAGAATTATAAGAAAAAAATCGACACATTTATTTATGGGTTGCCGAATTTTATTATTACAACAAATCATATTTATTTAGTCGGCAACGCATACGTGACAACCCTAGTGTTGCAAGCATCCATTGGCTACAGTAACCGTTTACCATTGGACTGTATGCTTGTTTTCCACCGTCAAGGTATAAAAAAAGTAAGTAAATACCCAAGAGAGCTAAAAAATAGATAAAAAAGATGAACAGTATAAAAAATATGAATATTTTGTAGTATGGCCAGAATGTATGGCAATATAATATACTGTGCCGGCCCCAAGTAATGGGAAAACGCATGAAGGATAACGAGTAGGATATGGGTATGCATAATAACAACTACGTTTACGCAAGTTACGATGTAAATATATCACAGACATTATTTTAAATAGATGTCGTACTCGTTTCTTTGTATCTACTTTTATTGTAAAAAGTAAACATATTATGTATTATACAGGTGACCTTTAAAGAATTCGCATCTTTTTAAGATAATGTTTTACTAACGAAACTGAATATTTTCATAAAAAAAATTAATGGAAAATATTTTTAAGCTCCCACACTATTGCTAATGCAACGCGGTTTGCTGTCCAGTATTATGGAAAGCTCTAAATATTGCGACATTTTTCGATGCATTTTTTATTTAAAAATCTGAAACATTAATACAATAGGTCCTCATATTGTATCAATGTTGTAACTAAAAGGATGTAATTATTTAGATTTCATTCCTTATTTAGTTTTAAACTTAGCCAAATTGACTTAAATGTATTTTTATTAAAAATACTCAATTATACATAAGTCAATCCATTCGAATACACTTGTTAAATGGCCTCTGCGTAGTAATTTTGTTCCTAATAAACTTAAAATAGACTACTTGGATTCCGGTTAAATTACAATTCGAATTTATCTCGTTACGCTGTTAGTAAATAGTTTTTAAAACATCGTAGTTAGAAGAAAAAGTATGAATGTTCATAAAAATTGGATTCATCTATCTCCGTTTATATCTGTGATGTGCATCCACCTTGCTAATGCAGCATAAATGTAATAACAACTTCGTCCTGGTGCACTAATGGATGCAGTACTTTTTTGCATCCATTACCATACGTAATGTTAGCACACTGCAATGAATATAATGGTATTATTACATAAATATTATTTTTTTTTTTTACTATAAAAATAACCGAATTGATTTAAGTGTTCTTTTGTTTACTCGATCGCTCTCGTTAAAAATACAATATTTCAAATATACAATAATTAAAATATGTATGTATATTTACGAAGCTAATAATACGAAGCGGTAAAGTCCCCCATTGTTTTCTCATTGTGATTATTTCTTGTAATTGTTTATATCTTTATAAGTTTACTATTGCAATCTTTTGGAGGAAACAATAAAGAGTATCTAACTATTTATCTATTAATTTTGTTTAAACAACTGATATTTTTACAGATTAAAATTTACTTGTTATTGTCTTACGTCATATTTAGGGGTCAATTGCCCAAAGGTCACCTTAACCCATTTTAGTCTTCTAGAAATAAAGTAAAATATCATGTTACTTAATATCGGTACCCAATTTGACCCGAACCTATAATACAGAGGGGCTACGGAGGAAATAAGACTTGGAGCTTATTTCCTTCATGCGGGCTAGGCAATTCGGTAAACACATACAGTCACTTTGTTTTGGTAAAAAAATGTATTGGACCTTTTATCTTTATAGGCTATAATTTCATGGATTATCAGGTTATCGTAATTTTATTAGAATACGCTACAGTCCTTTTGGTCAAATGTTTGATAAATATTGAGAATTATTTGCTAATATTACATGTAAAAGGACTATTTTTTCTGAAGTATATATCTAACATATTTTTTTTTATATAACTTAGAATGGCAAACAAGCTGACGGCCCACCTGATGGAAAGTAGTAACCGTCGCCTATAGACATGAGCAGTACCATGGACATAACAGAGTATACTGTTTCGCCCATGATACCCCCCCCCCCCCATGCGTTGCCATTCCTGAGGACTCAGGTGTTATTCCTCTGTACCCAGTAAATTAACGCTATATCCCACCCTTCAAACCGAAACACAACCATGCAAACACAACTGCTTCACGGTTGAAACACGAATGAGACAGAGGTCAAGGCCAAGCAATCGACTTTTGTACAAAGTCTCCCTCTGGTAAAAATTTATGTTAAATTTATGTTTTTGGTTCGCAATACAACGAAGCTACAAGATAAAAACTGTTCATTGTTTTTAATTTGCATTTATCGTTAACTACAAATAAAAAAATAGAAATGAAAAGAATGAAATCTACAAAAATACTTATTAAAAAAATCCCATGCATTTATTTGGTCGCTTAAAAACATAGTTATCATAGAAATATTGAAGTACTTGGGGAAGAAAGGATACAGTTGACCAATCCTTGTTATACGGTCTTCTAAATTTTATATCATATTTCATCAGGCGATATTCAAGACTTCCACGGTAAGGGTAAACTTTCTTGAAATATAATGAAATGATAATAAAGCCAAGGCTTGTCCCTTCAAGGGCCCGCGCCGATTGATCCATTCAATCGAGCATCTTCAACATACGTCACGTATGTAAAAATATCACAGCATCCCTTAAACTGGGTTAGCAGACGAATAAAAAAATCAGAAATCGTAAAACCCAGTACTGAATAAGGTTGTGCTGAGGTCCATTTTATAAGCAACAAGCGGGAATAGGAGCTTGCCTTCTTCTTATACTTACTATACATTACAAGGTATCAGTCAGTTTTTAACTGTCCACTGCTGAACATAAGCCTCCCCCTTGGGGGGTTGTGCCAGTAGTTGCCACGCTTGGCAGGTGAATTGGCAATCACAGTCAGACTTTAGAGATGTTTTAAGAGGGACGCTCCTGCCCGTCCCTCGCCATATTACAAAGTGTGTACTGTTTGTATATTATTATACAGTTCTGTTGGTACAGATACGGATTATTTTGTTACTACGAGATTTTTTTAGTTTTTAATAATATATTTTTTTTTCTAGGAAAAATTTTGAATCCCTATTAATGAATACTAATACTAGTTTTAAGGAATGAATTTCCTTAATTAACATACTATGTACTTGAGAATATATCTTTATACTTGAGAAGCTCTGATATTTTTAACTCTTAAACATATTATATATATAAAAAACATCAAACCTCTCATAAATTATTTTGGCTATTCAACTTTTTTGTCTCTTTCTTTTTTATGTTTAATTCTCAATTTAAAAGTAAGTGACAAAACAGTGTAATAGTTGAAGTAGATTTGTAGTATGTTTAAGTTTTAAAAATACTGAAAATCACATTGTAAATAACAGAAACATTGTAAATACATACCTAATTTTATGTACATTTAATTCAGCCATACTGTTTATTTATTTATTTTTCATATACATAACAAAGGCATACATAGCGGACATAACACCGGAAGGAGTTCTTTATCCAGCAATCACGTCGCAAGCAGAAAGTTTTATACAATGCAATATAATAATAATAATATATATAATGCAGATATTGTTGGTATATTACATATATTACAAATCTAAAACATATAAAATATATTGTTTTGTTTTTAATGAGTGATAATGGAATGGTATCCCTGCCTGCGCTATTGGTATACGCTGACGGGGCACCAGTGAGGAATGGATGGAAAGTGACGATGAAAGCAGGTCAGTTAGCCCATCGTGACTAATTCTACTAGAATTACACTAGAACCGCATGGAAGTCGACCTGATAAAGTGTATTGCTGACAATGGGTCAGCTAGATCCCACTACTAATAATGCCTTTGCCCTCTTACAATATATATTAACTTAACAAGTATTTAACAAGGTAGTTGTCTGGAACCTGACAAAAGGAATACAAAGAAACTGTTGTGCCTATTACTTTAGTTCTATTATGTTTTATTTTCATAATAAATTAAATATTGTACTTAATCCTTAAAGGTGTCACATAGAAATGAAACACTGCCATCTGCTTATGAAATACGAACAAGTTTGCCATCGAAACACCCATTTGAAGTCTGATGCCTGTGTTTTATAGCCTGCAACCGACGATAAAAGTCATCTCTAACAAGTACTCCCTGGGATTTTAGATTTAGAATAACATGATCTTACTAATGTATTTTCTAAAATGTACTAGACAATATCAATTTATTTTTCAAAGGTGATTTTTACAAATTTATTTTTCGATGCTTTAGTATTATTATAAGTACTTATATAAATTGGTTAATTTCAAATATGGATACAATTGAGAGCAAAACATAACTACTGATTGCATCTGTTGGCTTTAATCATCACCATCAATATCTCAGCCATTATCCATTCACTGCTAAATATAGGCCTCCCCAACAGACAGCCATAAAAAATGGTCATGAGCCACATGTAACCATTAACTCCCTGCAATGTATTTGACGTCGTCACTAAATCTAGTGGGGGCAAGAGTCGTCCTACACTTTGCGCTTGCCCGTACGAGGTCTTCGCTCAAGAACCTTCCTTTCACATCGGTTGGCATTTCAGCTTGCTTATCCTTAGGGCTGTGTCGGTTACTTTGGTTTTTTTACTGATATATATTGTAATAAAAAGTATTTTCATCATCGTCATACCAACACATGCCAAAAAACTTGCTTGATAAATATATAAACAAGTATTCGGACGTCGTGACCAACTTTCATATATATTATTTATATTATGAGTTGTGTTAGTTCTTTACTGTATTTTTTCCTAGATTGCATTGAAGCTTTCAAGAGTCGATTCAAATGAAATAGCATGAAATATTCTTGGTGAAAGCGTGGAGAATTGGTTTTTCCAGTCAAATGCAGGAATCTCGCAAGACAGGAGATGGAAATTTCAATCAGTCAGGTGGAACTAAAGGGATAATCTTATACCTAGTACATATATAGGTATTTGAAAATATTGATGACAATATATTAAACACGAGTTTATAAGTTATTATATACATATATGATTATTTATATGATTATTTTTATATAACATACTTTCACAATACAAACCAAATCAGATAGTAAAGATCGAAAACGACTCCCTTTCTTGAAGTGAACGTATTATCCAATTCATTTACAATTTATAAAATTTGTTGGAATTCAACGTAAATTTATAGAACATCACCTGTTTGAGATCCATCGCAAACTAACCTCTTTTAAAATATAGAAAAAATAAAAAACAAATTTTGTATATGACAATTTCATTTGTTCGATAATTTATGTTTCTTCTATGAATTACAAATAAAACGCAATCCTATTTATTTGCCTTTTACTGAAATATATGACAACAAAAAAAGTTGAGTAGATGATTAAATATGGCGTACTTTTGTATGATACCCGACACTAAATGTGCACCACTGGGGGAAAAGGGATTGTTAGTAATGGAGACTGATAATTTCATTGCTAGCAATATAACCAACATCAAATTTTTTGAAAACTATTATGGTTAAGATGATTAATGATATGGCCTGTTTTCATTCTCATCTATCACCCTTCACTGGTGCTCCGCCACGTATCCCGTTAGCGCATAACCAAACCATTTTGAATAAAAAAAAAATATGCACCACTTCTGACTGCAGGTAAAAAATGCACCCATATTGTGCAATGTTTTAAGAGCAGTACAATATCTGGTACAAAAAGTATCTCAACATAATTTCCAAATACGAGTGTGTTTTTGGAATGAATAGAGAAAATACCCTAATAATATAAATAGATAAATATAATCTTTAAATTTCATATCCATTAAACAACCGCTTTTCATCAGAGGGGTACTTCCGTCCCATTCGTGTTTCAACCGTAAAGCAGTTGTGTTTGCATGGCTGTTTTCGGTTTGAAGGGTGGGATGGTGTGAATTTACTGGGTACGGAGGAATAACACCTGAGTCCTCAGGAATAGCAACGCATGGGGGGTATCATGGGTGAAACAGTATACTCTGTTATGTCCATGGTACTGCTCATGTCCATAGGCGACGGTTACCACTTTCCATCAGGTGGGCCGTCAGCTTGTTTGCCATTCTAAGTTGTATAAAAAAAAATCAGGTGGGCCATTAATTTGTATATTTTTTTCATAAATAGTAATAAAAAAATTGTGTTAGATTATAAACACGTTACTAGTAAAAAACCACGGGTTGTAACTAATATGTCCACCAATTAAACAGTCACATACACGTTTATACAAATATTTGGAACACGCATTAGCCTCGATTTAAAAAGTTTGCAAATTTCACCAGCGCAGCGAAAACACTAATTGAAGTTTCTCCCTAATATAGGAACGCGAATGTTATGTAAACACCAATCTACAAAGAGCTCTTACTTTATCTAGATCTAATAAGACCTGCAATGTCTAGTGATTTATTAACCTAGTTTTAATTTTGAATTTTTGTATAAATGACAATTAAAATAGCATAAATGTTTGGATATATGTCACTATCTAAGTGATTTTAATGTATAGCATAGTTAGACCATTTCGAATTAAATAACTGTTTAAAATTTATAGAAAGGCAACACTGAGAGCCGTCTGGCGGTCTCGGCTTAGGTCGGCTTTGTTCGCCACTTCGTGTCATGCTAAGAACAAGGAAGTTACCTGAGTGTCATGCCACCGAATCAAACCAAATCAACGCCTTTGTTTGATATTGTTTAATGTTCAATTAATTACGATGAGAATTAACAGTTTTACAGTCCACTGTTTTATCATTAAACCATCATCCTACATTAGTGAAGGGCTAAATAATAACAAAGTCACAGGTCACAATAATAGTAGGTAATACGCTTTGTAATTTAAAATATAATTAATTCATTCGAGCCTGAATATTACGGTGACAAAATCATAAAAGACACGTTGCTCTAAACCACATAATCCTCTAAATTGAATTTGTTACATAACATACCTTCACCCTTCCGCTGATAATTATCTTCAATTATTATGAATGGCGTAAACCAATTTTGTGCTCTTTCATCAGTCTCTTCAAATCTTTGGCTCATTTTATATTGGATATTAAACATTCACAATTAAACGGCTGGATGGAATTGAATGCAATATATGTATATAGATGAAGTACCTATATTCGTAACTCACTGCATCCTCATAGACGAATTTTTATTAAAGCCATAATGGATTATAGCAAGGTTTTAATAACATTATCAATATAGACAGGAACACTCTGCCACCTACTAAGTAATATGTATATATTATAATATTATCACAAATAAAATCGATATTGTTAGCTGTACGACAGTTTGTGTGTGACAGTCGAAATTTCGTGAATAAAAAAATAGTGACAATATTTTCAATCGCCCATTTTCACTCAATAAATAAATACACCATTTCAGTATGGAGCAGCTACGTAATGACAGACACAAGGCGACTTAAGAAAGAGGATGTAAGTTACTCTAAACTACGCGAAAATCTATCAGATTAGTACTAAACTACGGAAAAAAGTTTTTTCGCTTCCTTATTACGTTTCATTCGATTTTTGTTATACAACTTAGAATGGCAAACAAGCTGACGGTCCACCTGATGAAAAGTGATAACCGTCGCCTATAGACTAGAGCAGTACCATGGACATAACAGAGTATACAGTTTCACCAATGATACCGAAACACAGCCATGCAAATACAACTGCTTCACGGTTGAAACACGAATGGGACAGAGGTACTCAAGCAATCGACTTTTACAAAGTCTCCCTCTGGTAAGATAAAGGAGTATGTCTTCAAATTGTCGATAGACTTTACAATTTGGTGTTTTTTTTTTTTTATCAAGTAATTATTCACCCGTTCCAGCTGAGGGTCAGTCAATTAATATAAAATTAGTTTTATATGTATTTACCTTATTCATGTACACGAGTCGGTAATGGAAGATCGATTATAAGGATAACGAAGAAAATAAATGAGAGAAAGCCGTAAACAAGGGATATTATGTATTTTGTTTTAACGCTTCTAATCTATCTATACTTTCTACTCGTATTTATTTTGGTACCAATTTTGATTAAATTCAAGTTGGTTCGTTTTAGCAACCATATTACTCAACAGCAGTTTATGGCGGAATTTTAGGCTGAAGCTCATCCAATGTGACCGCAAAGTAGGGTAGAGAGTAGAGAATTTTTGAGCACCTCATTAATTCAAAGATTCTTTTAAAGTTTTTCGTGGGGCCTCGGATTAATTAAATTCGCTTTGCTTAGCCGAAATGCACGCGTTTCTTTTCAAGAAATTTCAAGAAAATTGCTCATAGAACGTTGTTAATACAGAAAATGCAGTCTGTATTAAAAGGGAATATAAATTACTTTCTTTCTAGGTGGAGCCCATGTTTTGATTCATAACAACCTATTCACTAGTACTGAAATATCACCTGCCACTTGTTATAGCAGGTTTTATATAAGTAAAGAATACAAAATCTCATATTTATGATATATAAGAAGTTGGCCATAACCATAATATAAGTACTAGAACTATTTCCTAATCCACGCTTGGCGTGAATTTACTGGGTACAGAGGAATAACACCTGAGTCCTCAGGAATGGCAACGAATGGGGGGTATCATGGGCGAAACAGTATAGTCTGTTATGTCCATGGTACTGCTCATGTCTATAGGCGACGGTTACCACTTTCCATCAGGTAGGCCGTCAGCTTGTTTGCCATTCTAAGTTGCATAAAACGCTATTGACTACATAACGTAACTTCCTTTGCGTTGAAACCTTTTTTTTTGTATAGGCATGCACTAATCAAGAATTTTCCGATTTCCACAATACTGAAAAGTATTTAATTCGCGCGAGTGAATACGCAGAAAATAGCTAGCAAAAGAATAAAACTAGAGACTCCCCAGATGTTTCTGATCTGACCTCGAAACTTGTGTAAACCTTACTTGTCGAGCCTTTTACGATTCTGTAAATATACCTAACAGTAACAAATATTTGACAATCTATTACGCAAAGGTGAACTCTTAAAGGACTAAAAGTTTATCAGCTTATTTCGTAAATGATATTTGATGAAACTTCATCTAGAAAGATATTATTATTTCTTTATTTTTTTTTTTTTTTATTTGCTTCAAAAGGAGATGGTGTTCAATTTGATTGTATTTTACAAAAATTACAGTTCAATCGATATTTCTAAGCCAATTTCGATAATACATATTTTTTTTAAAGTAGATACATATTTCCCTTTCTGAATCAACAATATACAATATGGGAGAGGATTTGTTATTAGTAGCAGAAATAGGCCATATATCCCATCAGAGCGAGTTCTACATGGTTCTCCCTTGAAAATCTATCCATTCATCTTGGTTTATTTCTGGTCCATTGTTTACTTACTAGATTTCATTGTATCATTAATCACTCAAATTAAAATCATCTTTATTCAAATAGACACTGTTTACAAGCACTATTAAATTGTCGTTTATACTCTGCTAGAATATACTTATTCAAAGCTCAGGCACGAAAATAGAATGGTATGTCATTCTATTTTCGTCCTATGTAACTTTATTCTCGCCTATCATCTCTTAGTAAACCCCGCCGCTGTAAACAAATGCAGGTTATTCTATTTTCATTTAAAAAAAGAAATATTTTTATTTAAATAAACTTAGATTTAACTATTTTTGTTTATATATATATTACGTTCATTCGGAAGAAGTTCAGAGGGAGACTTTGTACAAAAGGCGATTGCTTGGGTACCTCTGTCCAATTCGCGTTTTTACCGTGAAGCAGTTGTGTTTGCATGGCTGTGATTCGGTTTAAAGGGTGGGATATGGCGTGAATTTACAGGGTACAAAGGAATAACATCTGAGTCCTCAGGAAAGCAACGCAAAGGGGGGTACATATCGATGGTACTGCTCATGTCTATAGGCAACGGATACCACTTTCCATCAGGTGGGCCGTCAAGTTATTTGCCATTCTAAAAATTTCAGGCAAGAATTTATTATATATCTTCAATTAAAGGAATTTCGCTGGAACTTTTCTTTACATCACCTAATTCACCTCACACTAAGGTCGCTGGTTTAGTGTTCCCCGAAAAGTGCTTTGTAATTGTCGATTTTTGAACTAACCTGAACTGAACCTACCCCAAAATACGATGATTTATTATTATTTGCATCAATTTCCAAATATGGTGCTGGCAGTATTCGATCTCGCTATAGTTCAAATCATACTAAAATTTCGCGCTGTCCAGTGTCTATACATCCCTGTAATGTCATTTACAGATATATATAAATATAATGTGTGTTTGTTGTGATAATATATATAGCGAATAAAATTTAAAAAATGCATATATACCAGAGGGAGGTTTTGTACAAAAGTCATTTGCTTGAGCACCTCTGTCCCATTCTTATTGCTACCGTGAAGCAGTTGTGTTTGCATGGCTGTGTTTCGGTTGGGATATGGCGGTGAATTTACAGAGTACAGAAGAATAACACCTGAGTCTTCAGGAATGACAAGGCCTGGGGAGTATCATGGGCGAAATAGTATACTCTGTTATGTCCATGGAAATGCTCATGTCTATAGGCGACGATTATCACTTTCCATCAGGTAAACCGTCTTGTTTGCCATTCTAAGTTGTATAAAAAAAACACTATATATGCTAGAATTCTCGTTATCTATCGTAATCGTTATAGTTCTTTCAGTTTTCATTTTCATATTAATTCGTTGGCAAGAACTGCACAGTCCAAACCTAATTATAGTAAGTTGACCCAACTGATCACCGCAACGCATATCCGAGGCGCTAAGCTGAGCTATTAGGTAACTTTAATGTTACTATCTAGCCCGCAAATGGATCGTTTCAACTGAAGCTTACAAGTCTATGCTAGTTTCACATCTTAACTACGTGTATTACTGCAGTAAGGTAATTATAACTCCCCCCCCCCCCCCCCCGTTCGCCCTCCAAATCACCAATTGCGTTAATTGCGTAGATTTCTTAATGAAACAATTTATTGAGGTAATAATTCGTCTCGTAATAGATATAGATCTACCCTAAGCAAATTAGCTTTTAAACATAAATTGCGCTCCTATTTCTTAAAAAAAGACAGATTTATAAACTTCATTGTCTTTTTTCTACTTTACCTTTAAACTTTACTGGTTACTCTGTTTAAAGCATAGATTGTTTTATTTTCTGTTCTAATAAAGTTAATTATTTGTTATAATGTTATTTTATGTATGTATTAATTATATGTATATATGTTTATTTGTTTTACATATTACCTACGTACTTACATATAATATCAGTGAGAGACCAACTGAGTAGGCAATTTTTTATTCATAGTCAGTTTGAATAACTATTGTATGGATAAGAAGGCCATATTTTAATCAAATATTTACATTTATTTTTACTTCATATTTAATTCATCATTATTTTTTTGTTTTCATTCCTTTTGTCTGTTCGTATTTTTTTTTTTTTGTTAACTCCTGTTTTTGTTGCTTTGTGTACAGCATCTTATATCTATATTATGGCTACTTGTGAAAACCTGTTAGTGGCTTATTTTGTGATTTTAAACTGTATCTATTTGCTCTAGTGTAGCCCTGGTTTTCCTGTAAATAAATGAATAAATAAATAAATATTATATGTATATTTATATTAAGTATTACTTTGTTTCCTCAATTAATGAAAGCACCGCCTATTTATTTATCTGTTTGCCCAATGATTGACTGGTAGAAAATACTGTTCATGCGTTAATTTCGACAAATGTACATGGAATTCCACTATGCATTAAAGTCAAGTCAAATAATATGAATAAGTTCCTAAAAGACAAATATTGAGGGATGGGATAAACTCATCTACAGCGATGACTGACAACAGGCAAGACTCATTATGGGTGCCCTAACTGGACATATGCCAATAAGGCATATACTATACAAGTTGGGTCTATCTTCAGACACATTGTGCAGACTGTACGGTAAGAAATCGGAATCCATGGAACACTTAATATGCAACTGCGATTCATTGACAAGCATGTGTATGAGTCTACTGGGAACGGCTTTTCTAGAGCCAGGGGACTACAGATATTTTAAACCGCGGCATATCGTTAAGGTAACACATAGGACCTATGAAATGATGATATAAGGCAGGGGGAAGCACAAAAGAACCTGATGGGTCGACGTGCAACGGCTTAGCTGACCCCATATAATATAAGATATGATTAAATAAATATGGATAGGTACTTATAAAATGGTATATTTCAATTTGATTTAGCCATGAAATAATATGTATGAAACGACTATTACCTGAATCGCTTTGTAGTAGATATTTATAAAATTTCATTCTTCAATAAATTGTTATATAGTTTCATCCGTAATTACACCTTGATAAGGATAAAAAGCAGTCTATAGCCTCCATACCAAATCCTACGTGTACCTATGTCAAATTTCATAACCTTTGACTAAAAAAAAATTATGACGTCAATATTGACAAAATTAATATGAAACCAACACGGGAGCAGAGAGATTATTATCATATTTTAAAATGTAAAATAAATCTAAACATAACCTTCACGGAATTGGAAACAGAAAACTTCAGAATTGGAGGAGATATTGCGCAATATGTATACAAAAAAACATAACACAATGCGTGAATTTCCTACTTTGAAGTCGATTGTAAAAGAACGAGCGGAGTTAGATTAAAGACCACTACCGTTTGCACACTTCATATTAATTTGCATCAAATTGCCAACCCGATAGGCGACAATTTATTTTGTTTGAAGTTCACCCAATTTCACGGTGGTACGTGGTGTAAAGCTTACGATAGGAGCAATAAGCTCCTCTATAATGTAAGACAGCACGAATAAACAACGTTCATATATTAGTCAGGATCATAAACAACAATCCAGGGAATGATCTATGTGTTGTTACTTAATATTTGGATGATACATGTAGTTTACGTGCCTTATTGCCTAGACACTAATTCTGTTTTTTTTTTTAACTTGGAAGGACAAAAAATAAACTCACCTGATGGAACGAAGTAACAGTCACCTATACACATGGAGAAGGGGGAAAGGTATTGTTAGTAATGGAGACTGAGAATCCCATTGCTAACAATACGTATACCCAACCAGGTCGACCTCTTCGCGGTTCCCCCTGGAAACTATCATGGTTCAATTCGTGATGAATTAATCATGATAGGCTAACTGGCCTGTTTTCATTCTCATCTATCACCCTTCACTGGTGCTCCGTCAACATATCCCGTTAGCGCAGGGTTACTATTCCATTTTCACCCATCAAAAAAAAATATACACATGGAGAACATTTCGTCATAGTCGTAGAATACTGACGGATCTTTACATGTAATCTTTGTCAAATGCGTCAGTATTCTACGACTATGACGATTTATTTTCAATTCATTTCAAAAAGAAGGTTTTTCATTTAGTATTTTTTTTTTCTTGTATTTGTTACGTCATAACTTCGTTAGTTCTAAACCGATTTGGAAAATCCTTTTTTTATCTAAAAAGATACACTTACAGATAAGTCCCATAGTTATATAAATTTTATCTAAATCTATTCAGTAGTTTAGTTTTTAAATCAAAATAATTGATTTTGATTTAAAAACTAAACTACAATTTAAATCAAGTTCTTTTGGTGGTTGGTTGAATGTTTAATAATAATAATAATAATAATAATTTATTTGGAACAAAAACATTGGTTACAATATTATTGAAAAACGATGATATCCGCAGAAGTATAAAACTGTGTCGCGAATATCAACGCCCTCCTCCTTATAGCAGGATTCCAAAATAGACAAAACGTATAGTAGTTATTACATCAACGAAGATAATTGTTTGTATCTAGCAACTAACCAACCACAATACTAAATAATAACTATAAACTACAATAAATAAAATAAAAAAGTAAAAATTTAAAAAAACAGTAGCCTACATGTTAACTTAAAAAATAAATAATAATAATGTGTGTGTATACGTGTGCGTGTGCGTGAGCGTGTGCATGTACGTGTGTGTGTATATGTGTGTGTGTGTGTGTGTGTGTGTGTGTGTGTGTGTGTGTGTTTGTGTGTGTGTGTGTGTGTGTGTGTGTGTGTGTGTGTGTATGCAGGTGTGAGAAAAGTTATAAATTTATTCGGAAAATTTTATAAGATCTTCTGTTTCATTATAAGATAAGGATTGGAGAAATTTTAAACATTTATCTTTGCATAAATGGTAAGGTAAAGGATATATCTTTAATTCTTTGTTTAAGCTATTATATAGAGAGGAACTAATATGGTGATAATGACGGCTCGCTATAGCAGTGCGTCGAGGTTCAACTTTACAAATTTTATAAGAATTACGCTTCGATTTTATCAGATTTAGTTCATACGGTTGTTCAGAATGCTTACGTAGCATAGTATTTAAAATAAATAATTGGCGAACAGTTAAAACCCGACAGAGCACATACAGTTCAATAGTGGGAAATAAAATTGGTTTTTTAGCCATTACTTTCAAAACAGCTCTTTGAGCCCGTTCAAGCTTCAGCAAAACTGTTTTAACAGCTCCACCCCAGGAGGTTATACAGTCTGTAATACAGACTGTGCCAGTGCATAATAGACAGTTTTTAGGTTGTTAAAATCCATGACACCTCTTAACCTCTTAAAGACGAATATCAGTCTTCTTACGCGGGACACAGTACAATCAACATGTTGCCTCCATGTCATCGAACCGTCCAACGTTACCCCAAGATATTTTATACTAGTAACACGTTCCACGGATATACAACTGCAAGGATTAGAAACTGTTGGAGTTGGACAAATATGTGGACGAATTGAAAACGCGGAAGAAGGCCGAGAGACACTGTTTATAGAGAAGGGAATAAATTTTGTCTTTAAGAGATTAAGTGTAAGAAGGTTCGACTGAAGCCACCCCATGACATGTCTCAGTGCATTCTCTGAATGCATTTGTGTCTCCGTCCAGGTACGTCCACTGATGAGGAGAACTGTATCATCCGCATAGGTAACTATTTTACAGTTTTGAATAATTAAGTTACAAAGATCATTGATATAAATTAAGAATAAGGTAGGCCCTAAAACACTACCCTGAGGAACACCATAACTGATATATTCATCTTCACTTACATAACCATCAATAGTTACACACTGAGTACGGTTTGTAAGATAGCTTCTGAACATATCAAGAGCTATACCTCTAACACCCACACTTTCTAGTTTCCGAAGCAAAATAGGAATAGAGACAGTATCAAAGGCTTTAGAAAGGTCTAAGAATATACCCACAGTTTTTTTCTTATTGTCAAAGTCTTTAATAATTGTATTAGTAACTTCTAAAACTGCATCCTCCGTAGATTTTTTATTTCTAAATCCAAATTGGTTAGGTGATAGTATATTACGACTCTCAATAAATGTAATTAATCTACGGTTTAGGATTTTTTCAAATATCTTTGAAAAAACGGATAAGACTGAAATAGGTCTATAATTAGAAATAACATCTCCATCTCCACTTTTAAAAATTGGATGTACTATTGCTTTTTTAAAAGCGTTAGGAAAAATACCCATATTAATAGCACAATTGAACACATATTTCAGTATGGGAATAATTACATGTCTTGCTGACTTAATTATTGAAGTAGAAACACCGTCCCATCCAACAGCACAGTTGGTCTTTAAATTAATGATAATATTTTCAATCTCCTCTTCATCCACATCGAAAAAAGCCATAGAATTGGGAGAAGATGGACTGCAGGTATCATGCCTGTGTTGTAGAGGCGTAGCTGAATCATGTCGTATCCGAGAATTACCGTGAAACCGTGATTCAATGGTGGATGCTAGATTCTTGCCAATGTTAGCAAAGAATGTATTAACGGAATTAACAGAAGATAAGGGATTATTACTTAATTTCAATAATTTTGTGGAATTAGTTTGTCTTTTCTGAAGATTTGCCATTCTCTTTATCAAACTCCATGTTTCCTTTGAATTCTTTTTGACCCTTTGGATCTCATTCTGTTGAAAATTCGTTTTAATTTTTTTTAAGAGATTATTACAAAAGGTACGATACCGTGTGTAAATTAATTTATGAGTTTCATTATTGGGATTCTTCCTAAATTTACGGTATAGTTTGTCTCTATGTCGTATACATTTCAGTAGGCCAGGAGTAATCCATGGTCTAATGATGCGTTTTCTACTGGAAATTTGTATATTACGACTATGAATTTTGACAACGTTGGATACAATACTAACTAAGAGATCAGCAGACATATCAGGATTATTAGAGTCAAATACGGGAGAAAAGTCTGTAGATTCTATTTCTTTTACAACAGCAGAGATATCACAATGTTGAGAGAAACGCCTTGCAGAGGTTGAACTTACTTTAGTATGGCAATGGAATAAAATAGGAGCATGGTCCGTTATGAGTGAATCAAGAATGATGGTGGATGCATAACCTAAAGAGCGCAGCATAACATGGTCTAAGCAATTGTTTTCTCTCGTAGGCAAAAGATGAGTTGGGAGCATTCCATGCATCGCAATTAGATTTAGATATTCATCGGAATTCGAGTCAGTATTAGTGGGTGCTATGTTGATATTTATGTCACCAATTACAGCACAAGTTTTAAAGTTACTTAACATCTTAAGTGTATTATCAAGACTTTTGTAAAAAGAAATTAAATTATTATATGAAGGAGAGCGATATATTGCTATGACGGCAAGGTTATTGGAATATTTTAAGATAATACAATTTGCATCCTGAAACTCGGGAATTTCTACAATGTACTGAAGATCGCTTTTAACATATACCACTACACCATCATTTTGTTTTTTAAAATTAGATTTAAAGGATTCATAGCCGGAAAGTATGGGAATATAAGGAGTTTTGCTCAACCAACATTCCGTTAAAATTATAATATCAATATTTAATTCTATTCTATGAAGTAATGTTATAAAGCTATCAAAGTTACAATTAATACTACGAATATTGACATGAAAAATATTTATTGAGTTTGTGTCCGACTTTAAATTTATAGGAATATCCTCGGGGGAACATCTTAGTGATTCTGATAAAGAAATTTGTTCGATATCATCATTAATTTGATTAGTATTATTCATAAGAGATATAGGAAACAACCAAGGATAAGAAACGCGGATCATGGTTAAACCAGAGAATGGGATCAGTGAGAATGAAATCTAATTGAAATAAATTGAATATAAAGTTATTTATGTCAGAAAATCTGTAATATAGATTAATATTGTATTGTAAGTGATGTGTATAATTGTATGTGTGTGTTATAAATGATTGAAGATAAAAAAGTAGGCTAGTGTATACATTATTAAGAAAATTACATAGTACAATAGTAAAGAAGACTAAACAAATATTACAATATTTCATGAATATGTAGCAAGCAAAAACTGTTTCTGTCACCAGAGTACATAGTCATTTTGATATATTATCCAACACGGTGTCATCTGTTACTGGAATCAATGAACCATTATCACTTTTTTCGAAGAAATATTTTTCCATGGGATACCCAGCAATATTTATAATCGTTAGTTTTTGCAAATTCTCTGGCCAGATAAAACAATTTCTTCATTTTGGAAGACAAATTTTCCGAGATATAAATAGGAGATACTGGCCCACTTAGATGAAGCGTTTCTGTAGTTAATTTAGAGCTTCCCTTGTTTGCTATTAAGTACAGGAGGTTTAAAACTTTTTGTTTTTTTGAGTCATGTAACATTAGGAAAATTTTTTAATACTGACTCACATATTCCCTTAGGTCAATGTTATTTTAATGATTTCAACTTCACTTTAGCAGCCTAAATGGTCGCGTACAACGCGGTTTCAGAGATGTTTTCTCCCACGAACACTCAGGTTATGGAATCCCTGCTGAGGTTTTCCTAAAAGACTACAGCATGGGGTTCTTCAAAAAGGGGGTAAAGAGGTTTCTTCAGGGTCGGCAACGCGCGCGTAATGCTCTGGTATTGCTGGCGTTCATAGGCTACGGTAACTCCTTATCATCAGGTGGGCCGTATGCTTGTTTGCCACCTCAGTGGTGTAAAAAAAAACTTTCTACAGTTTAATAACAATGCCAGTTAACATGAAATCATTTTATATCCTACAGGTTGCGCGAGTCCGGTAGAATAGGAAATGTTACTCTGATAGACAGTCGGATTCGAGTTCAGAAATTTATATTATTTTCAATTGCACCTCAATTCGTCTTCGAGATGAGATGAATAGAACCGAGATCCATTATTTTAATTAATTTACTGGATGAAGATAAAAATCTATATCTCAAGATGGATCAAACAATGCACATAAATAATTTCATTAAAATCGTTAAATTATTTTCTGTCTTCTGTAAAATTTTATCCGTGTTATGAGATATACCATAGACAGAATATTTTATTCCAATCTTACAGAGACAGTCACAGGTAGAACTAGTACAATGTACATTTATACATCGTTTGGTCCCAGCATAGAAAAGGCCACCCCATCCTTTCTCGTGGATATCGTTAAAGGCGACTAAGGAAATATAATGATCATTGGATAGGCAGCAGCGTCCCTCTTTAAACATCCTCAAAGCTTAACTCCGATCGCCAATCCGCATGGTAATTACTGGCAAAATCCCCCAATAAGAAGAGTCCTATTTTAAAAATTGCTTTAACTTGGCAAATATCTTGGCTATCCTGTATATGATATGAGTAATTAATGAAAGAATTATGCGAGCGTATAATTATAATTTTAACACGATCGCATAAGATTTATAAGGCTTGGGAGGATTCGTACGATTCGTGCACACAGAAATATACCTACTCATAATTAAAGTAATTAAAACATAAAACATAAAATTAAGGATACAATATTATTATAACATATACATAAATACAAGTTTAAAATAATCTATTTTTTGTGCAATGCCACAATATAAAAAGCATATTGTTTTTATACTTATTCCTATATCAAATACATGTTTTATTTCAGTTATTTGTACATTTTATGCCCTATATTTTAGTGTATTTTCATAAATTATAAACATTAGCTTGTATTAAAATATAATATAAAAAATTCATTACACATTAGTAAGTTTGAACGTTGGTTAATCACACATACTTAAATGAGATAATATATTTGCAAATAAACTTATATAATATTACCATAAGATCTCATTGTGCCACATTTTAGCAATAAATTTCATTATTTCATTCAAAAAGTATGGAAACACAGGTGGATTATACTCAAAAAATATACTGTGACGCCCGTTGGTCATATATTTCTGTTTCCCGTAAATTAAGATGTTATATCTCCATACCCAATTCACCTTTACATCGGCATCAAACGAAACGATATCATTTGTATTATTAACAATTCTGACAATCTTTGTCCTAGCTATTTTTCATGCAACAGTATCAAATTCCCATAAGGAATTGACTTCCCCATTCTCCATATACGAACAGTACACAAGTATATAAGTATACACAACGGCAGTAACTGATAGGGGTCGACAGGTGTAATAAATAGGTGAGGAACTCGACCCTTTCGGCCTTACTGCATTTCTTTTTCTTTCTCCGTAACTATATTGACCTCTGGGTCTCGAATACTTTGATGGGAATTGGATTGTGTTAAGAACATAAGAACACAATCTTTGGAACCATATCCCTGTATAGCTTGCACATACGCAATTTTGAAGAAACAATCGATACAATATATTGCAGGTATACCTTATTAAAAAAAGGTGAAAGATTTATTTAAAACCTTTTACTTCTTCAATGCAATTTGGAATAGCAAACACTCTGACGGTCGACCTGGAGGAAAATAGAGATGAATAGCACCATGGACCTTACAGAATACACTTGACTATGCGTTGCCATTCCTGAGACTGAAACTTTTCACCATATGTTATTCTACCCTTCAAACTAAGACAGTGTATTAAATAAAGATCTTTTAAAAATAAGTTCACCTCGGATTTTTTTTTAAAATAGAACGGTGGTTACCGTCCCATTTTCACCCAATACTTGTGCTTACATTATACGCTGGTGAAGCACCATCGAGAGATGATGAATAAGAATGAAAGCAGATCAGTTAGGGCATTATGTCGAATTCACGAATTAAACACGATAATTGGCAGAAGGAACAGCATTGAGGTTGATCTAATAGGATATATTGCTAGCATTGGCGATGTTAAATCCTATTACTGACAATCCCTTTTCCCCATAATTGCATGGTTGTTTAGGGGAAGAATTGATTAGGAAATAGAGTTCTATTTGCTAATAACATATCCAGTTAAATCAACTTCCAATCAATATGGTTAAAATTAAGGATAGTGAACGTTTTACTAGGCGTAATTTTGCGGAATTCCATAATATTTATTATTTGATATGAATTATTTTGTTTAATTCCGCTACCATTAGTATGTATGAGACTGCCAACACTCGAAGATTAACCACCATTACCATTATATATTTATATATTTACCATATTTCTTGCAAATAAATATTCAATTCATTCATTCATTACCAAAAGCTTACTTACCACATACTTGCATATTAGCCATCAATATCCGACTGCCATTTCATCTACGCAGGTTTTGCGACTCGTGTTTCACTTCTAAATGAGGCATCTTCAGACAAATGAATAGGTCGCTGCTCGAAGCCTAGCGTTAACTATTTGGCACCCAAACTGAGAACTGTCAATCTTCGTGTGTTGACAGTCACACACATAGTAACGATTGCGAAATTCAACAAAATATTTCTAATTAAATAAGGTCAGTGTATTTTTCATTATTTGGGTAACTGGCCTGAAATTTTCTCATCTATCATCTATCATTACACTGCCAGTGTACCAACGGCACGGGTGAAACTAGTTTTCCAATTTTTTACCATAAAAAATTTACCTTAGCTCAAATATGTATATATGTATAGGTAGATATCGTCTCTAATAATAATGTAATCATTACTGTACTTTATAAAGTGTTATTTGAAACATGTGTTTCAACTTTCTATTAAATTCTCTATAGCCATTCGTCAATAACCACATTTTATCGGCAGAGATGTTTCTAACCAAATAATAATGACAGTCATCAGTAAACCCAGTCAGGTCTCGCCCCATTCATTACTGAGGATTTTTACCAGGCTTTAGCAATGAAGGAGTTCCCGTAGGTTATTGGAAATCGCTAAGTTAGATAAATGATTATGTTCACACTTTTATGGTATCTTGAACGTATTATAACCACCCTATAATTATTTTATTATTATTTCAGCCGATAGACATCCACTGCTGAACATAAGCATTCCCCATAAAGAGAGTTTTGCCAATACTTGCCACGTTTGGCAGGAGGGTTGGCAACCGCAGTTAGGCTTTTAAATATGTTTTAAGAGGGACGCTGCTGCTTATCCCTCGCCTTCTCTTAATCGCCTCTTACGACATCCACGGGAAAAGGGACGGCCCATTCTATGCAAGGACCACACGACGAATTAAAGTAATACAGCAATTTGTATGCACCCTACAATTACAAAACTATTTTTTTTTTTTTAGTATAATTATAATGGCAAACAAGCTGACGACCTATCTATTGTAAAGTAGTGACATGACATAGACTGCCATAAACCTTATAAACTATACAGCGCATTTTGTCATGCTCATTATCACCTCTCATTACTCACTACTCATTGCCACTTATATTTTTTTTTAAATGGATGACAATAAAATGGTAATATACACTGGCGGGGCACCAGTGAGGGATGATAGGTGAAAATGAAAAGGCAGTTAGCCTATCGTGATGAATACACTAGGAATTCAGCGTGGTGGTTTCCAGGGTGGACCACGTGGAGGTCGACCTGACAAGTTATATTACTTACAATGGGACTGGTAGTCCGCATTACTAACAATCTTTCCCCCTCCCCCCTCACTTCCGTAGGTTGTATTTTTACTGCCATATCACTTCAAACTGAAATAGAGGCATGCAAATACTGCTCTTTCATACTCATACAGACGACTTTCCTTAAGACTGCATCTGGATTAATCATAACTCAGAACATAATCCTTTATATGTTTCGTTGAGAAACTTCGAGATTCAATGAGATACTATAAAATTATATTTCGATTTCTTATGACATCACTAATATCATACAATAATTAAATAATTTAATCTTTTAATTTGCAGTTTTTGGATGTAACTATTTGACACAAAATCTCAAACATTATCTCTTTCAGTTACGAGTAGATTCGTTGATTGATATCTCAGTTGAAATTGAATTTATTTCTAATTCTAGGTTTTTTGTAATAAATAATAATGGAATGGTAACCCTGCCTACGATAACGGTATACGCTAGCGGGACACCAGTAAGAGATGATAGATGAGAATGAAAAGGCAGGTTAGTTAGCCCATCGTGATGAATATAACTGAATACAGCACGATTATTTTAAAGAACCTCGTATAAACTATATCTAAGTTACTCATTGAACATTAACTTAAATTGATTCATAATATATTCTTAGAAAAAGATACATACTTTGAAATTATTTGCTTAATAAAATAATATGTAAATAATAACTCTGTGGTACCTGTCGGTGGGAAATCCCAGCCCTGGTATGGAGCCTCTTGTAGAATAGCATCTCGCCTGAAACAGGAGTGCTTCCTAGCCTGGGCCAAAGGTGTGGCTTCGCGAGATTCTAACATCAGTGCCCTTAAAAAGAAGTATAACTTTGCCTCTAGGTCCTTCAAAAGAGTTTTGGCCACAGCGAAGTCAGAGCATATTGGTAGAATTGGCAAGAGATTGGCTAGTTTACCTTCGGGATCTCGAGCTTTCTGGTCTCTTGCCAAAGCTGCACAAGGGAATTTCTGTCAGTCATCTTTTCCACCATTGCGCAGGGAGGATAACTCGTTGGCTCTGAACGCCAAAGAGAAGGCCGATCTCCTTGGATCTCTCTTTGCATCAAACTCGACGTTGGATGACGGGGAGAAACTACCGCCGACCATCCCGCGTTGTAGGAGCTCTATGCCGGATGTTAAATTCACGCTAAGATCAGTGCGTAGAGCACTTCTTGAAATCCATAAGTCGAGCGGGCCCGATGGCATTCCTCCAAGTAGGACGTGCGCACCAGAGTTGGCTCCGGTTCTTACGCGTCTTTTTCGGCTCTGTTACTCATCAGGTATAGTCCCAAAGTTTTGGAAGACTGCTCTGGTGCATCCGATCCCTAAAAAAGGAGACCGCTCAGATCCAGCTAACTATAGGCCCATAGCTATCACTTCCTTATTCTCGAAAGTCATGGAATCAGTTATTAACCATCAACTGCTCCGGTACCTAGAGGATCGCCAGCTGATCTCAGACCGCCAGTACGGCTTTCGACGGGGACGCTCGGCTGGTGATCTTTTAGTTTATTTAACACACCGATGGGCAGTGGCAATCGAGAATAAGGGAGAGGCCTTAGCTGTTAGTCTGGATATTGCGAAAGCCTTTGATCGGGTGTGGCATCGGGCACTAATCTCAAAACTACCTTCGTTTGGGTTGCCTGCGAGATTGTGCAGTTGGGTCGCCAGCTTTCTTAAGGAACGTAGCAGGTCGTAGACGGAGCATGCTCTGACTTAAAACCTGTGAATGCTGGTGTCCCGCAAGGCTGTGTACGATCTCCGACACTGTTTCTTCTGCATATCAATGATATGTTACAGATCAGTGATATTCATTTTTATGCGGACGACAGCACAGGAGATGCATTATACACCGGTCATGCAAAGATCTCGCGGGCACATACCGATGAGCTCCGGAACAGACTTGGGTCTGAAATCGAAACTTCACTCGATAAAGTTTCGATCTGGGGTGAACGCAATCTTGTTCACTTTAACCCTAAGAAGACACAAGTCTGCGCGTTCACCGCAAAAAAGACACCGTTCGTCGTATCACCTCACTTTCAGGGCACTTCCCTTGATAATAAGTCGAGTCTGGGGATTCTTGGCGTCGATATATCTAGCGACGTCCAGTTTTGCGGTCATCTGGAGGAAAAAGCTAAGATAGCTTCCAAAAAGTTTGCTCAATAGGGTAATCACGCCAGAAAATGAAACTATATAAAGTTCAAGTGAGGCCACACATGGAATACTGTTCTCACCTGTGGGCAGGAGCGCCACAGTACCAACTCCTTCCGTTAGACCGCATTCAAAGTCGGGCAGCTCGAATTGTTGACGATCGGCGTCTTACTGTCCGGCTCGACCCACTGAAACTGCGTAGAGATGTTGCATCTCTGTGCATACCGAATTTATCATGGGGAGTGCTCTGAAGAATTGTTCGGATTGATATGCAGATTTTCACCATCGTACAACCCGCCATAAACTAAAATTTCATCCCAACCATCTGGACGAGTGGCGGTCCTCCACCGTGCGTTTTTCAAGGCAACAACCACTCTTTGGAATCAACTTCCAGCAGCAGTATTTCCGAACCGATACGACAACATAACCTTGCATACTTTTTAAAAGGCCGGCAGCACACCTGCAATGCCGTAGGTGTTGTGGGTGACCATGGGCGGCGGTAGTCACTTACCATCAGGTGAGCCGCATGCTCGTTTGCCCCCTGTGTTGTAAAAAAAAAAAAAAAAAAAAAAAGCCACCAATTTAAGGAGATATTGCTTGAATATTTTCTAAGTGACATGACACTTGTAATATTTTACGTAAAATCTTATTTATTCTGAAGCGACAAAAATAAACCACTCAAGTTATTGTACAAGTATGGCAATGTACTATATCTGTAAGAAGCTTATTCCGGTAAGTTTGAGTTCGCTTTAATGCGATTGATTTTTATATAGAAAAAAAGTATAAGTAATATTTCATTAATAACTTAGATTTGTGGGTGAACAAGAATTATTTAAGTATATATAACTTATTTACTTTTATACCACGAGTGCATCAAAATAGTGGCCAAGAGAGAAACAAATAGAGAATGTCCAAGGTGTCCAAGGTTTAAAATAAGCGCCAAAGTCTAAGAACTATTTGCCATCTGTCATAGGATCAATAAAGGATCAAATTCGACGTTGGAGATTGAATAGCGCGGATTCTAATTATCTTTTTTGCATAATCGAACGCCGGCAAAACTTACCCAGCTAAACCAATTTTTTTTAATGGGTGATATTACGCCCTTCATACGATTTCTGTTTTGACCTAATGGTGCCATAAGGCATTAAGCTCGCCACTTGTACAAGGTTTTATTGTGCAATAAAGAATAAAAAAATAAATAAATATTAATTTGGTAACCCCGCCTACGCTATCAGTATACGTTGGTACAGCTCCAGTGAAGGATGATAGGTGAGGATGAAAGCAGATAAGTTAGCTCATCATCACAAATTTCACTCGAAGTAGCCACGATGGTATCCAGGGGAACCGAGTGGAGATCGACTTGATATTTTGTATTACTAGCAATGGGGCAGTTAGACCTCATTACTAACAATACATTCCCTCCCCCAGCGATGCCAATTAGGCTGAGGCTGGCACTGCAAATTAGGTAAATATTCTATGAATGAATTTTTTAATATGATATAGTATAAAGCGTGCAGTAGGGTGATTCTACAGTGGTCACCGCCATTACGAATTCACACTAATCACCGCTATTTTTTAACATCCGTACAGGCTAATCCTTAAAAGCTGAAAATTTTAGAGCCTCCTTTCAATGCTATTTATTAATATTAAAGTCTCCTATCAATGCTATTTATTGATTTTAACTTAACTTTGCCATATATTTTATCATATTCATGCCTATTTAAGTGACACTACCATTTTTTAAAACATGAAGAAAAAATTCGACCTCATTTGCGCTATTAGCGGTAAAGTAGAAAAGACAGTTTCTTTACTTTCATACCATAGAGCTACTTAACTCCGTTACTAACAATTTTATCCTCTCGACATCGCTAGTTTTCATTCAATTGGTAGGTAGACATTCACTAATAGATTAGCATATCTTATTCATACAAAAAAAATAGTTATCTGCCGCGTACAGAATATTTTGTTTTAATTACCAAACCGGTAGTTATTAACTTACGTGTAATTAGATCGGAAAAGCTCGACTAATTTCGGAATCAATTCGTGATCCTTAGTCATGAGTATGATTAATTATACCGGTAGTTATTAAAATATAATATAACATGTGCTTACAAAACTTTTAACGTACAGAGTATATAATATTTACAACATACTACATACACACTTTATTATATAATTAGGAAAAAAATTAAACTCGCTTTATTTACCAGAGGGTGACTTTGTACAAAAGTCGATTGCTTGGATTTCTCTGTCCCATTCGTGTTTCAACCGCTTCACAGTTGTGTTTGCATGGCTGTGTTTCGGTTTGAAGGGTGGGACACGGCGTGAATATACCGGGTACAGAGGAATAACACCTGAGTCCTCAGGAATGGCAACGCATGGAGGGTATCATGGGCGAAACAGTATACTCTGTTATGTCCATGGTACTGCTCATGTCTATAGGCGACGGTTACCACTTTCCATCAGGTGAGCTGTCAGCTTGTTTGCCATTCTAAGTTGTATAAAAAAATATATATATAGATTACTTCATTCTCATTCGTTAGATTGAGTTGATATTTTGTGGCTAATAATGTGGACAAGGAATTTGCCGGCTCATTTATTTTATAGACACTTTATAGAGTAAGGATAAAATGTAAGACGTATACGTAGCAAATATGCGAAGAAAATATCCAGCGTAAATTCAAGGATCAGATTAGATTTTTTATGAACCGACACCATATTATTCGTGACTACAAAAGATCACGCTTTACAGAAAATTTTATTATATAATTTTATATCTTTCATATAGACACTGAGAAAATTAAATAATCACTTCAAAAACAAAACGCTGGATAAGCTATTTGGTATAACAGTATGTTAAAATCAAAACCATTGTCATTTTTTAAGGAAGGAACAAGAAGAAATAGAGAAAGGAACTTGGGTCCAAAAAACGATAATAACACAGAATATCTAATTTTCAAGTTGCTTCGGGAAGAATGTTCTGTTTCGTTGACAGAACTTTTCCATAAAAGAGCTAACCAGAGGGACTTTGTACAAGAGTCGATTGCTTGGGTACCTCTGTCGTCTGTTCGTGTTTCTACCGTGAAGCAGTTGTGTTTGCATGGCTGTGTTTCGGTTTGAAGGATGGGATATGGCGTGAATTTACTGGTTACGGAGGAATAACACCTGAGTCCTCAGGAATGACAACGCATGGAGGATATCATGGGCGAAACATATTCTGTTATGTTCATGGTATTACTCATGTCTATAGGCGAAGGTTACCACTATCCATCAGGTGGGCCATCAGCTTGTTTGCCATTCTAAGTTGAGTAAAAAAAAACAAAAGCTAATGATTTCGATTCGATTCTACATTCACGTTTTTATTTTGAGCTTTCTTTCTCTTGTGTATTGTTTAATGTACTGCAAATTGTTCTCCTAGTTTCGGAATCAGATACTTTTAGAGCAAAAACGGTATAAGTAACACATAAATATCGTATTCAATATCCTAATACGTTAGCAACAAAGCCTAATAATAAATTTAAAGTGATCTTCATTTCTCTCTCGCTTCTCTCTGTTCGACTATTTCACGTCACATCAATTATCTTTCGAGCCAATTTTCGCACCTGAGTAATGAAATGAATACCATACCCTTCTGAATATTTTCTAATGGAATATTATTATTTTTAATGATTTCCAATAAAAGAGGGTTTTTAAATCACTTTTTTTTGTGCGCATTACGCGCTATCTGAATTTTAAAGAATTTTGGGCAATTTCTTTTACAATTGTTAGTTTTATTCCCGTATTTATTTCAAAATAAGCTATTTCCCACGTCTTTACCCATGTGAATCCCGGCATAGAATGGGTCACACTTTTTTTTTCCGTGGGTGTTGTAAGGGGAACTAAGGGAACTTAATGGTCGAGAGATAAGCAGCAACGTCCCTCTTAAAACATGGTCAAAACGTAAGTATGGTTGCTAATCCGCCTGCGTTCAGCAGTGGACAGTTAAAGGCTGTCATGATGATGATGATGATGATGATGATGATGATGATGATCTTATGTATTAAGTTAGGATATCATTTACCCGTGAAATTAAAACTAAACTATTACTTAATTAAAAGTTAAATTATTTCATATACGTATAATTAAACTTGTATTGGATATGTTTCATATTACCATTAATTACTGCAGCGGCAAATAATTTGTCACTGAATTTCATAGTGACAATTATTCCGCGTTGAAGTTAATCGACATTCATTACTTGCTACGATACATTTGGGTTCATGTAACTGACCCATAGCCACTCAACGTAATAGACCAATTCGAAATTGTCAGTTCATATGGAACACAATACAAATGAGTTTCTCGTACACTATGCGATTTTAAATGCTAAGTCATCATCATATTAGCCTTTAACTGTCCATTGCTGAATACAAGCTTCCACCTTGGGGGCGTTTGCCAGTAATTACCACACTTGGCAGGCGGATTGGCAACCGCAGTAAGGCTTTGATGTTTAAGAGGGACGCTGCTGCCTGTCCCTCGCCCTCTCTTAGTCGGTTTTTACGACACTAAATCTAAACTGCTAAAGTTAATAACTTGAAAGGTTATTAATTTACACAAGGACCCATATATATATATATATATATATATATATATATATATATATATATATATATATATATATATACAGTGAGTGTAGAAAGTATTCGTACACCTAGGGTTGTAATAAAAAAAATACGAATTTGATAGACTTTCTTTTATTTATCTAATTTAAATCAATACTATTAAATATTTTAACATTCCCGCACTTAGTTTATGATAATTTTTGTTTTTTAATAAAAAAAATTATACAACATAAAAATATTTTTACGTTAACTAAGCAAATAATGACAAACAAAAAGTATTCGTACACTTATAAAATTTGTAAGTAAATGAATATTAAAAAAATATTAATATTTTGTTGGACCACCGTTAGCATTGATGATAGCTTGGAGTCTCTGCGGCATCGAATCAACTAGTTTGAAAATATAAGAAGACGGTATCAATGCCCATTCTTCGCGAAGCGCAATTTTTAGTGTTTTTTTACTCGAAATTGGTCGATTTCGAATTTTATTATCGAGATAATCCCACACATGCTCTATAATATTAATATCAGGTTATTGAGGAGGAATCTCTAGGTATTTTGGAGCGTTAAACAGGATCCATGCTTTAGTATTCCATGCTTTATGTTTAGGGTCATTATCTTGTAAAAATATCCAATTATTGTTAAAACCCATTTGAGCTGCACTAAAGAGAAGATTCTCTTTTAAAATATTAATATACGTTTTGTGATCCCTAATTCCATCAATAAATGCAAGTTTTCCCACCCCAAAAGCACTCATGCAACCCCATACAAATACTGACCCACCACCGTGTTTTACCGTTGGACATAAATTTTCTTTCTTATATTCCATATTAGGTTTTCTCCATACCATATGATGTCCATCCGATTTGAAAATATTATATTTCGATTCATCTGAGTAAATAACAGTTTGCCAAAAATGATTTTTTTCATTAATATATTTTTTTGCGAATTCTAATCTTTTTTTTTCTATTAATATCATTTACCCAATACTTTTTACGCGCAGTTCTTCCATGATAATCGTTACTACGTAATACGTTCCGAACGGTACTGACAGAAATATGGCAATCATTGATATTATTAATTTCTTGTAACACTCGAGGGGCACTAATTTTTGGATTTTTTTTTTACACAATTTAAAATTTTCCGATCCAATCGAGGCGTGATTTTTGATGGACGCCCCACCTCTGGGTTTGTTTTTTAGTGTTTTAGTAATAGAAAACCGATCAATTACAGTCTGTACGGTTGAACGTGGTCTATTGACAAATTTTGCAATTTCACATAATGATTTGCATTGATTATGCAAATTAATAATTATTATTCTCTCCTCTTCACTCGTTTCTTTTGCTTTACGACCCATTTTTGTAACTAAACACGTCTATACTTGTCACTCTAAAACGTCTAATATCTATACCTACGTATTAAAAATGACCTTGGCATTGTAGGCATATGAAAAATTCGATTGAATAAATGATTTATACAGAATTTCATTTAAAAAAGAATGAATGTACGAATACGTTTTGTTTGTCATTATTTGCTTAGTTAACGTAAAAATATTTTTAAGTTGTATAATTTTTTTTTTAAAAAACAAAAATTATCATAAACAAAGTGCGGGAATGTTAAACTACTTAACAGTATTGATTTAAATTAAATAAATAGAGGAAAGTCTATCAAATTCGTATTTTTTTTATTATAACCCTAGGTGTACGAATACTTTTACATATATACTGTATATATATATATATATATATATATATATATATATATATATATATATATATATATATATATATATAAACTGAACTCATATTTTAACTAACAATGACTGCGATATCTAATTATATTTACAAACATTTAAACATACCACATTCCTTCATTCATGAATTAATTTGTCTAGTCTTTCACCATTTTTCTTAAAAACTCTGTATCATATCATATTACAAATTATTTTGAACAAAGATGTACCTACAGCAACTTTGTAAGAGTTATTTTTCAATAAACCCATAATTGAAAGGAGCATTAATTATCAACGGGTAGTGTAACAAAAATAAAAAAAAAACAGTATGGTTATAATGTTTCTGCTAGTCAATTACGACTATAATTATTAATTATTATTCACTTAAATTATAATTCTATAAGACTATATTAATCAACAAAGACCTGCTAGATAAATCGCATAGCAACATAAAGTTTCTAAATGTGTGGATGACCTTACAGTTGCTACTGTACGATTCGCAGTCACTGTGTAATTATCACAACGCCTTTACAGGTCGTGTAGCGGGCAAATGTAAAATGCAAATCCGATTGTTTTGTCGCTTCGATTTTAAATCACGTCATGATGTAATTAATGTGAGGTCCAGTCTTTTAATGCGGGCAATACTTTATGTTGGTTTTTGTCGCGACGTAAATGTTTATTTTGCTGTCGAATTTTACTTTATTTTATATATTTTTTGTTTATTTTTTCCTACATTACTGATTCAATATTATAAGAAGGAGGAAATAAAATGGATTTTATAACATTTAATAATATTTAATTTTGATTTTTAGAAACATTTATTTATATATTAATATTTCTATATCTCTGTCTCTTAAAGTATAATTAAAATTCCAACGGTTTTGAATGTTTTAATAATTTTCATTATAATAACCGTTGTTAGAGATTATTAGAAATACACTATTACTTTTTTTTTTTAAATAATAAGGGGACAATCATTTTGTTCAAAGTTAAACCTATCTAAGTAAACTGATTGACAATTAAGTCGGAATCAATCGGACAGAAGTATCTTTATAAACAAGTTTATACCGCGTCAAAGCAACCGTGCTGATTGATAATTCAAAGAGGTAGGACAAAGCTATTTATGTAGACAGTTTTGTACCAAATCATTCGATATATCTCCAAATCCAACTAAATATCTTTTTGTTTTTTAATAGTTGACACCAAATCTGCAAATATATATCTACACCGCATTTATCATTGGTGACCTAAATTTTGTTTTTATGTTAAAAAATAAAATTTCATCATTACCCTCACAAATATTTCATAACAAAAGGTTTCATTATCTCGAACAACGTCTAAATTGGAATAATGTAGCGGAAATACAAAATGAAAACGCTGTAAATTACGATGAGACGTCCATCTAGATATGTAACTCTGAATCAGTGCGAGGGTTCAGTACAAATCGAAATCCCATTATAAAGTAATTAATTACAGACTTCGCTCCCCAAAAAAAAACGATGAATTAAGTCAAAATGAAACGAACACGAATTTAAATAAACTGTATAAACTGAAAAAAAAATATAGTTAAAAAGTATATGACTTCACTTACTTAATATAAACAAATACAGGGTCATGCAGGCACGGTTGATTTGTGATAGCAACATGCAATTTATTACATATTTAATTTTGTAATATTATTACATATGGTTTATTTTTTAAATAGATGGTAATGGAATGGTGACCCTTTCCTGTGCTAGCGGTATATACCTACTGGCGGGGCACCAGTGAGGGATGACAGGTGACAATGAAGCAGATCAGTTAGCCCATTATGACAAAAATTCTAGTTTCTAGAAGGAACCGCGTAGAGGTCAACCTGATAGGGTATATTGCTAGTAATGGGGTCATTGAGCCCTTAAAATACAGTCATAGATACCATGACAGACTACGATCAAGCAAATAAATTATTATTTAACTTGACATTCCAATAATTAGTTCAGGCCAATCTAATACCTACCGATTTATTCAAATCTATTAAATAAATCCATTACCTAAGTCACATTATGCTGCAGATACAAATAACGACTCTCTCTCTTTCCATTTAAGAGTTTTCTCCTGTTGGTGCAACTAATTCATGCATTTTCTTCCAGCCAGCTCTATTCCAGGCCATATCATTGACCCCTCACTATACGACATGACAACTAGTGTTACCTTTGTCAGTCCTATGTTGGTATTTCTTCTTTCTTTTTTGCCCTCTATTTTTCCTTTTCCTATAATGACATATATTCGAAAATTATTACTCCCCTTTTCTGTTACTAGATAAAAACGGCCAACGAATGCAACTAATCTGTGACCGTCCCGATGATGTAAATATTTTACGTGACATCATTCCAAAGGACTCCTATCAATATTTCCTATGCCATAAACTGGTTATGTGTTCCTTACTCGAATATCTCACGTCCATGCCAAATTATTTACGTGACACAATTGTCATGAGGTGGATCAATAAGTCACTGTTGTATCCTAGATTCGCTTTAATAACTAGCTTTATGTAAAATAATTTTGTAATATTTCAAACTAATATTATTATAATGTGCCTTTTAAATGTGAAAATAAGCTTGTTTTTATAAAGTCTTCACTCCAATCTTCGTGAAATTTTGCATACGTTTTTTTGCGTGGAGAATTATATATATATATTTTTTTTTATCCTGAGAACATGGAGGAAATCGAAGAACAGTTAGTATTTCATAAAAGAAAGTAGTAATATACGGTGTTCAAAGTTAGCTTAGTTTAATATTTATTATATTGTCGGATGATGTATGGGCTAAGAACTCAATCTTATTAAACCCACTATATGTATATATGTTTTCCATAAGCATTTTATAAAAATGTGTTATACTAGAGATCGACGTTACAATAACCGTAAAACCGTGCTGCTATATTTCGATGAACCCTAAAAATATTGTTAAATTAAGTTGATTTGCAAGGAACGAGACCTTTGTCTATATTATCCTTTTGTAACAGGAAATTGAAAAGTTAATGACTTGTTTTGTGGGAAGCGTTGATCGGGGATCGGTGTAAAATTTGTACAAATTGAACATGGCGATGCGATACGATGCATAACTTATTATTTAAAAATCCCATATTACGATGTTCCACTAAACTATTCTCCGACACCGCTCAAACGATCTCAATGAAGTTTTGTAAATATTAATATTTTCCCCAACGTGAGAAATAGGATAGTTTTAGCGCAAAAGGATCTAGTAGGTATCAGTAGGTATTTGCTGAATCTAATACTAGTGTATATATATATAATCTATCATCATCATCGTCATCATCATCTCAGCCATTATCTGTCCACTGTGAAAACATAGGCCTCCCCCATAGACTGCCATAAGGAGCGGTCCTAAGCCACCTACACCCACTAACTCCCTGCAATGTATTTGATTTCGTCACTCCATCCAGTGGGAGGTCGTCCTACACTGCGTTTGCCTGTACGGGGTCGCCACTAGATAACTTTTCTTCCCCATAGATTGTCGGTTCTTCGAGTTATGTGACCAGCTCATTGCCACTTCAGCTTGCTTATCTTTCCTATAAGATCTATATAAGTTAATTATATGTTACAAAATATTTACCCCGGCATATTTTTTTATTTTAATTTAAATTCAAAATAATATTTATTCAAACAGACTTGTTTACAAGCTCTTTTAAATCATCATCTTTTATGATCCTACTTCTGGGTCCGGAATATTGTTATCTACTGAGAAGAACTCGCAAGAAACACAACAGTTACTCTTTAAAATCTTTGTTAACAATATTTGTGTTTATTTAAATATATTATGTCTATAATGACATGATTCTTGAGCCCATGCATGATCAACTAACACCATGCATGAATGCAATTCAAGTGATCGTTTAACATGTGGTAGGCTTTGCTCAATAAATGTTTCTTAATAGCAGTTTATAATGATTTATAATAATTTAAATGTAGAAATGGTAGTAACAAAAATCTAACAATTAAAATCAAATCATTTACGATTTTGACAATTTATGACAGTTATATAGCCATATATTAATAGTCTCACAGGTACTATTCTTAATCTATGATGACTCTATTGGGACTCCCATAAATAAAACAAATATCACGGTGCTCTGTTAAAATCTATCGACCTTTGTAGATTAATTAATTAAATCTTTAACTTAAAGGGTTGAATGTCCGAATCTTTGATGGATGGATATTCCCACCTATAGTATTTGGAATGGAATAGATGGGAGGAAGGTATTGTTAGTAATGGGGCTAATTAATTGCTAACTTATACCTTGTTAAGTCGACCTTTACACGGATTCCCTTGGAAACCGTCGTGATTAATCTTGATGAATAATCATCATGATATGTCAACTGATCTGCTTTCATCCTCACCTATCATTGTTCACTGATGATGCCAGTGTATACCATTAAAGCATCATCAATATATACATTACATCATCATTCAGACAAAATATTGAGATAACATACATCATATTTTGAGATGGATCATCAGGAATATCGTTGTGAAAACTGTGTTCAATTTATTACAAATAGTTCGTGTAACAAACATACAGACAGACGGGCAGACAGTCAAAAAACCAAAAACTATTGGTTTATCTTGTGTTGCTCCTATGGATTCCTCATATATTTTTTTCTTAAATATCTTTCATGTACAGATATCGTTTAGTTATAATTTTGCTTTTATTTTGAGAAATTTTTAATTAAAAGAATATATTTTTTAATGTACATACATATACTTATTGGTCGATAGATAAGCAGTAACGTCCCTCTTAAAACAACACCAAAGCGGTTGCCAACCTACCTGCCAAGCGTGGGAACAACTAGCAAAATTCTCCTTATAGGGAAGGTTTATTTTTAATGACGTTGACATTGACGGCTGATATAATGATGATGATGATATATATGTGTATATCTCCTCTTTTTTATAGCAGTCAGATAAGATGGAAAACAATAAAATAAAAGAATAATAACAATAGAAGAAAGTTACAACTCACACTGTGAGTACAAAATTACTAGTGAAATTACTTTTATTAACAAATATATAGGACAAAATACGATTCTATCCAGAAAACAATGTCGTCCATACTCCGGTAATCTTTTATTTCTTTCTTTTATTATTGTTGACAAATGTCTAACATATTTGATTTTTTTATATAACATTTCGAATTTTAATGACTCATTTAACATTTATTCTTTTTAAGTTTTAATATTTGCATGCCTAATTATGGCGAAATATGAGGACTTATACTTATTGTAACATCTATACACTTACCATGTTTCTTGTAAATAAATAAATAAAATCGCGAAGATAAAAACAAAACAAAAGACAACACACGAAATCGCTTACCTCTTCTCTAAAATATCCAACCAGTGGCTTATTTTAATATTTTTTTCTTACTGCTTCATTTTGAACAATTATTATTAAGAGTTACATGACACTTTCTAGAATATAAATCAAAAAATTACATACCTAATTGTTTACAATTTTTCAGATAACATTAAGGAGCATATATTAAAAAAAATAGTTAAATAGATTGTATGGTTTTACCGTTCAGCTCTGTCACACTGTAGACAGTAGAACAAAACGGACTTTTTTATCCATTTAAACCTCCTATTTGTTTTATAGTACTCGTATGATATTATTAAAAATAAAGAAACAAAAATTTTACATTTTTATTTTATAAAAATATAATATTTTATAAATAAAAACATCAATTTAGTCCTACGAATTTAATATGACTAAATGACCTAAATGTTAATCACTATATTCTATTAAGCCAGATATTCGCATTTAGCTTATTATTTAATTATTGCCACTTTTTGTTTTTGATGATTCCTTTTATCAGACATGGTACTCGTAAAAATACTATTAATCGTATAACTAAAAAACTTGAATTGCAAATAAACTGATAGTTATAAATAATAATGATGGAAAGTAGTAACTGTGGTGGTTATTTATAGACATGAATACCACAATATATACTGTGACGCCCATGATACTCTTTATCCGTTGCCATTCTGAAGAATGGCATGAATAATATACCTCCTTACTATTTATACATTTACACACATCTTTATTACTTATTAATTATTAATATTATTTGGTGCTTCATTACTTAGATTAATAAGTTTGTTAACGCTATTTACTATCTATACATCATTAAGGAAACCTTTAGCCAGAGTTAGTATTGGTATTAGTTTAAACTTTCAGTCAAATTCAAACTCATTACAAGTGACCTTTCCGAGATAGGCTGGTAAACCACTAAACTTCGACGCTCTCAATTTGAAACCTCTTTCTAGTAAATATACTCCCTGTTTGTGTATAAGAAAGCCTGAAACTGGATTTTCACTAAGCGTTAAATCTATTTCTTAGATATAAATCAGACATAAATCTTTAAGTGAAATGGTGCAAACAAAGTAATAAAGCCCTCTTACATTCGTTTATTCTCGTATCAGGTAACGCGAAAACACATAAGGCATATTTTAAAGTTTCCAGTGTAGAAAATAGTTTAGAGGAAACTAAAAGAATAAAACTGCTAAGTGTGAATTTGACTAGCACAGTTGAGTACCATATCTTTGTATTGTTCAATACATTTTCAATGCTAAAATCCATGTTTTCATTATTTATCACCTCATCACAGTCGATCGCTCTCTAATATTTGATAATATATTTCATTATTATTTCTGCCGGTAACTGTCCACTGCTGGACATAAGCCCCATAAGGGGAGTTTTGCCAGTAGTTGCCACGCTTGGCAGACGGGTTGGCATCCGCAGTTAGGCTTTTAGATATGTTTCAAGAGGGACGCTGCTGTCCATCCCTCGTCCTCCCTTAGTCGCCCTTTACAACACCCATAGGAAAAAAAGGTATGGCTCATTCTATACCGGAACACACACGGCAGTATTTGATAATATAGTGCGGACACAATTGACAGTTTGGCAACTTTCACTACCTGTTTTATTGAATCTACTGATTAAAAATAGTATTTGTGGTTCTAAGTTAAATCTGAAAACTACATTATATTAATTATTTATATTTATAATAAGTTTACTATTGTAATCTTTTGGAGGAAACAATAAAGAGTGTCTATTTATCTATCTATTAATTCTTTTCTATGGTATTAGCAATCTATGAACACCATTTTATATAATAATATTAATAGTACTCACGTCAACTCTCTACTGTCTCACGTCTCATTTTATCTCAAGCATATGCTGTGTCATTGCCATCATATGCTTGATTCATATGTTACTTACAAAGACTAAATGCTTGCCATCTTTGTTTTATTTTAGTTTAAAGGACGGGATATTTGTGAGATTTCACTAATATCCCATCCTTTAAACTAAAAACCGAAGCATAACACTATAGTCCTCTCTTTGTGTCTCACGTCTCATTTTATCTCAAGCATATGCTAGCAATAACGAAATTCATATGTTACTTACCTAGGTCAGTCATGTATAGGTGGTAAATACTTACTGCCAGGACAGTATGCTTGCCATCTTTGTCTTTTGAAATAAACAGACCAGATAGAGACTTTGTACAAACGGTGTCTGCATGGATCCATCTATCCAAGCGTTATTTGCATTTGTATAAAGCAGTTGCATTTGTATGGTTTCGTTTCAGAGTAAAGGATGAGATATCAGTGAAATTACAAACTGGAGCATAAAACCACAGTCCTTAGGAATAGCAGCATGTGAGAAGTATCATGGACATCAATTAAATATATTAAAAATTAAATAATATTCCTGTAAATATAAATATAAATCAGAAGGGGAATATTTATATAAATCAGGAATTTTTCTCTGTATTGTTACAGACTAAAAATTCCTGATTTATATAAATATGGTTAAATATAGAACTAATTTAATTCAATTCAATTCAATCATTTATTGCTATTTCATGTTGTAACAATATAGATCTTAAGTTATTAAAAGTAAAAAATCAACATGAACCCTGGGAGGGCACAGCAATCACATTAATAAATATTTCATAAAGTACATAACTAAATTTTTACATTATATATATGTATCGTCGATTAACATAAAATAAATAAAACATTATTACATTGAAACAAATGGGTACAAATACAATTAAATTATCTCATTGAAAAATTCCTGTAGTGTATAATAACTTTTTGTAATTAATTATTTTTTTAGAGCTATTTTAAACTTTTTAGAATTTTATTGTCATATTGTTTTAATAACTGTTGTATGTCAGTAATGACAAAATATGTGAAACAAACTTTTATAATATTACCATAATACCTTATTGTACCACATTTTAGCATTAAATTTTATTCATTATTTCATTTCTTACAATATATTCGAAAATGTCCGTAATGTCTATAGGCGATAAGTACCACTTTCCATCAGGTGGACCGTTGCCTAATCCATTCTAAGTATCTTAAAAAAAAAAACCTATAAATCTTATATACACAGTAACTCTTTGGTGTCAGTAGTCGTTGAAACAAAAAAAATATGTATAAAAGCAATGCACTGCACCTAGTATAAATCAGGAGGCGGACGCTTGCAAATTGCACCATGAAAATATATGCGGGCTTTTAAAGTTGCGTTGCGGCAGCTTGATGTACTGGGTGCGGAAATAATTTAGTCCCCATATTTCATACACTCCGCTACATTAGAGCAACAGATTTTACAGATTTCATGATGCTCACACATTCGCACAATAATTTACTTAAAAAACAATTTATCTTACGGCGTAAAGTGTTTTAAATTGTTTTCATAGTAATTCGAAACATTTGCGTTTATCATAAAATCATAAACGATATATTTTATCCCATAAATATAATTAATAATATTATTATCATTATAGCGAAAGTGTCGCCGAATATAGGTTTCTCTCCTTCTTTTTCTCATAATAAGAAGAAGACCGCTGTTGTTAATAGATGATATGGAATACCTTGCCCGCACCAACAGTATACGCTGACGGGGTACCAGTGAGGGATAATAGGTGAGAATAAAAAGGCAGAATAAGGCAGAGAATAAAATCGTGATGAATGGTATATTCAATTGAATTGAGATTCAACAGATTCGATCTGATATACCCAGTCATTAAACTTTGGACATATATATATATATATATATATATATATATATATATATATATATATATATATATATATATATATATATATATATATATATATATATATATATATATATATATATAAAAGAGAAATTGGTAAGTTGTGGGCTCTTCTAAACAGATAATAACCTTCCGAACCCTGCAGTAAATTAAAAAAAAAAAAGACGAGAATTAAAAGTGTTTGTAAACAAGTCTATTTAAATAAAGATAATTTGAATTTGAGTGACAATCCCTTCCCCCCAGAAGACTACTCTTATCAAGCTATACAGACAGTTTCTTTTAGAATGAACTTTAGATATTTACTTCTTTTACAAATACATTTTAATAATAACTTTATGATGAAAAAGGACGATAACGTAACACATAATGACATAATAAATAACATGACATGATTATTATAGGCTCACTGACCGAAGTATTAATATCATATTATTAATAATATTTTTAACCGACTCCAAAAAAGAGGATGTTCTCAATTCGGTTGTATTTTTATACTTCACCAGAGGGAGACTTTTGTACAAAAGTCGATTGCTTGGGTACCTCTGTCCTATTCGTGTTTCAACCGTGAAGCAGTTGTGTTTGCATGGCTGTGTTTCGGTTTGAAGGATGGGATATGGCGTGAATTTACTGGGTACGAAGGAATAACACCTGAATCCTCAGGAATGGCAACGCATGGGGGGTATCATGAGCGAAACAGTATACTCTGTTATGTCCATGGTACTGCTTATGTCTATAGGCGACGGTTACCACTTTCCATCAGGTGGGCCGTCAGCTTGTTTGCCACTCTAAGTTGTATAAAAAAAAATTACCTCATAATGACGTCATTTGTAAATTAAACTGAATTTTTAATAATCAGTTCAGTAATTTAGTTAATAAATCAATTATGGTTATCCCACGTACAGTTTTTTTTTTTTGTGAATTCTTATTTTTTTTTTTTGTTACTACAACACTTGTTAAGCGGCAATCAAGCATAGTTTGATAGCAAATAGTTATTGTAGCTCATGCAACCAACAGTGTCACATGTCTGTTTTCGATGAACTTCATATTAGATACACTGCACCACATTCTTTCATTATCGTCATCAACATCTCAGCCATATCTGTCCACTGCTGAACATAGACCTCCCCCATAAACTGCCATAAGGAACGGTCCTGAGCCACCTGCATCCACTGACTGCAATGTATTTGATGTCGTCACTCCATCTAGTGAGTCGACCCTCCACCAAAACTGCGTTTAACCGTACGGTATACAGTAGTCACTAAAGAATCTTTCTTCCCCATTAGTTGTCGGTTCTTTGAGCTATATAACTAGCCTATTGCTACTTCTACTTGCTTATCTTTAATAAAGAATAAATACGGGTAAATACAGATAGTAGTAGGTACATATTATGGACAGATTCAATCTATATTAAGACGATCTAATAAATAATTCATTTTATATATGTTTGTGTACATCTCATTGATCAACTATCCGATAGATTTGGATTAAATTTAGTAACAAGATTATGGAAGAATTAAGTTTGGATATAATTTGATATAAACATTTTTTCACTTATAAGTTCTACTATAATATCGCTATATAATTAATATGCGTTAGAAGAACGAAACATTTTTTTCTTTTTACAGAACTCAATCACACAAGGTCTATTTTGACATTTTTTTACTCTACCTCCATGTGTAACACTAACATCTTTCTGTACCCCCCCCCCCTCCTCTTCCTCCTAAACCTTACATAACATCCTAGTGGCCATTTTTACCTAAAAGTCAAAACACTAACGAATACTGTCAATGAAAATAAAATATTTAAATTAATAAATGAAAACAATATTTTACATCTGGAAATTTCATTACCTTCAGTGTCCTGCTCGTGACAAGTACAATAAAGGAAAAAGGTAAAAACTAAGCTAAATGTATACAGCATATTATTTAATGGGACACCGTAAGTATATAACACCTGAGTTCTCAGGCATGGCACCGCATGAGGGTTATCATGGGCGAAACAGTATACTCTGTTATGTCCATGGTACTGCTCATGTCTATAGGCGACGGTAAACATTTGCCATTAGGTGGGCTGTGAGCTTGTTTGTCATTCTAGGTTGCTTCTTTGAGCGACATCTTCATAAATATAGAGTATAATTTCATACAGATTGCATGAATAGAGTATGTTTTTTATATATTTTCATATGAATATCGAAAAGAAACCATTTATTTTTTCTCTCGATTTCGTCAAATTTGCACCAAATCAGAGAAATACCTGCAATATTTTACAAGACCCCCTCTCCCCCAAATTGCGTCACGTAATACTTGAACGCTCCCAAACGCCGATTTGTATGAAAAATCTAACATAATCCACAGCAAAATTAGAAATACGCGGATAGCTGACAATCAGAAACTGTCAGATAAAACTGTTCTTAAAAATTCTAAAAAGTACACTTGTAATAACAAATATAATGTAACAGTTCCAATGAAATACGAAAGCGGAGTGATATATCAAAGGATTTGTGCATATTGGTACGACCCGACGGCCGGCCCGCCATAAATTTTGTTTGGCTCGGCCAAATAAAAAGTGTACAAATCAAAAGTTACGCACCCTGTTATTCTAGAGAGATATTTTATAAAAAGTTATAATCTTAGTAGAATAATCATACTGGTAGAGAATGCTGCTAGCATTAATTCCGCCTTTTGAACCATATTTACTTTTGATCAATGAAGTTATTTAAATAAATGAATAATATCACAAATGGAGAAAGAGATTGTTAGTATAGTGATTTAATTTCTTATATAATGATGCATTGCTAGCAATATCATCAGGTTTTTATCATATATTTCAGGTCGAAATGCATACGTCCTCCCCTAAAATAATTCCCAATAAATTCCTAACCAAGTGGCCCACACCTGAACTAACTCCAACTTCACCTATGTTTACTCACTAGTACCTTTTTCGCCAGTATATACCAATAACGCAGGCGGAGTTCTTATTGCATCTTCCATTGAGCTTTAGTTGTGTGTATAAGCTGTATTTTGTATATATAGGTTACCAACCGGCCTGTCACGCTTGGCAACTACTGGATTCTGCCTTATTGGTAAAGTCTATGTTACTGCTGAGCAGTTAACGTCTGATATGGTAAGATATTAACATACAAATTGTCCTATGTCACAGTCTACGTGAACTATTGTTTACTGTCTAGCACGTGCCTCTTTATGTCTTTATAGTAACAAATAAAAAGTATTCACACTCTCTCTCTATTATATTTTTTCAGCTTTGTACTATGAAAATATAGAAAGAACTCAGACGACTTTAGTACAAATGATTGCTCTGACCGTTCGAGCATTGAATTTCTTCTTTCTATCAAAATACATATGTATACCTACACATTTGAAATTGTATTTTAAGAGCATCTGTCTAGACTGCCATGATATTATTTTGAAAAGTTCAATAACATTATCAAAATATCCAGATAAATACTATTGAAAGCAAATCGTAAAAGAGAATAGATATTTCCATTGCAACAATACAACTATTAAATTGAAACTTATGAGTATTTTCCAAACAAATAGTATATTTTAAGAATTGTGCTCTATGCTTAAATTGCCTAACTTACGTTCTAAATAGCATATAATAGCTAATATATATATATATATATATATATATATATATATATATATATATATTTTTTTTTTTTTTTTTCTTTGTAAAACATGTTCAGTTTCGTTAGCAGAATACATGTTCTTACACGTTGATTGCCACGGCAATTTACAGAAATCTGGCCTAAGGTAACAATTAAAAACAAAAACAAACATTAAAATATTATTTTATTCCTTGGTATTGAAATAACTTTCATAATTATATTTTTGCTTCGTTTTTAATTAATTTTCTGTTTATGCAAGCCAGCATTCTTATTCTATTCAGTTCCCAGAAGCCATCTATCAATATAGTCCGGTTTAATAGTAGCTGCACAAAAATGGCAAGTAAACACAGGACGAGATTACTCCTAGTGGGCGTCCTAGAAAACAATGCAATCTACGAGTTATCTAATAGTTGGCAGTCAACGTGTTAAAATGGTAAATTACAGTTATACTAAATTAGCCAAAAGTCACAAGCGATTTAAAAAAACCAGCTAATTAATAACACAACTGCGCCCCCGCTGACAATAAGAATTTAATTAGAAAATGCTGTAGTTAATTGCAGTTTAATCTTAAGATATTTCTCTAAAGTCGTTTAAAACTTGTCTTCCACTTCAGGCGCTGAAGAGAGAACTTTAAGTGCCTCATTTAACCCCAATATTGTGGAACTATTCTAATTTCGAAGGCATTATATCGTACTTAGACTATCAGTGTGCAGATGTATAATGGTAATTAATATGAATTAATAGGAGAAAGGGATTGTTAGTAATGAAATTTGACAGCTTCATTGCTAGCAATACACCCTATCAGATCGACCAACACATGGTTCCCCCTTGAAACCAGCGGTTAATTGTTGTGGTCACTACGGGCCAACTGACCTGCTTTCATCCTTACCTGTCACCCTTGACTGATGCCCCGGCAGCGTATACAAACAGGCGGGATTACTTTTCCATCTTCACCCATTAAAAATAAATATGAATGAATATTTTCTGTAAGTTCTCTCTTAAGATTTACTTTTATTACCATAAGAGAATATTTATTTTTATTACAATTTTCACTCACTTAAATGCTCCGTGTGGTCTCGGCATAGAATAGGCCATCTTTTTCTTTTCCTATAGGTGACGTAAGAGACGACTAAGGGAGGATGTAGGATGGGCAACACCGTCTTCTTAAAACATCTCCAAAGCCTATCTGCAGTTGCCAATCTGTCTACCAATCATAGCAACGACTGGCAAAATGCCCCTAGGGGAAGGCTAATGTTCAGCAGTGGACAGTTAATGGCTGATATGGTGATGATAATAAAAACTTACTAAAAATTTATATTATTACAGAGAATAATATTGAAATCGTTAGCTTAGCGTCCTTGGAAGAGACTGTTCTACCGACAAAGTCGAATAGAATATTATATGTAGGACATTATAAATCTTCCATACTAACATAAATAAATTGTATTCCACAAAAAACCGACTTCGACATGCAGTTATTTAGCTTTTTTTTTTTGTTTGCGGTACAGTATTTAAGGCATCTCGTCCTCGCTATTGGATACGGGTGACGAAATGCCTATACAAGAGGGTACATGGTAGACGCAGTTTAGACGCAATATTTGAGGAGCATTAGGAAGGTACTACGGCCGGATACTGCAACAAAAAAAGAATATGTGGTCGGCCCCCGAACTGGCGACCTCTACTGCCTACCGGTCTCCAGTTCGAGGGACAACCGATCACCGGCCGTAAAAAATTACACAGGGCGTCTATGAAAACACACCAATCATGTAGTTGCATTACACTGTGCCAGTTATTTTGATTTAAAAACTGATCTACTGAATCGATTTTGATAAAAATTATACTGGAACAGTCTATAATCAATAAATATGCTGCATGATGCCGGAATAAATATACAGATAGAGAAACATACAAAATTACTAAAAATTATTGTTTTGAATCCTATTGCCCCTTAAGAATCCTCACATCAATTTTTATTAAATATCTTCCAAGTACAAACATTGTCAAATTATAATTTTATTATTTTACGAGTGAATCTATTAATTGTTATTAGTTATAATTAGTTTATTAAAATATTAGTCTACATTAAAATTAATTAGAACCACTATTTATTCTAATTAATTTTAGTTCAGTAAGCAATCTCCGCTAAAGTAGTTCATCATTAAATTAAACTAGTAACTAAGACAAATAGAATGTGCAAGTAGACTTTCTTGGAACGCTATCCAATTAGAAATAAGGAGACTAATAGTATGTTTCTATACAACTTAATGAAATGGTAACCGACTTTTGTTGAAATTATCAGAAAAACACTCTCTAAATAACTAGATGTGTACCAATCTTGTTTCTACCGTGAAGCAGTTATGTTCGCATGGCTGTGGTTTGATTTAAAAGGTATTGCAGTGAATACACAGGGTTTATATGTACAGTAAATTTATGATGCAAATGCAACTAAATAATTATATATTTATACTATCGACGAGATAAGTAGAAAACGTATTGCGTTTTGGACACCTTTTTCTAAAATATAATAGACAAATTGCTTCATATTTTTCCATAGTAAAAAGTAGAAGTGGCCAGGAGGTAGGCTAATGTTAAGCCGTGAACAGTTAAAGGCTGGTATAATGATGAATACACTAGTGCAGGAGCAGGAAAACCCGCAATTAAAACTAATATTAAATGGTTGCCTAGTAACGTAGTAGTAATCTGATATCCTCTTTAAAAAGAAAAATCCATGCACAGTGATGGGCTATTAAAATGCTAATTTACTCAGCTGATATACACCCGTCTAAATAACAAAAATAAGAACCAAATTATTCCATTTCTATTATTATTTTATTATTATTATTATAGCTTTTTATCCACTTCAGTGGTCCCCAAGGGTAAAAGCCTCCTCCATCTTTTTCCACTTCTCCTTATTTATAGCAATACTTGTCCAGTTTTTTCCTGCTGTCTTTATTATGTCATCTGCCCATCTCTTTCTTTGCCTTCCAACATTTCTTTTTCCTGCTGGACCTCGCCATTTGTTGTTTGAAGAGTCCACCTTTTATCCATTTCTATTATCAGTTAAGAATTATTGCGATTTTCTTTTTATGAAAACTTTATTCCGACTATTAGAAACATTAAATAAAAATCAATATTTATAATTTAGGTCAATGGCTCTTTTCTAAAGAAATGGCATATGTTATATCACTCACATTTTATTATAGTATTTACACAAATTGACTAATTGTGTGACCCCCCCCCCTCCCCCCCTCCTTAATAGGCCACCCCTTCCAATCTCTTAGGTATCGTAAGAAGAGACTAAAGCCACTTAATATTGTAAAGGGTCACAGTGAAAAATAATATTCTTTAGAACAAAAATACATATAATACATATAGATACAAGACGAGACAACCATTCTCTACAATCCCTAGAGGTGGAAGGTTGAATTTCAAATCCGATAAATTTCTTACTAGCGTTATACATCAGCTTCTCTTTAGAGGGATGGACAGCAGCGTCCACCTTAAAACATCACTAAAAACCTAACTGCGGTTGCCAACCCGTCTACTTAGCATGGCAACAATTGCCAAAACTCCTCTTATGGGGACGGCTTATGTTCAGCAGTGGACAGTTAACGCCTGAAATGATAGTGATTTACACTGCAATGGCAAATACATCAATAAGAAAAAAAATTCAGCCATCCTCAAGTAATGCATTCATTATCAACGACTGCATTTTTTTTTATTTACACAGATTATATATAACAATTTACCTACAAGAAATGAAATCTGTACCTTTCCAGCTTGAGTGACACGCTACACGATCCAAAATCCCTTTACAAGTGCGAGAAAATGTGATTCAGTAGATTTATAGCGTTCAGGCCATTACGGCTACAGCGTTTTAGCAAATTAATTAAGTCTCGAGTTATCCACAACGAAGGATAAGACGGATTGCCCACTATGGTGTATCCGCATTGCTCATAATCATGAAGCTATTGTTAAGAAAAACTGAATGAATAATCTAGTGGAATGCGAACAAAAGGTGATGATAATCATCACCGTCATCATCACCTCAGCTGTTATCTGTCCACTGCTGAATATAGGCCTCCCCATAGTCTGCTATAAACAACGGTCCTGAGCCACCTGCGTGCCGACTGACTCTGTGCAATGCATTTTAGGTCATCAGTCCATATAGCGACGAGGTCATTCTACACTGCGTTTGCCCATATGGGATCGCCACTCAAGAACCTTTTTCCCCATCAATCGTTGGTTCTTCGAGCTATGCGACCAGGCCATTGCTACTTCAGCTTCCTTATCCTTCGGGCTATGTCGGTCACTTTGATTCTTTTGTGGATATTATCGTTTCGGATTTTGTAACGCAAAGAAAGTCATAATTTAAAAAGGGCTAGCCCTCTCCATAGCCCGTTGTTAGTCTAATAGTTATTGCATTAAAATATTAAAATTTTGAATAAGATGTTTGGGTGTTTTTTACACAAGTACGAATTTTAATGGAATTAAGACTACAAATATACGAGGGAAAGCCGTAAGATATATCTACATAGTCTACTAATATGATAAAAATCCTGTCACTTATAGAAAGCTACATTATCAGCAAGTAACATAGGCTACATATAATTTTCGAAACTACTATCTACTCGTGCGAATCCAGACCGAATCACTAGTATTTTATGTATAAAAAGAGAAACTGTGAGATCAAATACAAAAGAACATTTCGAAAAAAATACGATTTGAAAGAAGTAAGACAACAAACAAATAAATGGAGCTTATTTTATTTCATTCTAATACTAAACAATATTATCAAAGAACTGAAGCAATATCAAATATCTAAATCAAAATATATCAAAACATTTGTTTCACTAACACAAAACAACGATTTGACCTCTAAAATGTCAAACTAAACTTGAAGAGAACAAACTAAAGCCGCTAGATCTGAATTTCTCAAATTACAAAACAACAGCCAGCGAAGTCAACCAGAAACGTATAAAAAGATTAAACTCGATCCCTCGCAACTCGCCGGATATCGACAAAATAAAAAATCGAAATATGATGAGATATTCAAATGTTATGGAAGTTCTCTGAACAACATTAGGGAAATCGCACTCTAGAGACGAGAAGGATCTGCGTCGCCCGTAGCCACATCCAGAGCACACTAGTTGAATACATTTATTTACATTTAAATAGATACCTCCGACTCCACCGTTTTCGTTGTTCTCTTTAAGTATATTTTTGTTATTTCATACGTAACAAATACGATTGCATTTCCACGCAAACGAGCCGTGAATGGAATCTTCTAGTATGAATTATTAAGGTTTGTTGTGGACTGCTTTATTGCGAAATGAAAAATGATCCATTTTAAACTCGTGAAATTGACTTATTTTAAAGAGACAAAAAGTTTTATTCTTAAATCGCGTCTATTTTTGTATGTTACAAGATATCTTTACCAAATAACTTTTTTTTGTGCGACTGAGAACGGCAAACAAGAAAAAAGGAATGGAAAATTGTACCCGTCGCCTATAGACATGAACAGTATCATGGATATAGCAGAGTATATTAGGATTATCCATGATATACCTCATGTATTGCCATTCTTGAGAAATCAGATGTTACGTGTTACGCCTTTCAAACTAAAACACAGCTTTTTTTAAACTAAACTGATTTATTATTTTTAGGGTTTCGTAGTTATAGTACAACTTTATCTTTCCGTCCGACCATATGTCACAGCGCTATATCTCAGCAACTATATGTAAAACTATTCGAAATTTTTACTTTTCGATTTGAAATATTAATATTGTTCAAAAGTTAAGCGGTAAAGTATTGATCAAAGGTTAAGCGGTCTAAAAGCAATACCCAAAATTTCAGAGTTAACCTACTAGATCAAGTGGCGCTTCCTATAAAAAGTCTTCACTTGTATTTTTTAATGGTTTTTATTTTTTATGATGCATAGTTTTTTGATTATGGTCAAAAATGTGAAAAAGAAATTTATTCCCCACTAACCTTTGAAGCTTTTGAGCGAAAAATCTGAAATAATCACAGTTTATAGAGGTAAATATGAATATGTTACTACAGGATAAATCAAACGATGTTACTAACTAGCGCCGTTTTTAAGAAATTGTCAAAAAACCTCCAAAAACAAACTTAGTTATGCGGTCCAATTTTTATCCATACTTATGATCCAAAACTAGAAATTACGAATTGTAGTATCAACAATTAATAACTATTAGGTATCTATTTAGCATGAGAGACGTAATAAAAATATTTTTATCTCATGGAATGAAATGCATGGAAACCTCGACGTGTGAGTTCAACTCACACCTGATCAGTTTTCGTTACAATCAATATACGGTTTATTCTCATCGATATCGGTTCTACGTTAATTACTACTTTAGACTTTGTACAAAAGTTATTTGCTTGGGCACCTCTGTCCCGTTCGTGTTTCTACCGTTAGCAATTATGTTTGCATGGCTGTTTCGGTTTGGTGGGATATGGCGGTGAATTTACAAGGTACAGAGGAATAACATCTGAGTCCTCAGGAATGGCAACGCATGGGGGGTATCATGGGCGAAACAGTATACTCTGTTATGTCTATGGTACTACTTATGTCTATAGGCGACGGTTACCACTTTCCGTCAGGTGAGCCGTAAGCTTGTTTGCAATTCTAAGTTGCGTAAAAGTAAAATTAACTATGTGAACAATGACAGTATAATTAAATTTTATTATGTCTAATAAATTATTTTTTATTAGACATAAGGCCATGAATGGCTTAATATTGTACACCAGAAGCGGGTAGACTGCGTCGTACATCATATTACCTACCTATCAACCTGTAATTATGTGAATTCATTCATTCATTCATTCATAACCGACTCATCCTAATTTTATTTAAACCCATTCAGGAATTTAACCGTGATTAACAAAAATTAACATATCAGCCTTTAACTGTCCGATGCTGAACATAAGCCTCCCCCTTTGGAGGCCTTGCCAATAGTTGCCACGCTTGGCAGACGGTTTAGAAACCGTATTCAGGCTTTAGAGATGTTTTAAGAGGGATGTTGCTGCTCATCCCTTAACAACAACCAAATATACAAACATCTAAATCTCTTCACAAACATTCATATTTTTTTTTAATTACTGATTAGATTTAATAAAAACACAGCATTTGACAAAATAACACCTTAGTCCTCAAGAATAGCAACGCATAAAAGGTATCAAGGGCGATACAGTATACTCTGTTATGTCTATGGTACTGTTCATGTCTGTAGTCGACGGTTGCCACTTTCCATCAGGTGGGCCCTCGGCTTGTTTGCCATTATAAGTTGCATAAAAAAAACAAATATGGAGAGAGTCATGCCGCAATTCGTCGTCACGTCACGGATGATGCATTAGTGTACCGACAAGCATTATAGGGGTCCGCGGCGGCCACTGTCATGTTGTGGCCAGCATAGCCCTACGTGATCGGGGAGCGAATGTGGCGCGTGGTCCGGCCAACGATGGAATAATGTGGATTGTCTTTTACTCTTTTTTTTACTCATGAAAATTGTATCGTGTAGAAACGCACATTCCAAATGTGGCATATCACAACTGCCATATTTCTAGATAGATAAATCCTTTATTATTATCAACAATAATAAATAAAAATTATAGTTAAAATCGTCATCATCATATCAGCCTTTACTTTACTGCTAAATATAACCTCCTCTTTGGGGGGTTTTGCCAGTAGTTGCTACGCTTGGCAGGCGCATTGGCAATCACAGTTAAGATTTAGATGTTTTGAAAGGGGCGCTACTGCCCATCCTTCTTTCTCATCATCATCCTTAATCGCTCCCAGACTTCTGTGGGAATGGAAGAAGTGGCTAATTCTACGCTGAGACCATACGGCAATAACAGATAAAATAACAATAAAGAGAAAAAAAAAATCACTACATTTTGCTAGTAATAGGAGCCGCCTCAGCTGTTGCTATATATGTACACCTCGAGCGAGATGCACCTATATAGCGCTTATTTTCAGGTGGCCCATTAACTCATTTAACTTTAGCATTCATTCGAGTCTCCAATACCAACTATCTACTGGCTTAAAAACTGTATGGAGACCATGTTATTTTCTGTCTCTATAGAACGTACCTAATAAAAATGTAAACTAAAGAACAATTGATCCGACCATAAGACAGTCTGCTATGTTGCAATAGTCAAATGAAATATTGTTTAATTTTTTTTTTTTTATATCACTGAAGTAGCAAACAAATAACTGATTAACTAATTGAATGTTTCCATATGTTACTATTGGTTCCAGGATTACATGAGCTCGGTTTAGTAAAATATAATATATAGCCTTTGATAACCTAACTGTTTTATTTTTTATTAACCGAAGCAAAAAAAAAAATTTAAGATTATTAAACATAAATAAGTATCTTTTTTAATACATAATTATTAAATATTCCTACAGATTGAAACTCGCTCGTACATTTTTTTTCAACCGATACAAAAGGGCGGATGTTTTTAATTCGTTTTTTTTTATGTTTGTTTCCTGATAACTTTGTCAGTTAAAAACCGATTTGGATTTTTTTATCTAAAAGGATATACTTACAGATCGGTGACATAAAAATTTTATTAAAATCGGTTCAGCAGTTTAGTTTTTAAATCAAAGTAACTGATTTCACCAATATTGAAGTGGGTTTGTTTTGTGGAAGGCAAACTTATTTTAATATGGTTCGCTCATCGATTTTCGATTATCTTGTATTTTATTTTTAAACGCAAAAGAGGTTTAATAATATGATCTTATTAATGGAAAAGTGACTTTTTTTATTTTTTTAACTTAAGGCTTAATCAATTACTATGAAATTTACTACACACGTATTATATGAAATGGAGAAGTTTATAGGTTACTTTTTATCCCAGTTAGTAAGCATATCCCGGACACGCGGACAAAATCGGGAGTAAACGCTAATAGTGTAATAAATAAATTGGTTAATTTTTCCATTATTCGTATCTTTTTTTTTTCTTTAATATTCTTTTATATTTACAATTATAAAATAAATAAATTAAAATTGCAGTTATCTTTCCTAATTTTTTTTATACAACTTAGAATGGCAAACAAGCTGACGGTCCACCTGATGGAAAGTGGTAACCGTCGCCTATAGACATGAGCAGTACCATGGACATAACAGAGTATACTGTTTCGCCCATGATACCCCCCATGCGTTGCCATTCCTGAGGACTCAGATGTTATTCCTCTGTACCCAGTAAATTCACGCCATATCCCACTCTTCAAACCGAAACACAGCCATGCAAACACAGCTGCTTCACGGTAGAAACACGAATGGGACAGAGATACCCAAGCGATCGACTTTTGTACAGTCTCTCTCTGGTAAATAATAACGTAATGATTTTTTAAAACTAAAGGTAAGGTCCATATAATAATATTGTTGAGTATAGCGATCTGCTATAAGTATAAAAGTATTTTCTGCTTACTATGTTAAATACTAGGAACCACATAACTGAATCAGATAATATTAAAGGTTAGTTGTTGGTATGTTTACGTTTTGTCGAGCAATTTTGTTAGGAATATTAGGGTATAAAATATGTTGTGTCTAATATATTGTTTGTGGTAACGACTTCCGGGGTGTAGCGGTGGGCGCATTGCTTTACGAGTTCGATTATCACGTGGTGTAATTTAGGAAATGAACTTTTCTAAATTGTCTCGGGTCTGGTTTAACGGAGTTATACTACCAAATAAAAATCTATGTAGTTATTTATTTATAATATCACCAACATAAGATACAGCGAAGCATTTCAATACAATACAGTAGTTGATTAGGTCTAACTATTCTTACATTTTTTCATTCTTACATGCTTTATGTTTGAGAAATATTAAAATGGTATTAAATTATTAAATGAATAAATAAAATATTAATAATATAAACGAATGATAAAAATTATGATTAAAAAAATTATACAAGCATATATCTACGTATGATGACTCACGGTAGTTTATTATCGAACAAAAAAAAATAAAACGAAATATTAATAGAACAGCGTGTTTCAAAGTTACATAGTTTGAAGTATAACAAAATACAAAAAACTTTTTTTTTTACACCACGGGGCAAATGAGCATGCGACTCACCTGGTGGTAAGTGACACGATATCTTTATAAGACACCAGCTAATATGTGTATAAATAATATTGTACGTTCTTGTCCATTCCAGTTTGTATATGTATTTCATGGTGATTGATTAAACCGTTAAGACGCTGCGAGATAAAAAAACAAACACAATTTATAGTATAAAACCTAATTACGTAAAATAAAGACATAAATTTAAAAAAGTCTTAAATTATGTTAACACCATATCAATTTTATATCTATAATGAAATATGTTTTGATAAAAATTTAATAGTCATGTTTAAGTGCATAATATCGTTGTATTACATTAAATTAATTTAAGATAACGTTACAGGTCCATATTGTGCCAGATACGAGTCAATATTTCTAAAGTAAAATTGAAAACTTAACAAAAGACCGATCCTTGGAGAAATCCAGATATATTCAGCGTCAACGAAACGTGAGTGCGTGGCCGTTCCCAAAAGAAAAGCTTCGTGCGGGAATTTTGTGATAATTATATAATTTGCCTGCAGTTTTCTCGCTTTCTATCAAAGTTACTTAAGTAGGACTTAGGAAAAAATTATGTGGAAACAAACAAAAATAGAATTTTTACATTTCTACAATTTTTCCATATTTTTCTTTACATAAAAGACAATTTTTACAATTTTTCTCTTCCTAAAAACCTTTCCGAACTTCACTGAATATTTGGAAAAAATAATTTAACCAAATTGATCCGATCGCGCAACACATGCACGCACGCACGCTTCCGCACGCACACGCACACACAATGTAAAAGTAAGTGTATTTATTTAACGGCTCAACCAACCATCTTGCAATTTAGCATACATGAAGTATTTTTTATAGAGAAGAATACAGATTATACCTTATCTTGTACACTCAAACAAACTCGTGGACATAGCATTTTACTGATATTTTAAATGTGAAAATAGTTGTTTTTATATTTACTTACTTGTTATTTATTTAAACTTAAATATTGGAATAGATTTGATAGACTTTTGTCACACAAACAGACCATATTATAGACTCAGTAGAGGAAACTTTGTACAAAAAAAGGTTTGCTTGCGCACCTCTGTCCCATTCGTGTTTCTACCATGGAGCAGTTGTGTTTGCATGGCTGTGTATCGGTTTGAAGCGTGAGATATGGCAGTGAATTTACAGGGTACAGAGGAATAACACCTACATTCTCAGGAATGACAACGCAGCGTTATCATAGGCGAAAAAGTATACACTGTTATGTCCATGGTACTGGTCATATCTATAGGCGACGTTTACCATTTTCCGTCAGGTGGGCCGTCAGCTTATTTGCCATTCTATGTTGCATAAAAATAAATTACTATATGAAATAATTTTTATCCAATTTCGAATAGACAGACCAGCGTTACAGTTTAGTTATAAACTTCTGTGGTAATGCATTATATTTTTATTATATACTACTTGAATAAACCCTATCTAAAACTATTACCGTAGTATTGTATTTTGAAAATGGCGTACTTGAAACCAAATAAAACAAATATATGGTTTCAAGTACGCCATTTACTTTCTAGGTGTATTAAAGTTAAATAAATATACTATCAGCAAGTATAATTAGAAATGTGTGTTCATTAGAGCAACACAAAACATCGAACAGCGCTAACTGACAGTTTTTGTGTCATGACGAAGGCAGTTAATTGTGTCTTGTTTACTAATTACACAGGGTTAAAGGGTTTGACACCGTGGGTTAACAGCAGTACGTTCACTGAATAGATGATGAGTTTCCGGGAAACTATACCCAGTCACAAAACTAAGTAGCTAGAATATAGAGGGTGAAATGTTAATGAGCATCCTTTTAATAATTCTACTAGTGGAATTAAAAAAGAAAACTGAAAATTTTTAACAATTTACCGAAGTTATCTCGACGTTTCGAATAGACGGATGTAGTATTGTCATGTGTCCGCTTTCAAGGCAAAAGTTGGTTCTTCTCATTGTCCCACATTACACAAATTGTATTCCTACACTGAGAATTTTTAGGTTGAAACCTGGTTGAAATGTCGAAATAATTTCATATATAAATTAACATAATTTACTTAAATATTCGCATTAATTCCCGTTTCTTATAAAGCATAAATGATAAGCCTTATGGTATCGGCATAGAATAGGCCACCCCTTCCTTTTCCGTGGGTGTCGTAAGAGCCAACAAATGAAAAGCAAAGGATGGGCAGTAGCATCTCTCTCAAACCATCTCTAAAGCCTAACTGCGGTTGTCAATCCGCCTGCCAAGTGTAGTAACTACTGGCAAAACCCCCAAGGGGGAGGCTTATGTTCAGCAGTGGACAGTTAAAAGCTGATATGATGATGATGATGATGATAAAGCATAAAACATGCAACAAAGTGGATAATCAACGACTGATTTACTAATATAATCATGGTTGACCGGAAGAAATCCATTTAAGGGATAAATCCACCTGTATTCATTTTGGTATAACCTAATATCCATATTATAAGTGAATATACAAAAGTAAATAAATATATAATAAAAAAAAAATATTTTCATATTTTCTAATGATGATTATTGCCAATTTATATTTTTTTTCTCAGTTAACTTATTAAGATTATTCTTTAAGTAAACACAAACTAGTATCATTATTTATATCTTAAAGTAACTACTGGTCCCGGCTTTACACGGGTGTATTAGTAACGATTTTCCAAAAACACTTTCTTTCAAACAAACCATCTCCTGAGAAATACAAACAAAGAATAATTAGCGGATAACGTGTAGCAGTTCTGAAGTGAGGCGCTTACATATAACGATACTCAATTTTTATTTATATAGATTAACAAAATATTAAACAAATTAAAAAAAAATACATACTTCTCATATGAATGTACACTATCTAATTATATCATTTAATGGACACAGTATTTTTTCATCTTCCATTTTCTCAATCAGTCATTATGCTGTGTTTACTCCCTCTTCCTCGTAATTATTTCTTATCACACAATCCATCAATCTTTCTTTTGGTATTTGTTTCCTCTTATAATCGTCCCCATTCAAGGGTTTAATATGTACTCTCTTCAATTGCGATCCTTTGTTTACATATGCTGTAATAGTTGATTGAATAAAAATATTAAGTTTATTAAATACTAGCGCCCATACTAACTTTTACCTGCAACTTCGTCCGCATGACCGGGACCTTCTCCAGTCCATATAATAGCTGTAAGTATACCAAATTTCATAGTGATTGGTTAATCCATCAAGGTGCTATAAGGTAACAAACGAACAAACTTTATTTCACTTTATACGATTATTTAGCATGGTGTCCGAGTAGGTCCTAGCATAGAACAGGCCACCCCTTCCTTTCGCGTGGATGTCGTAAGAGGCGACTAAGGAACCTTATGGTGGAAGGATAGGCAGCAGCATTCCTCTTAAAACAAAACCAAAATTCAAACTGCGTTAGCCAACTCACCTGTCAAGTATGGCAACTACTGGCAAAACCCCTCTGAGTTTAGTTGCCAGCAGAACATAGTCTTCCTATGGGAAATTGGTCCCTATGGGAAAACGGAAAATTGAAATTATCGCTCGAAAAGAAGTGGGGCGGTGACGTGGGAAAGTGAAAGTTAAATACATGAGTCATTCAATATCAGTCTTTAGTCAAATGAGAGATAAATTTTTGCACATTAATTAAAATATAATTAACACTCCCTTATAAAGGTATGGGAGAGGGTATATTAAGCAGTGGACAGTTAACGGGTAATACAACAACATATGATAATTTAGTATGACAATTATGTTCACAGCGTCCTGTTGGGTAAAAAAAATTGAAAAAACAATCCTAAATCGAAACTTAAACTGTCAATTTTCGTATCAGTAGGTAACTTGTTAAAAAATATAATGTACTGTACTTTACTCCAAAATTTCTATACAGAACTCGCCTAACAGATTAAACATTTTATTCCGTCTATCTCGACACAAGAGCCTATTGGAAAACACTTGATATTTCAATAACGTTGTCCACAGACTCCGGTCTAAAATGAGGGCTAACATACGAACTCAGAAAATACTAATCTAGTCCTTGTGCCCTTGTAATAAAGTTTATTTTGATCGATTGTCATTGGATTTTTTTTTAATATCGGCGTCCGAAGCGAACAATAAGACAGACAAAGGCGGACCGCATCAATCTTAGGCACCTAATATTGTGGAAATGAGCGACTGAGATTGATGAGTAGGTACAAGGAGATATTAAATATCACAGTGACTTCATTTAATTAAGTCGTAATGAAATACCTCCGTTAAAATTTTGACGTTGTAATGCATTGTGTATGTTTGGAATTTGTGTTCTAACAATAATGTTTATTATGTACATTTTCGAACAGCCATATTGTAAATCAGATTTATCATAGCATCGTTATTACTGACATTGAATTATCATCATCATCGTCAATCATACCAGCCTGTGCTGTTCACTGCTAAACATAGGCCTCCCCCTTTTTGGGACTTTTAACTGTAGTTACCACATTTGGCAAGCGGGTTAGCAACCGCAACAGGCATAGGTGATGTTTTAAAAAGGACGCTGCTACCCATCCTTATACTATTAAGTATCCTTAGTCGCCTCTTACGATAAATTACATTAAATGATACTATAATTTAAGATTTTTGACCTTCAATAATGAACAAATTAATATGGAATCAACATTAAATCATCATCATCGATTTAGAATTGGAGAAGATATCTTGTAACGTACATTAAAAAAATATGTGTGATTTAAGATAATAATTCTTTTTATTTCATTTAAAAATAGTTACAATTTAAATAAATTCTAATTTTGAAATTTGGTTATATAAAAACTTAAATTTTATAATAGTTTTATTTATACACATCTACGTAATTACACATAGACAACACTCACACTAACACAAACAAACATGGTTATTGATACGAAATCTAATTTGCAGCTCGATAACTGCGATACTACCATCCGATGATAAGGAGATACACCACTACAATTATAACTGAATAAGTATTTCGAATTGCGTAACCATCTCTTCAGAAAACAAATAAGCTTTTGTCTAAAAGAACTAACTTTCCTTCATATAATAGACGTATCTCCGATAATATTTTTTTGTCTAAAACTTACAAACTTTCACAAAACACAAAATTAATAGGTTTAATCACGATTAAACTATAATATGCAACTAGAAGAATGAAACACATTGCACAAAAGGAGGAACACTTTAAAAATCTAAAATTTCTGAAACATTCAGTTTGTTTCCAAAAATAAACAAAGCCAGCTTCCTTATACGTTGCTAATCCTAAGTACTAAAGTGTTATGTCACCGCTGAAAATTTCACTGCAATATCCCAACCTTCAAAATGAAATACAGCCATCCAAGCGCAGCTGCTCGACGGCAAACACACGAGTGGGACAGAGATTTATTTATAGAGATAAAGTTCTCATCAAAAGATTATTCGTGTCCACACTAAAAGTAATTTCTTAGAAGTAATTTGATGATAAAAATGCTGTTTACTCGTGGAATTTCGTTCCACATAGAAGTTCAAGAGTATGTTTGTTTAAGACACAACTGACCCCAAGATAAGAGACACACATCGGCCGACGGCTTTTAGACATTAGTACAAAAGACGGGGGGAAAGAAATTGAATCTAGAAGCTTTCGTTGCGAAAAACATGAGATACGTCATCTAAATGAATAGGTTCTTTTTTGTATTCTTTTTTGTATTTAAGATAATGCTATGAACAGTGTTGATACATTTGTTCGGCGACGAATATTTTATCGTTTGAACTGGAGATAAAACCTCTAATAACGTTATTTCGGGCTTATTATTAATGAAGACAGATTTAAAGTACGAGTATCACTTGGGTGATATGTTTTAATAATAATAATAGATTTTATTCTACAACACAAAAAACACCTACTTGAACCGTGCCCAATTTTAATTTAAAAAGCAAATTATTGAACCGATTTCGATGAAATTTCTATGGAATCTGATAAATTTTTCACTTTTAGATAAAAAAAGAATTTTCCAAATCGATTCTGATAAATGACAGAGCTACAAGATAACTAACCTTCTTCTTTTTCGGAGTCAGTTAAAAAATGAAATCGGAATTAATCTAGTTATAGACTCACCTCTTACCACATTGGAAACTCACAAACTTATTGCACCCTTAAAATCTTGCCCCCTTAATACTCTCACTCACCCCTAGAATAATTTAGTAGGGTCACTGGACCCAGCAATGAAATTTACTCAAAATACACTTACACTAAAAAGTGGATTTATGAAAGAAAATTACTATAGTAACACTTCAGTGGAAGCCGTTTATATTATATACACAATAAAATATCTTTTAAATTTGATGTTTTTTGTACCATTTTTACTCTTGTATTTTTACTACAACCATAGAGACACAGTTTTTTCCTAACTGACCTGTTTTCATCTTCACCTATCAACTCTCACGGGTACGGCCAGCATTATCATCCATTAAAAAAAATGGGGTCGCGGGAGAAAATTAATTGTTACTAATTAGGTCGCATTGCTAGCTGTATACCCATTATGACCCCTCAGCATAGTGACCTCTGGAAACCATGATAGTAAATCTTGATGATACGTCACCATGGACCAATTGGCCTGACTTCATTCTCATCTATCTTCCCTCACCAGCGTACACCGATAGTGCAAGCAGAGCAACAGTTACATTTTCATACCATTAAATAAAAAATAATGGCCCCCTATTTCCCATTACTAACAAACCTTCCTCCTCAAGGTTTGTACTGTTTTAATTCACATATTTGTTTACTATTATAATTGTATTGTATTGTAAAATCTTTATTGTACATAATACAAATTAAGCACTGATAAATTATTTAATATACAATGGCGGACTTATCCCATAAAGGGATCTCTTACAGTCAACCTTTGAGAAGCTGAAAGAAAACTATAGAATGAATAAGGGTAATAACCGTACAATTAAAGATAAACGAAATAATATTATATATATGCATGCTATATGATTTAAGCAAAACATGTGCACTCTTAAATATAATTATAACATCACTGTATACCATGTTTTACGCAAATAAATATTTATTATTATTATTATTTGTATTATAAATAAACAGGGACAATTATAGATGAGTTTCAAAATTTTCTAACTTCTGTGAGAACAACGGAACGTTTTACTGTATAGGTTGTTCCCAATTACGAATTGGGTCACCCTTTCTTCCCCATGGGGACGGTTACACGATCTCTCTAAAGGAGAAAAAAATACTGGTTTCAGGTAACAGTTGGAAAGCGGACCTTCATTTTCGACTTTATTTCTCTAAATATACTTAACTATTAAATATTATATTGTCAAAACAATTTTCTTTTAGTAATTTTGTCTGTTCCGATGTGTTGTACGTTTTGGTATCTATCGATTTTTGGTATATTATTTTTTCTTAAATATTTCCCAAGTATAGACATGAATTATTTACATTTATTATTTACAATATATAAGTATGGTATATTATATATATATATATATATATATATATAATATACCAACTATAATATACCGTTGCCTATAGACATTAGCAATACCATGGACATAACAGAGTACATTGTTTCGCCCATGATACCCGCATGTGTTGCCATTCCTGAGGACTCATGTTTTATTCCTCTGTACCTTTTAAATTCTAATAATAATTAATAATTGTTAATTAATAATAATAAATTTAAGATAGTTCTTGTTCTTATTTTGGTTGATTAAAATATGACACAAATTACTAATAAATAATAATTTAAATCATACATAATAAATAACTAAGTAACTAAAAGAAATAAGATAAACACTGAATATACATCTACTCATAGGATATGAATGAAGCTACTGGTAAACAGAGCTATTCTTAAGAAGGATACAGTAAACAATAATGTATTAACAATTCTTCTGAAACAATATATTTGGTGTTCCATCTTCCGCTCCGGATGTTGTCTACATGAGAAAAGCTAATAAAATGTCTACTCGTCTTCAGATCTAGGAATATTACGAGATCAGTTTGTTGAACAATTGACAAATAATTTTACATACGAACTGTGTTATGTGTAGTGTATATAATGCCATTGATATATGTATATGTATCCATACAGAGGGAGACTTTGTACAAAAGTCGATTGCTTAGGTACCTCTGTCCCATTCGTGTTTCAACCGTGAAGCAGTTGTATTTGCATGGCTATGTTTCGGTTTGAAGGGTGGGATATGGCGTGAATTTACTGGGTACAGAGGAATAACATCTGAGTCCTTAGGAATGGCAACGCATGGGGGGTATCATGGGTGAAACAGTATCTGTTATGTCCATGGTACTGCTCATGTCTATAGACGACGGTTACCACTTTCCATCAGGTGGGCCGTCAGCTTGTTTGCCTTTCTAAGCTGTATAAAAAAAAATTAATACATATTCCGGGTGAAATGTAACTCTTGCTCATAAAATCTAAGACCATTTATATGCCTATTTTAATTACTGCATTGTTTTGTCAGTTATTTTAAATTAGGAATTTAACAGTCTTAGTCGCCTCTTACGACATCCACGAGAAATAAAGAGGTTGCCAATTCTATGCCGGGATATATATATATATATATATATATATATATATATATATATATATATATATATATATATATATATATATATATATAATATATATATATATATATATATATATATATATATAATACAAGAATAAGAGTCTTAATAAGAGCAATAGATGCGAAGACGATAAATTTAGATTTTTGCCCGTTTGTCACGACATAAACTAAAATTTCATCCCAACCATCTGGACGAGTGGCGGTCCTCCACCGTGCGTTTTTCAAGGCACTTTCTCCCACGCACAACCACTCTTTGGAATCAACTTCCAGCAGCAGTATTTTAGAACCGATACGACAACATAACCTTCAAGAAAAGAGCATATTCCTTTTTAAAAGGCCGGCAGCACACCTGCAATGCCGTAGGTGTTGTGGGTGACCATGGGCGGCGGTAGTCACTTACCATCAGGTGAGCCGCATGCTCGTTTGCCCCCTGTGTTGTAAAAAAAAAACTATTTAATCGAATTAAAATCAAGTGTACGAAGTCACGAGCAAAAGCTAGCATTTAATAAAAAATTAGGCATCAAAGAGATACGTACCTAAATATTTAACTTTATGATATTGGATGCGTGAGGAGATAGCAAGAAATCGAGGTGTCTACACGACGAGATTTATGGATGTAGATGAAAGATAAACCCGTGAAATGTGAATATTTGTAGTCGAACATCGTGTGTAAGATTTATATTATTGAACATTCTAGATTACGGAAACCTAATGTTTATAACCATTATCATATATTTTATGAAATAAAAAATGTTTTATTAAAATAACGAGATTAATTGAAAATTTTCTTTTTCAATCAAACAAATCTTTACTAGTTTGGGACCAACACCGGATGTATTTAATTAAATTTTTTAATTAAAGTTGATCATACCCTATCAATTTATGTTGATTAGAAATCATCGAAATTGATAAAAAAAAACACCCGTATTCTATAAACAAAAAAATGCAGTCAAATAGAAAAACTATTTTTTTTAAGTCACTTAAAAATACAAATAGCCCATAGATCTTATCTATCCATAGACCTACCTATAAGATCATATGATTATATATCTTTAAAACATGTTCATTTTTTTACAACAACAACATATATATATAACGAGATTTTTATGAACTTACTATGTTTGTCGTTTCTGACAATTATTTAGACTTCATCCTAAGACTTCATCCGAAAGTCTCTGTCACAGTGTAAGACGAGATGCTATAACGGAAAGGGGAGTACTCGTATGTCTCCTAAAGAAGACTTCCGGATGAAGTCGAAACAAATATAAAAAATGACAAAGATAGTAAGTTCATAAAATTCCCATTATACATAAATATAATATATAGACGTATGATTATATATTTATAAACATTATATGTTTTAAGTATATTGTTTTTATATTAAAAAATTTAAAATTATTTATTAATACTGCTTACGGCGACACTAACACAAACTCCCTTTTTATACTTACACCATTATATTATATTTCTTCTAAATTGATATGTAGTATATTAAAAAGATGAAAACTGAACGCTTTGTAATTCCTATATCTATTATAAGAATGATTGCTCAATTTAAGATTAACTATCCGTCTATTAATTTACGAGCCGCACCTACAATAATATCCATGTCAAATAATATATTAGTCAAACGACACACAATGGTTATTTATTTAATCTGTACACTGTATTAGGGCTGAATGGCCTAATGTCGAGAATAATCTGAGACGCATATTTCATTCTACGCTGATATATTGAGTAGGTAATTTGTCTCCGTGCGAGCCGCTCGGTGAACTAAATATAATGGAAAAGCCGAGGAAAAGTAAACCTGTATTATTTTTATCGACATGAAAACTATCTACCTTCATAGCAAGTTTCTGGCGGGGTAAGTAGAGTGACTGATTGTCAAATACCTCTATACTTAGATACATCTCTTGCTTCCTGCACTATCTTGACTTGTCTTATGCATGATTGTTTCAGAAACTTGAGAAAGAAAACGGTCTTTCTAATCATAGGTGTTGTTGTAGCTATCTCAGGCACCAGTCTCTCACAATTATATTTATAATTTAATTACTTTAACATAAGTACGTCTCATTGTACTTCACTGTGATTAATTGTGTTTTTATTATTATAGTTTATTGATGAACTAAGAATGCAGTACTATTATTCCTTTTCATCCCAAAAATGTTGAACTTTAATTATATTCAACAGAATTCATAAAGAAGTTTTAAACCAATTTTGAAAATCCTTTTATGTCTGATATTGAAGGGATATAATAATAATAATAATATACTTTGTTATTCAGACTACAATTTGGTCCATTTTGTTAGTAACAGTTTTCTTACAAACTATGTTAGTAAAAAAGAAAAGCAAATTAATTAAAGCAGTTCACTCAGATGTGACCCAGCCGACTAAATCAGCATCCGAATGAAATGCTCAATTACAGGTGAGTTATATTTATCGCCTATTATTTTTAGAATGCTGTTGGTGCTTGTCCTAACCCTGTGTAGTAATGATGCAGTTCTCTTTCTTCTTATAGCGTAGTAGTCATCTACGCGAGATTGAGCAAACATGCTGGAGGCGCTACAAAAGCGTGGTAGCCCCAACAGCACTCTAAAACTATTAATATGCTGGATTCAAGATATACTTACAGATTGGTCCCTAAAAATTTCATCAAAATTAATAACCAGTAGATTACTTTTATAATTAAAATAACTAGTTTTGCCACAATTGAAATCAGTTTTCTTGGAACAGAATGTAACACAATCTCAAATTATGAATCCATAAAAACACATAATGATAATCATGTCTATTCATTTATATTCTTTCTATATTTCTGTGTTTTACACCAACTAATACAAAGCTTAATAGGTATAGACGACTTTAACTGATTTTGATAAATCGATAAATCGACAAATGTGCGGCTTATCTGACCATAGCTTAGGACCTGATTGATAAGTCGACGGTTAAAACGGATGTGAACAACTTGCAAATTAATAACCCGCTCATTTGTAACAATAGAATCCCGACAATTTACATAATTTACAGTATGAGTTTAATTAACAAAAAACTCAGTTCTGTTTTTCATACATAGATACTACGTAATTATCATCTGAATTTAATGCTGGTAAAACAAAAAACTCAGTTCCGCATTAACATTCATTAATACTGAATGGCGGTCTTTCCATGTAAAGGAAGAATGTTAGACTTCTATTACTATGGTCAAGCGGATTGGTTTATAGTTTAGGATTTTAGTATGAGTTTTCCTGGTGTTACAGTACTGTGTATTGAGCTATGTTTTGCTAATTAATTATTTTAGGGATAATAGAAGAAATGATACTTTATCTTACTCTGTCAATACAAGTCGAAAATAGTAGATTCATAAAAAATGACGACTTATAACAAAATTAATTATATATATATATATATATATATATATATATATATATATATATATATATATATATATATATATATATATATATATATATATATATATATATATAAGTAAACTGAATAATAAGTAATTTTAAGTTGTAAATTTTTATGAATCTATTGCCCAGTTCGGAATCTTAAAACAACAGCGTCGCTAGCTACTGGCGCAGCGGTCGACTTAGGCTAATATAAATAGCTTTCTGTGATCAATTTAAACTTCTGACAACTCTCTGGTGATGAAAAATACCATTGACAAATCAAATTTATTACAGCGACGTTGGTGAACTTGTCGCCTAAACTTAAATATGCTCGGAGAAGGTAAGACGAGTACAATACAGTACAATCCAATAACAATGGTTTAGGCTTTATACTAAACTTCATGTAAACTTACTATAACTATTTCACTATTTTTTTTTAATATTTCTATTAACACTATAAATTAAATATATTCATTGATTCATTATTTGAATTTACAACAACAGTTATAATCGTTAAAAAATACCTCTAATCCTAAATTTGTCATTTCATCCATTATACCTTTCAAATCAAATAAGAAAAATCTAAATTCAACACTGGCAAAAATGTACTCTTTACTCTAACAGAAAGTGGATGAGTTGCCGTTAATAAAAATAAAAAGAAGATCAAAGATTAAAGTCGTGAGCATTTTTTATTATATTTCTTGCTATATTTAGATATAATAAATACCCGTAGACGAATTGTTATTCCTTTGACTTGCAAAGAGACATAAAAATCATAACAGAACCTTAATAGATAAACGAGAAAAGGTCCAAATCCGTGGCCAGGGTGAACAATGACGGTTTTTCTTTGGGACCTCAACAGTATATTACGAGATTTGGCGGGTAAAGGATTGCAGACTCGCTTTTGTAGGTAAGTGGCGCTGTAATGTAGATAGAGCAGGTAATTTATGTCGGTGAAGACTCATCGTTTATAGATAGAAACGTTCAAAATAATATTTTGAATTTTTCTCCATAATCTTTACTAACATTATAAATTAAAAGTAAGCTTGATTGTTCGTTACTCTCTAGCGCCTTAACGGTTTAACCAAAATCTATGAAATTTGGTATACACGTACTATATAGGATAGAGAAAGCTACTTTTATGCCTGTTAGTAAGTATATCTCAGGCATGCGGATGAAGTCGTGGGTAAAAACTAGTAATATATATACTAATAGTAATGTATATTACTAGTTTATTAACTAATAAGAAATAAAATGTATTTGTTCTTTTTAGTAGTTCTTATACAATTGTATCGTTATGTTTGTAAATTGCCTTGCTTATTTCCTATATTGTATAATGCAAATAAAGTATACTTATTCACTCATTCTTTTTAGTTTTTGGAGTAAAATTAAAAAAATTAATGTCATTTTAAAAGCGGTCCTCTAACAGTGAAAATAAATATATTCCCCAAAAAACAAGAATCAAAAAACAAAAATTTTTGAATACACACATACAAACACAGAGTATCAAGCATTTTACAATGAAAATAAAATATTTTGCAGGTACAAATAATCAACCAACTTCAAAAAGAAGGAGACTTTAAATTCGGTTGATTTTTTTACATTTGTTACCTCATAACTACGTCAGTTCTAAAGCGAATTTAAAAAATATTTTTTGTCTGAAAGAACATCATACATAACTACTTACAGATTACTCTCATAAAAATGTTATCATAATTGACACAGTAGTTTAGATTTTAGATCAAAATAACAGATTTTGTTACAACTGAAATTGGTTTTTTTTTTTAAAACACAATCTTTAATTATTCAATGATATTTTGTTAGGAATAAATGAAAAATACTTTTCAGAGAATGTATCCTATATGTAACGATAAATTCAAGTAATACTATAAAAGAAAAAGTTTGTAAAGATGTTCGTATAATTTTAAATGATGATTATAATCATCATAAATATCATCTATAATAATAAATTAATCATATTCTTAATTAATACATCGAATAAATAAATTTTATTCTACAATAATACAAACGGATAAAACCACAGCTTTATATTTAAACAAGTAATAAAATATTTTAAGAACAATGATAAATCTTACCCATTCCATTGTAAAGCTTCTAAAGTGACATGTTGCTGAATAAATGTTATTTGGAAATTGCTGCTACATAAATAACCCTTTTTGTTACATTGTCCTAAAACCTTTTTAGGCCCTAGACTATCTTTAATCCCTTAACATTAAATAAATTTAATTTGTATCGATATAATAAATACTTGCGCACATGCCTTCTTTATTGGTGCCCCACCATTGTGCACTATGGTCATGGGCGAAACAGTATACTCTGTTATGTCCATGGTACTGCTCATGTCTATAGGCGACGGCTACCACTTTCCATCAGGTGGGCCGTCAACTTATTTGCCATTCTAAGTTGTATAAAAGAACTAACAATCTCCCCCCCCCCCCCTCCCCAATGCTTAAGATATCAAACTAAATAATATCTAGAAATATTCGATGACAGTTTAGTATTACGAGTATTCTAAACTAATATTATAAATGCTAAAACTAGTATGTCATGCTATCACGTCTAAATTGTTATCGGATATGATGTTATTTGGTATAGAAACAGATGGGGCAATTGAGACATAACCGTCTCAATTGTCTCATCTGTTTCTAGTCCATTTTTCTCATGGTCAATGAACATATCTCGGTCATACGGATATATATATATATATATATATATATATATATATATATATATATATATATATATATATATATATATATATATATATATATATATATATATATATAATTCAGGGTCCGGTTAGATTATGCATCAAAATACAATTAATTGTTGATTTATAGAAATACAAAAAAATCTAAAAAATATTGATATATGGCGGGATTTTTTTCTTTCGTTCCACGTGTTTCCCCCTGGAAACTATTGTGATTGATTTAATTTGCTTAATTGTTGAATTTCTCACTATATGCCAACTAAACTGCTCAGTCATCATCATCTATCATCCCTCCCTGGTACTCTGGCAGGGTAACCATTTCATTATCATCCATTAAAAAAAAAAAACCTTCAGCATTCTACGGGTACATATATAATTTGTACATGATATTATGAATCTACTATCGTAAATATATTATCACTAATCTTTATAAAATTTCAATAGTATTTATTTTTAAAGTCGTGTATTTATTTTTCCTACATATTAGAAGAAAATCAACATCAAACATACATAAAATACTATTCCAACGTCAAGGAAATATCTTAAACAACCTTTATGTGAGTAGAGAAAATAGAAAGAGTTATTGGTATAAAGTGCAAGAGGAATAAAATAAGAAACATGCAAATAAATAAATTGTACGCACCTACAATACATTCATTTATCTATATATTTTAGATTTTTTTTAATGAGTGATAATGGAATGATAACGCTGGCGGGGCAACAATGAGGGACGGTAGGTGACGATGAAAGCGGATCAGTTGGACAATCATAACGAATTCCACTAGAATTAACCACACAATGATTTCCAAAAGGAGGTCAACCTGGGGGTGGTATTGCTAGCAATGGGTCAGTTAGACCCCATTACTAACAATCCCTTTCCCCCTTACATATAAGAATTAGAATTAGGAAGTGGCATGTCCAAAATCAATCACATATTCAACTATTCAAAATCATGTTTTACTTACGTGCCTTCACGGGTTTCATTCAGGATCGAATATTATTTGAATGATTCGGTCACAAGCAGGAAAGGATCGTTTAAGATTCGGACGTCGATTTACCCGCACAGAGACGTTTGTCACGCGCGTGACCTGAATGTTACACAGTTTGTATTGGACGGAGAATATCTAGAAGCAGTACCAACACACAACTTTTATGTAAAACAAGCTCATGCCAGCTGCTTCGCTTTCGCAAGCACATATAGAAGAATGATATATTGCTTTTGTATACTAAACAGTACTCACGACTGTAGTTATAATGTTGTCAGAGCTTCAATATGCTAGTGAGAGTAATAAACAAACTGACGAGCTGCAGTCGCATGATGAAAAATGGTGACCTCTGCGCCGCCTACGACGTGAGTTGCCTTGTACTCGTAAGTACAAGAATTAGGGGTGAGTAATAATATATAATATCTATATATTTTAATTGCAATATCTATATACGGTTCCAATAACAAATATGTTAAAATATCTTATCCAATATTATTTTTTGGATAACTTTTAACATATTCAAAAACAGATATCCGACCGATATGAGCATCGCCCATATCGGATCGAAATCGGAATGGGTGATGACCTTTTTTCCGCCATCAATGTCCAAGGGTACCCAATAAATAGATATCGGATCCAGTATCCATATTACCCATACATACTAGGAACATATTGTATTACCGAAGTAGCTCTTATTCGTCTTCTTTCCTAAGGACTGAATTGTTATACCTTTTGAATCGGACTGTGGGTAGACCGAAACACAACAGTACATGTTTTATATCTTTTGTGATACTTGAAGCACTTTACATACATTGATAACCTAATAGTTTATAAGCATAGTTTGGTAGTTTTGTTTTTGATTCTTGTTTTGTATCTAGTTTTTATCATTAATTCTTTTTGTAGTAAAAATTAACCTATTCTGTTTCATCTCTGTGAATGTTGAGTACAACTATAATTGGATTGCAGACTTATAATGCTATTGTTGTATTCTATTGTTAAAAGTTTTGTTTGTAATCTGTTGTTGTATCACAAAAATAAAAATAAAAATAAAAAATACAAAACTGCCACTAAATAAAGTAAAGGGGGGAGGGGGAAATAAAATAAGTAACGCAGATTCCCAATCCCATTGCTAGCAATATACTCTGTCAGGTCGACCTTCCACGTGGTCCCCCTGGAAATCATCGTGCTGAACTCTAGGCTAACTGACCTGCCTTTTTATTTTCACCTAATATCCTTCGCTAGTGTCCTGCCAGCGTATACCGTTAGCGAAGGCGGGATTACCATTCCATTATCATCCATTAAAAAAAACAGTATGATTTACAATTCTTACATACGTAGTAAAAATAGACAATTGTAACACGCATGTACATATGCATGTGTTACTTTTCTGTTCTCTAAAAATCAGAAGTTAAATAGCAACATGTCTTAGTTAAACTTCAGTTACTTTTTTTTTATTTCCTATAACTAAAAGAAAATGGTGAACTAAAGATATAAATAGATGACACATGATGGTATAGTCTGCACTTGTCAAATTTAATAATCTATTTTTTAATTTAACATTTCCCGAACGCTAATTTTATATTCGTATAATTTTTTTTTAATACATTTTTAATACCAAATAAATATTTATTGTTATGTTATTAAGAATATTATTTTTTAATTACAATATACGCAAGCAGTTAGTATGTAGTAGGTAGTGGCGGTTAATATAATATTCCATACACAGTCACAATAATGGCGTACCCAGTTCTAATTAATTGCTACGATACGAATTCAATTTCACCTTTTCTATAGGCACGTGGCCTTGCAATAATGTAATTGGAAATTTAACCGTTCTGTCTCAGTCGATAACATACTATTCAGCATTTATAACAATAATAATAATATCAACTGTGTTTTATTGTTATATCTCTGTAAGTAAAGACCGCTTAATAGTTATTATTAAATACTATTCACATACATACACACAAACAGACACACACATACGCACGCACGCACGCACGCACACAAGCACGCACACACGCACGCACACACGCCCATATGCACGCATATATTACATATATATACATCCTCGCACTACATAATACTTACCGATACACGTCTTATTGCATGCATAAATCTTTATAGATTCATTAGAAATCTAAATAAAATTATCTGTACTGCTAGAAAGCTTATGATAATTTCTTTAAGCATATATGTATATGGTAATACAAATCCTGTTTCCTACTTAGCCTAGTTAATGTAAGTATCAATGATAAATTTTGTGCTTATATAAACATACTTTATTGTCATAAATACATTTTTATTTTATTCTATAAGTAAGAATTCAATATTTTGATTGTTGTCTCCAAAAATTGTCTCAAAAGTTAATTATAAAAAAATCATTCTATAGTATGATTGCCATTGCATATTGTATATTTTAATGTGTCCAATATAAAGTATCTTCTATATATATTTTACAATACTATTATACGTCTTAATTATTTTAATCTATAATTCATCAATTTTCAGGTTTTCCCAAAAACTACAGTATGGAGTTTTTAAAAAATGCAGTAATGAGATTTCTTCAAGGTCGGTAATGCTCACACCTAGTATTGCAGAGATTTATAGGCTACGCTAACCGCTTGCCATCAGGTAGACAGTTAGCCTGTTTCGCTTTACAGTAGTATAGAAAAAGTGAAAGTGCTTATAAAAACAGTTGTTTTGAGTATATGTTACAGTTTTTTTTTTTTTTTGATGGGTGAAAATGGTATGGTAACCCCGCCTGCGCTAACGGGATACGCTGGCGGAGCACCAGTGAAGGGTGATCGATGAGAATGAAAACAGGCCAGTTGGCCCATCATGATGAATTCATCAGGGATTAACCATGATAGTTTCCAGGGTATATATGTTACAGTTTACTAACTGACCCGCAAGGATTGTTTTTCCCCGTAAGAGAACACTTGCGGATCCATTTTTCTTATCGATGTAAATGTTATCCCGTCGCTCAAGTTGGGGCAAAAAATACACATTTACGATGGTTAAGTGGCTTCAGAGATTAACGTGAACGAACATCAGGACATTATTTATTTATTATATTACTCTCATATGGATTTATACCATAGACCACTCCTTCCTGTCCTGCAGGTGTCGTAAGAGGCGACTAAGGGACCTTAATGGTCAAAATATGGACAGCAACATCCCTCTTAAAATGTCTCCAAAGCCTAACTGCGGTTGCCAAGCCGTCTGCCAAGCGTAGCAATTACTGGCAAAACCCCTAATGGGGAGGCTTATGTTTAGTAGTAGACAGTTAAAGGCTGATATGTTGATGATGATGAATGATGATGACAGATATTGAACGAGGACCGAAACTATGTGGTACTAAATTGGATTTTAATTTTTTTATACCACTGAGGTGGCAAACTAGCATACGGCCCACCTATTGGTAAGCGATTACCGTAGCCTATGAACGCCTGCAATACCAGAAGCATTTTACCAGCCGGCGCGCGTTGCCGATACCCCGAAAGAATATCTTTATTTGTAAATAAATAAATAAAATTTGAAATTGGCTTAGTTGTTATATGATAACGCTATCATATGATATTAAATTTGGATACTTATTGACAAACTTGAAAATTTTCAATATATAAATACAAGTCAGGGTCAATAATTTAAAATTTTTAAAATGAGGTATACAACTGCCAGTTAATATCTATATATTAAGAGATTAAAATCTGTTTTGAGCCCAGTAGTTAGATAGACATATCATTAACTAACCAATATTAATCCATATCTAAGAATCAAGGATAATTTTCTCATTACTTGCATTGCTATGTATATATATTTTGCTATTTATTTGTTCTCCTATGGAAATGTCAAATATAATGGATTCAAATTTATTGTGCTATCTAGGTAAGTCAAGTGAAACACTTCCGTCAAATTGCTTCCAAATAAACATTCTATTTATTATATTAAAGTGGAATTCAATTATATTAACACAATTGAATTAACCCGCTTCAGAATTAAGTAATTGGAAATTTACACATAACTTTTGTTGACAGCATTATCATTCTATAAGTAGACTTTGTGGAATCGACACGTACTTATTGAAGAAACTTATTATATATTATTTAAAGAAATGAAATCGAAAATTAAAATCATAAATTATTTTGTATTTCTCGAAAACCTGTTGTGCATATATCGCAATTTCTACAATTATAATGGCAAAAGGAAATATTTAATATACTCACGGATTTTTATAGAATTATTTATTTATTCTTCCATATATGTTAAATCTCTGACATCTGCACTGAGTATCATATCGTTAACGTTTGGTGAATTATCTATAATCACTTTAATACTGAACACAGCGAATTTTTCATACTCTTCAATCACTTTAATTGAAAGCTTCCGACTGTCTCAGAGTTTCGGTATGACAGTTAAGAACATAAATTCAACACACAATTTCTTTAAAACCGACAATGAATATCGAAAATTACTGAAAATGTTAAACATTTGGTGTTTTTTAAATGCGATGTTTTACTTAGTTATATGTGTAATATTTTCGTCGTCCGCTTTCAATCAATTTATAACAAATGGTTACAAAATAGTTGACTACCTATCTCTTTTTGCCGCTCTATACGATGGTTGGTCACAAACTCGATTTGTAGTCGAAATCAATGCTTTTTTCATACTTATTATTATAATCAATTTTCAATTGAGTTGTCTTAACACATCTTTATCTGATACAATGAAAGCACACCAACGTAATACTTTACAATCCGTCACAATGAAGTTGTCTAATGAAATAAGTATAACGAAAATTCAAGATTGGTCGACTATTTATCGTTATATAGTAACAAGTTGTAAGAATATAAATAAATGTTTTGGTTCCCAGGTAAATATTTGGCTGTCTAATATATATATATATGTATATATTGCCTCACTTCAGAAATTTAAGAACTTTATAGTCTGTTATATTTTGTTTCAGATTCTGTTCACATTCATGGTGGCATCGATATATTATATCATTGTATGCTACCGTTTAATAACCGGTATAATAAAAGAGGTCTGGAGATTTTTTTTTATATTTAATATTTTTTCTGATTAAGCCTGGCCCTGGCAAAGAATGGGCCACCCCTTCCTTTCTCGTGGGTGTCGTAAGAAACGACTCAGATAATCATCGAGATATGGGCAGCCGAATCACTGTTATAACATCACCAAAGCCTAACTACAGATGCAAATTCACCTGCCAAGTGACAAAACCCCCTAATGGGTGAGACCCATGTTCAGCAATGGACGTTTAACAGCTGATATAATTATAATGACTTTTCCCGAGGGAAGCTTTGTACAATATAACTTGTACAAAGCTGTAAAGGCATAGCATAAAGTCTCAAAAATGACATCGTACATGGAGTACTATTGTTGTTGTTTTTTTTATATACAACTTAGAATGGCAAACAAGCTGACGGCCTACCTGATGGAAAGTGGAAACCGTCGCCTATAGACATGAGCAGTACCATGGACATATTAGAGTATACTGTTTCGCCCATACGTTGCCATTCCTAAGGACTCAGGTGTTATTCCTCTATACCCAGTAAATTCACACCATATCCCACCCTTCAAACCGAAACACAGCCATGCAAACACAACTGCTACACGGTTGAAACACGAATGGGACAGAGGTACCTAAACAATCGACTTTTGTACAGTAAATTCTACAATATCCATGGTGCTGTTTACGTCTATGGGCGACAGTTACTTCCATCAGGTATAACATTAGTTTGTTTGTCATTCTATTAGAATCTGCAGTTGTCAAAAGTCTTAAAAGATGATAATGGTCAACTAAAGATCAAAATAACAAATTCTTTACAGACAAAATATCGACACTTTAGCGGCGTTGAGATGACATTTACGTTAATTTATTACAATGCATTAATATTGCCCATTATGTTCTATGGGCAGAAATTATCCAATCAAACGTCGTTGTTAAAAATTTCCTTGACAAGGTTACACAATGATTTGTTATTAAATTGTAAGTATATTATTATTTATTAAATCTTGTCATTACTAAAGTATACTCGGTGGATATAATACCTAAATACATTCTCCACTGGGTAACGGGGGGAAAGGTATTGTTAGTAACAGTATGTAACAGCCACATTACTACCAATATAGCCTATCAGTGGCCCTCCACACGATTCCCCCTAGAAACAATAATGACAATTAGTCACAATGGGCCAACTGACCTGCTTTCGTCCTTATCTCTCATTGATGCCTCGCCAATGTATACCGATAACGCAAGCAGGTTTACCAGTCCATTTTCATCCATAAAATAAAGTTTACTAGGTGACGATTCATAATACCAAAATTTAAAAAAGCCTACTCCAATAAGAGGGGTTTTCCAGTAATCGCCACGCTTCACAGGCGGGTTGGCAACCATAGTTAGAATTTTTTTTATACCACTTAGAATGGCAAACAAGCTGATGTCCCACATGATGGAAAGTGGTAACCGTCGCCTATAGACATGAGCAGTACCATGGACATAACAGAGTATATTGTTTCGTCCATGATGTCCCCCATGTGTTGCCATTCCTGAGGAGTCAGGTGTTATTTCTCTGTACCCAGTAAATTCACGCCATATCCCACCCTTCAAACTGAAACACACCCATACACAACGGCTTCACGGTTGAAACACGAATGGGACAGAGGTACCTAAGCAATCGACTTTTGTACAAAGTCTCCCTCTGGTAAAGGCCAGACTATAATGATATTTTAAATGGGTCACTGCTGCCTATGCCACGATCATTAAAGTCCCTTAGTCGCCTCTTACAACATCCACAGGAAAAGAAGGGATGGCCTGTTTTATGCCGGAATCACATGGCTACTAAGCAGTATAACAAGTAAAATCAATAATATAATTGATTTTATTTATGTACTAGTATTTCAATGAGTAGAACGCTTGTGTTCCCATATAAATATATGTATATATAACATTAGGTATTTTAAAGTCTGTGCGTACTTATTTGTGTTAATGTAGTAAATCGAAATAACTAATAAAAAAGCTACCTTATTTGTTTAATTTTCCTTTAATTTTAATTACCTTTATTCAATAATTTCAACGTATAGATAAATAGATAGATTTATTGTTTCCTCCAAAAGATTACAATAGTAAACTTATTATAAATATAAATAATTACAAGAAATAATCACAATGAGAAAACAATGGGCGACCTTATCGCTAAGAGCGATCTCTTCCAGGCGACCTTTGGATGGAGAGGAGTAATTATAAACAATTTGGTGAGAGGCACGATGAAAAATTTTGTTAGTTCTAAATATGGGAGATGTGATTAACGTATTTAATGTAATAAAACATATTTCCAGATCCAGACCTAGCTATATTGAAACCAGTTAAAGATCTAAAACATCTAGTAACATCTCAACCGTTGGAGTTAAAACTGCTACCAACTCTACATATTCGAATGAATCTACTCCCAACATCGCTTGGATTCATAATCGGATATGTTGTAATCGCTTTACAATTCAATAATGTATTATAAATTATAATTAAATATTATTGTAATATAGTATTATGAATAAAATATTAAATATTAAAAAAATCATCTTACAAAAGCGTTTTCTTTTGATGATTTAAGCATTTGATCCACAATTGGTGTATCTTTTTTCATAGTTGATAATGGAATGGTAACCCCACCCGCGCTATCGGAATACACCAATGAAGGATGATAGGTGAGGATGAAGGAGGTCAGTTAGCCCATCGTGACGAATTTAACAAGAATTGTTCACGATGGTTTCCAGGGGGAACTAAGTGGAGGTCGACCTAATAGGGCATATTATTAGCAATGGGGTTGTCAAATTCCATTGCTAACAATTCCTTTCCCCCTATAATTGGTGTATCAGCCATTAACTGTCCACTGCTTGAACATAAACTTTCCCCATAAGAGGAGTTTTGCCAGTAGGTACCACGCTTGCTATGCGGATTGTGTGTGTGTGGTTGTTACCACAGTTTGGCTTTTGGTGATGATTTCAAAGGGACGCTGCTGCCCATCACTATAAGTACCCTCAGTCGCCTCTTAGGACACTCGCAGAAAATAAGGGGTGAACTATTCTATGGCGGAACCACACGGCTAAAAATGAAGTCTATTTGTTCCATAATAAACTGATTTAAGTCTTGCCAAAATTAATATGGGATGGAAACACGTTAGTAATTTAAGCGATTATTAGTAATGCGAATTACTAGTCCCATTACTAGCAATATACCCTGGATGGTCGACCTCCACGTGGTCCCCCCTAGAAACTATCGTGCTTAATATCAGATGCATTCATCACGATGGTCTAACTGACCTGCCTTTTCATTCTCCCTATCATTTCTCACTGGTACCCCCCAGCGTAAACCATTAACGCAAGCTAGGTTACAATTCCATTATCACCCATAAAAAAGCAAACACAAAAGTAATACAAGTAAATCTCTCGATAAAATGGTTATAAAAATCGATTTAGAATTAACAAAAATATTGCTTATTAACATATGCACTTAAAATATACAATGAATGAATGATTGGCCTGCCTTTCTTTGCAACTGAACCTATAATGAAGAAATGTCTTGATTTAAACATTTCTCCATACCAAATATTACTTTTACCTATGCCAAATTTCGTAATAACTACTTGATATTTTAAAATGTAAAAATATTATATTTATTTAATTTTTATTATATTTATAAAATGTTAAAATATAACAAATTATTAATGATTTATCTTTTTTTGTAATTGTACTGTAATATTATAATTCAATACGAATATAAAAATTTGATCATCCAGACAGACAACAACTATTTGGCGGCACAACACAGATTATCACAAAATTTTGACACAAACGGATTAATGAAATTAAAGGAAATTCAGTAATTGCAGGTGTGCTAGAATACAACTAACAACAACAACAATACAACGCATACAACTCATGCTCTTTTTAGGGCAAAGCAAAAAGCTGAGTTGTGGCCATTTTGTATTACTGTTTTAATCTTTTGTACATGTATCTTTTTTTTATCTTTTTTCACTTTGCTTTTGTATCTTTTGCTGTTTTTGTGCTGTAAGTGATGCAAATAAATTATCTATCTATCTATCTATCTATCCTAGATGAGACATAGAATACTCGTTATCCTATTTTACGTGGGCAAAGTCGCGTGATACAACTGCTATAGTAATACATTGTTATTTCAAAAACCTAGCGCTAGCATGAACTCTGTAGAAACGTCACCATAGAATTATACAAATAATGCTATGATAATATTAAATTTCGTCTGCCTCCAGAATTAATTAAATGTCCATAACTATAAATAATATCATTTAATTAAATTAAGAGTATCATTCGACTAGCAGACACTGCAGCATAGACTCTTATTTCAATAGACATGAAGTGTAAAATTAAAATTATAAACAGTTTAGTGTTTGTCGCAAATATATTGTGCATATATCACAACTTTTATACTTATAGTGAAAGAAAAAAGTATTTAATCAGTAGTCGAATTTTTATAGAATTATTCATTACTTCCGCATTATATGTTAGGTCTCTGATAATTATTGTAAACGGCACATTTTTTAAGATCGGGGATATGTCGTTGTTCTTCGTCGCATTGCACACAATTTTCTTTACATATACCTTTACAACATTAATAGGAATTTATCGACATTCACAATGTTTCTATATGACACTTAAAAGTATAAATCAAGTACATAGTTTTTGTAAAATCGATCGCAACTATAGGAAATTGTTTAAAAAGTTGAACATTTGGTGTATCCTACATCTGATATTCTTTATAGCTCTACGCATAATATCTTCCCGGTCTGTTTTCAATCAATTAATAAAGTCTACAAGTTATTCCGAATTCATACCAGTGTTTGTCATGAACGCGTATGAGACGTGTTCGCAGGCTCGTTTTTTAATCGAACTGAACATGTTCCTGATACTTATTATTGTACTGGATGCCCAATTGAGGTGTCTTGTCAAATATTTGTCTGATACGATAAAAATAAAAGTGTATAAACAAAGCACTTTAAAAACAAACAGAACTAAGTCGATACATGAATTAAGTACAACAATTGTTAAGGATTGGTTGACTATCTATCGCCATTTACGGACAAGTTGCAAGAATATAAATAAATGTTTTGGAACACAGGTAAATATTTGCCAACTTATCTATTTATTGATTTAAAAAACTTTTTTAATACTGTATCTCCATATTGAAGTTATTTTTTGCCCATTTAAACGCCGGTAATAATATTACCTATTATTGTAAACATGAAAGTTTGTAAAGGTTTTTTTTTTTATGGATGGTAATGGGATAATACCTCGCCTGAGCTAACAGTATACACTGGCAGGGCACCAGTAAGGGACGATTGGTAAGGATAAAAAGGAATTTCAGTTAGCCTATCGTGATGAATTCCACAACAAATTAGTCGCGATGGTTTCCAGGCGGAACCGCGTAGAGGTTCACCTGATAGGGTATATTAATGGCAATGGGGACTAACCTCCTCATTACTAAAAATCCTTTCCCCCCAGGAGTTTGTATTAGGCATGGGTAATATCTGTACCACTCCGATATTTATATATTGGTTCTTCTGAAATGATGGCGGAAAAAGCCATTTCCATAACGCCTATGCCAGGCAGATTTAACTAAATGTTTCTAACAGTTGCTTTATTTCAATATTATACATTGGAAAACCGATATATAACATACTTTTTATTGGGCAATATACAGCTATTACTACGATATATAGATATAACTATATATTACCCATCCTTAGTTTATATCCTTGTTACTCAATCATGCTTGTTTAAGCTGAACAGATTTAAACGTAAGTTGGAAATACTTAACCTAACTAACCAAGTTAATCTACCCGTTGTATATGTAAATATAGACTGCTCTATATACTGATAAATGCGAGTAAAGTCGCGGGAACTACTAATATTTATATAGATATATCATAGTAGATTAATTGTGATTATTTGTGATGTATACAAATAATCACAATTAATCTGGTAGGTATATATCTAATGCAATTCACACTATGAAACCGCGCGTATGCGTGCGCGTGTGCGTGTGCTTTTGTATCTCTCTCTCTCTCTCTCTCTCTGTGTGTGTGTGTGTGTGTGTGTGTGTGTGTGTGTGTGTGTGTGTGCGTATTTAGTGCGTGTGTATGTGTGTCTGTTTAATAGAACTTTATAAATAAAGATTACCTGCATAAAATTTGTTCGCTAAATCACCCTATAAAGTATAACGTTCCATAATTGCACATAAATAATGCTATAAAACTTTGCGAATGCCATAAGGTGAAATCGTTCAGTTATAATAATAATAAAATTATATACTATCTTATCTTATATTCGTATATGGGGTCAGTTAAGCCCTTGCACGTCGATCTATCAGGATCTTTTGTACTTCCCTCTGCCTTATACCATCATTTCATAGATCCTATATGTTACCTTAACTATATCCCGCGGTTTAAGATATCTGCAGTCTCCTAGCTCTGGAAAAGCCGTTCCCAGTAGACTCATTCGCATACTTGCCAATGAATGACAGTTGCACATCAAATGTTCCATGGATTCCGATTTCGCACCTCACAGTCTGCACAATGTGTCTGAAGATAGACCCAACTTGTATAGTATATGCCTTATTGACATATGTTCAGTTAGGGCACCCATAATGAGTCTAGCCTGTTGTCAGCCACCGCTGTACATGAGTTTATCCCATCCCTCAGCACTGTCGTTTAAGAACTTTTTAGAATGTCTAAGACCCCTCCAGTTTTCCATTCGTTTTGCTATTTTTTCTTCACATACTCCTCAAGGGCAGAATTAACAACATTTGATGCAAGTGCAACATATGGTTTAGGATCTATCATTTTTTAATTTAAGCCCCTTCTCGCCAACTTATTGGCCCTTTCATTACCTTTAATTCCTTTGTGTTTAGGGACACATACCAAACTAACCCTATTATGCCTACCCAAAATTTTTAAGTTTTGAATAATATTTAAGGTTAACCATGTTATATACTCACTACTACTAACTTTTGGGGGAAAGGGATTATCAGTAATGGAGACTAATAGCCCCATTGCTAGCAAGCCCTGTCATGTCGACTTCCACGCGGTTTCCCCTGGAAACTATCGTGACTAATTTATTGTTGAATTCGTCACGATGGGCTAACCGACCTGCCTTTTCGTCCTCACCTATCACCTTTCACTGGTGCCCCGCCAGTGTATACCGATTGCGCAGGCGGGGCTACCATTCCATTATCATCCTTTAAAAAAACTACTGTTTATATTCACGGGAGTCGTGCAATGTATTCATAACAAATAAATTTGTTGTATTACACAAAGTGATCGAAGTTCAAACAATGTCTCAGATACGTAAACTCGTTTATTCTTTATTGATCGCGTGTATTTTGTTTCAGATAATGTTTTCGTTCATGATGGCTTCAATAAATAGTATAATAATATGCTACCGTCTTATTACCATTGTAGTTAAAAAGGTATGAAAAATAATTTTAGATTAATATTAAATTAATCAATGATTACCGATAGGAAAGAAAGATTCTTTAGCGACGAACTCATATGAACAAGCGCAGTATAGGACACCATTAGATGGAGTGACAACCTCAATGGCATTGCAGGATATTAATGTACGCAGATGGCATGGGACCCGTTCCCAATGGCAATCTACAGGGGAAATCTATGTTTAGCAGTGGACTTTTTTTTATACAACTTAGAATGGCAAACAAGCTGACGGCCCTCCTGATGGAAAGTGGTAACCGTCGCCTAAAGACAATGAGCAGTAGCATGGATATAACAGAGTATACTGTTTCGCCCATGATACCTTCCATGCGTTGCCATTCCTGAGGACTCAGGTGTTATTCCTCTGTACCCTGTAAATTCACGCCATATCCCACCCTTCAAACCGAAACACTGCCATGCAAACACAACTGCTTCACAGTAGAATCACGAATGGGACAGAGGTACCCAAGCAATCGACCTTTGTACAAAGTCTCCCTCTGGTGAAAAGGACTTAGGAAAAAGGTGGCTGATTCATTGAAATTAATGCCTTTCATTTCGGCTTGGGAATTAAATATATCAAGAAGTCGATGATAACCTCAAACATGAGGTTAAGCTGGTATGCTACTTAAATGTCTGAAAAAATATTTCAAGATGGATCAACTAATACTGCTCTATCGATTGCAAATTCAACTCCACGTCAAATATTGTGATCATTAATTAAGAATTATCAAAATATATGTAATTTTTTTTTATTATTTCTTTAAAAGTAGAAGTACATCGACTATGTTTAAACTTTTCATTACTAAATTTCATTTCGATTGCATTAATATTAATTTGACATCTTATATAGCACTGTGACGAACAGACGGACGGGTAAAATTGCATCACAGTACTTCTTTTTAACTTTTCAATATAGAACCTTAAAAAAAGTAATGGGTCTTTTAGGTTTCTGTTATGTCTGCTATGTAAACCACTTATTAGTAAGCAATAACTGAAAGCAGTTAAAAATTTTGATTATGAACTGCTTTCTTGGTCTTTCTCTATAATAATTCAAGATTATGTTCCACGAAATGCGACTTCAATTTTGACAAAACCAGACATTTTGATTTGAATACTAAAGTACTGAAACGATTTTAATATTATTTTAATATCTGTGAGTATATTCTTTCAGATAAAAAAATAATCTTTGAAATCGGTTTACAACTAACGTTATAAGGTAACAAAGACATGAAAAAAAAATAAAGCAATTGAGAACCTCCTTTGGAATCTCGGTTGAAAAGAAGATCAATCTTCTTGGTTCCTTACAGCAATACACCAGTTAAACGACCAAAGACAGATTTTTACTGGTACACCGCACGCTAACTCACGTAACTAACGTGTTGCAGGCATCCATAGACTACAGTAATTGTTTAACTTCAAACGGGCTGTATGCTTGTTTGCCGCCTTCGTAGTATAAAAAAATTAACAGTAAGAAACTTCATCTGCATATTAATTAACAGACTATATCATACAATTTCCAGACCCAATATCGTTATTTAAGTGGTACAAATATGTCACTGACGTTATGTTATTACGCTGTAGTAATATTACCCATTATGTACCACGGACAGAAATTGGCCAACCGAATGACATTATTAATAACTTCTTTGGCGAGGTTACACAACACTTTGTTAATAAACTGTAAGTACGTTATTCTTGTACTCTTTAGTCGCGACATAATGTTCAGCCCCGGCATAGAATAGGCCACCCCTTCCTTTTTCGTAAATGTCGTAAGAAATGACTATTAGAACTTAATGGTCGAGGGATGGACAGCAGCATCCTTCTTAAAAGATCACTAACGCGTTGATATAATAATAACATTATTCTTGTATTACTAAATATTGCTTATATACCAATATTTATATTTCTATAACGGAACTACTTAATTTTATATTATTATATCAGCCGTTAATTGTCCACTGCTGGACATAGGCCTCTCCCATAAGGGGGGTCAATAGTCGCCGCGCTTGGCAAGTCGGTCGGCAGTCGTAGTTAGGCTTTGGTGATGTTTTAAGGACGCTGCTGCTCTTCCCTCGACCATTAAATTCCCTTAGTCGCCTTTTATGACACTCATGTGATAGAAAGGGGTGGCCTATTATATACCAGGCATACACAGCAATTTGTGTTCTACAAAAAATATTAAACTTCAATTATAATAAAAACCAGTTATTTTAATTTAAAAACTAAACTACTGAACCGATTTTGATAAAATTTCTATTATCTTTTTAGGACCAATTACTAAGTACATATATCCTTTCAAATAAAAAATATAAAATTTCAAATCGATTCACAACTAACGGAGTAATGAGTTAGCAAATATTAAAAAATAGAATCGAATTGAAAGAGAAGAAAAAAAATTAAGAATTTTTGAAGTCAGTTGTAAATGTTTCTTTATGTAAACATCTGTTATGTCTATTGTAAACAATAATTTTTCGACCTCACCATATTCCATGATGTAATGGGGAGCAAAGACGAACTGAGTATCTAAGATATCGCTTCAAATATTGGATCATTGTTCAGGTGACTCAGGTGAGACTCAGGTGTTATTCCTCTGTACCCAGTAAATTCACGCCATATCCCACCCTTCAAACCGAAACACAGCCATGCAAACACAACTGCTTCACGGTTGAAACACGAATGAGACAGAGGTACCCAAGCAATCGACTTTAAAACGGTGAAAATTTGAGGTTGTATATATTTTTCAATGCTAAAACATAATAAAAAAAAATTTAAAAATTTCTCAAAAAAATATTTTTTTTTTGGGGAGGGTTACCCTTATCATTGAGGGGTATAAAAATAGATGTTGGCCGATTCTCAGACCTACCCAATATGCACACAAAATTTCATAAAAATCAGTAAAGCCGTTTCGGAAGAGTTTGGTAACAAACACCGTGACACTAGAATTTTATATATAAGATTAATCATAATAAAATTAAAGCAATTCAATCACTTATGTTTATTGAAAATATTTTATGTATTTATCATAATTTCCGTACTTTAAAAAGAAGAAAAATATATATCGCCAGTTTACATATAATTATAGAATTGATTTTAATTCTAATCAAATTTTTAATTAACGTTACGTCGATGATCATAGAATTTCTTGAATCTATCGGTGAGATGGTTACAATGACAATTATTTTTCAAATTATAAATTTAATTTACAATTATACAATCATACTTGGTAGCGTTCAACATTCAAAATCTTTTGAGCATTTACTTAAAAGCATTTATGGCGCGCAAGCGTTCTTCAACTCAAATGTTCTTTATCAAAAAATATTAAGAAATTTAAATATGTTTTGTGTAATCAATGGTATATTAGTTCTGATTATTTCCATATCTTATTATTATTATTATATGTGGTGATTATATCCGAATCTTGGTCACAAGCTCGCTTCCTTATTGTTACACACATGTACTTGACACTTAATATTGTAATACAAAATCAGTTAGGGTTCTTGAATAAATCTGTAAGAGAAATCATAACACATTCTTGTGAATCCTTACAAATTGGCCGACCAAAGCCATTTGTCTTGTTGACTAAAAAAAGAATCAAAGATTGGACGACTATGTATCATTATTTGCTGACAAGTTGCAAATTTATGAATATATGTTTCGGTAAAGAGGTAAGTTTGTATTTTCCCTTCTCTCAGTTCGTTTGTAAGTGAAATTACTGTATTTTGTTTTTATTCCAATTACTTGTTACATGAATATTCTTTTTTTTCTAAAATTGTTAATATTAGTAGTACTTCATATTAATAAACTATTTCGCATTTTAGATTTTATTTTCATTTCTCATAGCCATAATGTACCACATAACCATAAGTTACCGGTTAATAAATGTGGTAGTTAAACAGGTACGAAATAAGATTTCATACATAAAATTCTCTTATAACTAAAACTCTCAATTTGAGCGTAAGTGACAATACCTTTTTTTGTTAGGAAGGCAAAAAAGCAGACGATCCGATTCCACATGGAATCGACTAACGTCGCCCATAAATACTTGCAATCCGAGAGAAATTGCTTGTGCGTTGCCGACCTTTTAAATATTTATAAGCATATTTTTTTGAAATGCCGTTATAAGGGGTATTAGAACGTTTTGTCACTTTCTCTCAAATTGAAAATTTAGGTTAATATATAATATAATATAATAATAATATATTTATATATGTCTCCTCACAAACAAATTTACACATAGGTATTTCGGATAAAATAAAATAAAAAAATAAAAACTTACTACACTACAATAACAAAATAGTTATAGACGTTTGACTTTTTATGAATAAGAAGGTAAGTAGATACTAGTATATTATATTACTGCAGATTTATCTCATATAAATCCTACAATATAATAATGTTAGTAGAGGCGATTAGGGGAACAAATCACAATACACTACATAGTACGTAAGAAGGAAATCTTGAAATAAAAACCTAGAATCTAGGTGGTACCAACATTAGTCGAAATACACATACTCGTATGTTAATCCGGGCGTTCTTACATTAAAATATAATGTGTACTTTGGAAAATTTCAACAATAATATTTTTATACCGTTTACAGGTTTACTATCCCTATATGGCTCTACACAGATGACTATTATGTTATTTTATTACATAGGTTTAGCGATTCCAATTATTTTCTATGCACAAAAACTGTCAAATAATTCAAAGAAATTAGTAACTTCTTTGGCGAAGCTACATATTTTATTACTACAGAAATGTAAGTGCCAAGCCATATACGATTAGCTGCTATTTAAATACTAAGTTTTTTTTTACATAAATTTGACAGCAACAATGCGAATTGCGAACGTGGAATAATGCATATGTCCGGGCCAACCTATCATAATCAAATAGACATGTACTTATTTATGCTACTTAGAATGGCAAACAAGCTGACGGCCCATCGGATGGAAAGTGGTAACCGTCGCCTATACACATGAGCAGTAGCATGGAAATAACAGAGTATACTGTTTCGCCCATGATCCCCCCACGCGTTGCCACTCCTGAGGACTCAGATGTTATTCCTCTGTACCCTGTAAATTCACTGTCATATCCCAACCTTCAAACCGAAACACAGCCAAACACAACTGCTTTAGAGTAGAAACACGAATGGGACAGAGGTGCCCAAGCAAACAACTTTTGTACAAAGTTTCCCTCTGGTACTTGCTGAACGGGAGTGAAGCGTTTTTCCAAACATCGTGTAGTCGAGGAAACCAGTTGTAAAGTTGTTAAGTGAAACATGTCTAAACCTGAAGGCTATTAACACTCGATTTTCTCTGCCTACACCGCGAACGACGTTGCGTAAAGATAGACATTTAAATAAATACAATCGCTGTTAAATAACTTATCGTACGTTAATTAAAATAGTTTTTTACAGCTTGAAAAAATTATTAATAGTAATTCTATTTCAGATTCAAAAACATTTACACTGAAATCCCTTAAAGACTTCCAACATCTTGTGATGACACAACCTATGGAACTTAAATTATTTTTATCATCCTTACCCATCGGCATGATACTCTTGCCGATATCTTTTGGATTCATATTAAGTAATCTCGTTGTTATTTTGCAATTAAACCACGCCGTTTAAACTAATAATAAATTTGTCGATACATCCTTTATCTATTAGAGACTCCGTAAATCCTTTAATATCTGTTTTCAATTAGCCACCTGATTGGCAAACTGATAGAAAATTCCGTAAGGAATTAAATTCGCTAACTGTAATCTCAATATTTTATGCCATAGGTATATTCTAAATAAAGTAAATATTGTGATAGCCCGAAGCTATTACATCATGTGTACCCTAAGTTTTGTACAGTATTTAATTAACTCAAAGGTTGTCTGGAAGAGATTGTTAAGTGATAAGGCCGCCTTTTGTATCATTTCTCATTAAAATTAACTGTATTTATTATTTTATAAATGGTGCAATAAAATGTAAATAAATAACTTTAAAAAAAATGCTATAATGTATAATTTTAGTTGTTGCATTTATAGACAGAAGCAGTTGCTTAAATAAAAAAAATACACCTAAAAATCTTATTAGTGCTTCTAATTAATTTAAAATCGAACATAAATTTCATTGTAATTAATTTATTGAATAAAAATTAAATAGAATGTATATAGTATAATTATACTAACATATAAATATAGCGTATGTATATATATAACATTTAACAACTAGAACCCCCAATCAATCACCTTGTCCTTAGAATAAGTGATTGAAATATAATCAAGTAAATGTACGATGTTTTTATTTTATTGTCACTTCATGGTTAATTCCATTTATTTTGGTGTTAGCCTTCACAAGTTACAAGTGTATCAAATATTTATAAAGAATGCCTAAAATCAAATCTATTCAATCATTAATATTTATTGGAAACACTTTATGTATCTATCATAATTTCCACACTTTAAATGGTAGGAAAAAATATTATACCATTGCGCATATTGTTATTGAATTATTTCTAATTCTATTGATATTCATAAAAAATTTTACATCGTTGTCTTTAGTCATTAACTTCGTGGATGGATTATCGGTATTGACAATTTTTTTTCTAAATGTCAATTTGATTCACAATTTTGCGACTATACTTGGAAGCCTTCAACATTCAAAGTCTTTTGATGAATTACTTAAAAATATTTATGGAGCTCACACTTCCTTCAAGACAGATACCCGATATCAGAAGATATTAAAGGAAATAAATGTATATTGTGTTATTAGTGCCATATTGATTATATCTTTACGTTTTTTTTTAAGTTGGCAACTTGTAGAGTATATAAACAACTACGTTGGTCAGGACTATTTTTATCTCTTCTTATTTATTATGGCTGCTATTTCCGAAGCACGGTCACAAACTAGATTTCTTATTGAAATCTACATATACTTGGTACTGGTAATTGTAATAGAAAACCAGTTAAAATTATTAAATGAATCCATAACAAAAACGATAATGGGACCTTGTAAGTTTATATTAAAACAAAAAGCCGATGCAATTGTCTCATTAACAGAAGAAAGGATTAAAGATTGGACGAGAATTTACCGTTTTTTGCAGACGAGTTGCATTAATATGAACGTTACTTTTGGTAGACAGGTAAACTATTAACATTTATTTATAATGCACCCAATCAAAATATAATTTCTTAGTTTAGTTAGTTACTCTCTAAGGTTAATCTAATATTAATAGTTTTAAGTTCTTATTTTTTGTCTTTATGACATGACACATAGTGCACACGCTAAAAACAGTTTTAGAAAGTGCATTCTTCTGCAAAGAAAGTTTTGGACGACAAAATTTAGGATAAGCATAGAAAAAATTGCGTAATGGAAACACAGATTATGGAAACAGAGACTATGGGATTGATAGCAGGATATATATTTATAATTTTAAGTTTGTTACCTTGTACACAGTAAATTACTTAAATCGCTACTGTCTATATATTGACGAAATTGGAAAATAAATCAATGCAACCACTTATCAACCTGCAAATAAAATAACCTAATATTCGTAGCATTATAAAGCTACTTATACCTCTGTACATAATATCAATATCGATAGTATTATAAAAAAAATAACTATGGACTGGTTGCATAGATATCATAGAAACAGTTTTTTGTTCAAAGTGACGCAGGCTTAATCTTGAATTTATTGCTGTTGTTTTCAAATTCGTCATATAAAGTAGACAAAAGCATGACTTATACAACCTACTATTAGTTCCTTTTTATTTTCATCATTTAGAATTCCAAATTCAAAATACCTCATTTCATATTAAAAAGAAAACATTATAAAGACTAATAGATTTGCTACAGCTATGAATGAACCCTTTGATGTTGATACGTGTATGACAGCGGAAAAAATAAATGTACCATAGTATTGTTTTCTAATACAAGTTTCATCCTGGTAGCTATAATGCACAGGCGGTACGCAATAATCAAAACATGTGTGTACTTGGAACACACTTTGTATAACAAATAAACGCACGATCTTTTTCTTTTGTATGCTTCTATTCTCTTTAGGTAAATCATTACATTCCTTTGAAGGTGAAATAAATATAATGATGTAGAATATAAATATATCTAAAACAAGTTGAGAAAATTACATAAAGCTAGTCGAGTTTTGCCTCAAGTTGTCATCAATTAGAAATATTGAAAATTATTCAAATGTTTTTGAAAATTGATAGGTAATTCCATTGCAAACATTCTTAAAACTTATTATTATAAAATATTTTTTAAATCATTTTTTAAAAACTTCAGCCATGAAAAAAATTTTATGCATTAATAATAAATGTTTATATTGTTACTATTTCAGATGCTATTTACAGTTATCGTAGCCATGATTTACTATATAACCATATGTTATCGTTTCATCAACGTTTTAGTAAAAAGGGTAAGAACATAACTGTATTACAGTCTAATAATCTTATAGGTACCCATATCAAAAGTGTCAATATGTTACTGTCATGCGAACAATAATCACGTGCATATTATAGGCAAGTCCGTTACGTGACTAAATTGGATTAACAATCAAATGCGCCCGGGATTTCATTTAATTTTTTTCTTTTCACACTGAATGTGTTAATAATGCTAAATAAACTATTATTTTCAATTTGGAATAAAGAACTCTTTAGTCTTTTAACATAACTACTCTTGAGAGCTAAGTAAAAAATGTAATAAACATTATTCCTTAGCTCACTGACATATAATAAAAAAAAACATTTATTTTAAAAATTGGCGGGAATTTGAAAAACGTATAAAGCGCAACTAGATTAATCTGTATTCAGAGCAAACAAAATCACTAAATCGTACGACATATATCGTTGTTTGGATAAAATTAACATAAAATGTATCATTTACAGGTTGTCTACCCCAATTTCGGTGCAATGCAAATGATGGCTCTAATATTTTATTACACGGCTACAACGTTTCCAGTTATGTTCTATGGACAGAAATTACCCAATGAACTGGCCATACTGAAAATTTCTTTGGCAAAACTACATGTTAATTTACTACAGCATTGTAAGTAAGCTACTATTTAATTTATTAGAATAATGATAGTAGGTAGGTATCTTATTGTTCCCTACAAAAGACAGATTATTAGAAAACTTAGCAAAAACATAAATTACGAGAAAAAGATCACACGTTGATTCGCATTTTTCTATTTACTGTTAAGTACAATAATATTTTATTGTTGGCAATGAACGTTTTATTTATTTCAAGTGTCTATAATTAAAATTTTACAAAGAAAATCGGTGCCTCTAATTGTATCAGATTAATAAGGAACTATACGGAAATATATCTTATCGTTTACAAAAAGATTTGTCAATTTAGATTTAGCAACGTAATCACTTAATACAGCTAAAAAGAAATCAAACAGTTTTAAAGTTGTTATAAATAAACTTTAATAGGGGGAAAGGAATTGTAAGTCATGCGGACCACTAGTCCCATGGCTAGCAATATACCCTATATTGCTGGACTGGTATCAAGTCGACCTCCACGTGGTCCCCCTGGAAACTATTGTGCTGAAATCCAGGTGTATTCATCACGGTGGGCTAACTGACCTGCCGTTTCATTTTCACCACTGGTGCCTTACCAGCTTATACCGTTAGCGCAAGCGGGATTATCATTCTATTACCATCTATTAAAAAAAAACTTTAATTAGTGAATAACTGCATTTTCAATAAAATAAAAATAAATAACTTACAGATCCAGATCTGTCAACACTGAAACACATTAAGGACTTCCAACGACTAGTGACGGCTCAGCCATTGGACTTGAAGTTATTCTTACCCTCCTTACCAGTTGGTATGAACCTGTTACCCATGATAATCGGATTAGTAATTAGCAATCTTGTTGTCATTTTACAACTAAACCATGTCGTGTGAATGTCGTGTATAAAAACTCCTTCAATATTCACAAATAAATATTGGATAATCCTAAAAGTGGCTTAAAACTTCTATTGATCCTAAATATTATCGATGCTTGGTAAACATTGAAATTCATCTTACTTGTATTACATAAACGAACCTTATGAAAACAGTATGTGTTCTCACTTATAAAAATTTATTACTTTAATGAAAAAAAAATTAATATACATAATGGGTGAGCGTTTTGGGAGACTGTAAGGCTCATCCAGTTGTTGTAATAAATAAATAAATAAATAATGGAATTTCCGTATATGTCCTTAATCTATCTATCCTATTTAAGAGCTGCGCTCTTGTCGGTGGAGCTCTCGTCACTCATTATAATTTTCAGCGAGTCTCTTCACCTCTTGATACGACACGACACCAACTCCTACCTTGATCCGCCTGATGTAACTATGCCTTGGTCTCCCTCTTCCCCTCCTTCCTTCTATTTTACCTTCTATTATAATGTTCATAAGTTCGTCGTATTATATGAAATGCCCCAACATTTTTTCCCTTCTGTACTCAATAATTATAATTTGCCTCTTTTCCTTAACCCTAAGCAGTACCTCCTCATCATTAATTACTTAATAATGTTATTTATTTCGTCATTGCTATCATTGCCATTAATGGTATACTGCCAATTATTGTATTATGTATATATTACTCGAGGGACTGTAATACCGTCCATATTTGTACTCATTAAAATCGTAATTAAGTTTATTTTTTTTATAAATAACACGATCTTTAGCACCTAATGTTTTGGGCCGTTTTATTTTTAGATATAGTTGATTATATAAGTTGACTATATTTATCGAGTAAAAAGTATTATTAAATAAAATATGAATAGAAATAATTATATTAATCCAATATTAAACAACAAGATGAAAAGATTATTTGTAGTACCCAAAACAATACATACAAATCTAAAGGAACAGCTATGTTAAAGAAAATTTTCTCTTCCGTATACCTACAGCTGGATAAGATTTATTGCAAAGATATCGTGCCCATTCTCCACTGACATACGATATCCTGCAGTTTTATTGTCTTGGAGTTTGATAACTAAAGAGAATAAAAAGAGAACTTTTATTACTAAATTACTGTAATTGTATACATTTATCGATTTTTTATATAAGTGTCCATAATTATTATGTGGTTATTTGTATGGATTAACTATATTTTTGTATATTGTATAATTCATATCTTAGAAATTAAAGTAGATAATATGGAATTATTCTGTAAAATACAATAAACAGTGCGGCTAATTCATTTGGTATAATCGGGGCTTGTTTTAGATTCTTATATAGAAGGTAGTTTTATGTCATTAAACTATTTATTGCTGTATCTTAACATAGGAACGGTCACGTTATTTGATAACCAAGTGTCTCCATTAATCAATTTTCTTATTACTGTAATGTATGGAAATATTCGGGTGGGTAAGTAATTGAAAAGCTTTCTTTAGTTATGTGAATATCTAGTCAACCTATGTACTCATAAGTACCGGTAAATATTTCGTGTTCAACTTTGTACTTCTTTTTTTGTTTCTAACTGTGTCGTATACAAAAATTTGTTATGTCTAATATTAATATAATTGAATGTTTAATCTACATTGAAAATATCTTGTGCATTTATCGTAATTATTGCAATAAAAATGGAATAAAAAAATATATAGCGAATGCACATATTGTTATAGCATCAATTTTTTCTGTAACCATGTTCGTTTTTAACTTTACGTCGCTGTCTACAGAAATTCGTAAGTCGGCTGCCGAATTTTCAATACTGAAAGTTTCATTTAAAATTGTAAATTTCATTTTCATTTTGATAACACTATTTGGTAGTCTCCAAAATTCTAAAATTTTTGATGAGTTACTGACAAATATTTATAAAGCTCACGCTTTCTTTGAGACAGACGTCCGTTATCGGAGGATATTAAAAAAGATAAATATAATTTGTGCTATTCATAGCATAATCTTTATATACTTACGTCTACATTTGAGTTGGAATATCATACAACGTTCGAACAATAATCAAGGGGAGCCCAATTACTTTCATCTTATAACACTAATTGTTGTAAACGTGTATGACATATGGATACAAAGTCGATTTATCATTGAAATCTACATGTACACTATACTGATAATTATAATGGAAGCCCAATTACGATTTTTGACGAAATACGTGAAAAAAACTATAAAGCACTCACCAAAATCGTTCATGAAAAAAAGAGAGGATACTGTTGTCATCACTAAAGAAATGATTAAAGACTGGTCGAATATTTATTGTCGTCTGCACACGAGCTGCAAAAATATCAATATATGCTTTGGTACACAGGTAAATAATTGGTTTATTAATATTTTTTTTTTTATGCAACTTAGAATGGCAATCAATCTGATGGAAAGTGGTAACCGCGCCTATAGACGTGAACAGTACAATGGACATAACAGACTATACTGTTTCGCCCATGATACCCCTCATGCGTTGCTATTTCTGAGGACTCAGGTATTATTCCTCTGTACCCTGTAAATTTACTGACATATCCCACCCTTCAAACTGATAGACAGCCATGCAAATATAACTGCTTCTCTGTATTACATATTGTGAGCAAAACATTTAGTTTTTGCTTGTCAATATATATTTTTTTATTTGTTATCTAATTTGTAACTCATGAATACTCAAATTTATAAACATCCGTGCAATCAACTGCCAAATTTTAATTTACATACCTACCTATATTGTAATTATATTTGTACTAGAAATTTTCTTTTTCAGATACTATTTTCATTTCTCATATCAATAATACATCATATAACAGTATGTTATCGAGTAATAAATATATTAGTGAAAAAGGTAAGTAAATAATAAACCGGTCAGGTGCGAGGTAAACTCACACGCCGTGGGTTCCGTACTGAAATATATTAATTTAACATAAAATGTTCTTTATTCCATATCTTATACAAAATAGTTGCCTAATTGTTATTTTTACTGATACTACAATTCATAATTTTTTTAGGCAATAATTCTAGTTAAAAATTGGAATCTATGTTTATTTTTAAGATTTTTTGATAATTCTTGTTTTCTAATAAAAATTTGAATTCAAACACTACAAATTATAATAAACTACTTATATATCTATGTACAAATTCAACAATCATTTAACTAGAATTACTTTTCCACAGGTCGTTTATCACCATTTTGGAAGTGTGCAATTTCTATTTACGACATTTTTTTATTTGGTGTTAGTATTCCCAATGATGCTCTACGGGCAGAAATTATCTAATGGATTGGCAAATTTTAAAACCACTTTAGCAAAGTTACATATCATTTTACTACAGATGCGTAAGTAATTTTTTTATTATTCATTGCATTTATTTATTCCGTTAAAGGATTTTTTTTGTTAAAAAAATTATACTACAATCTAATATATAAAATTCTCGTGTCACGGTGTTTGTTACCAAACTCCTCCGAAACGGCTTTACCGATTTTCATGAAATTTTGTGTGCATATTGGGTAGGCCTGAGAATCGGCCAATATCTATTTTTAATACCCCTCAATGATAAGGGTGACCCAACCCTAAAATTTTTTTTTTGACATTTTTTTTTATTTTTATTTTAATATGATTTAGCACTGCAAAATACATACAACTTTAAATTTTCATCGTGATTTTTATATGCTGCAATAGGGTTGCCAGATGGCAATCCAATGTAATAATTGTAGTAGGATAAATTTTCATGTTAGTTTGTAAGTTCTGAAAATAATGTATATGGTAAAACAACGTTTGCCGAGTCAGCTAATTTTCTATTAAAAAGTATCCCATTGAAAATAAATATTTTTAGTGAGGTAGAAGCCAGAAATTCTTAGCGTCTTAACCGACTTCAAAAAAGGAGATTCTGAATTTGGTTAAATTCATTAATTTATTATTATATATAATATATTGAATAGAAAATACTTATTGCCAGAAAAACACTTGGTTATAACAGAAAATAGAGTAATATTATATATAAAAAGTGTCTTATATTAGGCAAAAGGAACAGCTGATGCTGTGAGTGCCCCAGTGCAATGTGTACAGCTGCACAGCGCTGGTTTTGACCAATTCTTAACAAAATACGACAAAAATACAAACAGCAATACTGCAATTGCATGTTACAAGAATGTCTTCATAACTCCATCAGTTATAAACAGAATTTAAAAATTATTTTTTCTCTGAAAGGATATGCTTGCAGCTTCATCTCATAGAAATTTTATCAAAATCGATTCAGTAACTTAGTTTTCAGATCAAAGTAACCATAGTTAAAGCTGTTTTTTTTTTTATGAAACTCATTCTTAAATTATAACTATAAATAGAGACTGTTAAACTTTAGCTTTACTCTAATTTTTTGGGGTACCTTGTTGTTATAGTATGCACAATTGGATAAATGGGGGGACGGATTGTTACTAATGGAGTCTAAGGAACCCATTGCTAGCAATATACCCAACCAGGTCAACATCCACGTAGTCCCCTCTGGAAACCATCGTGCTGAATTCGAAGTGTATTCATCACGATAGGCCAACTGACCTGTCTCATCATCCTCACCTATCATCATTCACTAGTACCCCGCTAGTGTCGGTATAACGATAGCGCAAACGGGGTTACCATTCCATCATCACGCATTAAAAAAAAATTGGAAAAATGACAATAAAATAAAACTTTTCTCCTATTTTTTTTTTATTTCTTTCTGTATGACAGGAATGTATTGACAGATCGGAATAAAGTGGCCTATTAGTCTTTCTCCACCTCTAATTGATATAGACTGTAAATTAAATGTCATTACAATTAATTAAGCTTCTAAAACGCCAAGATAACTGTTCTACAGTAGTAATACAGAACATAAAATTTTAATATTTAAAAAATTAATAGTTTACATTTTTTTGTTCTGGCAACGTCAATTTTATATATATACATATATATATATATATATATATATATATATATATATATATATATATATATATATAAAGAATATTTGTTCTAAGTGGCAATACTGTATTGTAATCTTTTCAATAATTACGCCACGTGGACAAGGTGGAGTGTTATATCAATTTATTAGTGTTGGTTCAATAAACTATGATAAATTAAAAATAAGCATTTTCATTAGCAGTAACAAATAAACAAAAATACTTTCATATCACTACGTAGTATAAAACAAAGTCGATTCCCGTCTGTCTGTCCCTATGTATACTTAGATCTTTAAAACTACGCAACGGATTAGTTTTTTTAATAGATAGAGAGATTCGAGAGGAAACTTTATATGCATAATATAGTAGAGAGACACTGATAATTTTAGAGGTTTCTAATGTAATGTAATGAGAGCCAGCGGCACTACTTAGTATCAGCATTGCACTCGCGCGAAGCCGGGTCGGGTCGCTAGTTTAAAATACTAGTAAAACACCTAAAAAATTCTTTTTTTGCTTTTTATATTTAAACTATTTTGTATATATTTTATATTTAAACTTCAACTATGTGTTTCAAATAAATTATATTTCATATATCTATACTTTGTACTTATGTACCCTTTTTTACTTTTTTCAGAACCAGACGTGCCCATAGTAAAATCTGTTAAAGACTTTCTGCATCTTGTTATGATCCAGCCTTTAGAGTTGAAATTAATCATGCCAACTTTAATAATGGGCATGAACCTACTACCCTTGTCAATTGGACTCATAATAAGCAATCTAGTTGTTATTTTGCAATTTAATCACATCGTATAATTTTTTTCGAAAAGTATAAAAGTATTTATAAATTATGATTGTATTACAATTTGCCTGCCGACTTGTGAAATAGTATTATAGTAAAAAAAATAAATTATAACATATATTATATAACCTGTAATCATAAAAACTAAAACCTTTTACACAATTTTAACTACTTATTACATTCTTTATTACTTTCTTTCAAATTGGGAATTTGACTCGAAAGAAAGGGACAAGCAGTTCAATAGCTAAAATAGGTTTATAAGGCGTTTGAAGTTTTTAAGAATAAGAGGGTAAGAGTATATTTTCTGTCCAACTTTGCTATAGAGCAAAATATTGATGACTACCATCACAGAATATTAATTTGTTAATACTTATTACTTATTAAGTGGTACTAAATATTCTTATGTTTTTTGTATGTATTTGCATGGTATTTATACGTACATCTTTTCCCAAGAGACTACAGCATGGGGTTCTTCAAAAGGGGGTAAAGAGGTTTCTTCGGGGTCGGCAACGCACGCGTAATACCTCTGGTACTGCAGGTGTTCATACACTACAGTAACCACTTACCATCAGGTGAGTCATATACTTGATTGCCACCTCAGTGGTATAAAAAAAAACATCTTACAAAATATAATGGAGTAAAATATTATTAACTTTTTAGTCACCAATAGATCAATGAAAGAAACTTTAGTCTCTTCATACACAAACAGTAAATAAAATGTCTCAAATAAAAGGAATTCAATATAATAAAAAAATTTCACATTTCTTATATACGTATATTGTATATACATATATAAGTAACGATTTGTTGCTGCATTCTAAATTTCAAAATCTAACAACGCTGCAGAATTGCCCCGGGAAACAGGTAGCAATAATATAATTTAGCAATCTAAACTATTAATGCCTTGCAATTTATATAAATAAATGAATGTATTGTATTTGCAGTCTCTAAGTAAGTTAGTACAAGTATATTATACTACATGTATATGTATGGTTGTATCCATTACTCTCGATTCTGTCCTATATAAATATAAATAACAATATCATAGATAGACAAATCGAAACGACATGGTAAACACGGTATAAATGGTGGGAGAGTGAAAAGTCATGTTAGGGTCGCATTTTCTTATAGACTTCCATGGGATATATGTATAGCAGAGGCGTTGTACCCATTCGCCTGTGACAAGGCGCCCTACGGCTATTATTGTCTTTAATAAACTTTGGGGTTCTGTAAATAATGGAATAAAAATAGATTATGTTTCACAAAAAAAAACTCCAACTTGAATTGTGGCAAAATCAGTAATTTTGATTTAAAAACTAAACTACTAGACTAATTTTGACAAATTTTCTGTAGGACCAATCTGAAATAATATTCTTTAAAATAAAAAAAGAATTTTTCAAGTAGGTTTAAAAATTATGAAGTTAAACCTAAGAGTATATAGATAGAGCATGGAGTCTCAAAAACTGACCAACTAATTGTCAAATTAGCTCTTTCGCTTCGCTTTCTTTATAATATTCGTAGTTATTATTGTTTCTTAAAAATTAAGTAAATTTCATCATCCTTCACTGATTTTCCAGCGTAATCCAATAGTGGAGGCGGTGTTAACATCCCATTTTCAGCTATTAAAAAACACCCACTGTATCTAAATTATGTATACAGTATTAAGTATTAGTATACAGTTACGTAAAAACCAATGGCAGTAGTTTAATTAAAACGTTCATTAGATACATAATGGAATTACACATAATGTAATGGTGATTCTGATTTTAAGTGGATTTACCCAAACTTGTATATGTATGTAAGTTGAGAACATTTTAAAGTTTTTTTATTGTGTATAATCGTCATTTAAGAGTTATTATTAAAGGTTTATTAACGTTAAAAACGCAGCAGTTTTTTTTTTTACAAAGTTTCTATGCCAATAGATGGTAAATACGTAATGTAAAATATAGAATGACTGTTAATACAAAATGTCTAGGACTAGACTTCTGTCATTTTCTACACTTATATATTACTTTTAGCTCGATTAGTTTTCAGTGTGTGTATACTGCTATTTCAGAGAGTGAACAATTTGACTTTCTGTCTAAGAGTGCGTAATATACAGCGATATCTATATATTGTAGTTATTTATTTATTTATTTATAAAAGACACACCAACAATATGCTCACAACAATGAAGCAAACAATGTACAACGATATAAGCAAGTAAAAAGTGAAAAACTACTATTAAAAAATGCTTAAATCTAAGTTACCTTGAACAAAAACATCTCACTCCTCACTACCAAGCTTAAGACCATATGAACACATAAATTAAAGGTGTATACAGCTCTCACAGGTAAGCGTCAATTTATACTAAGTAAAAATTATACAATTAGAGAAGACCTAATTATCAATCCATATTATTAATAAGCCTAGTAAACTGCACTAAAGAATCACCAAAGATTACGATATCATGGTCAACGTTTACGGCTTTATTATAGGATCATAACATTCTGTTGAGGGGAGAATTAGATCCTAAGATAGTACGACAAGCGTATATTGAAAATGTGTTAACTATTTTAGCAGTTCTAATATTGAAATCAAGCGTATATCCTTAAGAAAATCAGGTATCAAAAAAAGGCCATTTAAAATCTTGAACAATATTATAAGATCTATAACCTTTCTACGCTGACTCAGTGACTTCATCCCGAAGAATTCCAGACGATCAGCATAAGACGCAGTTATTGGACATAATTTCTCTTTGTAAGCCAAGTAACGTGTGAAACCTCTTATTCGATGTATAATATTAAAATGAAGACACTGATCAAAATTAATATATTCAACTAATTAAAATAAATGATGAATTTTGGAACCCAATATATTGATATCAGAGCGGTACCAATATTACCCATGCCTATTATTAACTATTGTTACTTCTGTCCTGGTTAGTCCATTAGGTACTTAGTATTTAATGTACCAAGTTCCAAAACTTCTTTTTTATATTATTCCTTTTTTAAATGCTATATTCATTTCTCATAGTTACAATATGTTACATAATAGTATTGTATGTTACCAAGTAATAAACGTAGTAATAAAAAAGGTAAAGAATGTAATATAAATCATACCTGATGTATTTAATAATCATTTATAGAGGGTGAAATCAAAATGAGTTCTATCATTGAACATTGAACATACCCAACGAGAAATTGGTAAAAAAACAAAAAACAATGAAGAGCCTCCCATGCTAAATTGACAACTGGATGCGCTGTCAGCTACACTCAGTGTATGCGTATTTCCGAAAGCAAAATAATCGATATCTACTCGTATTATTGACATATAGTGACTATATGTTATTGAATCAGTAGTTAGATATGTCGAATATTTGCAGTTTATGACGGATTTTGCCAACAAAATCTTATTTTTTTTTTTTTATGTAACTGAGAATGCCAAACAATCTAACGGCCCCCCTGATGGGTAATAAAAACCGCCATCTATAGGTATGAACAGCACCACGGACAACATGAAACATGGTATTCATGGACCATATTGTTTCTGTGTTCGCTTAGCATTGTGTTATCACATGACGTACTATAGTAAAAAAGTAAATTAAGGTCCAAAAAAAAACGACTTCAATTGTGGCAAAACTAGTGATATTGATTTAAAAACTAAACCAGTGAACCAATTTAAATAAAATTTCAGTTTTAAAAGATTTTAAATTTTAAAAGATTTAGAGCTGACTAAGTTATGACGTAACAAACATTAAAAAAAATACAAGCGAAATTAAGGACCTCCTTCTTTTTGATGTTGGTTAAAAAACATCGATGATACTCGTCATGTTTTGCCATTTCTGAGAACTATATTGTCATGCCTCCGTACCTTGTAATTTTATCGCCATATCCCACCGTTCAAACTAAAACACAGCCTAGCAAGAACAACTGTTTTACGGCAGAATTACCAGTCAGACAGAGATGCCTATCTCTGTCTGACGTTGACGACTTTTTTTATACAAAATCTTCATTTATTTTGCTAATTTATAATTTTATTATCCTGCCCCCACCATCGCTCCCTCGTAAGGCTTTACACATGTAGAATTTGGGAAGTCAAAGTTAGACAAAGTTAAAATAATTCAACATGGCCGACCGCTAATTCACGAATTTCCTCCATAAAATATACAATACCCAGAAGTTGTTATAGACATTCGCAGGAAAAACAAAATTAAAACATTACTAACTTTTGATTTATACAAATTCAATGCTAAAATATCTACATTTAACCATCCACAGATCGTTTATCCCTATTTCGGCGGTATTCAAATGGTGTATATACTGTTTTATTACATGGCGATAGTATTTCAATCATGTTTTATGGGCATGTTTTATACCCAGTGGATGGTGTTATTTGAAAACCACTTTGGCAAAGTTATATATCAATTTAACGCAGAAGCGAATGAAAGCACTTTTTATTTTAATTCCTAACAAGAATATATCTCTGATTTATACATTTTGATACAAGGAATATTGTTTTACTATATATTTCTATTATAAATGAATTTTTTTCAGCCATCTTTTCCACCATTGTGCAGGGAAGATTACTCATTAGCTCTGAACGCCAAAGAAAAGGCCGACCTTCTGCATATCAGTGATATGTTACAGATTAGTAATATTCATTGCAGCCGACAATATAGTAGATGCATCATACGAGTATACCGGTCACACAAACATCTCGCGGGCATATACGGATAAGTGCCGAAATAGATTATTGTCTGAATTCGAAATTAACTTGATTAAATTTTGATCCGGGGCAAACACTATTATATCGTGCTATACAGCTGTGCAAAAAAACTTCCCGTAGGTATTGAGAATAGTCCGTCTATATATATAGTAAGAAAAATGTATATATGTATGTATATATATATGTATATGTATATATATATATATATATATATATATATATATATATATATATGGAGGTTTATATTTATTTTTTCAAATATATATAATAATTTGTAATTTATGTAATTATTTGTTTGAATTTCTGTTTTGCACTACTCACTACTTCATATGCCACTGTGTTAGGTTGACTGGAAGAAGTCTCTTTTAGAGATAAGTTCGCCTTTGCTAACATTGTTACTGTATGTTTTAGTGCAATAAAGAATATATAAACAGAATCTTGTTCGATTCAACCCTAAGAAAAGATCTTCTGCGCATTCACCGCAAAAAAAAACGCCGTTTGTCGTATTTCCTCGCTTTAAAAGCAATTCTTTTGATAATAAGTCTAAGGTACCTTGGCGTTGATACCAGTTTTGTGAACATTTGAATGAAATGGCCTGCAAAAAAGTGCAAAAAAGTAGATGTTAACTCAATAGAGTAAGATGGTATTTTAGGCCAAAATATCGCTTTTTGCAATTGTATAAAGCTTAAGCCGGTCATATATGGAATACTCTTTTCACCTATGGGCTATTGGACCGCATTCAAAATTGAGCAGTTTGAATTATTAATGATCAGCGCCTTACTATCCGACTCGACCCACTGAAACTGCGTAGAGACATTGCATCTCTATGCATCTTTTATCGAATTTATCATGGGGAGTATTTTGAGGAATTGTTCGAATTGATACCTGCTGCTGATTTTCACCTTCTTACAACCTGCCACAAACTAAAGTTCCATCTCAACCATCTGAATAACGGTCCTTTATCTTGCGTTGCGCACTTTCTTTCATGTACAACCACGCTTTAGTATCAACTTCCAGCAACAGTATTTTCAAACTGGTATGACATCGTAACCTTCAATAAAAGAGTACATACCATTTTAAAAAGCCGGCAGCATGCCTGCTGTTCTTCTGGTGTTGCGGATACTCATAGGCGGCGGTAGTCATTTGCCATAAGTGAACCGCATGCTCGTTTGCCCCCTATATTATAAAAAACAAATTTAACCTTTGGAATATAAATTACTCATGTCAACCTTTCCCATGGGTATAGACCTACCCTAGCTCACCATATAAAGCTATTCAGTTTCACAGACAAATAATAGAATGTCGAGTATTATTTTTTTATGTTATCTTATATAAGAATAACGTAGAATTTATAAGTTTTTTATTCATTTATTCCACAGATCCATCATGTATGTAATAATGGGGCAGAGGCATTGACATTTCCGGGACAATTTGTAAAAAGAACTAACGCATCCCCAAATTGGAATTCAGTTAGGGAAACAAAACGCAAATCGAAATTCGAGTTTCGGGTAATAGACATTGTTTTTCACCGTAAGATTTTTTTTTTTTTATAAATTTTTTTTTGCTTACTATTTATTTCCCGTGGCTTTTCTGACCTAATTCAAAAATAAATTCTTTATATTAAGTAGAATATAACCTACTTGTATACCAAATTTCATTTAAACCTGTTCAGATAGTTATTTAACATGCAAGCACACGAATATCTTTACGAAATTTCACATTTATAATATTGCTAGAATAATTCTTATTATTGTTTTATCGCTTTATTACAAAGGATAAATTATCTTCATTGAAACAAATAATATTATATTAGTACCTATTAGTACTTAGTATTATGCATAAATCATATTAAATCGCTCACACAAAAACAGCAAATTAATGAAAACAAAAAACTAAAGATTAAATGGTAATACACAAAAAAACTAAATTAGCGTAAGTAGCTCGGTACTCAAAATTATTGGATTGATTAAAATTGAAATTAAATTTATTCTTACAATAAAATACTTTGTAGAATTCCAGTAGGTAAATAACGGAAAATATTTACTATTTTTGTAGCATTTCATTAATGAAACTTCGTAATAAAATTATTCTGATGAGTGTACAAGCAACCAACCCCTACCACGTGTTCTTGTGACGGTCGATTCAACTGACCACAAACAATAAATAAAAGAATTGCATCTATTTTGAAAGTCTTTGTCTAGATAAATATATTTTACGAAAATAATTTGAGCAAAACCATAAATTATAAATTTCGCATAGCATATATAAATTATTTTACATATAAGTCCGGAAAGCGATAATCAAAAATAACTCTTTTTTTATTCCATGTAAGTTCGTTGTCATTTTTTAACAATTTTTTTAACGAACTAGAGGGCAAACGAACGTGCTGCTCATCTAATGATAAATGTTTGCCGCCGCTCATTGGCACAATTTGATAATGATTTTGAACAACTTTTCTATCATAAGTTCAGGTTTCTCCCGGTAGGTATTTTTATCCTTTTACTCCCAAATACATGGGCCGATAAAGGAAACACTAGGTAACATGTCGTATAGGGAGATCAAGGATATGGCCTGGGATAGAGCTGGCTGGAAGAAGATGCATGAATTAGGTGCACCGACAAGAGGAAACTCTTAAATGAAAAAAACTCCCAAATTATGCAAGTGCCTATGTACCTATGTATATATGTTTGTACTGTCATCCCTTTACAGAAACAAAATGCCCAAACCACCGTTTTGGTAATTAACTAAAATTAATATTCTATAATTAATTTACATGCATGAATACTTAATGGGCGATTATGAAAATAAAATATTATTCATATATGATTCCATAACAGGCTGATTCTCGTTATTGAATAAATTTACAAAGCCATTATAAGTAGGATTAAAATTCATAGTCATATCCGTTGTGCATTGTCGTCTATGTAGATAACGAAAAAGTTTTTAAAATGAAAAAGTCAGAAATTAAATATCGAATTCGATGTGACTATAATTTTATTTGTTTTGCATTAGTTTTATAATAGTTAATGGTTAAATTGGTATAAGAAAAAAGAAATATAAAATAAACAAAACTACAGCAATGTTTACACATGTATGCAATAACAAATATTATTAAATATTTTTTATTAAAATTTAAGATTTGTAATATCATTCATACAACATAGAAATAGTACACAAGTTTGGCATTAAAAAATTTAAATTCTCATAATCGTATATTCACAAATAATTGTTTTTCAGAAATAATTTCGTCACATGTGAACCAATGGTACCGCGGTAGCATTACCCGAAATCGAAATAAATAAATATCGGGGGCATTAACGAAATACGATACGCGAAGTCAGTCAGATTGTCGGTTGACATTTGTTCGATATGATAGGATTTCGTTTTTGCTGCCAACTCGAGCTGTTATAATAATTATATATAATACAGACTGACTAAATAACTGCTATAATATCAGCGTTAGTGTTCCATCTATATTTATTATTATATTTATAGATTTACCAGAGGCAGATTTGATACAAGTACAAACGAATAAATTCTCTTTATTTATGTTGCTAAATAGCTTGCTTATTGGTCACTTGATTAGAATTATTTCATTTAATTTCGCAACCGTTATTATGCGTGTTGGGGCTAATACAAAAGACCATGGAAAGGTCGTAGTTTTTCTGTCTGAAAAGCCTGTCTATCAATAATAATAATATTAAAAGTTTACATAGTACCGATAGTCCTCTAATCTACAGATGTCATTCCCAACCATTTACACCATAGTCTAAAACAAATAGGTCTACAAAAAAATCTCTACATTTCCCTATAAAAGGCTGTCATATTAAATACTTGCAGAATAGTCAGAAAATTCTTAGATATAGATGAGGATGAAGTAGCCACCAAGTCATACACAAGCATAACCTTCCATACAAACATACATACTGTACTTTCTTGGTCACGTACCCGTATGTGTAATATATTTACCAGCACTAAAAGCTGAGAAATTTAAAAGGCAAGTATAAAAATAGTATTAGTATATGTGCTACTGCCATCATACTAACAGCAGTGAAATAAAATAAAATCTTACTAATTAACTAAACAGTGATAAGGACTTTCGCAAAATAATACCTAAATCAATACAAAAGCTTACTTATGACAATGTTTGATTTAAATATTAAGATATAGTTACAAAAGTACAAGGCTCAATTTGTAGCCCAAGATTTTCATATTACAAGGGATAGGTCATAGATCTCGGCTAATACCTATTGTACTATAAATATACATAGAATACTGTAGCACCGTTTACAAATCCTACGCTTGTCTGCCACTTGTATATATAAGATATTCTTATTTTAATATAATATATGCAATTGTAGTTTTAGAGTAGGTGCACACGTACCTATTCTCTAAAACTACATACGTAAGTAATTTAAATATTATGTTTCTATTTTATCTAGATTTAGTTTTATAAAACCCACTAACCAACAGATCATAAAGCTAGATATTAATCCTTCCTTACCACAAAGCAGATCATAAATAAAAGCACTCGACTTCAGTACGGTATACTATCGCTGCCTTCCGGGCGACTGGCCGCTCCACTTGAAGGATAGCCGTTGAAAAATACTTGTAACACCGCAAAAGTGGCCTATATGGACCTTTATAAGCCAGTAAATGGCAGTTTAACCCATTTACGGTAAGCTATTTATAACGTTATGAACTAAGGTGAAAATAGCCAAGTATGTAATATACCAGTAAAGTAGTAAATTATAAATACGGATTACACAAAGTTTACTTTATTAATAGCGGTCTTTAGAAGAAACAATAAGAAGAGACGATTGGACACAATATATAGTCTGTATTCTGTTTCATTTGCTTTTAATAAAAAAGGGTTCTCAATTCGACTGAATTTTTATACTCGAAGAATTTAAAAATACTTTCCATCTATTAAAATTTGACTATAAATATTATACACACTCATATCTTCGTTACCTACGCGCATACCTACTGTTCCTATCTAAAGAGTACTTACGTAATACAGCTTTTGTGGTTTTTGCTATTACCCACTCGGTTTACGAGGTAATCTTTAGCGCCATCTGTGTTAGTACTTCCATTCACATAATATATTTGATATTATGTAAGTTTTTATACCTACATACATAAATACAGTCGGTATGTATTTATTATTTATTTCCAAGTACATTTTGATGAATTTCATACACATAATAGAGAAATAAGACTCTTTGAAATTGTCAATTTAAACTTCGTGTTATATATAAGAGAATTTTCTTTGACGACAAACAGCTGTGCCTGCAAGGCTTGTTTCAATTTGAAGGAGGACTCCGACAGGTGTTATTAGTTTTTAACCAACTTCAACAAAAAGAAGATAGTTCTCAATTCCGTCGTATTTTTTTATGTCATCACTTCTGATTCTGTCAATCCATTTGGAAAATTTTATTTTTATCTAAAAACATATGATTACAGATTAATCCCATAGAAATGTTATCAAAATCGGTTTGGAGGTTTAATTTTTAGATTAAAATAGCTAATTTTGTCACAATTAAAGTCGGTTTTTTTATGGGATTGCGTCTTTAATTATCGGCAATGATAACGCATAAGAAGTTTTACTGTGTACTTATTCTATAACATCCATGTTGATATTCATGTTTATAAATGACGGTTGACACCTTTCTACTAGGGGATTTTATTTACTTATTATTCCATGTTTAAAAATAAAATTACAAAAGAAAATTCTCAGAATATTTCGATATAAGTTTTGAACTATTACTTGTCTATTCAACGAATCTTAAGCTACTTTGTGTTTATTTAAGGTAACAATTACTTTAAGAACTTTATTTTGACTAAAAATATTATGTGTGTATTAACAAGGACTCTCAGTGAACAGTGCAAACTAAACAAGCATATGGCCCAACTAGGTTTATTCCCAAAAAGTGTTTGCAGATGATTTGTCTCAATGAGGAAGAAATGCCGTGGCACTTAATTTGTAATTATAGCCTACTCATATATAAACGAAAAATCTTCTTTGGAAAATATACACTATTTTTTTTTATACAACTTAGAATGGCAAACAAGCTGACGGCCCACCTGATGGAAAGTGGTAACCGTCGCCTATAGACATAAGCAGTACCATGGACATAACAGAGTATACTGTTTCGCCTATGATACCCCCCATGCGTTGCCATTCCTGAGGACTCAGGTGTTATTCCTCTGCACCCAGTAAATTCACGCCATATCCCACCCTTCAAACCGAAACACAGCGATGCAAACACAGCTGCTTCACGGTTGAAACACGAATGGGACAGAGGTACCCAAGCAAACGACTTTTGTACAAAGTCTCCCTCTGGTAATATAAATCCACGCCAGTGAATGATCAGTGTTTTGTTAGTAATAAATTCTATCAAACCTATTGCTAGTCAGATCATAAACGTGATTTTCACGTGATCGTTCCTAAAAATCATCGTCATTAAAAATTGGTAAATCATCACAATAGGCTAACTAACCTGCATTCATTCACACTTACTGCTTTTCTGCCAGCATATACCGATAGCGTTGAATTTATCACTTCATTTCACCCTTTTAAAAAATCGGTGATAATCTAAATACTACTAATATCCTACCGCTATCATATGAATGAAGCAATCAGATCCATCTGATTGAGTAAGAATAAGTAGGGTATCTCATTTCCTTCATTCGTTGTCACCTGTACCATCAATCACCACGCCAATCGCCGTATCAGCCGATTGCATTCCCAAATCGACATTGACTGATTCAGGACTTCTCATCTACTTGATACACTAATGGTAATACAATTTAAGGAGTATTCTGTAATTTAAAATGCTAAGAAATATCGTTATGTACACGTTTTCTCTATTATTATTAAAACAAATAAAGAATGACTTAAATGGTGTAGTTTAAAAAGAGTGAAGGAGGAATGGGCAGCAGCATCCCTCTTAAAACATCTCCAAATCCTAACTGCCTGCTTGGCAGGCGGATTGGCAACCGCAAAAGTAAAAAGCTGATATGGTGATATATTTGATTTGAAAGTACTTATAAAAGAGTATATTAAAATAAGTATTAAGTAACATTTTCCATTCTTCCATTCGCTTTTCACTTTGTAGTTTCAGGATAAAGAAATATTTCAAAGGTATGGGATGATTATTACATTCGTAGTTAAAGTTTGTCATTGCTTCCATGCCCTAACATTAATTTTACGGGCACAGAAGCCTACATATAAGTGATAATATAATATGATATTTATTACCAAAGTTAAAATGACACTCTGGAAAGTAATTTTACGGAATAATTCTCAATTAGAATAGGCTCCAAACTCGATTCGGTATTCAGATCCGTGGGGATATGTCGACTAATCCCAACATTGTCTTGATTGATATCTGCTCGAGCTGTGATTCAGACAGACTCGGTTTGAATCTGCTTTATTTAATTTATTTTGCATGCAAGCAATTACACGGAGACACAAGGGAACATAGAATGGTATCCTATTTAATTCTGCTTTATTAACCAACGTTCAATCTCACAATTCAATGATCCGGATATATTCAAAAGAGTGTACTGTAATGCTACAAAATATTAATATGAGTGTATATTGTACATCTATATCTGTTAAATTTATAATTGTAAAATCAAACTGTCATTTGAAAAAAGTCGGTCATGTGCAAACGAACACACACACCGAGGGTTCCGTATATTTATATATATGTATAAATATGAGATAAAATGAATTTTATTGTATTTCTCATACGAAAGAGTCATCTAATAGTTATTGTTATTACAATTCGTAATTTCAAAATTTGGGCCATAATTGTTTTTAAAAAACTGGGCCACTGACTTAGGCTAAAATTTTTTTAAAAGGTTTCTTGATTACTTCGCAAAAATGGTCATAATTAGAATTAAATAATGTTAATTAAATAAAACAATGTTTGTTTTATTTTTCCTATAATATTCTTATATTACTACAATTATTTCAGATTTTTCGCTTCAGTAACTTCGGAGTTAATGAGCACTACGCAGCATAAAAATAAATAAAGACCAGTTTTAAAGTGTACAAATAGAGCCCGTTCAAAATTTTGAAATTTTGAGTACCGTTTTTGGTCTCTCTAGCAAAGAAAATAAAAATAGTTTTTGAAATAATTCTAATAGAATATATACGAGCCAATAATATGTAAAACTGTTTCAAATTTCAAATCGATAGCATCATTAGTTACTAAGATATAACGCTGTGACAGAAGGACAAACGAACGGACAGGCGGACGGACGGATGGATGAATAGACGGACGTACTTAGTCGCTCCATAAGATTCCTTTGTATCTTTTTGGTACGAAAGCGTTAAAAACGCCATTTGAATCGGCAGTAGAATAATAAAAAAATAACTATTCAAAATTGCTTATAATTAAATTTACTTGAAATAATAAAAAAATAACTATTAAAAAATGCTTATAATTAGATTTACTTGAATAAAAAATATTATTGTTCTTATATCATCTAATATTTAAATGGATTTAATTAAAATTTTCTTATGATTATAAATATTTATTGAGAGCTAAGTGTAGGCGTAGATAGCGAAAAAATAAGAGCAAAAAAATTCCTCGTCAAGAAATAATACTTAATAGTAGTACCAGAGGGAGACTTTGTACAAAAGTCGATTGCTTGGGTACCTCTGTCCCATTCATGTTTCAACCGTGAAGCAGTTGTGTTTGCATGGCTGTGTTTCGGTTTGAAGGGTGGGATATGGCGTGAATTTACTGGGTACAGAGGAATAACACCTGAATCCTCAGGAATGGCAACGCATGGGGGGTCTCATGGGCGAAACAGAATACTCTGTTATGTCCATGGTACTGCTCATGTCTATAGGCGACGGTTACCACTTTCTATCAGGTGGGCCGTCAGCTTGTTTGCCATTCTAAGTTGTAAAAAAAAAAAAAAAAAACACGTGTACGTACCTAATTAATAGGTACGTAGTATTTGGCACGGAGAATAACACAGCCATACTTTTATCCCGGCCACGTGGACATAATCTTATAATTTAATTTAAATTTATATAGTTATACTAGCTGACTCGGTAAACGTTGTTTTACCATATACATTATTTCTAGAACTATACATGAAAATATATCGTACTACAATTATTATATTCGATTGTCATTTTGCAAACCTATTGTAGCATATAAAAATTGCAATTAAACAATAGAGGTTGATAGTAAAAGCGTGAAAATTTGAATTTGTATGTATTTTTCAATGCTAAATCATAATAAAATAAAAATAAAAAAAAATTGTTTAAAAAATATAAAAATTAATTTTAGGGGTAGGTCACCCTTATCATTGAGGGGTATGAAAAATAGATGTTGGCCGATTCTCAGACCTACCCAATATGCATACAAAATTTCATAGAAATCGGTAAAGCCGTTTCGGAGGAGTTTGGTAACAAACACCGTGACACGAGAATTTTATATATTAGATTTACATTATATTATTTCATTGTACGAAGGCTGGCTAAATTCAATCAATTTCAATTAGGAGGACCTCTAATAATTGAAGCCTACTAAATCACGTTAAATTGAATACCGGGAGAGCACATTTCGTAATTTGTGGTTACAACTAAGCTTTACCTATTACGCTCGGTAGTCCAACACAAATTAATAAGCATTATTTTGTTCACAGCGTAACAATGAATGCCACGCAATATTCGTTATTCAGAAAGTGTGACTTCTATTACACCGTACTGTGAATTGGCGTGAATTTACTGGGTACTCAAGAATGACAACGCATGGGGGGTATCATGGGCGAAACAGCATACTCCGTTATGTCCATGGTACTGCTCATGTCTATAGGCGACGATTACTTTTCATCAGGTGGGCCGTCAGCTTGTTTGCCATTCTAAGTTCTATAAAAAAAGGTTGTATGCTTATTTGCCACCTTTGTGGTATAAAAAAGAATCTTAAGTAAATAAACACATCACGTCATGTTTTGCGTTTTTGCTTATTAAAAGGACTTGGTAACTTCATAAAAGATCTTATGTTTAAAATCTTTGCATAATAAATACATACAACGATATACTGATTTATGTTAAAGTATAGTTTTTTTTTTTTATACAACTTAGAATGGCAAACAAGCTGACGGCCCACCTGATGGAAAGTGGTAACCGTCGCCTATAGATATGAGCAGTACCATGGACATAACAGAGTATACTGTTTCGCCCATGATACCCCCATGCGTTGCCATTCCTGAGGACTCGGGTGTTATTCCTCTGTACCCAGTAAATTCACGCCATATCCCACCCTTCAAACCGAAACACAGCCATGCAAACACAACTGCTTCACGGTAGAAACACGAATGGGAGAGAGGTACCCAAGCAATCGACTTTTGTACAAAGTCTCCCTCTGGTGTAGTTTTAATTTTAATCTATTTTAACATGTTATTAACAACCCGCTAAATGAATATTCTGCATATATTATTTAAAAAAGAAAATCGAAACGAAAAAAAAAACGAAGCTATTCTTGTACTGCATCAAAGATAGTAAGATAGCAAATCTTACTATCTTCGATGCAGTACAAGAATAGTTTCGTTTTGAAGAGATTTCCTTTGGTGAATGGTGAATTTATATTTCTATCTAGATATATATTGTACATATATATATATATAATCATCTTTTTTAATATTTTTTTAATTCAATTCACTCATAATCTTATTTTCTGATATTGCTCACAACTTAGGTTACATGTTTATTTTTGTTATTTACTTAATTTTCTTACACTGTATAATTATGTTAAAGTGAATGCTGTTAATATCTATAATAGGCATGTGCATTAATATTGTATTATATTTAATGTTTGTTATACCTATATGTTATAATGCAATATGCTGTTGGTGTTCCTTAAATAAATAAATAAATAAATAAATCTACTTTTTAGATAATCTCGCAAAAAGTAAAGAAACGTGGCTACTGAGGCACGATGAATAACGTCTCAAACATTATTTATAGTATTGAAGACTTAAACATCATCTTAATGCTCATTTAATACAATTGTTAAAAAGTTAAAAATATCTGCTAATTCTAATTACAACAAATTTGTAGAATGACAATATTCGTAAACCCACTTTCATAAATTGTCACTTAATAAAAACTAAAGGAAAAAAATCGAAACACCAACGGAACGGTGTGTATGTCAGTCGTATTAATCAAGTAGAAGTTTTGCGGTCGTATTAACGAACAATGAAACAGAAACGTGTCACCATTGTTGAATGAAACTCCGGCTTATGACTGAGTGAAATTCTTAACAACGATAATTAGAACGAACTGCCCATTGTGTTGAGGAAATCATTATGGCCTACCACTTGGAATTGATCTCCCTACCTTGAATATTCCTCCTAGTTTCCACAAGCATGTCTCTTTTGAGAGAACAAGATCGACTGAACGTTGTTTCTTGAAGTATTTTTTATGAAGTGTGTCCCAGTAAAGAAAGTTTTAATCATAAATTAAAATTATGTTTTCGGTATTATAACTTTTTTTTTATACGACTTAGAATGGCAAACAAGCTGACGGCCCACCTGATGGAAAGTGGTAACCGTCGCCTATAGATATGAGCAATACCATGAACATAACAGAGTATACTGTTTCGCCCATGATACGACTCACGCGTTGCCATTCCTGAGGACTCAGGTGTTATCCTCTGTACCCTGTAAATTCACTGTCATATCCCACCCTTCAAACCGAAACATAGCCATGCAAACACAACTGCTTCACGGTAGAAACACCAATGGGACAGAGGTACCCAAGCAATCGACTTTTGTACAAAGTCTCCCACTGGTAAACTACTATGGAATATAGGTAAACGTCACCACTACCGCAACAAATCATAATATCCTATTTTTTAATAAGACTGATAAGAGGAAGATATATGCTTACTATTAACATACCGGCCATTCGGTTTGGTATAGTTTTCCTTCAAAGCATGGTGTATCGTTTTTTATTCATATAGTCACTTTATACAACACACACACACACACACACACACACACACACACACACACACACACACACGCACGCACGCACGCACGCACGCACCCACGCACACGCACACGCGCACTCACACGCACACGCACACGCGCACGCACACGCACACACACACACGCTCGCACACACGCACGCACACACACACGCACACACACACGCACACGCACACACGCACGCACACACGCACGCACACACACACGCACACACACATACACACACAGACCTACACACACACATAAACACACACATACACACACACACATTTTATTTTGTATATTCATTTTCACAAATTTTAATTTTAGCTTAATGCAAGCTGTACATGGTGTCCGAGTTGGGGGCCTGGATTCCTGAGATACAGATCTCTGATCTAGTTTAGGGTCCAGTCTCCCACAAGTTTTACAGACCATTTTAATTAAAAAAAAAAAAAAAAAAATACAAGTCTATTGTAGTCACTACCCAAGCCAAATATCACACCCATTCCCCCTTCACCCTTAAACCCCTTTTAAAGTTGTTCCTACTTATTTTATTAAATCTACGTTTGACAATTGATTTTGATCGTATTCATAAAGTTGCTATAGAAATACGTATTTGAAAGGATATAAGTTTTTATTAGCTTAATTTAGAAACTTGAATTTTCGCAGAATACGTTTATTAATTCCAACTTCGTTGCTATCTTTCATCATTCTAAAGAAAACGAAAAAAAAAATAGAGAAGACAAAATATGTATATAGAATGTAGGTTACTTACGATTGTGTGATCTATTGATCAAGGTTTGTTTTATTCTTCTATTAATATATTTTTTGAATATTATATATGCAATTACGTAGACTATCGAAGGACCACTAATTGTATTTGTAAAATATGCTGGTTCTTGTATGTATATATTATTTATTAATTATATTTGTTCGCACACAAATAGAGAAGACAAAATTACAAAAAAAAATACATAATTATATTAATAAATAACTTTGGCAATAGATGAATGATGGAATAAATATAAATTCACGTGACAGAAAAACTTGACTATAAAATATACATATCTTTGACTATTTATGACCGCTGCAGTTATTTTACTATTAAGTTATACAGCCTAGCATTCCCCTAAACTCTCACAGTAATTTTAATCCAAACACACTTTTTATTAAAAATCGTTTAAGCTGCAAATTGCACTAAGCATACCGAACGTACATACAAGTTTACAAGAGGTAGACTTTATACAAAAGTCGTTTGCTTGGGTACCTCTGTCTCGTTCGTGTTTCAACCGTGAAGCAGTTGTGTTTTCATGGCTGTGTTTCGGTTTGAAGGGTGGGATATGGCGTAAATTTACAGAGTACAGAGGAATAACACCTGAGTCCTCAGGAATGGCAACGCGTGGGAAGTATCGTAGGCGAAACAATATACTCTGTTACGTCCATGGTACTGCTCATGTCTATAGGCGATGGTTACCACTTTCCATCAGGTAGGCCGTCAGCTTGTTTGCCATTCAAAGCTGTATAAAAAAAAATTATCATAAAAAATATTGGCTCTTTTTATGAGCAGTCGGATAAAAATTAAATACAAAATATTTTCTATGCTCAAAAATACAAGTTAAACACTATATCGAATGGAGCAAACAAACCCAGCACACCCGCAGTTTGTTACGACGCGTGAAACACATACGAAGCGGAAAATTTATCTTACAACCGACAGACTTATCTCAAACATACCGAATTGTCTATACCTCATACGATTTACCCCATGACAAAGTTATGTCATCGACTCCACAGATAGTGTTGAGACGAAAACAGAGACGAAAAATAAAGTAGATATTTCCAAATAGATGTGCCTAAGTTGATTACTTAAATTTGTTTAATGATTATAATATCCATGGAGAAACCAATGTGATCAATTATATAAAATAACCGAAAGATCAACGAGTTAAAGTGTCAATAGTCCAACCATATTGTTAGAACTATCGGTACTCTCTCTACCGAGTCTCCCTCTTGAAGTTGTTTTTATAAGTGAAAATGGAACGGTAATCCCACCTGCGCTGTCGGTATACACTGGTGAGGCACCAGTAAGAGATGATAGAAAAGTTCAAAGTAAGCCAGTTGACCAACTTTTTTTCGACGAATTGTCACGATGGTTTCCAAAAAGAACAACGTGGTGGCTTATATTGCTAGCAATGTGGCTGTTAAACCCTGTTACTAACAATCCCTTTTTTATTACTAATTACCTCCTGAAGATTGTGGAACCATACAGGGCTGTGTGGTCCCGGCATAGAATGGTCCACCCCTTTCCCGTGAGCGTCTGAACTATGGAAATAGCTATGCTCGGAGTTTCTTTGCGTAACAGTATCCAAAATTAGGATATCCGCGAAAGACACAGTGACCGGTATAGTCCAACGAATAAGCAAGCTGAAATAGCAGTGGGCTGATCACATGGGCCCGATAACAGATGAGTAAGAAACGTTCTTGAGTAGCGACCTCGTACAAGCAAGCGCAGTTTAGGACTAATATGATGATAATGATGATTTTAATCCAGCGTGACCACAACTTTCTTTTGACATTTACTTGTCAACCTTAACCGACGGCTAATGCCGTAATATTTTTTATTCGTGACATATCGTCCGCTCTCTAAAACGAGCAATGCGGTAACGAACTCCCGATTTCACGGCCCGCCGCCCCCTCGACGAGGATGCCGACCGACGTTTGAGGGAAAAAACGATAACACGCTTATAAGCAACTGAGAACGCTGGTCCGGTAAACAAGCATAATATTGATACCTAATGAATAATTGAACAAGCACTGTGACTAATATTGAATGGACTATTTAGAGAGGAGCGTAAGTTTTAGATGAGATTATGTCACCGAAATTCAGTAAATGACATCTAATCGCCTACACGAATGTGAAGAGAATATCAGATGAATGGTTCGCCTAACAGAAAGAGACTGGGAGGAAAGGGATTGTAAGCAATGGAGTTTGACAGCCCCATTGCTAACAATATACCTTATTAGGTCGACCTCCACGTGGTTCCCCCTGGAAACCTTCGTGAACAATTCTTGTTAAATTCGTCACGATGGGCTAACTGACCTACTTCATCCTCACCTATCATCCTTCACTGGTACCCCGCCGATGTATACCACCAGCGCGGGTAGAACTACAATGCCATTATCATCCATTAAAATAAAAACAGAGAGAGACTGGGGGGAAAGGACTGTTAGTAATACTGACTACTTTTCCCATAGCTAGCAATATACCCTGTCAGATCGACTTCCACATAGTCCCGCTGGAAACCATCGTGTTAAATTCCAGGTATATTTATTATGATAGGGCTAACTGACCTGCCTTTTTCATTCTCACTTATCATCCCTCAATGGTGCCCTTCCAGCGTATACATCCATTAAAAAAACATAAAGAAAAAAAAAAGGAGAATTATACATAAGCCATCTCTGTCCCACGTGTATTTCTGTCGTGAATATTGTGGATATCACATTACTTTTAACAATATTAAATTGCTTCATTACACTTAGTTGGAATGGTGACGACGGTATGGCGGTATTTGTCACATTTATTCGAATTATAAAAAAAAATTATTGGAATAATTCGAATAATAATAAAATTGTAAATAAGGTTTTCATTCACAATCCTCGAATTAATTAAAATTCAAACTTCATTATTCTATATCGAATCTCGCCGATTCACAACAATTCGGAAGTGATAAAGTGATTTATAAAGTTAGCATTAATATAAATAATAATTAATTTAATTCCTTCAATTTAATTTTTTATGGTTCATTGCCCTAAAGGTTAAACGGATTCATAATACTGATACTCTGAATCATTATTATTATTTCAGCCGTTAACTGCTGGACATAAACCCCCATAAGAGCAGCTTTGCCAGTAGTTGCCACGCTTGGCTGTCGAGTTGGCAACTGCAATTAGGCTAACACACGATGGACACACATGACAAACTCTGGATCATACTAGTAATTAAATATTTTTTTTAACAGTTTAAAAGATTTTCAATCACAGATAATAATTAGCTCAATTGAAAAGGAAAAATCTCGATAAAAAAAGCTACATAAAAATTAATACAATTATTACTGTGTTTCGGTTTGAAAGGTGGGATATGGCATGAATTTACTGGGTACAGAGGAATAACACCTGAGTCCTCAGGAATGACAACGCATGGGGGGTATCATGGGCGAAACTCTGTTATGTCCATGGTACTGCTCATGTCTATAGGCGACGGTTACCACTTTCCATCAGGTGGGTTCCATCAGCCTGTTTGCCATTCTAAGTTGCATAAAAAAAAAATTACAAAAAAATAATACGAATAATACATAACAACAATAATTGAAAATAATAACAATAATTGGAAAGAGAACAGATAAAAGAAAGAACAATAGACGAAGGAAAGGACACCAATATTAAACAGAAAAAAAAAACATTTGAATAATTTAAGGATCGTTCTAAAATCGAATCCTTTTAATAGTACAAAAATAATTAAAATCTATCCGTAATTGGTAACATAAGGGAGAAACAAGTGAATATAGAACATTCTCCTTTTCAAGTCGATTATAAACAGACAAACAACTAACAACCCAAAATTATATACTAATGTAGCAGTAAGTTTATTTACTCATACATACATACATGACATGTTCAAACTTGTACATACTCGTACAAGTTTGAACATGTCAAACTTAAAATCTCATTTGGCTAAAAGATTGTTTAGAGCGATCCAATTAAGATACACCACACACGAGCGATTAGTCGCGCAAACTCCTGCTTATCTAATTTACTAATTAACTTGCAGTGGTCTCACGGCTTTCCCGGTAGGTATATTAGAATTTACCTAGAAAATACTTTAATCTTTCAACGAAGGTCTCAAAGAGAGTTTATGTTTGGCAATTTAGTAATTTAGAATAGTTATAGAACTATTATTTTCTCAAACATTCTTGGAAATGTGAGCATTATTTCGACAATCTTCTTCTAGATAAATCAAAATTGCCGTACTGGCCAGATACATGCAGGCAGCGGCCGGCAAAAGTTGTATAAAAATCCATATCTGTCATATTTTGCGGCCAGATAAATTACTATGAAAACTCATATCTATCCTGTAATTTAAAAATGGAATGCTTCGAAACATGGGTACCAAGGAGATAACTAATAAAAGGTTTTATTTAAATTTCGAATTTGCTTGCAAATAGAAAGCTGTTTAATGAAAAAAAAAACAATGAAACAATAAGGCGCGTGAAAATTATTATTGTTTGTTATTCGTCTTTGAACTTAAAAAGTAAAATTGTGTTTTTGATTTCCGCGCATTGTTTGAGAAAAGTACTATACAAGCCTTAGCCACAACTAGGCATTGATGGACTCACGTATGTGTGCCTCGGCTACGCCTCGGCCCACATTTGCACGTTCGTCCATCAAAACCTTAGTTGCTGGCCGCTGCAGTAATGTACTATAAAATATAAAAATCATATCCAATTAATAAAATTGTCATATGATTGAATAGTTTTTAATTTCTTTTTTCTCAAAGAAAAAAATTATGTTCATGACAATAGTGTCTGATGGCAGTCATTTTATCAACCGTTAACAGCCCACCACTGAACATAGGCATTCCCCATAAGGGAGGTTTTGCCAGTAATGGCTCCACTTGGCAGGCGGGTTGGCAACTGCAGTCAGACTTTGATGACGTTTTAAGAGGGACGCTGCTGCCCATCACTTGACCATTATATTCCCTTAGTCGCCTGTTACGACACCCACGGAAAAGGAAGAGGAGGCTAATAGCAGTGATGGGGTAATATAAGAGGCATTTTTCTTATATTATTGTTGTAGGTTACACTCGACACACGACATACCTATTTATTTATATTTTACATTTCGCCTAGAGTACTACCTCAGCCAGATTTATTTAATTTGTTATCGCTGTTTTCATCACCAGAGAGTTAATCGAGTTAAAATTACACACCATATTTTTATTGTCAAACAGATTTGAACTTAAACATTAAATCGAAGTTATGGCCATATTTGCTTGTCTTATTTACTTATATAAAAATCCCGTATCACGACGTTCGTTGAAGCTAATCTACGAAACTGGTCAAACGATATTAATGAAATTTTATAAATGTGTCGTACAAAACACAAGTATACAATGTTTGTTAGTAATGCAGACTACCAGTCATATTGCTAGCAATATACCCAAACAGGTCGACCTCCACGTGGTCTCTCTGGAAACAGTCGTGCTAAATTCCAAGTTTATACATCACGATGGATTAACTGACCTGTTACTTCATTCTCACCTTTCATCCCTCACTAGCGCCCCGCCAGCGTGTATCATTAGCACAGGCAGGATTACTATTCCATTATCATTCATTAAAAAAAATACGCATATACAAGACAAACTTGTTATATTAATAGGAGGGAAAGGGATTGTTATTAATGGAGACTATAGGCGACGGTTACCACTTTTCATCAGGTGAGCGGTCAGCTTGTTTGCCATTTTAAGTTGTATAAAAAAAAAAAAAAAAAAAAAAGACTGAGAATCCCATTGCTAGCAATATACCCAACCAGGTCGACCTCCTTGCGGTTCTCCCTGGAAACTATCATGATTAATTCCTGATGAATTCATCATGATGGGCTAACTGGCCTGTTTTCATTCTCATCTATCACCCTTCACTGGTGCTCCGCCAGCGTATCCCGTTAGCGCAGGCGGGGTTACCATACCATTTTCACCCATAAAAAAAAAACTCGTTATATTTTGCTTCAACTTGAAAGATATATTTTATCCCAATAAGAAAAAAAGATCTAGTAGGTAGCAGTAAGGAGTCAACCAGGTGTCCTACAAAATATTTACACTACGTTCCCTATCTAGCTAGAAAGATGACTGTATTAAACATTAAAAAGCTATTACGTCATTATATATAATGATGTAACAGTATAGAGTGCTGTCGCTCGTTAACAATCGTCCTAAGTTTCACTCCTGATTGTTAATGGGGCAGTCGGGTCATTTTGGCCCACTGATGGAATTTCAGTGTATCCAACATGTTCCCGTTGTTTCCACTTCGTTAGCGGAGGGTTAATAGGTTGTTTGTGATTGGTTTAGTTAGCGATGAGTTACACTATTTAAGTAGCGACACAAGGGTTTATGATTAATTTTACACACAATTTAGGTATTTGCAGTACCACGTTATAATGTCTACAGTAGGGGGGAAAGGGATTGTTAGTAATGGAGACTGAGAATCCTATTGCTACCAATATACCCAACCAGGTCGACCTCATCGCGGTTCTCCCTGGAAACTATCATGGTTAATCCCTGATGAATTCATCATGGCCTGTTTTCATTCTCATCGATCACTCTTCACTGGTGCTCCGCCAGCGTATTCTGTTAGCGCAGGCGGGGTTACCATACCATTTACACCCATAAAAAAAAAATGTCTACAGTAAGAGTGAAATGATGGTATAATTATATTAATATATGTATTTTTTTATCCAATACATGGGCGCCGTCATTGCTCTCAAATGCTTTCTGTTTTTAATATCTAGTAAAAAATGCCATATGGCATTAAGCTTATTAAGTTAGTTTCATCCCAATCATCTGGACGAGTGGCGGTCTTCCACCGTGCATTTTTCAAGGCACTTTCTTCCACGCACAACCATTCTTTGGAATCAACTTCCAGCAGCAGTATTTCCGAACCGATACGACAACATAACCTTCAAGAAAAGAGTATATTCCTTTTTAAAAGGCCGGCAGCACACTTGCAATGCCGCTGGTGTTGTGGGTGATCATGGGCGGCGGTAGTCACTTACCATTAGGTAAACCGCATTCCCGTTTGCCCCCTGTGTTGTAAAAAAAAAAAGCTCACCATTTGCACAAATTTTATTTGGCAATAAGGTAGAAATAAATAAATAAATAAACCTGTTTTTCTATATTTGACATATATAATAAATAATCCAAGTTTTGTTATTGATTTTAGTTATTTAAAAAACAAACCATAGTCTACATAGAAATTAGAAATTACGTATTTGCATCTTTGAAAGGAGCATTCTCTATCTACTAAACTGTTTTTTTTTTTTTCTAACGAAACATGGCACAAAAAAAATAAAAATACATTACGCCATATTTTGATTTTCGACACATGTTTCCTTGGGAAAAATATTCGGTTTCATTGGTAGAACATTCCCTTGAAAGGTTTCCAATAGTTTCAATTTCACCCTGTAGTAAACAGAATCCTATAAGTTTTCTTCCCATGGTTCTATGAGTTTTGGTAAATCGATTGCGGCTAACTCTTACATAATTTGGTACATACCACTAAAATGGTTGGAACTTCACAAAAGAGTTCAAACAATAATAAACGGGATAATCGTCGCTAGGGGGCGCCACAATGGGAACAACTTTAGGGTGCCTGATCATGATTGATGGTTGAAGTTTAAGTTTACACCAACTTCTGTAAGATGGAAGTGAAAGCGGGTTAGCGGCGGTCTTTCAGCTTTGCTACAACAAGTTTGCTTCCAGGCGCTGATAATCAACCCTAATTGATGTACTATCCACGTTGTTTCAGGTTGTTACATACTCATTCTATCCTGTTAGGTATGTCTTTACTCCTAAGCTGTATTACAATATAATAATACTTCTTTTTTGTGTGGTCCTGGTATCGAATACGCTACTCCTTCCTTTTCCGTGGGTGATGTAAGAGGCGACTAAGGAAAGATGAGGGATGGGCAGCAGCGTCTCTTAAAACATATCTAAAACCCTAACTGCAGTTGCCAACCCGTCTGCCAAAAGTGGCAACTACTGACAAAAGACTTATGTTCAGCAGTGGACAGTTAATGGCTGAAATATTAATAATCAATACTTCTAAACTCCAATTAAGTTAGTAATCCCACTAACTAAATTATTTTTAGTAATTGTCTTACCATAACCGAAATATGTTTACACAAATCTTCTCAATTGATAAATTTGGGACAAATAAAGAACTCAGGGGACAAATAAAGAAGAACAATGCCATTAATTTTTATAACACGAGTAATATAAAGCAATAAATGTCGAGATGTAGCAATAAATTTGACTATAAATACCCATTTTAGATATTTTTTTTATAATTTTAAGTACATAGAACGTCATATGATTAGTCCAGATAAGCAGTTTAACTATTTAACCTTATTCTACAGTTAATTAAGTTTACTAGATGCTTCTCCAAAGGGCCCAACAGGTCACATAACCAACCACCAACTTGAACTTTCGATTTTAGCAAATCAGACGCTAGAATCAACAGCCTTGTCATGACAATAAAATAAATGAAAAATGTCTCTGTCCCATTTGTGTTTCAACCGTGAAGCAATTGTGTTCGCATGGCTGTGTTTCGGTTTGAAGAGTGAGGAATAACACCTGAGTCCTCAGGAATGGCAACGCATGGGGGTATCATGGGCGAAACAGTAGATTCTGTTATGTCCATGGTATTGCTCATGTCTATAGGCGACGGTTACAACTTTCCATCAAGTGGGCCGTCAGCTTGTTTGTCATTCTAAGTTGTATAAAAAAAAATCTAATGATGCAAAGGGATATTAAAAAAATAATGTCAAAATGACATCGTCGTAAAAAGTTTACTAGCGACATATATAATTTTCATTATAATTTGAAATACCCTTGCGTCTTCTATCTTCATTTATGTCTGTGGTAAGTTTCCTACTAATTGGAATGTCAGGAGGTTAGTTGATCAGTCGGATTTATGTGAAGAAATATCGGCCTGACCAATTGGACCTATCGATTTTTCATTCGTAGACACTTACAAAATACTTAGCTAAACGTAATTAGCGTGACAGCAAACAATCGACAAAACTCATAGTGTGATTTTATTTACTGTTACCATTAGTTATTCTGTACCATAGAACTAGACGTACGTAGTCATGTGCTTATAGACTGAAAATGAAGCAAAAGATATTTACACTAGTAAACATGTATAATATAATAAACGTGTGCATGTTTTATAGCTAACATGCACTAGAATGACTCTTTTATCTCACTCTAATATATTTATTTATTTGCACTTTATTACACCATTTATAAAATAATAAATATAATTAACTTCAATGAGAAGTGATACAAAAAGCGGCCTTATCGCTAAGCAATCTCTTCCAGACTACCTTTGGGTAGATGACATTGAGAAATAAAGCAAAGGATGAGTGACGCACTATTATATATATACCAATATATACATACATATATATAAATAAATATATACATAAACACACACATAATTAATAGCACACATGCAAAACGAGAGAATAAAAGTGAAAGATGAAGAGAGAACACGACAATATAATACTTAAAGGGAGAGATAGTAGGACTCAAGAAAGGTTTTGAAGCTAGCAAGACATTTAACATACTTGTTGGTATATTTTTGTCTTTTTAAATTTACCAGTCTATACATTTTAATCTAAAGCGTTCACTTATACATTCTTGATATTACACACCCATTATTAAAAGTATATCCAACACCCTTGTTAAACTCGCCACAAAATAACCCCAATTATCAATGGAAAGTCATAAAACGCGCAAAACGCTTCATTTATGGCGACGCCGTCTATGTTCCCATAAAATTCTAGTGTTCGTTATAAAAATAAAATAAATCCGACCACCCATCGACATAATGTCGCAAAAAGTTGGTACGACATTATTTCTTTAAATTTGTGACCATAAATACAACTTTAATTTTTATGGCCTAGAGGCTTTTAATCTTCATATATGGCAGTGAAATCACAGGGTACGGTTTCATAATACTCAGGAATGGCAATGCGTAAGAAGTATTATAGGCATCATAGTTCACAGTTTGATCTGTGATTTCCATGGTACCTATTCATGTCCTATTACCACTTTCCATAGGCTGTTAGATTGTTTGCCATTCACAGTATCATAAAAATATTTAACAACATATATATAATTCACGACATCCACTGAAAATGAAGGAGTAGTCTGTTCTATGCAAGACCACACGGCCAACTATTAAAGGCGCAAAAAAGAGGCGACTAAAGGAAGGTAGAAGATAAGCGGCAGCGTCCCTCTTAAAACGTCTCTAAAAACATAACTGCGGACACCTGCCTGCCAGGGGGAAAAGGGATTGTTAATAATGGAAACTGAGAATCCCATTGCTATTGCATATACCCAAACAGGTCGACCTCCTCGCGGTTCCCCCTGGAAACTATCATAGTTAATTCCTGATGAAACTATCATAGTTAATTCATTATGATAGGCTAACTGGCCTGTTTTCATTCTCATCGATCACCCTTCACTGGTGCTCCGCCAGCGTATTCCGTTAGCGCAGGCGGGGTAACCATACCATTTTCACCTAACAAAAAAAAACCTGCCTGCCAAGCGTGGCAACTACTGTCAAAACTCCACTTATAGGGAAGACTTATGTTCGGTAGTGGACAGTTAATGACTCAAATGGTGATGATGATATATATTTTAACAATAGATATTTAAAAATAAATTTGTCCATACGTATAATAAAGTTATAATACTGGCCGGTCAGAGAAACGACGTCCATCCCGAGACAACATGTGGCCGCTGCTTTACGACCGCCATCAAACAGTGGAGTGTCCCCGTAAAATATATGAACCGATATTTATGAGAGTACTACGGCTGTATCAAAATTTTCATATTTTTAGTCTTCTTTATTTTGTATATCAAAACAAAATGTATGTATTTGTTGTTTACTTTTTTTTTTCAATTTTCAACAGTGATAGATAATTTGGCAAATAATCTTTGCGTGTTTTTATTCAAATAAAATTTCATAAAAAAAGAAATAGATAAAATAAAAAAAAAATGTTATGTATTTGTTGCACATTTTGTATTAAATTTTATATTTAAACAACTAGATGCGTTAAAAAACACGATTATACCTACATATATAAAATACGGTAAGAAACATCGACTGACATTTGCCTAATTGTTTCTTTATAAATTTCCAATTACATTTCATCAAAACATTAAAACGGTGATTAAAAACTAAACTTAAAGATACCTCTGTCCCATTCGTGTTTCTACCGTAAAGCAGTTGTGTTTGCATGGCTGTGTGTTCGGTTTGAAGGGTGGGATATGACAATGAATTTACAGGGTACAGAGGAATAACACCTGAATCCTCAGAAATGGCAACGCATGGGGAGTAATATGGGCGAAACAGTATACTTTGTTATGTCCATGGTACTGCTCATGTCTATAGGCAACGGTTACCACTTTCCATCAGGTGGGCCGTCAGCTTGTTTGCCATTCTAAGTTGTAAGAAAAAAAAACTTAATATTTAATATTACGCTTAAGATAGTGTTATTAGCAAATAATCTTTAAGTATCTGGAATCTTGTAGACAACGATGACTATTAGGGCCGCCATTTCGACTCTCTCACTTAGAAAGTATTACGGCGGTACAAATTGCCAATTTCCCGGATAGGCATAGAGGCATATATACCTTAAGGACAGCAGGTGCGCCTGTAATTGAGATTTATTTTACGAGTGGAACCATTTTTATAATGAACCTGCTTTTTACGGCAAATGCCTTTTTGGCTCATCAAATAATCGCAACTATTACGAAGTCGCGCGCCGCAGCTCACAATAAATCCTTAAATCCCCTATTTAAAGCCTTACTAATATTATAAATGTAAAAGTTAATTTGTGTATTTATTGCCTCTTGACACCTTAACGACTGAATCATTTGTCATGAAATTTAATTTTAAAGAATCAAAGGGCTTTTATATCCTAAAGTCATTCAATACTAACCACGCTGAATATATATATATATATATATATATATATATATATATATATATATATATATATATATATATATATATAAGGTAGTGTAGATATTTAGATGTTTGTTATGCATGCCTGAATTTTTTTTATTATAATAATAATTATTGTTAGATAGAGAAACGAGCTAGAATCCACTTAATAATAAGTATTCTATAAATATTGCAACTTAAGTAGTACTACATTTTCTGTTAAGCTTCGTAATGTATTGCAAGGAGAAACGTTAGATGATAGCTCATTCTACAATGTACATATGCAAGGAAGAAAGCCATAAATAATTACAATACAGTACGAATCACGATTATTACTATTCAACAAAGTTCATTATATATAAGCCGTAAACATAAACTCATAGAAGCGACATCTATCCTCACAGTCATTGAGACACTTTTTTCAAGATATTACTACCCAGGTTTTAAGTATGTAAAAATAATCCTAAATATATCATTTGGTAATCATAACAACAACCTACCCACTCAAGCAAATTATACAAGACTACCACTCAAAAAACCTATCACATTATTTTTCTTCGTAGATTATAAGAATACAGAAAAGATTTCTTTTACCTACATACTTACACTTTTTGTTTCTACTTTTTATTTGAAACAACTATGTTATTTCTTTTATGAGATTCATAGAATTCGTATAAGATAATTTATTCTATTTTCCTCCATAATGAAAAGTAAATATAATTCCTAGTGTTGCTAAATAATTTTTAAGTACCGAATATAAATCGATAGTTAAATTGGGTTTGTTAGGATTAATCGATATTATGTTAGTTGCTAAAAATCTATTTATTTTTTAATAATCAATTATATTGTTGTTATATCAACAATTATAAGATTATTGGTGGCCCCAATAGATAATTAATAAAATCAATACTAATAGTTTTTCTTCGATAATATTTAAATTATAATAGATTTATATGCGTAAAACTTTGTATCGATTTGATCCACAATATCGGTACTAAATCGACCTGATAAATAGCATCGATATTATCGATATAAATATTATTCTAGGCAAAAATTCAATTAATTGGAAGGCAACACTAATTATACATATTTCAAACTACTAGCTAATATGCTTTTTGACTATGAGCAGCGGCAGTAAATATCTGTAAAATATTAATATCAATTCTATTGACACAAAACGAAGCGCTTTATGCTAACATGCCAATATGCCTGAAGCTAGCAGCTTTGAATACAAATATATGTTACGATAAATTATGACAAAATACCTGCCAAGCATGACAACTACTGGCAAAACCGCTCTTATGGGAAAGCTATGTTCAGCAGTGGACAGTTTAAGGCTGATATAAAAACAATAACAGCCTTAGTATAAATACCAAAATGCTGCTCTGTAGCAAAATGTGCATAAGCTTTTTATGCATTTGACGATTTTTCAATTTCCGCCAGAGCGACTCTAAAATTTTTATGACTATTGCAAAAAGATAGTCCAACAGTCATATTTATAGTAAATAACACGTATTGATGTCCCACCGAATTGTTTTATAAACATTTTTATGGACATTCTCATTTTAGTGAATTATTCGCCTATACCCACAGGCAAACAAGTTTTTTTAATGGGTGATAATGGAACGATAACCCCCCGGCGCTATCGATATACGCTGGCGGGGCACCAGTGTGGTATGATAAGTGACAATGAAAGCAGGTAAGTTAGCCTACCGTGACAAATTCCACTAGAATTATCTACGATGGTTTCCGGGAAGGAGAAACCGCGTGGAGGTCGACCTGGTAGTGTGTATTGCTAGCAATGGGTCAGTTAGACCCCATTACTAACAATCTCTTTCCCCCGACAAACCGTATTATAATTTCGGGTACCTTCGTACCCATAGTTATAATTATCTTATAATATGAAAAATATAGAAGAATAACGTAAATGAGATTATATGCCGATGACAAAGCAAAACTTTTGATTGCAACTGACATTTACATAACCCTTGTGATTTATAAATTCAACCATAGTATCTTAGATTATATAGATAGAGCCTCGAGCCTCAAAAACGGGTCAACTTTTTGTCAGCTAATTGTCAAGCTGCCTTTTTTATCAGTGTTCTATATAGTTACGCATGCAATGCATCTTGTATCTATATTCCATTATTTAATAAATGAAATGAGTTTTTGCGCATTAAAGAGGTGCAGAATATAAGACAAAATAAATATAGAAGTTATAAAGGAATCAATCGTAACTATTTATTACGTAAAATAGTATGAAAAAGTTAACCCGCTTTTCTCGAAGCATTTATATGGAGCCATATAATCTTATATATCTATATAATCTAAGCATGATGTATGAGATGTTATATGTTTAGGAAACCTATGTGAACTGTAAGTCTGTAATTATATGTAGACTGGAAACGAGTTTATTAATTTCCCGAGCTAATTTCATATTAAATACAAGCTTGCAATTAATATCTTTTCTTTCGACAGAATTTCTACTTTAATTACTTTTAAAATAGCAAATATGAACGTGATATCATCATAGAAGGATTTTGCCAGTAGTTGCCATGCTCAGCAGATGGGTTGGCAACCGCACTTTAGCTTTAGTGCTGTTTTAAGAGCATGCTGCTGCCTATCTCTCGACCATTCAGTTCTCTTAGTGGCCTTAATGGCCTTAAGAGCTTACGACACCCACGAGAATGGAAAGTATGGCCCATTTTATGCCGTAATCACACGGCGAATTTATTTATTTATTTAAGGCAAACAAACAGCTAAAATAATACATAATTATATACTTAAATAATAATTTGGCAGCCACTAGAATTTGCACAAAATAAAATACAAGTAAACGAAACACAAAATTAGACAATACTAAATTAAACAAATATAAACAAAATTAAAGAAACAAATACTATTGAAAACTACAGCAACATTGTCAATAATAATGCTCAGAAGTTAATAAAACATTTTTTCAGAAAAATACATTATTTGAGAATAATACCTATATAACCATTAAAAAAAATATGATAATAATTTAGAATAAAAAAAATAGGAAAAATTAACAGGGTGTATTGCTAGCAATAGGGGCTACTAAACTTTAATAAATACTTAATAATAATTACTAATATTACTAACGATTGCTTTTCCCCCCAGATTTAAAGTGTTTTTTGTTGGATGAAAATGGATTGGTAACTCCGCCTGCGCTAATGGGATACGCTGGCAAAGCACCAGTGAAGGGTGATCGATGAAAATGAAAACAGGCCAGTTAGCCCATCATGATGAATTCATCAGGAATCAATCATGATAGTTTCCAGGGGGAACCGCGTGGAGGTCGACCTGGTTAGGTATATTGCTAGCAATGGGATTTTCAGTCTCTATTACTAACAATCCCTTTCCCCCCCAGATTTAAAGTGTTAAACCTCTGTGCATTATAATTGCTTTTTAAAAATTTTTTATTTAAAATACCAATATTAATAATGTACCAATTTGCATTGTACAAGAGAGAACACATCTGTGAGCCATGTACTGACCATTCTTTGTAAGACCCTCCACAGGTTGGAGCGCCATCTGCATTCAATACCTTTATGTCCAGTGAAGCTGAAAGGTCATGTGCTACCAGCTGTGTTGCAGTAGACCGAAAAGTTATATTAATATCTATATGACTGTTATGTTTATCTAAGTTATTAAAATAAAATTACTTAATAATAAATTAAATGTGTAATGTTTAATCATCATCCGCCTTTAACTGTCCACTGCTGAACATAAGCCTCCCCCTTGGGGGGTTTTGCCAGTAGTTGCCACGCTTGGCAGACAGATTGGCAACCGCAGTCAGACTTTAGAGATGTTTTAAGAGAGCTGCTGCCCGTTTCTCGCCCGTCCTTAGTCAGCTCTTATGACGTCCACGGGAAAGAAAGGGGTGGCCTATTCTATGCTGGGACCACACGGCTTGATAAGTGTTTAATGGATAATAATAGAATGGTACACTGGTGGGCCACCATTGGGAGATGATAAGTGAGGATGAACAAAATACAAACGAATCTATTGATGCGCTTTCTTGCTCTTTTTTTTAGGCGCTGACCGAAACAATTCTATCGATATAACGAAATAAAAATGAAATAATGACCCCGCCTGTGCTATCGATATACACTGGCAGAGCACCAATGAGGGATGATAGGTGAGGATGGAGTAGGTCAATTGGCCTACCGTGAAGAATTCAACATTAACCACGATAGTTTTCAGGGGGGACCGCATGGAGGTCCTCCTTGACCTGGTAGGATATATTATGAATGATAACGGAATGGTAACCCCGCCTGCACTAACGGAATACACTGGCGGGGCACCAGTGAGGAATGACAGGTGAGGATGAAAAGGCAGGTCAGCTAGCCCATCGCGATGAATACACTTAGAATTCAGCACGATGGTTTCCAAGGGGACCACGTATAGGTCGATCTTATAGAGACAGGTAATCCACATTACTATTGGGAGGAAAGGGATTGTTAGTAATGTAGACTGAGAATCCCATTGCTAGCAATATACCCAACCAGGTCCACCTCCTCGCGGTTCTCCCTGGAAACTATCATGGTTAATTCCTGATGAATTCATCATGATGGGCTAACTGACCTGTTTTTATTCTCATCTATCACCCTTCACTGGTGCTCCGCCAGCGTATCCCGTTAGCGCAGGCGGGGTTACCATACCATTTTCACCCATCAAAAAAAAAACCACATTACTAACAGTCCCTTCCCCCTGATAGGGTATATTGAAACCTCTTTGTATATAATCAAAAAAATATATTATATATCTTGTATATATTAAAAAAATGTTGACTTGAAGTAATTGTCATATTTTGTTTATTCGGTCCTTTTCACTTTCTGTTTTCTATTTATATTACCTTTCTAAAGACATCCTGTTTCTATACCAGCTTACAGTCCTATAACCCACACTAACACTACAACTTGTATGGAGAAAGAGACGGCAGGGGCAGGGAACTAGTCTACAACCAATGTGTTAGTAGAAAATTTTAATTCACACACACACAAAGTCAGCATCGGCTAGATTTCAACGCACGACCTTTTCGGTCTTGTCGAGATAGTACACCGCTGGGCCACGACACTCTCAAAGCAGAATATTAAACAGTTTTTAGTAGGTACTAGAGCCAAAGAGTTGTTTGTGCAACTGAGAATTTCATTACCCACAAGGCGGGTGGAAGAATGTTTACCTAACGGAGCGGTTATAAACTAGTATTTCAGATAGATTTATGGATATACAAAATATTTAAATAACATTTTCTAGTCTGTCTTTAAACGCGAAAGACTTGTTTACTGAAGTGCCGGATAAGAAATACATATTTAAGTATTTATAGAAGATGGAATTGTAAATCTATATATTATTTCTATGTTTATCGCTTCCGACAATTGTTTTGTCTTTATCCAGTGCGAGATTACGATACCAGTACGATATTGTGGATGGTTGTGGATTCTAGTAGGCTGATTCAATCTTTGAGTGTTAGCAATCGCATGGACTTAATAACCAGTGATATGGATTTCCGTAAGATAACACCTAGTTCAGTAAAAAACTAAATTGTAAATAATCACAGCTACGTGTGTGTATTTAAAAGTATAAAACCGATAAAATATACGATATACTTATAAATAATAAAACATAAGTCATACACCTGTTTTTAAACTAATCTTTCAGAAACACCTCTATAAATAAATCATTATCACCCAACTACGAGTATGACGCCATTGAAGTACACTGTGTGTTAAACTGGTATATATACTTTGTACCAAATTATAAATCCAATTCTAAAGCCAATTAAATAGGGGGGAAGGGATTTTTAGTAATGCGGAGTACCAGTCCAATTGCTAGCAATATACCCTACAAGACCAACCTCCACGTGGCCCCCTGGAAACCATCGTGCTAAATTCCAGATGTATTTATCACAATAGGCTAACTAACCTGTCTTTTCGTTCCACTGGTCATCCCTTACTGGTGCCCCGGCGTATACCGCGCAAGCGGAGTTACCATCCCAATATCATATTAAGAATAAAAGCCGCGGGATACAGCTAGTCAAGAATAAACTAAAAAGTATCAAATTTCACGAAAACCGCGCCATATAAATCAACTTCGCCAACTGGTTGAACGCTTGAGATGTAGTGATAGTGACTTAGTCGGCCATTTTCTTTCAGTGCACGTGAGGCGCACCTTCAGAAGTTGTTTATCTCATGCATCGTGAACTTTTTACTTTGTAAAGCAGTTGCATTTATGAATACTTATAAGGGATTTTAGAAAAGGGATATAACAACTCTCTTTTCCTTTCGGTATTATTCATAATACTGAATAACTTTTGGGTCAAAATATAAAAATAATCTTTCAATCTTTCACACTAAATCGACCACGGCACCGCGCGGATTCAATTAATAGTTCAAGAAAAGAGCTTATTCATTTTTAAAAGTCCGGCAGCACACCTGCAGTGCCGTTGGTGTTGTGGGTGATCATGGGCGGCGGTAGTCACTCATCATCAGGAGAGCCGCATGCTCGTTTGCCCCCTGTGTTGTAAAAAAAATTTTTTTTCATATTTCTACTCAAATTGTATCTATTTTCTTATGATAGATAGATATAGATCTCTAACATCATATCAGCCATTACCTCTCTATTACTGAACATAGGGTTCTCCCTATTAGGGGGTTTTGACAATAGTTGCCACGCGTGGCAGGAGCGTTGGCATCTACTTTGGTGATTAAAGAAGGACCCTATTGCCCATCCCTCAATTATTAAGTTCCGTTAATCACGTCTTACGACACTCACAGGAAATACAGTAATGGCCCAATCTATTTCGGGACCACACGGCGAATATCTATATAACACCTAATATAAAACTTAACGATCCAATTAAATAGTAGCATTTATTTTACTGTTTTATATACACCAAGCTAAAAATGTCACATTAGTTTGTTTTTTCAAAATTTCGATTATAAAATCATATTCAGTATATAGCAATTCTCTTTCTACCATAGCGTTTCTTATTATTAGATTGTTCCAATAAAATTATTGAATCAATATTTCAGTGTGATTGAATGCGAGCTTGTTGCCATTACTTCGATGAATATTGTGTGTTAACGGTGTTTCCACAACCAGAGAATCTGTTAGAAATTTAAATAAACAAGTTTTTTAGTATCAGCCAAATTCGATCTTATTTAACTTTGAAGTATATAAGTACATATAAGACGATACAGTATACATTATTCTTTTCTAGTGTCCAGAGGACGAATTTGAAGTACTCGAATGTTGACACGTACCTCTTCTTATACTACCGAAAAATAAATGATAAATAAAACCAATCTTGTAAAATTAGTAGCATAGAACCTAGGTGGCTTTACACTCATCTAATTTATACCACGTAAACCTCTGAATACTGTAAAGGGAAATCGTTATTATAAATGTGAACATATATTTACTTGATCCCACAGCACTCGTTGCCCTGGGGCGAGACTTAATTACATTGACAAATAACAGGCGGGAGCTTCATCTTGTGACATGAGATGCCGTTTTTAGACGTGGCTAAATGTGCTTATCACGCCTTTAGCAGAACTAAATTGCCTGCCAAAATCTATGGAGTATAATGGTACAACAACCCCACAAAATATTTATTATTGTACAAATTACGAGGTACTTGATGGAATCTTACTAGACGATTTCTGTAAATAGGAGTTATTTAAGGAAAAAATATATAAAAGGTTTTAATAAAAGCAATAGAAGCGAAAACCATAACTTTTAGGAATTTTATATATCTGTTTATTTATCTATTGGTTTGTCATGTCATGATTGCACTAATTTGATAAAACAATATATATATATATATATATATATATATATATATATATATATATATATATATATATATATATATATGTTATAGGCATGTATAAATAATATAATAGTAAATCATATTATTAGTACAACAATTATCAAGTTTTTTTTCTAGCCGAATTTCTTCAAAAAAATATCATTTTTTCTATCTTTATGCATTGTGTGAGTTTAAATTTAAAATTGCAATTTGATATCACCGCGTAATTTTTATTGTAAGAACCAATTTGAACTAATTTTCTAATACATTTAAATCTAAACTATTAATAATTTTAGTCTTTGATGGTCCATAAAACGATAAATTCACGAAATTATCAAATTATTAAAACACTCCCAGTTGACCCTATTATCTAGTTCAATTTCTAGACTAAGAAAAAATCAATATATCCATAATACTATTAGAGTAGATACGTTGTTTACTGAGGGACAGAAGTGACTTTAACAAAAACTGGGTCTAATCTGTAAATGTGGGCTATAAAAATTAATAAACCAATCTCTCCTATAATACGTAGACCATTCTATAATACCTTATCATACGTACAATTAATTTTAATTATCTAATTGATAGTCAGCATTAGCTTACTATGACCGGTCGTACCAAATAACCATAAACACTAAAAATAATAGTAAAATCATCGATTTACAAAATTATATACCAAGATGCATATTTCCTTGCGAAAGTTACATTTAAAACTGTCCGTAATTAAAAGGAAGTTTTCTTAAGACTAAATTAGAGTGGAAAGGAGTATTTTAAAAAGTATTAAATAATATTGAATTAGAAATTATGAATTAGAGAAGTACTAATAATAGAAAATTTCGTATTTACCAGCGTTACGAAACATTGATGTCATTATCATCATATCAGCTTTTAACTGACCACTGCTGGATATAGGTCTCCCCCTATTGGGGCTATTCCCCTTGGGGGGTTTTGCCAATAGTTGCAACGCTTGGCTGGCTGTTTGACAACTAAAATTAGGCTTTAATGACGTTTTAAATTCGACATAATTAACATCAAATGTCATTAGCAGATTAGAAGTAAATGCATAATTTGGATCAATTTGAATATATCCACCAAACTTTCAATGACAATTTTTAGTTTATGGTTGTATAGGTATTTCGGGTTTTGCTTCGAAGCAGCTTTGTAGATTCTTTTTCCAGTTTCGTCAAGATATGAGCAGTGCCGATTTTCAAATAATGTAGTAATTACTCGCTATGTAATGTCAGGTGCGTTCACCATCTCGTTGTCAGATAGTCAGCCCCGCCATAATAAAATCTCAAACTGTCTACAATGAAACTCGAGTACTTCAAGGAACAAAGTTTAAAGCGTACCTACGACACCGGCTGTTCGCTACTACGTGAGGTGCTATTTAAAATGGTCACGTTTTACTGCAAAACTCCACGGCACCGGGGGCGAAGTTAATGCGCTCTTCACGTTTTTTGAGGTTTTTAGGTCGCAATAAAATTGGATCTTCTAATCTTGAACAGAAAAAATGAACGAAATCTTATCGGCGAAGTGTTTAAAGAGTTCCGTAGATCAAACTTTCAATTCGTCTCATCATATCTCTATAAGTCTGCAGACTGTCCAAGTGACAAGGCATGTATGTCACAAATTTTGTAAAATTAATTACACTAATTAAATCTTAATTTTTTATTTTTTTTAAAATTACACTAATAAAAACTTGTAATTAATATTGACATAGGAATAAAATGTGATTTCTTTGACCGCTATTTAATATATACGTAGAAAGTATTTGTAATGTGGTATAATATATTTACAATATTTGATATAAACACCAATGTATGTAAGAAGAAATTAATCGCATTTTATCAAACATTGTAATAGTCACATTAAATCACAAAATTTTTCATTGTAAATATGTATATATGTATTTTTTCATTATATTTCTAAACTAATATAGTTTATTTTTTCTTGTTAGGTACATTGTACAGATCTCCATCAAGAAACTCTTTTAGGCTGCAAAATTATACCGAATCTACGTGATGACCTGAATTTTGAGTTTCATATCGTTATACCGAATTTTCTACAGGAATTATTTTATTACATTTATCAATTTAATTTTTTTACCTTGAGATGAAACAAGGCGTAGGAAAGAGATAGCGTCAGATCTTCATTAGCTAGATATTCAAAAAGCTAAGTAGTGATTGGATAAAAAAATTGTATATTATCGTCAAGTAAGTTGGGATTCAAGAGGAAATCAGTCTTAATATTATATTACAAAATAAGATTTAAAAACTGTAACTTGACCAGAATAAATTACAAAAACTTTAATGTAACTAAGGCTAAATAAACTTAAAAGTAAATAAACATCTTATTAATTTTTGAATTTTGCCCTCTGACTTTTGATTTTAGAATATACATATGGACAAAAAAAATCTAAAAATGATAACCTTATGCAGACATAGACTAGTTACAATTTAATGTTTAAATGATTTCATCCAAATTGAATTAGAACTTTATGCGCTACGATGAAACATACATAAACGTAAGCATACATTTTTTTATGTATGATAATGGAATGGTTGCGGTGGGGCACCAATGAGGGTTGATAGATGAGAATGAAAAGACAGGTCAGTTAGCCCACCGTGATGCGTATACCTGGATTCAGATTGATGGTTTTCAAGGGGGGCCACGTGGAGGTGATCCTGACAGAGTATATTGCTAGCAATGGAACTGATGGTCCAAAGTACTAATAATTAATCCCTCCGCCTCTCCCCGCCCCGCAAGCATACATTATCTAGACTACTAATAGCCCTACTTTTGCTTGGCTTTGCCGTAGTTGGGACAAAAATATATAAATATTACTAAATGATAACTAGCGATACGATAAATATGTCCATCTATACACAGAACACCGTCAATCTGCTTGTAATATATATACCGGAGGGAGACTTTGTACAAATGTCGATTGCTTGGGTACCTCTGTCCCATTCGTGTTTCTACCGTGAAGCAGTTGTGTTTGCATGGCTGTTTTTCGGTTTAAAGGGTTCCCACCCATAGGGTGGGAACCCGAAACCGGGTACCTAAGGGTATGGCGTGAATTTACTGGGTACAGAGGAATAACACCTGAGTCATCAGGAATGGCAACGCATGGGGGTATCGTGGGCGAAACAGTATACTCTGTTATAGCCATGGTACTGCTCATGTCTGTAGGCGACGGTTACCACTTTCCATCAGGTGGGCCGTCAGCTTGTTTGTCATTCTAATATATATATATATATATATATATATATATATATATATATATATATATATATATATATATATATATATATATATATGTAAGTACATAAAAGTGAAAATGTAGGCCCGTTCGACAATGGGAAGAACATCAAATAAACTGACATTACTCCACAGAAAGTTTCTTAAGGATTCTTGGAACCATATAGGAGATATCATAGAGGCAATGTAACGTACCGACGTACATTATCTGAAAGAGACATACAAATGTACAGGTAGCAGAGTTTCGCTATCTGTGGTAATTGACATTATAAAGAGATTTATATTTCTTTCCCCAAAATAACAGCAAATTATCAATATCCATGTTATTTTTTTAGGATTCTATAAAAACAATTTGCACAGATTAATTTAGTGTCTTAATTGAAGACAATGACAAAGAATACTAACGTGATAATAATATTATCATCGTATTGAGTCATTTACGGCAGGCAAATAACAGAGAATATCAATTGTTTCTTTCCTGATGTTTCTTTCTTACTTCCATACCTCTTACCAGTGAATATCGACCTGACAAGGCATATTGCTTGCTATTGCAAGTATTATCCTATTGGACTCTAGTTTCTAATAAATTCTTCTTGCTCCTTCTCCAACCACCTGATTGAATATCTATTTAATACAACTGCAAAAAGAAATGTAAGAAGATAGAGATTCATTTTCAGAAGTGGTATATAGGATAAAACATGACCATAGCATTTAATGGGATATTTATGGTATTCTTTATCATTATATTATCTTCTTTATCATCTGGCTCTCCATTCCCAATAGTATAAAATAACAAATTACATTTTTTACATAGAGTTTGTTAGGATGGCTCCCATGGTACCCGTTGGATACTATAAATCGTTTGACCTTAAGAATGAATTACCATTATTACTGCACACAAATTAAAAGCTGCTCTCTTCCGTAATACGTATTGTTTTTTTTTTTATATACATAAATGGAATGAGAATCAAACTTGATGTAAAATGGTAAACCGTCGCTTGTAAACATAACCAACACCATCGTAATGTAATTTTACGTTTGTAGTCAAAAACAATATTTAAGTATAGCTAATTTTAAACTTTCGCGATTTATTGTAGATTTTATTTTATTTATCGGTAATCACATCGCATTATATCTTTATCAAGAGTTTAAATAAAATTTAGGTATATTAAATAAAATTTAGACATGTATACAGTATAATAGTACTATAGTATCGTAATCCATTCCTTAAAACCGAAAATCTTAAACTAAAACTCATTAATAAAGTCACAAAAAAAATAGTTTATCTTAGAACAAAAAAAATTTATATTAAAATCTACTGTATATGTTATTAAAATATATTAAAAATAAATTAAAATTTGTACATACCTTGTTTTTTTTCATTTGTACAGAATATTTAATTTTTTTTTTAAATTTTTTTTAATAATATAATTATTTTTGTAAGAGAAATAAATGTTGACAACCCTAAACTTACCTAAACATACATTTTAATACACTGTATTTTATTTATTTATTCATTAGTACAAAACTGTGTACATGGCGGACTTAATGCTAAAAGCATTCTCTCAGCAGTCAACCATAGGGAAGTGTCAGAATACTCGAATGCGGTACTACTAATTATTGATATACATAAATACTAAAATTACATATATAAACGAATAAATATATATGAATAACAAATATATTTACACATATATGATATATACTATATTATACACGAATTTGGGAATAATATAAAGTACTGTATATAGTAGACGTATATATAGTATATATGTATTACCAGTTCTACATTAGATTAGTTTTACAAACCTATCCGACTAGTAGTTTAACTGTTTTCTTGAAACTTACGATAAACACCACTTCGCTTAGTATAAATTATTTAAATATTCTTTGTCGCCTAAAACGGAGCTACGTTCAAAGTCTGGACTAAAACATTCTCTTAGCAATTTATTTCTGTGACTATGGTTAATATTAAAGTGCCAGTCTGGAAGTAACAAGGCTTTATTACTTTCTTGTTTCAGGCATATTGCAAGCAGAATTACCAGTGAGAGACTTTGCAAGAATTGTCTGTATGGGTACCTTTAACCCACTCGTGTTTCTGCTGTTAAATAGCTGGATTTTTAAAGCTAAGTTTTAGTTAAAAGTAGTGAAATTATAAGATTAATTTATATATAATTGTAGTGCTGCTCATGTCCATAAGCGACGGTTACCACTTTATATCAGGTGGGCCGTCAGCTTGTTTGTAATTCTAAGTTGTATAAAAAAAATAGTGCCATAAAATATTATCACATTATATAGAACTACTTTTAATAACACTGTGATTTTATGCCAGAACTGTGATCTTTAGCTCTAATAGCAATGCATGAAAGCTACCAAGGATAAAAACCATTACAGTGTACCTATTCTGTAAGGTCCTTGAGGTTCCAAGTTCGATTGCCGATCGTACCAATTGTGCAAACGATCTTTACAAAATTACCGCTCACCACCAGATTGTTCATTGCCCAAATTCTCATGACACAGATAACCTCGATTGCATTTTTTTATTGATATTTATTTAACGTTCAAGCGTTCAACGTTTGTATACTTTACGTCTTCTACTCATATAATATGCCGTAATTTAAACTCGAATGTTATATAATTTGTATTTTTAAAGGATAACAATATAAAGATAATCCCTTCTGCGCCAGTTTACGATAACAGGATACCTATGAAATTAAAATCTAATTAGTTACTCCTACTATGGATTACCCTCCTTTGCTCAAACTCATTTAATTAATAATTCTAATAATTACTAAAGAAACAAGAAAAAAGACTATTATATGATTTAAGGCAATTGAAAAATAAATACATATCAAACTATAAATTTGTTTTTGAAAAATACTAAATGTAAATGTGAAATAATTAATTTCTTACCTAGTTATTATTACAATGACGGTTCCTCGCAAAAAAAGCCATAAAAATGTTAATAACCAAGGACTCGCCGACATATTCAATTTTGATGTAATTACTAAGGCCTTGTTGTTTTTTAAGGACCGTCGAATGTAGTCCAATCACTTTATTATGCGAAAATGATCGAGCGAAGGCCGAGTACATTGTTTGTTGTGAAATATTTCGATTGACAGGGTTGTTAAAATATACTTTTGAATATTCAACTAAGTAGATTGTATCATCTGGAAGACGAATTTTTACTACAGTGTTGGTAAACAAGCAAATAACCTGTCTGATAATAAATCTTTTTTCTTTCTGACCGGTTTTTTTCTGAGTGAACATTTAGAATTATATAAAAAACACGTTAGAGAGGAACTTCTAGCAAACTCCGTTTGATTAGAAAGGAAAAAACTATGTTTAAATTGTTATTATTCTGTGTTTCGGTTTGAAGGGTGCGATATGGCGTGAATTTACAGGGTACAGAGGAATAACATCTGAGTCCTCAGGAATGGCAACGCATGGGGAGTATCATGGGTGAAACAGTATACTCTGTTATGTATGGACATAACAGAACCGTGCCTATAGACATGAGCAGTACCATGGGGTACTGCTCATGTCTATAGGCGACGGTTACCACTTTCCATCAGCTGAGCCGTCAGCTTGTTTGCCATTCTAAGTTGTATAAAAAAAATGTAAAATAAAAAAGTTTATTAGAACACGCTAACTGCATTCAACTGAAAAATAATTAATAAAAGATATTTAAAACTCATACATTAATAAACAATATTGCATGAAATTCACAGTGAACTGACCCTCTTAAACTCATGCAGCTTCCTGGTACGATCGCATGCACGCACTATAGAACTAGCAGACGATGCCTACTGGTGAACGTATTGCCCCTACCACTTGTACATAATTCCTGTCGAGTTTCTTGTGCTAATTAGACGAGATTTTATTATTATTATTTTAAACTTCAAAACTACTTTATTTATAAATAAATAATAAAAGATATTTAACTTTAATAATGACGATTTTAATTTAAGACACTGTCTATGTAAACAGTGTTTAACAATACTCTAAGTGATTTAATATTATTTAGTCGGTGTAATAATGTTTATTTGTAATTTTATATGCCAAAGTTAATTGGAATATTGTAATAAGATTTATTAATTTAAATACCATTTATTTTTAATAAAAGTGACTTTTTTTGTTTAGACATAAATATATGTTATACACACTTTTGTAGTAAAATTTTTATTCAAATATCGAACACATGTTTAACTTTTTTATAATAAAGCGAAGACAATTACTCAATATGAAGTTAAAAAATTTTACTGATTATTATTATAAGTATCAAAGCGAGTTTATTTATGTACTCGTATTGCCCCTTATCGCCATAATGACTTAATCAATCATCATTAAATTTGGCATACATATAGGTAGTATTTAGAGTGAAGATAGAAATATGCAACTTTTTACCCAGTTAATTTCATATCCCAATCCCTCGAATATAGCTGCAAGAGAAAACTATGTTTAATAACAAAATCTCACCACAAGACTTGAACCAGCTCTTATGACGTGCCAAATCCACAAATTATCATTGTACTTATTTTAAACAAACCGTTGGGAAAAACAATTATTCAGTTAATAAGCAGACGATCCTGAATTTCCATAAAGCGAGTTCACCGCAGATATTCAGACACTGACTCTTATCTTGTAACAACAACCTAAACCGTTAAATTAAAATAAGCATTCCCAACTTCATTTACAAAATCTAATAATGTTGTAAGAATAATTTAAGATTTTATTCCACAGTAAAAAAAGCGCCGGCTTTAATATGGCCAGTGACCAGTTAATTTGATTTAAAACTATACTTTTCTCACTGTGATAATTTCTTGTAATTGTTTGTATTTATAATAAGTTTACACAATAGTAATCTTTTGGAAGAAACAGTAAAGAGTATCTATCCCACTGATTTTTATTCAAAATTGGTTTAGATCTACTAAACTAAATCTGTGGTTCTTCTATGAAAACATGACCTTTCAAATAAACAAAAAGATTTCCAAATAAGTTTGTTATGACATAACAAATAAAATAAAAATAACAATCGAATTGAAACCTCCTGTTTTTTTTTTAAGTCGATATTTTACTGAACTTGGTGTTATTTTGCGGTAGTTCATATTACTGGTTACATACATACATACATATCTGTCACGCCTGTCTCCCATTAGGGTAGGCAGAAACAATGGAACGCTAAATGCTTCGATGGTTAGTTGATTGAAATTATTTTATTTAATTCCGCTATTATTGGTATGTGCCAACACTCGAAAATTGACTACTATTATTGTAACCAGTAAAACAACCCTCCAAATTACCTATCAATCTCTAAAGTCTTTTTTTTATTTAATAGTAATTGATAATGTCATTTAGTGTTGCTTAAACCTTAAACATTACGACGCAAACTAATCTTTGCATCTGTGTAATAGCTGCAGTAATCTAATGTCCCTAATATTAAAGGTTTTAGGCTATCATCGCTCCACACAAATGTCTCTGACCTAGCTTACAGGACGACGAATGTACGAGTATTTATTAAAATAATAAGCGCCAAATACTCAGAGTTCGTTACGCCAATAACTGGTCCACAAATTAGGGTACCCAATGTATAAATTGCTAAGTACAACACTGGATTTGTGTGAAATAAATCAAGCCTTATTTCAGTGGCATAAAGTTTAGGTTTAACATTAAATTTCTACAAATTACAGTCGTAATACGTTAAATTCGGTTATGTTTTATGCGAAATCATAGAACTAACATCTGGCTGCAAAACTCTCGCCATCCAAACTCGGCCAATTTAGAAAAGTTCATTTTCTAAATGGTACTCGTATCTATCGACAAGTAAATCCGAAATCAAATCTCCAAATCAGCAGCTTATTTTGCTAAAGTTCGAAGGTTGTAAAATAAATAATTATCTAGTCTGCATTTTTCTGATGTAAAAAAGGGGAAAATCCTACCACTATCACTCAAATTCCTGAATTTATTTGGTTTGTTATTACTGTTTTCACTAAATTTAATTTTGAATTAATACACAAAGTTTTAGCGCCAGCCAGATTCGTGCAATCGACAAAAGTCGTAAAAATATAAAAACCAATAGTAAGGGATATGAGAGCTATAGAAATAGTATACAAGTGCAACACACATAAATCTGAGAATAGAATGGAGTGAAGTGTTAACAGCTTTGCACACACTCCGACACTTCGAGTTGTAAAGTGGAGACTACAAGTGTTTACTGGTGTCCATACATGAGCACACAAATTCTAGTCTCAAACGAGAATTTCTATGGTTTTAAAATTCGTATTATGAACTTAATTATACAGAACAGTGAACATGAGTTATAGAAAAATGTCTTTCATTTATTAAATAATAATTATAGTAAGTCGTAACGTATTGTCGTAGGCGACTAAGGGAACATAATGAGCAAGGGATGGGCAGTAGCGTCCCTCTTAAAACACCAACAAAGCCTAACTGCGGTTGCCTACCCGCCTGCCAAGCGTGGCAACTACTGGCAAAACTCTACTTATGAGGAAGGTCTATGTTCAGCAGTGGATAGTTAACGGCTGATATAATAACACGTAATATACACGCAAGCTAGCATGCACGCATGCACGCACGCACGCACGAACGCACGCATTTTGTCCTAAATTAAGCAAAGCTTGTGCTACAAATACTGTAAATAGCTGTCAGAGATATTTTAATTTTTTTGTACATGTATTATTAGAAATATTGCTAATATATGAATTTCATATGCCAATAATTATTACGAGACTAAAAAAATTCGAAGTGAACGTTTTTTTAATAATATTTCTAAAATAATAGCATGTCATTAGTAAATTATATTATAGATAAAACGTTTAAATTGTCAATTAATCAGCGGCCATAAATTTCACATTACAAGGTGACACTGCTAAACCACCAATACAAATTAGATTTATATCCAATTCATCCAATTGTCCGAGATTCCAAACCGTCCAATTTCATACACCATAATTAAAAAAAAAAGAGAGCGGAATCCAATAATTATTGCAATTCGACAATAATACCTTTTTGTATAATGATCAGGAAGTTAATATTCGCAGATATGTTCAAAAGCATTATTTATATTCACGTCCGTATCGGAATAAATTGTCTCACGGATTCTGTTTTAAAATTCAGCACGATTATTTCTCGGTGCGACTGAAAACTGGTGTGTTTTATGAGGATGCTCATTTTAATGCTATTCGCATCTATTGATGTGGAATTGTGTGATACACCAGGAGAAACACGAGGTATCTGCTGACTCCATGAAAGAGAATAGGTTATCAATTATACTGCACTGTACACGTTTATTTCTTTGTTTATTTTCTAGGTAATGATTTTTAGCAAGCAACAACCAATTTTGATTTCTATTTATACAATTTAGAGTAACAAATACTTAACTGATGAAAAATTAGACACGTTGTTTATAAATTTGAATAGTACTGCAGATATCCCTGAATGTACTGTGATGTAGGCAATATAGTGTATTCTGATATGGCGATGCCAGTTTGTCATTGCTATGATTAAGGTGTTAAGTTTCCGTGCCAAATAATTTCAATACCCTTCAATCCGAAACACAACCATACAAACAAAGCTTCCTGATAACAGAATCTTGAATAAATATTGTTAGGGGATAAGGACTATTACTTACGATTACTAATGATTTTTACATAATGTATATAATTTTTAAGCTTAATCTCTATAAGCTTAAAAATTAATGTAGGCAGACTTTATAAGTCATAGACAATGGATGACAGTGCATAGGAAAAACCATAGAATAAGGAACTACCCTTGTTTTTAGTTAACTACTACGCAACATGATGGGAACCTGCAACGGTGAATTTAACTGTTAAAATAAAGAGTTCTAATATGCAAGAGCAGTTATTTTGATTATAGTACTACACACATAATATTCTAGCTTCACAGACATAAGATAGCAAACGACGCAAGTATCTCAATTTATATGAAAACTAAGCTTATCATTTCTACTTGCTCTGATATTATGAAAGTTACTTTAGCTAATGCTCCTATTAGTAATTCTATAAAATTTTTATGATGTTTTTATATAGGGACTATTAAGTTTAATTTAGGGCAAAGAATTAGCATGCAAAATACATCGGCATGCTGTGTTGCTAGATTAAGTATTCTTTTCGTAATTTTGGACAAAAATTTTTGCCTTCGCAAAATTTTGGAGATACGAAATGGTTAAAGAAATTTTTGGGAAAAAATGTAATGTAAAATGGCCGTGGAGATTTTGGATATTTATTTAACAATTCTGGTATATATAAATCCATATAACAGTATATAAATTCAACAAAATATGCGAGTGATGGTAAGCAGTAAGTAAGTTGAAGAACTTACTTCTTCAACTTACTACTAACTAAAAGGAGTGTAAAAGCTTTTTTCGTAAAACATAATGAAAACCGGTCCAAGTTTGTAATTGGGTAAAAGTGTTAGAATTGTATCAATTTGGAGCAAAAAAATTGGCATTTGGGTAAAAACCAGTAATCGCATCTGGCAACCCTGACTGCATGTACTGCTGTATCTATTTAAATCTAACCTGTATAGAGCTCAGTGTAATTACAATATTAATTCTTCTCTATTCTGTCCTAAAACTATCAAAATCCTAGCCGTAATCCGGTTACATGCGCCGCTACGCTTGTATCAAAGTGAAAGAGATTAGCACCGTGTGACACGTAATGGAACAGCAGAGTGCAATTTGAGAGGTAAACCATCATGTCGCTAACGCCTATCTAGACATAGAATGTACAATTATGCTTTTAAATAAACTTCAAAAGGAGATGGAACTCAATTCAATGGTAGTCAGATCAAATTTCTCTTATTATGAATTGAAATTAAGGATTAGCCGTGTGTGCTCCGGCATAGAATGAGAGACCCCTTCCTTTACCGTGGGTGTCGTAAGAGGCGATTAAGAGAGGATGGGGGACGAGCAGCAGCGTCCTTCTTACAACATCTCTAAAAGCCTAACTGCGGTTGCCAACCCGCCTGCCAAGCGTAGCAACTACTAGCCAAACTCCCCTTATGAGAGAGGTTTATGTTCAGTAGCGGACAGATAACAGCTGAAATAAAAAAAATATTGAAATGGTTTATATTTGTCATATGCTTTACTAATTAAAATCTTGCTTATTTTTCTCAGAAAAAAGGAAAATTGTTTATTATACATAAATTTTTAAGATATGAGAATGTAAAAATATGTACAATTACCTATGTAGGTATAATTAAATATTTTGTTCTACTGATATACCTGAAAAAGGTAAAAGCCCTTAAAATAATAATAAAAAAAATCCTTCGATTGTTAGGCAAAATTTGAATCATCAAAATTGGTTCAAATTTTGCCTAACATACGCCAAAAAGATATTGTTCAAATGTGAACATGCTTTTTGAAGTCGCTTGAAATTTTTGATTTTACATGTTTTCGAACCTTGACGTAAATCGACAGATCAATAGAATACTAAAAGAGAATAGTCAAAGTGTACGGTACAGTGCGGATAAAAAGTGCAATTTGAACGCAAAGCCTTCACGTCACAGGCTCTATCGGCGTCGAACAGTGTAGGCTTATGACAATATACCAGTTTAATCCGGATCACGCCGGTCCATTGTTTTGGAAGAATGCCCGCATTTCACGCTAATATCTAACTAGTAATTTATCATTTAGTGGCGATAAAAAATACACTAGAGTTTAAAATAAAAATAATACTTTTATAAATAATTTAAGTAATATAAAAAAATGTTTTCATAATGTATTCGTTCATACAAACAAACACATTTAAATTTACATTTACAGTATTATAGTATTCATCGTATGGTCCCGGCATAGAATAAGCCACGCCTTCCCCGTGGGTGTCGTAAAAGGCAACTAAGGAAAGGAAGGGCGAGGGATGGGCAGCAACGTTCCTATTAAAATATCTCCAAAACCTAACTACGATTGCTAATCCGCCTGCTAAGCGTGGCAACTACTGGAAAATCCCTCAAGGGGGAGGCTTATGTTCAGCAGTGGACAGTTAAACGCTGATATGATGATGATGGTCATAATGATGTATATTATACTAAGAATTGCAATCCTATTCCTTCACCGCATTAAAAAAATATAAAATGTGCCAAATAACTTTTTTTTTATGCAATACAGAATGGCATATAAACTGACGGCCCTTATAACTGTATTCTTAGGAAGGGTCGTTAAAAGAGTTACTAATTAGTAAGTGCACTGTTACTATTTTGGTAAACAAAGACATTTATTACATTACAAAAAAAAATTTAACCCAGTATTATACTGTTGTTATTTGATACAATGCTGATACAATTGAAAATGTTTTTTATCACCTTAAACCCGTTTAAAATTCCTCCCAAAGCTGACGCTGGAAGCATCTGAATCCTTGCGGAAGTTTTCAAATAAATAAGTACGTACCCTGACAACCTACTTGGCTAGTATACCGGAAATTCACCGTGTGGCATCTAAAGTTTTAATACCGTTAACTTTAATCTCTTTAATACTGGAATTCAGAGTTCGTTCTTTTTATAAATTTTCACTTTATAAATTAGTTTGAAGTATAATCTCTCTAAGATGAATTTATGGTTAAAGAAAATAAACATGTTTAAAATATACAAATAAAAAATCAAATTAATTACGTACTACGAATAATATCCATAAATAGTATACGTTGTATGGTTTTGAGATAGAATAAGTTTGGATTTTTTTGGATAGAATAGGTTCATAATTGTAATCAGTAAAGTAATCTATAAAAATGTTATAACATTTACTTCTAACTTACTGTCAAATGATGTTTACAATGTAATGTTAGCAAACTGCGTATTGATAAATTTTTGTATTGTTTTCTTTTTAATGGTTCATTTCTGTTTGCAAACTGTTATTGTAACTTATAACAAATAAATAAATAAATAGCACGATATAGGAATAATACATCCAACTTCTAAGATAAAAATTATCTATAACATTTGTTACCTTGCAATAAGAGGATATTCACATTTCTTATGTATTTTTATGACTATACTAGCGGCCCGTCCCGGCGTGGCACGGGTGGACATTTTTACATTTTAAAAAGTGGCCATTAAGGCTGCACACGCGACGGAAGCTTAAAAATGGAGTAACTTCTCCCGTTTTACCAACATTTCCCTTCACTGCTCTGCTCTTATTGGTCGTAGCGTGATGAAAAGTACACTATAACCTGCACAGGAGTATGAAGAATAATCGTACCAAGTTTCGTTAAAATCTGTCGAGTTGTTTTTGTTTCTGTAACGAACATACAGACAGACAAACAGACAAAAATTTTACTGATTGCATTTTTGGCATCAGTATCGATCATTAATCACCCCCTGATAGTTATTTTGGAAAACTATTTCATGCACAGAATTGACCTCTCTACAGATTTATTATAAGTATAGATTACAGAATTACTTCGTCAACTATGGACCAATATTGCTCATTCATGCTTACGTGTTACTATTAAAACCGCTGTTTTGTTAAGCAAGCGAAATCTTTCTTCTTGCGAACCAATGTCTATTTTTATAACTACACGATTCCGTGTTCTAACAACATTACTTCCAATGTTAAATATAACTGAATGCATCGTTTCATTAGCATAAAGAATATCTAGAAAAATGATGAAACTTAATAGCAATAGTTTGGATCGCGAAGCCAACGTTTAAGACGTTAGGTACTTCGCAAAAGCCGTGTCGCTTGCCAAAAACATTTCGAAGTGTTGTAAAAAGTCTGAATTGCTCAAGTATTGAATGGAAGACAAATTATTAGTTTATTAGTGATATAAAACTTTGCCTTCCCACGTTTAAATAAGAGCGACTTAATTGTGCTTCTAAAAATAAAAAATAATTGTAAGACATGATAGTTTAAGATGAAGCAGTTGTGGTTGCATGACTGAGTTTCGATTTGAAGGGTGGGATATTGCAGTTAATTTACAGGATACAGAGGAATAACAACTGAATCCTCAGGAATGGCAACGCATGAGGGGTATCATGGACGAAACAGTATACACTGTTTGGCCCATGGCTTACTGCTCATGTCTATAAGCGACGGTTACCACTTTCCATCAAGTAAGCTGTAAGCTTGTTTGTCATTCTAAGTTGCATAAACAAAATGTATCTATAAACAAAAAAGACTGCCGCCAGCTTGTTTACTAAGATGCGTACAAAATAATGTTATCGGATAATACTTTCTTTTTTTGTACGCCATTTAGAACTTGGGTAACAGTTAACCACAGACAACGCCCGTCATCTGCGCAGGCCGTAAGTGGTCCGTTTTTGCAATTTAATTACGGAACACTAACACCACTATAATGGGCCCGTAAACAGAATTCAATTAGGAGACACACTGGTCCTGTGTTACTTACTAATGGACACGTCCTTAACATCTCACAACTTAGAATTAATGATGTTTCGTATTGAGAAAGAAATTTCGAACACGAAAGAAAGCTGTTAAAGGAACTCGTAACATTAACAAATATATATATATCCATATTGTTGTAAATGTATGATGAATACCACATATATATAATTTAATTTTTAAATATAATTTAAAATTGGTGCTAAAAAAAAATCAACACTAATTGTAACAAAACCAGTTATTATCACATCTTTTTTATTTAATAACCAATCAGAAATTTTCTAAACTGTTCATTTGTTATTAAAAATTGATAAATAAACCCAATGTTGCCACACTCTGATTAGTTTTGCGTACAAATTACTCCGAAATCTTTGGAATTACTCGTAATTTATCTATGCCATAGTCTCTAGAATAACTTTCAAACTTTTTGAAGATACTTATTTTTTTTTTTCTCAACTCAATCATGCTTGTTATCATCGTAATATAAATGTGCACTTCTAAATTTTATATAACGATTCCTAAAGCATAATAAGTATGAAATTCGCTTCAATAAAATTGTCCATACTTTACTTATATGACAATTTATAACGCCGTGTAACCAATCTGTTAATGCGTACATCGACAATTGGAACAAGCCAAGAGACGATTGATTTGTTTTTAAAGGAAAATATTTATTCCAAATTTAACATTTGTTATAAGGATTTCCTTTGAAGTTGAAGTAAATAGATACCTGTGTTTCTATTTACATTTTGTAAATGTAAATTAGTAAAAACAACTCCCTTTTTCATTGTTTGAGGAAGTTGGTGTGAAATTTCAGAATACAGAGGCGTATTCCCATGGCGGGGGATAAGATAGAATCTTTTATTAACCGACTTCAAAAATTAAAGACATTATAAAATTTTGCTCTACACTGTTTTTATGAAAAATAAGAATTTACTAAAAAAAATAACAAAGTTAATTAATTAATTAACAAAGTTAACAATAAAAATAACAATGTTATTTTTTTTTAGTAAATTCACTTCATTTAATCTCTCTATTACGGAAAAACACCGATAACAAATCAAATGAATCCAAGTGACGGCTGTAGACTCGCTTTTTGCTACGTTGAATTCAATATGCTCGACGGTGGCGATATAGTGAGTGTTACGCTCACCACAACGGTGACTGTAGGCAAGTACCTCTAACTATCCTATTATAGATTAAAGTCGTGAACAATATAATTTTAAGAAATTCATCAACCGACTTCAAAAAAAAGGTCAAAAGTCATTATTTTTAAGCAGATTTAGAAAATTCTATTTTGATCTAAAAGAATATACTTTTACATTTGTCCTATAAAAATTTAATCACAATAGAATTTGTATATTAGTTTTTACATTAAAATAGGTGATTTTCTCATGTCAATCGTGAGATAATCAGCTATTTTAATGTAAAACAATGTAAATGCTTCACATTATAAACAATGTAATGTAAAGCCGGTATTTGTTTATGGAAGAAATCTTACATTATACATTTGTAAGATTATTTTTTTAATTAAAAAGATCACTCTTTTGGTAGATATTATATTAATTTGGTTTTCACTGAGTATTTGTGTTTTTTTTAATCCCCAATTGTTCTAGTATAGAATCCGTATCATTTCCCATCTGATCGACCGCACTAGTAATTATGCGGTCCCATCAAATGTTTATAGGCATCGGTTCCACTAAATGACCAATCGACGGTCACTCGTCGTTTCTCGCTCCGGCGACCTGTCAGCTACCCTCGTCCGCAAGCTGACCTGATCGCTATGTGATTGGACAGTAAATGTAAACGGTAATAAAGAACGGATACAGTATCTCGCGTGACATCCGCCCCCTGATTACGTGTCTTGCAATCCGTTTACGATAGCCAATAATTGCATATTTATTGCTGTCAATCTTCTTTTTTGACAGGTTTTGTATTGATGATGATCATGATAATGTCAGCCGTTACTGTCCACTACTTAACATAGGCCTTCCCCATAAGAAGGATATTGCCAGTAGTTGCCACACTTGGCTACCACTGGCAACAACAATTAGGCTTTGATTATATTTTAAGAGGGACGCTGCTGCCCATTCGCCAACAACTAAGTTACCTTAGTCGTCTCTTATGACACCTACTGGGAAGAAAAGGAAAGCCCGTTCTGTGCCAGGACCACATGGCAAAGTCGTTTTACGGTACAAGACAAAACTGGTGGTCTACCATGAAATGAAATTCCGAAATTTCAGGCTCAATTTCGTGTTTTTGTTTATACCAAAATGGGATCAATAAATGGAGTTTAACATTTCGTTCATCATACATCCTATCATAAAAGTTCAAAGGAACGATATTTTAATATTTTTAATCATTTCAAACGTCATGTATTATGTAATTTTAACATCAAATTTCTGTTTCGTTCGTCCCCGAAGTTTCGGAAAATATTTCATGGTAGGCCCTCTGGAATAGCAAAGCGATATAGGAACTAAAAATTTTATTTTATATTATTATTATGTATTTCATAACGGAAAGTGCGTACATACATTCAGATGACCAAAAATTATTATATATAATAGGAAAATAACTCTATTTAACTAGAATATGTACCATATATTGTATAATTTAAAATAAGGCCACTAATATAGCATGACCTAACAGAACTTGTTTTCTCCTGTATATTTCTCATTCTCCAGTTTTTCCTATTGCCGTAGAAATTTTTAGAATTTATTAAAATGATTTATTTAAAAAGTCTATAAACTAAAGAGTGAACATATAGCATACGTACAACATACAGTCCTGTGAAAGTTTTGAAGAGAGCTACATTTTTCAAGCTAACTAGCATAGCCTTCTTTACTTCATTACATTACAATTCAGATCACATTGACTTGGACTGCCGAACTACGGTTCAATCGCAAACTAATCAACTCAGGCCTCACCAAACTTTCCATTGTACTGATAAACTGTGAGAAGTACAATCATTAAAAAAAAAGTAAACAAAATATAACTAGCAACTATCTATTAGGTATTTTAGCTTATGAACGTGCTATTAGCTAAAATAAAAAATGTATAAACTTAAGTTTGCCTAGATCTTTTTGTTTAAAAATTATCGCAATATTGCAAACCGCTCTACCCGTTGAAATTGATGCTCCTTTCCACTTTCGAGTTTGCTGGACGAGAACTCTTTTAAAGTTAAGCTCGCCTTTGTACATTTGCTTACTTCTGTCATATTTTTATGTATTTTTGTGTGTACAATAAAGTATAAATAAAAACAATAATTAAAAAAAAGAACAAACAAAACCCAGTAAACAACTATCCATTAGCTATTTTAGCTAAGTAATGCTAAAATTTTCATTAGCTAAAATAAAAAAAAAGAAATATATTTAAACGTAAAAAAAAATATTATAACTATTTGAAAATTATTATCAGCAGACAGCGATATCGTGCTGAAAAATGTAAACTTCGAATGTTTAAGGTGTTTTAAAAGAAATATTTAATTGATTATAACAAAACGGCTTAGATTAGCCTCACTCAGCTCCAGATTTTTGCAACCTATTCGAGATAACACCAGGATACTTATATTTTACCAGACGGAGACTTTGTACAAAAGTCGTTTGCTTGGGCACCTCTGTCCCATTCGTCTTTCAATTGTGAAGCAGTTAGTTGTGTTTGCATGGCTGTGTTCCGGTTTAAAGCGTGGGTATTGTCATATACAATGAATTTACAGGGTACAGAGAATAACACCTGAGTCCTCAGGAATGGCAACGCATGGGTAATATTCATGGGCGAAATAGTATACTGTAGTGTTATGTCCATGATGCTACTCATGTCTATAGGCGACGGTTATCACTTTCCATCAATCAAGTGGGCCGTCAGCTTGTTTGCCATTCTAATTTGCATAAAAAAATTCTGCCTAACCACAATTATTCCATATTTTAATCTAATATCATAAATATGAAAGTTCATAAACATGTTTAGATATATTTTATAGTTATAGAGCTAAATGGATCTGAATTTTAAATGCACAAATATACCGTTTTCTTTTTTTAATAGACGAAATGCTGAATGTATGTATGTATATTCCTCATGTGACACTATCCACTAAAAACTTTGCCGTTTTCCAGTATAGGAATGATGAGATGACAGTCAGATTTAATATTGAGTTCGAGTTAATATTCATAAACTATAAATCATGCAGTCTTAAAGTTAACAATAGCTTAGATATCGGACGGATAAATCCCGCGCGGCCTTCAATAGTGTTACCATTGAGTACCTAAGCCTAGTACGTAAGAATAAATTTGCCCGTCTACATAAGAAAGAATAAATCTCTTGTAGTATACATGAAAAGCACGTGTTTCAATTAATGGAGGGTTATGGGAAAATAATTAGGTTTTTTTTTTTTTTTTTTTTTATACAACTTAGAATGGCAAACAAGCTGACGGCCCACCTGATGGAAAGTGGTAACCGTCGCCTATAGACATGAGCAGTACCATGGACATAACAGAGTATACTGTTTCGCCCATGATAGCCCCCATGCGCTGCCATTCCTGAGGACTCAGGTGTTATTCCTCTGTTTAAATTCACGCCATATCCCACTCTTCAAACCGAAACACAGCCATGCAAACACAACTGCTTCACGGTTGAAACACGAATGGGACAGAGGTACCCAAGCAATCGACTTTTGTACAAAGTCTCCCTCTGGTAAATAAATATGCTCACGAAACAAAAGTGCCAACACTTTTGTTTAAAAAAGAAACCTTTTTTAAACAGAAGTGTTGGCACCATATTGGACTTATACCAATTTTTAATATAATTTAATATTTAAGTTAGTTGTTTTTATTTAAGATTTTTGAAACAAAATCTTCCTAATTTACATAAACAATTATAGTACGTAGGTAGATACAAAAATAATAATAATATACTTTATTATAAATTACATAGCTAACTCTAGCTTGATATTTTTAATACCATAAACCTATCTTTCTCTATTCCAGATCCTTTTGCAAGAATCATTTGATATTATAGATTACTTCCTAACATATTCGCATTTCATAATATCCTTGGCCATTATGATAACCCAACAATATCGACCCCAAAAGGGTTCCCCCTGAAAACCAACATACTGATTTCCAGGCGTATTCATCGCTGACCTTCCTTTTCATTTTATCCAATCATTCCTCAATGATGCTCTGCCAACGTATACCGTTAGCTCTGGCGGGACCACTCCATTATCATCCATTAAAAAAAATAGGTACTCTTTATTACTCCCTCCAAAAATATTACAGTGATCTTAGAAAAAATACAAAAAATAAATTACAAAATAAGGTCACATTAAGAAAACATTTTCGGATACTTATCTCTCTCATTACATCTATTCCAAGTAATCTTGGATTAAGAGAAGTAATATAATATAAATAGTTAAAAGATATAAATATAAATGAAAAGTTAATTTAAGTATTCAATGTCTTAGGATTTTACACTACAAGCAAAAGCAAAATCTTAACAAAACCAATTAAAAAAATAATTTAAGACACTAAATGAAACTTTAATTTTATTAAAATTCTGTTTTCAAAATATTTAAATTTCCAAACTTATATTATTTTGTTTAATGACAATTCCATTTTTAAATCTAATTATTTATTTCAATTATAAACCAGTTCTTACCTCAAATATTTACATTTATGGTAGATGAATATATCTTTAAATCGAAATGTTTGTATTTCTAAAAAAAATATAATTTTAAAGTCTATTTCCAGCACGGTAAGGTATAAAACTATTAATGACAGCTGTCAACTGAGTAAGTCTAGAATTCTATCGCAATGAATTTCCGATGAATTATACAATGTTTTTCAATCAATATTGTTCGATTGTAACAATTATTTTTCTAAGCAATAATAATTTTATCGTAATAATATTATAAATTTGGAAAATTTACAAAATATGTTTGTTACTCAACCACATTTGAAAAAAGGTACAAAAAATTAAAAATTAAACATACAATAAATCTAATAATAAGTAACTCTAGTTATAATAATATTTTTTAATACTTGTTAATTTAATTCACTAATTATCATATATTACTGATATTATTCACAACTCCTGTTATATTATATTTATATTTCCAAAAGTAATAATGTAACTTTTAATTCATTTGTTATTATTAACTAATACTTAAAAATTGTTCTATTTCTTTGCATACTGTATAATTATGTTAAATAAATACTATAAATATCTGTAATAGACATGTGTACATTGTATTATATTTAATGTTAGTTATATTTATATATGTTATAATACAATATGCTGTTAGTGTTCCTATGAATAAATAAATAATTATGTATAAATTTAAGTTTGTCTAGTACCTTTGTTTGAAAATTGTCACAATATTGTACACAATTCCACCCGCTGACATAATGCTCCTTTCCACTTTGGGTTTGCTGGAAGAGAACTCTTTTAGAGTTAAGCTCGCCTTTCCACATTTGATTACCTCTGTCATATTTTTATGTATAATTGGTGTGTACAATAAATAAATAAATAACTACCTAGTTCAGATGTTTAAGAAACAATGAACGCATTCCTTTCTTACACTTTTATTACTTGCAAGTAAGTAACCAATGAACACAACAATGTGTAGCTATTATATGGCGCGGTCGAAACTTTCCCCTGAAAGCCTTTAGCCAGCCAAGTGAAAACACCACGCTTTGTTTCCACACTCCTTAAAGGCAGATAGGGGCGATTAACATGAAAAAGAAAACCGTTATTTTCTTTTCTTGCGTAGAATTTATTAACGTCTGATAAACACCTTTTGAAAAATTCTAAAAACATTTTTAATAGCGCATCGTGGGTTTAATCCATTGAAAGTATCCATTCTGTGTAGTTTGATGTGGTTTTATGCTATAAAATAAGTATATAATATGTTTTCACTATCCTTTTATGAAGCGTTATAGAAATACACACTTCACTTGAACTTGGATTAAGTTGTTTATCTATACAAATAAAACACAAAATGTATTATAACGATAAATAAAAATCACTAACTATATCCAGAGATAACGAGAAAGTTGCATCACTATTAAAGCCTAACTGCCTTTGTCAACTTGCCTGCCAAGCGTGGCAACTACTGGCAAAATCCACCTTATAGGGGAGGCTTGTTTTCAGCAGTAACAGACAGTTAACGGCTGATATAGTAATGACGATATACAAAAACCTATAATTTTCTGAAAGTAGGGAGACTTTGTACAAAAGTTGATTGCTTGGGTACCTCTGTCCCATTCGTGTTTCTACCGTGAAGCAGTTGTGTTTGCATGGCTGTGTTTCGGTTTGAAGGATGGGATATGGCGTGAATTTACAGGGTACAAAGGAATAATACCTGAGTCCTCAAGAATGGCAACGCATGGGGGTATCATGGGTGAAACAGTATACTCTGTTATGTCCATGGTACTGTCATGTATATATGTACATGTCTATAGACGACGGTTACCACTTTCCATCAGGTGGGCCGTCAGCTTGTTTGCCATTCTAAGTTGTATAAAAAAAAATTAAAAAATATTGTTATTCTAAATATACAAATATAATGATGTAATTATATTGTAAGTAATCATTATTATTATCATTAATTAATGTTTTATATAATTAATCATTTGTATACCTCATGATGGTGAAACATATCGCACTATATTTCTACAACATCAAACATACAACTAAACCTATGTATGTTTATGAAAATAAATTATTGATTGATTGACGAATAAACAATAAAAAAAAAATAACATGGCGTTTATACGCCATTTTATTTTTTTATTATAAACAACCTTATAAATTTAAAAGTGAGCTTATTTGTTTGTTAACTTTTCGCGCCTTAACGATTTAACCAATCATAATGGGGAGACGTGTTCTCTGAATCCGTAAATCGTATCTAAATAATCTTATTTCTACGTTCTATTTTGAATAGAAAAAGGTAAGGCAATTTTTCATTCCACTCACGTGGACGTATTTATAGATATAAACTAGCAATTATATATTAGATATTTATAACGTCCACCAATCTATTGAAGAAGATGTTGACACAGATAAATCGAATCTAAATAATCTTATTTCTACGTCAATGATCTATAAACCGTAACAACAATGGGGACTCTAACAGTATTTCCATAACAGTAAATTTCATGCAGATATAGGGGTACACTGCGGGCCGTTATCAAATCAGCGCGGATAAACTCCAGAATAATAATGATTCTGACGAGCTTTGTTACATAAATTTACATAAATTATTCATAACTGAACGTTTTTATTTCACGTTTCGCTACAGAACACTTTGTTGGCAACATTGTACTCGTATTGTAACGGGGATGGTTCACAACAATTAGGATTTATTATTACAGAATTATTTAATAGTTTGTTAGTTGTAGATATTTTTTATTAGGAATATTTTAAGGTAATGTCAAAGGTCGAGGGACGACCTAAGTGAAGAGATTAGTAGCTAATGATTTATTACCCTTTAACCACAATAATTTTAACAAACAGGTGAGTACACGTTCATTAACTTACAGTTCCCTATAGAGTACCTAATTTACAATGTCAATTTATGGTTTCATTATAATATAATCTTAAATTATACAGATAGAATGTCTCGATACAAATACTTCAACGAAAACTAATTAATTTATTAATAACTGTAATATACAGTATAATTCATTATAGATGTTTAAAATAGAATAAATAAACCTCTAAAAGACTAACTACAGTTGTCAATCCACCTGCCAAGCATATCAAATACTGGCAAAACTTCTCTTATGAAGAAAACTTACATTCAGCAGTGGACAGTTTACGGCTGAAATGATTATAGATGTATCCAATAATTTTTGGATTTATTCATTCAACTAGAATTTAATAAATAAAACAATTCAACTAACTTTTCACTTTTGTCTACACGTCCGGGATATATTCACTGACCAGGATAAAAAGTAGCCTATGTCCTAATCTATCTCATGTAGTACATACATACCAAATTCCATACTAATTGGTTAAGCCATTAAAGCATTATGAGATAACAAGAACACAAACTCACTTTTACATTTATAAATGAGAAATTACAAGTACATTCTGTTATCATTTAATTTTGTGTACGACAAATAAAAATAACTACTTCAAACGTAAATTAATTGTAATATGGGACTGACACAAAATTAAAGTAAAATTAAAATGCGCTTATTACGAAAAAAGAAATGAAAGAGACAAAATAAGAATATCACTTATGTCAGAACTGATATCAAAAATATACTCTATCTCTCTCTTTTCATTTAAGTTTCCTCATGTTGAAACAACTAATTCAATTCATTCATAAACAACTAACTCTATTGATTGTATAAAATTAATAATTATTGAAATAGATTCAAAATTGACAAATATATCTCGCAGAATATATACATATCTTTAAAAAAATAGTAAAATTGCGAAAAAAAAGTCGTATTAAGAACTTTCTTTTTCAAGGGAAAATGCTACCAAACCCTGTGGCTACTTTGTAACTACAGATAATTGGACGCAACGGCATCCCGTCACAATTATTATAGAATCAACCGACCTCGAGAAGCTCGTAAAACCAACAAGTTATTGGGGAACAGAATCGAACTTGTCACATTTTACGGGCATGTATTGTACTTGAAACAATAAATCTCACTAACATTATTATGAATATGATAGTTTGTAAAGATATTTAAATATATCAATAATGTATTTATTTTAATTTTACCAGAGGGACACTTTGTACAGAAGTCCTTTGCTTGGATACGTCTGTCCCATTCGTGTTTCAACCGTAATGCAGTTGTGTTTGCATAGCTGTGTTTCGGTTTGAAGGGTGGGTATGGCGTGAATTTACAGGGTACAGAGGAATAACACCTGAGTCCTCAGGAATGGCAACGCATGGGAGGTATCATGGGCGAAACAGTATACGCTGTTATGTCCATGGTATTGCTCATGTCTATAGGCGACGGTTACCACTTTCCATTAGATGCGCCGTCAGTTTGTTTGCCATTCTAAGTTGTATAAAAAAAAAATTGAAAGTTTATATGGCAATTTATTTATATTCTTGCACACATTAAAATGTTTATTTTTTTTTAATTAATGATAATGAAATGGTTACCGCATCTGCGCTAACGGTATACGCTGGCGGGGCACCAGTGAGGAATGATAGGTGAGCTAGTCCATCGTGATAAATACACCTGGAATTCAGCACGATGGTTTTTAGGGGGACCACGTAGATGTCGACGTAGCAATATACGCTAGCAATGGGACAGATAGTCTGCATTATTAACGATCCCTTCCCCCTACATTAAAATATGTCTACAGGGAGCTTTTGATGCCTGATGGCATTCTACCAGTCAAGCGTAACGCTAAACAGAGAGAGAGAGAGTAAATAGCAGTGCATTCATCTAACAAAATCAAAGCAATCATGCTTAAACGAGTGAATGATCTAATTTACACAGAGGAATCTTTTTTTTTCAATTTGTTTGCAATCCATTGAAAAGTTCTCATTTGTAAAATTAAAACCTAATGAATTTTAAAGGAAGATTGTTGGTTATGTTTATAATTATTACTACTTGTTTAAGTAAATTTTGTTTCACAAAAATAAACACAAACTTAAATCTGAATATCACCGAAAATGAATACAGAATGAGAACAGAAAAATGGTAATGATATTGATTAATTCATAATAAGATATATGTATAGCTGAATTACTTATATATGCATTTAATCACATGACAATCAAACAGCAATCTAACACGTGCAGGAGCCTAGAGCCCTCAAAACGCGTCCCACGACTTTGTTTGGAACTACCTAATAACGAGCTCAACGTTAAAAGGTATGCAGCGGAAACGTTAATACGAAAACTATGAAACACATTTAATTTTCGTTACATTGAAAAAAAATTGATTAAAAAATACTGTTACATCTTGCAAATATAAAGAATAACTAGTTTAAAACTAGTTTAAATAGATATAAAAGTTGAACTGCCTGATAACTTGAATTAAACATCGTTATTTACTGTAATATTATGTGTGCCATGTAAAGGTTAATTAGGTATATCAATTTGTATGTGAACTTATCCCTTCTGTATATAATTATTTGAAATTACTTAAGATTTAAGAACTCGTTTAACACTGATTTATTAAATACTGTTTAAATACTGTCTCTGTTTACTAGTATTATAATAACGAAACTCAATTAGATCAGCTTGAACCACATCATAACTTTCTTTAATCTACCTCTCCAAACACGCCGTCAGCTGTCAAAGTCTAATATCTGTATTGTACCTTCATTTTATTGATGATATTTATTATTCGACTACCCTGTGACTACACCACATTGACAGCTAAAGATAAACGGGATGAATAGACCTTCCATTACCCAAATAGTTCCCTAAAAATCTCATGCAATTATTTAGCGTAATAGTACTTGTAACTAAAAAAAAATTGAAAAACTGATGAAAAAAAATTAATAAGAGTTAGAAAGCATAAATACAATATTACTTTATGCCTAGTTTCTGGAAATCTCTGTCGATTTCTCGAATTATATCTTGCACAATAAAGAAAGTCGTATTTATAAATATCTAGTCTTTTGAAAAATATTAAATGTACCCACGCAACAAGAAAAGATATACCTACGTACACTACCAAAATAAATTGGCAGGCGTAACAAAAGATTGCACGGCGTCAGCAATATATTTCATATTTACATAATACAGAGATACATCGGTTATAAGATAGATGGAGTCTAGAAGTATATAAAATGGACCCATGTAAAATTATATCCATACTTTTTTTTATAACAAAATAGCGGCCATTTCTCAAATGAGAATGTTTGAGCGAAGGGAAATGCATTCGCTCTCTGATGTGGGATATCCCGTATTGTGAAAGGGTTCCGTTACCCCTTATAATATCGTCAGTCTGGCCATGTTATGTCATTAAGTTCAATCATCATGAAATGTTCCGTATAAAATTATGCTCCCAAAATATGATTAATGTTAGCAATATAATAATATGTAACTTTTTTGACAGTTCTTCCCATATCATAAATATGCAAATGAAAATGCCTTCAGATTTACTATTCTCCTTATATTGCCATCCGTTTAAGCGAAAATCTCACACAACATCTGCTTAGCCTAGTTAATTGATTCCGGCTGAAGATTTACAAGATCTCTTGTATTGAAATCCTTATCGGTTAAAATTATTTATTTTGCCCAATACATTAGTCAACACATTTTCAGATACAAACATTACCAAAAGAAATGTACCAAAAGTATAAGTAAAAAAAAAATAGTAACCAGTATCTTCGATTGGCCAAGATTAAATCACTCTAAAGTCCTGATTAACCGGTTTTCAGAAAATTAAGGACTCTTTTGTGCAAAAGTAATAAGTAAGTATTAACAAGGGCTCTTACTGGACACTGAAAACTAAACAAGCACATAGCCCAACTAGGTTTATACCCAAAAACTGTTTACACAGTTTGTCACAATGAAAAAGAAACGCCGCAGCACTTAATTTATGACTGTAGCTCACTCATAACATAAACGATACATCTTCTTTGGAAAGTGCACTTTATATCCTGAGGAGATAAAAAACATCGCTACAAAGAACATCTTAAAATTTCTATCACTGATAGGAATTAGAAGCGAACTTTAAAAAGGGCGAGTACAAAAGAACATGGAAAGGTCACAGTGTCACAGGATTTTCTGTCTGAAAAAGTCCGTCTTTCAATAGTAACAAAATCTCGGATCTGTTAGAATTTTTTAAATTATTTCCTTAGTCGTTTCGTTACATATAGTTACATAAAGTTTGGTAATATATATTTTTTTTTAATTAACAAATTCAAAACAAATAAGTTATTAATTATATTTAAACGGTATAGTTTATTTATAACATATATTGTCCTACTGCTACATATAGGGAGACCAACTCCTTTCTTTCATTATTTCTCTATTCTATTCTTACTATTTGTGGGCCATTCCATCTTGAATACGTCCAACTAAGTAAATAAAATTAAACATAGTGTCTTCTTTAGAGCTTGATGAAAATCCTTTGACATATTACTCTAATCTACCGCTTAAAGTCTCAAGACGTGAGTACTTCGCTTGCATATGCAACAAAGTTTACTAGCAAACTTACCTTTTCATCTTCGTCTGATGAAATGTGACTGCTGCCGTCGACACAGGTGAATATATTTAATGAAATGTATCTCATACGACATTTCAACGTAATATATTTCATATTTCAATGTTTATATTTCAATTTCAATTTCGAAATTATTTTTAAAGACTATGATATTAACCGGGTTACACACAGCATAGAATAGGCTGCCCCTACCTTTCCCGTGGGTATAGTAAGAGGCGACTAAGGGAGGGCGAGGGAAGGGCAGCAGCGTCCCTCTTAAAACATCTCTAAAACCTTAACTGCGGTTGCCAACCCGCTTGCCAAGCGTGGCAACTACTGCCAAAACTCCCCTTATGGGGAAGGCTTATGTCCAGCAGTGGACAGTTAACGGCTAAAATAATAATAATTTTTGTACTTTGTTTTACTGAACTAGGTATTAACATGCGGAAGTCCATATCACTAGTAATTTGATTAAAATTATTTTGTTTAATTCCGCTACCATTAGTATGAGTGTGGCGACCAACACTCGAAGGTTGACAACCACTATTACTATCAGAAGTTCCACAACCATTCATATTATTATCAATTTTCATCTGCCATTTTATTTACTCACGTTTTGCGACACGTGTTTCAGCTCTAAACGAGACATCTTCAGACAAATTATTAGATCGCTGCTCAGAGCCTAGTGTTAACCGTTCGGCTCCAAACTCCAAGACTACTTTATTTGAATTCTATCTGCATTTTACATTAAATATATAATTTAATTGTAAATAAAGAAAGAACTTATTTTAAAATGTTACAATTTAATTCGTTTTAACCGTATATTTAGTATGTAAATTCAGTTAATCTTATATATCGATTTCTCGTCACAGTATTTGTGACCGAATGAGAATGATTGTAAATACAAAAGAATGGTAGAGGACTTGTATTACGCCGACCCCAAATAAATAATTTATATGAGGAGATTTAGCAGAATTCATTTATTATTTTAAGGTATTCACTTAATACGTTCTTACCAAAAAATAGTAGAAACCAAGATAATATCAAATAAAAGCATTTATAATACGGATAGAAACACTTAAAACAGTTTCCAGATGCAACTGCGCCCTCTCAACTTTCAGTATCTTCTTATAGATCTATTTCTTATCTAAATTGAAAATTCGCGACACCTGCGCATTCCCAATTCCCTTTATAACATGGAATAACAACTACAAGTATTGGACTAGTAGAGTTTCTAGACTGTTATGTTTGAAGTCTTAACATTATCGTCGACTTGAGAATTATACATATTTCGATACGTGAAATATCAATAAACGAAGTAATTAGACTCAAATTATTCATCTGCCCAATTCAAAAGCAGAATCAAAGTTAAAACAAAGAAGGTGCTCGACTATTGGTGTTGAAAACTTGACAATGTATAAACATAAAGAAATAATAAATTTAATCTATTTTAAATAGACTAGTGGGACTTAACGCGACGCAATTGCATGTAAATTGTACCTACTCCTTCAGCTCACATCAGTCTTGACGTGACCACGATGTGATGTAATCCATTTCGAAACCTCAACAATCAGGTATATAGGTACTATTTACCTGCAAGTGTGTCGCATTAAGTCCCGATAATGTATTTAAAATATGTGTAAACAACACGATACTTTAGAATTCAATTATATCAGAATACTCTAATGTACAAGATTTTTCGTAGATACATTTTTTGAATTTAGAATGTGTAATTGTATACTAATGAGCAATTGTTTTTCTGCTAAAAAAATCAGCTTCATTTGTTATAAAATTAATATGGAGCAGACACGCAAGGTAACGACATAGAATAGGCCATCCGTTTCTTTCCTGTGGGAGTGAAAGGTTGGGTAACAGCGGTTCTTCAAAACGATCACCAAAAGCCAAACTGCGGTTGTCGACTCGTCTGCCAGGCATGGCAACTACTGCCAAAACCCCCCTTATGGGGGAGACTATGTTCAGCAGTGGACAGTTAATGGCTGATTCAACGTTCAACAAATACGGAAAAAACCCTATAGATTTTAAAAGGAATATTAAAAGCAGTTAAGAATTGGTAAAACAAACGCGTAACATAGTCACAAAAAAATACGAATAAATTAAAAAGGATTCAATTATTTCCCGTTTCGAACTTTTTCAATTACTTAATAATTGTTAGAATATAATTTTCATATTTTAATAATTTTTCTATGTCAATTCGCCGTTATGTTCTAAATTTCAATATTTAAATTTAGAACCTTTTTCTTTTTTATATAAGTCGCTTAAAAATGTGTACCTACTGTCGAATATCTATCACAATAATTCCTTTCACGTTGTTCCAAATGCTGTCTTCACGTTCCCTCTTTATAACTCCAAGAATTGTGACCCATTTTGTAGATGAAAATCATTTTAATTTCCAAAGACTTTGTATTACAATGTTTTCAATTTATTTAGTATTATTGGCTTTATATTGAAATTACCATTCGTTGGTACAACTTGTGTACCGACGTTGTACTCGTAAAATATATACGAACTCTGTAGAAAATTCTATGCAAATATGAAACTAAATTTATATAGATTATATGAAACTGGAATAGATTGTGTGTCCCAGTTCTTTCACTCACGTACAAATTGAATAATAAAAGTAATAATTAAAGATTATGCCCTACAAAAAAAAGACTTCTAATGTGTCAAAACCAATTATTTTAGTCTAAAAATTAAACTAATGAACCGATTTTGATAAAATTTCTTTGGAACTAATCTGTAAGTGTATTATTTCGAATAAAAAAGGAATTTTCGAAATCAATTCAGAACTGACAAAGTTATGAGGTACATAATAAACATAAAAAATATACAACTGAATTAAGAACCTCCTATTTTTAAAGTCGGTTGAAAGAATACAAAACTAAAATATCTATATACTAATTTAATTATTATTCTAGTAAAAACCGGTTTTATATATAAAACTCATTGTTTACTGTGAATGTTGATAACGCAAACGGTATTTTTATCATGCAACCTAATTTAATTTACATCTAAAGCACCTAGTTCGTTTCAAGTAATTTTAAATACTTATCGAATTAAGTATTAAATTTCCAATGCTTCCCCGTTTTTCCACATTAATTAACAGAAGAACTAAAAGAAAATAGATGCGGTTTTCTATAATGTAACGTTAATGCAAAACTTTATCTTGTATATACATGTACATACATATATACAATCCCAACTTTTTATATAGGTTTTTTATACAACATAGAATGACAAACAAGCTGACGACACATCTGATGGAAAGTGGTAACCGTCGCCTATAGACATGAGCAGTACCATAGACATAATAGAGTATACTGTTTCGTCCATGATACCCCCCATGCGTTGCCATTCTTGAGGATTTAAATGTTATTCCTCTGTACCCTGTAAATTCACTGCCATGTTCCACCCTTCAAACCGAAACACAGCCATATGCTTCACGGTAAAAACACGAATGTGGCAGAGGTGCCCAAGCATACGACTTTTGTATAAAATCTCCCTCTAGTAATTAATCGTATGTGAGTATTTTTAATACATACTTGGGTAAATGCCTATTTTATTCAATATTCCTGAATACCGTCAAGCAATAAGAGTATACCTAAGTTCATCATCATATCGGCCATTGTCCACTACTGAACATTTTCATCCCAACCATCTGGACGAGTGGCGGTCCTCCAACGTGCGTTTTTCAAGGCACTTTCTCCCACGCACAACTACTCTTTGGAATCAACTTCCAGCAGCAATATTTCCGAACCGATACGACAACATAACCTACAAGAAAAGAGCATATTCCCTTTTAAAAGGCCGGCAGCACACCTGCAATGCCGTTGGTGTTGTGGGTGATCATGGGCGGCGGTAGTTACTTACCATCAGGTGAGCCGCATGCTCGTTTGCCTCCTGTGTTGTAAAAAAAAGCAGATCTTCCCCTTAGACAGCTGTAAACAACGGCCCTGTTCCATCTGCACTTACTTAAGTACTTAATATTTGGGAGGGAGGGGGCAAGGGATTGTTAGTAATGCGGACTACCAGTCTTATTGCTAGCAATATACCCTGTCAAGTCGACCTCCACGTAGTCGCCTCTGGAAACCATCGTGCTGAATTCCAGGTTAATTCACACGGTGGTCTAACTGACCTGCTCTTTTATTCTCACCTATCATCTTCCATTGGTGCCCTGCCAGAGTATACCGTTAGCGCAAGCGGGGTTACCATTCCATTATCATTAATTAAAACAACATAAAAAAATAAATTTAAACAGAATTAATTTTATTACACATAGTTTATTTCCTACTTATCTTATCCACTAGGTAGAAGAAATTAAGTACCGTCGTATCAAGTTGAAAGTTGTTGTTGAAATTACGTGAAGTCGAATTGGACCGCTATTTTTCTATATAAAGACGTTCATTCGTAATGTAACTTTAATTCGCTACAATTTGCTTTAAATTGCAAACGATTTTATTTATAACATAACAAATTTAAAATGTCGAACAAGACAGCAATGTTATTACTTGTTATTTTCTTTGTTGCAGCAGCTATTTTTGAGGTATGTTCATAATAAATTATATTTATAAATATTATAATGTGTTGTCGATAAGTCATTGATATATCCTATCTAATAGAAAGTGATAACCTACGCCCATAGACATGAGTAGCACGTTAAACTTTGTCGCATACACTATTTTATTTATAGTACCACTCATTAATTTAATTTATTTATTTATTCTTTATTATAAAAAAAAATTGGTACAAAAGGCGAACTTAATACTATATAGCATTTTCTCTCAGTCAGCCATTTTGTTATAAATGAAGTAATACTTTATTGATGTGCATTTATTTTGTTAAAAATCTTTTCTTTCTTTAATAACTTTATATTTTTATTCTATTATACCATAATTATAGCGCAATATATATATATATATATATATATATATATATATTTATATATTTTTTTTTTTTATTTTAGGTAGCGCAATGTTTACCAAACCCGGATCCGCAAACTTTCATTTTGGACGGTTGTAAGTAATCCATTAAAATCCTTTTCATTGAATTTATTGATAGTATAACCACTATATTGGTACCTATACTATAGTAAGAGTACATAGGAAAAGGGATTTTTTAGTAATGAATATCAGTAACTCCACATGGTTCTCCGTAGAAACAATCTTAGTAATTCTGTGAAATTCGTCACAATGGACTAACTAACCTGATTTCGTCCTCATCTATCATCCTTCACTGGTGCCCCGCCAGCGTATAACGGTACCACAGCCGGAGTTGCCATTTTATTATCACCCTTAAAAAAAATAGTACTAGTACTACGTAGTACTACTCCGTAGAGTACTGCTACTCCCTGCACCTCAATTATGACTGTTTATTGAGGAGACTCCTAATAATTATTTGGGAATACAGTAATAGTGTCTGCCAAAATTTCAACATTATAAAAAGAATCATCGTCATCATAACTGCCTTTAACTGCTCACTGCTGAACATACCATAAGGGAAAGCTTTGGAGGGTTTCGCCAGTAGTTGCCACACTTTGCGGATTGGCAGCCGCAGTTAGGCTTTAGTTTTGAGAGGGACGCTGCCCGTTCTTCGACCTCCCTTAGTCGCCACTTATGACACCAACGGGAAGAGAAGGGGTGGCCTATTCTATGCCGAGACTGCATGGCCATAAAAAAATACATGAACGGATTTTTTTTCTTCAAAATGCAAGTTAATTGAACCGGTATTTAAAAAAAAAAGATTATGGACTTTGGAACATTCTACTCTAATAATATTAAAAAACAGCTATATGTTTCATCATATCTCATCAAAGGAGACAAAAGGGTCTAAATTATATAAAAAACTTCACGTCATTTATAATATGATGCCCTAAACATCTTTTTTTTTTCAGACGATCCAGACGACTATGCCAGTATCTAAATTCAAAGACATTCACATTTCACATTATTTACATTCTTATATAAAGAAAACATTTCTAATTATATTTTTTATGTATTTAATAGCACTCCGTAATGTAATACTATGTACCGACATGAATATATTTGAAAACAACTATTTTATGTATTACTTAGAATAGCTAACAAGCTAACAGCGCACCTAATAGAAAATGGTAACCGTCACCTATAGACATAAACAGTAGCATGGGCATAACAGAGTATTCCCTTTATCGCCCATTACACCCTTCATGCATTGCCATTCCTAAAAACTAAAGTGTTATGCCTTTGTACCATTTAATTTAATTGCCTTTTCCCACGCTAAACCGAAACAGCCATGCAAGCTTCACAGCAGAAACACAATTAAGACAGAAAAGGACTCTTTTCCTGCTTACGTTTTTCCATCCAAATATATGAAATCTACTCCAATTTAAAGCAAATGTAAATAAGCTATCCAGGTCCACCTACCATCTCCAGATTAATTGCGAGGCCCTTCAATAGTAAAAAAATTGGTATCTTTTTTTATTATTGCATTTTTTTATATTGCTTAAATAGCAATGTAAATATTAAGCAGATGATTCTTTTACAAAGTTGTCCTCGATAAAGTAAAAAAAAAGGAAAAATGTTCTCCATTTATTTTTGTATAGCTATCAATTCTGATCCGATTTGCGAATTCTTTTACAATCGATATTATTTACTCTTATGTCCAAAAACATCAAAATGAGAAAAATCGGATCAGAATTGGTAAATATTTTGATATTAATTTTGTTAGGCCTAAAGTCGATATTGTTTTGTTGGAGCAAATTTAATACACAAGTGTTGTATCGATTTCATTGAATGCATACTTTTTCAAACGACAATATTATTTACTTATTAAAATAGGTAATACGTATGTATTATTACGAAAAAGAGGTAAAATGTTAGACCGCTTTATACGAAATGACGATTTTTTAAAGAGCATTCTAGTAGAAAAATAGGACAAAAGAGGAAGTAGAAGATCGAGAAAGAACTACATGGGACAGATAAAAGAAACACTAGGTGTCATGTCGTATAGGAGAATCAAAGATATGGCCTGGGATTGAGCTGGCTGGAAGAAAATGCATAAATTAGTTGCACTGACTACCCTTAAATGAAAAGAGAGAGACATATTATTACAGTTCTATTTTTTACAGTTCAAATTACCTTTGGTGAATTTCTTTTCATTCGCAAAATTCATTCATAACTTTATGTCCATTAACAAGGCATTCATAAAATACAATAAAAAAAAAATTATTATGTAAAAAGTTCGATTCTACGAATTTTTCTGTATAAGACAATATACGTAAATATAGAAAGAAATATTAAATTTATTCATAATTTAAATGAACATAATTCTTATTATTATAAATTCAATGAGTCTAATATGTATTTTGATTTATATCCTGTCAGTATATTATATACTTTACATGTTATAATATTTATTGGAGCTCTAACTATATTAAAACAATAACATAATATATATCCGCCGTGTGTACCTGGCATAGAAGGTATCATCCCTTCCTTTCCTGTGGATGTCGTAAGTCCCCACTTAGAGGACTTAATGGTCGAGGAATGAGTAACAGCATTCCTCTTAAAACATCACCAAATCCTGATTTCAATCGCCATCCCGCCTACCAAACATGGCAACTATTAGCAAAACCCACCCTTATGGGGAAAGCTTATTTTCAGAAATGGATAGTTACGGCTGATATGATATGCACATATACATATCTGTCACGTCAGTCTCCCATTGGGGTAGACAGAAACAATGAAATTCTAAAAACAAATGTTTGTCTTATTTTTTTTAAGAAATGAAAAAAATATCATTTTTAAAGAAATATAAAATATTATACGATAGAGATTATGACAACTACGTATGTAACGGAACATAAAAAGAGCAAACATATTTCCAACATACTCTTAGAATTCCCACGAACTAGCACAAAGAAAACTTACGAGTTTTCCAAACACTTATCTGAAAACTATCAAGTGCTTCGGAACAACGATAAGAGATAATATATTTTAGTGGCTATAAACATTAAATCGAGTTTAACGAGTGTGGCGTCCATTTTAAAAATGCCTTCTATACCGCTTGTTAGAGTGCAGATAAATCTATATTTTACGGCTGGACCGTGTTAGTGATACACTATCCTGCAAGACTTTACCGCATCCATTTAATTAAGTACAGACTCTCATAACCTACTATCATCTTATTTTATCTTATTCCTATTTCTTATCCTTACTAATATAATAACATTGTCACTAGATTATGTCTTTACATGGAAATGACTTGGGTGTCGTAAGAGTTGACTAAGGGAGGGCAAGAAATGGGCAGCGGCGTCCCTCTTAAAACATCTCTAAAAGCCTAACTGCGGTTGCCAACGCGCCTGCCAAGCGTGGCAACTACTGGCAAAACTCCCCTAATAGGAAAAGCTTATGTCCAGCAGTGGACAGTTAACTGCTGAAAAAATATGGAAATGATTTAAGAAAAAATAATATAAGAGGTCTTAATAGGACCAAGAGATGGCAAAATTGTAATTTTTAAAAATTTTGAATGGCTATCTGTCCGTTTGTCTGTATGTTTATTTCGACATAATGTAAATGCTATTGCACCAAATTGAATGCAGTTTTTAAAGTTTTGATCCTGAAGGTCTAACTTAAAATCTGGTGTATATTTTATATTAGTACCCCATCGAGAATTGATCAACACTATTGGTTATTCCTACTTAAAGTTTACTCGTACAAAGTACCGGGAAAAGGCTGGTACAAAAAATTACACATTTATACAATATTTGTTAATGACTTACCCAGTGATTGGTATTAAAAAATTGAATAAATCCTTAAAAAATATAGTTTTCAAAAAAGGGTAAATAAAAACATTTATCAATTATCAATTTGAATTTCGAAAAGAAAATGTGTGTGTGTAGTTGTGTATGTATACTAGGTGATTATAATAATCAAATTTAATAAAATTAAAGACCAAAAGTTGGTGTCTTGAAGTCAATTTATTTTTAAGCAAAATTTTTCTATGCAACTTAGAACGGCAAACAAGCTGACGGCTCAGTTAATGGAAAGTGGTAACCGTCGCCTATAAACATGAGCAATACCATGGACATAACAGAGAGTATACTGTTTCATATGTTACCATTCCTGAAGACTTAGGTGTTCTTCCTCTGTACCCTGTAAATTTACTACCATATCCCACCCTTCCAACTAAAACACAGCCATGCAAACTGGTAGAAACACGAATAAGACAGAGGTACCCAAGTAAACGACTTTTGTATAAAGACTCCTCTGGTAAAATGAATAAATTTTAATCTATAAATACTCATATAATGCAACTTGTGCTATAATTTCCTATATACAATACATTTCTACTGCTTTTATTATCTGAACATCATAAAAAAACTACCTAAGGGAACAAAACCAATCGTCTTATGCAAAAGATAGAAAATTCGAAATGAAATCCTTTATATGCGACAAAACTATAATAAACCATCACGAAATGTAGTAAATATTGCCATGAATGTCATCTGCTGACCTATACAGAGAGCGGGGGCGTGATCCATCTGTGGGTGGCTCCTTTATTAGGAATCTGCAGACATTCAATAGATAAATATTTTATAAGGCGTTGAATTCAGATGTTCTTTTGCTTCTTTCCAGGAATAAATCGAGTGTATCTTCATAGTTATATTTAAGTAGCTGTATTCCGTATTTTCACCCGTCGTTGTATCATGGTGTGAAATTTTTTTTATGGATTTTTTTTATTTATTGGATGATAATGGTATGGCAACCCCGCCCGCGCTAACTGTATACACAGGCGGGGCGCCAGTAGGGGCATGACAGGTGAGAATGAAAAGGCAGGTTTAACTGACCTGCCTTTTCACACTGTGATGAATACATTTGGCATTCAGCACGATGGTGGAAGAACATGTAGAGGTGACAGGTTATACCACTAGCAATGGGACTGGTAGTCCACAATACTACCAAACCCCCTCCCCCCTTGATGTGGAATTGTCTACAGACTTCCTCAAGATTTTTATTTTTATCAAGAATTACAAATTCACTTAACATGAAATCAACAATATGTTTACTAAATAAAGTTACTAGAAAAAACATACATTCGGAAGGTACAAATAAATAAAAAACAGTATTTGCTCACCCAAATATTTATATATCAGATATCAATATATCGATATCGAGCACAGAAATGAACTATCAAATGCAAAAAAATTTAAATCCGACTGATAGTTCAAGAAATAAACGCGTTCAAAGAAACTCTTCCACTTTATTATATTAGTTTCATTGCCGTGTGGTCCCAGCATAGAATAGACCACCCCTTCCTTTTCCGTGACTGTCGTAAGAGGCGACTAAGGGATTTTTTTTTATACAACTTAGAATGGCAATCAAGCTGACGGCCCACCTGATGGAAAGTGGTAATCGTCGCCTATACACATGAGCAGTACCATGGACATAACAGAGTATACTGTTTCGCCCATGATACCCCCCATGTGTTGCCATTCCTGAGGACTAAGGTGACCTCCTAGGAATGGGCAATAGCATCTTTCTTTAAACTACCCAAAAAAAAAGTTAAGGAAAAGAAATTTTCAGTAACTGAAAAAAATTTATGGCCAATACTCTATGAAGTCCACTTCCGAGTCTATCCAGTCTATGAATATTTACACAAAATGCACCGCTCTGAATGGCATACTTCGGAAGCGTTCTCTTACCTGTTTATTCAATACAACTTCCAACTATCCACTGTAGCTCACTCGTCAACCAATCCCTAAACTATTCACCGATCTGAATATATAATGTTACAAATGCCTGGCTATTCGTGTGTTTGTCTGGTCCGACAACCATATAAATAACTTTGCACAGTTTCCAACTTGCCGACTACGAGGATGTTGGTATAACAGATTTTGTATATCTTGAATTTCGTGACTCGACTGGGATATATCGTCGTATATTAAATTTATGGCTCGTTCAACGGGATCCTTATTAAAAATGACAGCGTCTTTATTAAAGAAAATTTCGAAAATAAGAGATCATCAATTTGACGGTATTTTTGTATACGTAAGGATGGAGATGTGTCGTTTAGTAATGAGAACATTTACTTAATTACAGACATAATTATTTAGATATACAGACATACATACAGATTACAGACATAACTATTTACCAGAGGGAGACTTTGTACAAAAGTCGATTGCTTGGGTACCTCTGTCCCATTCGTGTTTCTACCGTGAAGCAGTTGTGTTTGCACGGCTGTGTTTCGGTTTGAAGGGTGGGTGGGATATGGCGTGAATTTACTAGGTACAGAGGAATAACATCTGAGTCCTCAGGAATGGCAACGCAGGGGGGGTATTATAGGCTAAACAGTATACTCTGTTATGTACATGGTACTGCTCATGTCTATAGGCGACGGTTACCATTTTCCATCAGGTGGGCCGTTAGCTGGTTTGCCATTATAAGTTGTATAAAAAAAAAGATATAAAGGAAGTCGAGTTCTTCTTTTCAATCTTTTGATTGTTTGTAAAAGTTTTAGGTTGAGGGTTCTATGTTGGTAGAAACTTCAACAGGAGACTGACCTACATCAGACCAGAACTTTTCATTACATTGATTATTATAAATTGTGTATGTTACGTAATTATCTTGGCCAATTTTGCAATAAACAGAGTTTACATCCATGATAATTCCATTGAAGGCCTCATTTTTCATAGTATAAAATCTCTTATCTTATTCTTCATCTGTTATCTTCATTCATTCTTAATGAAACAACAATGATATACTTACGGCTTAAAAGTTATATTTTTGTAATACAACAATGACATACTTACGGCTTAAAAGTTACTTACCATAGGTATTAAAACTTACGGTAACCTAAATGTAACCGGCAGTACACCTGAAATTTCAGTGCTGCGAGTGTTTATGAGCAGTGGTAGTCACTTACTATCGGATGAGCTGCATACTCGTTTGTCCTCTTTGTTATAAAAAAAAAGTATATAAAAGTATTTTTTTCTATTACACATTTTGAATATTATTCAAGGATATAATTTAACGATATTGGACATTAACAAATAGCGTCAGACTACATTTTGTGAAGTTCAATTGCATCCAGAGACGAAGGCAATCTGAAAGCGCAATTTACGGAACTATTCAAAACCTCACCACCACTATTTCATGCTTTGAAAGTTCAATTTGTATACATTTAGAATATTTATTGATTTACGTTCCTTAATAGCGCAATCAATAAATATATTCAATCGCTCCTAACCCGATTTCGACATGATATACACATACTTTCCACTCTTTATTATATACTTTATGATCCCAACTCTTCGTCTTACTTTCGCTTCCGGTTTTGAACCTTGACCCCTCCCTCACGTCCTAGGCGTGCTTGCCTGATCCAGTTCAAGGCCCTTGAACTCCCTACTTGTAAAACCTATTTTTTTTTTAAACTTCTTCATTCCGTGCTACATAACTATGGTACAGACTTCCTTCTAACGTACAGAATAGTCCTTCTATTATTCCCCCTCAAGAAAAGATTGAAATTTTCCTTTTTAACTAATAATAATATTTAATACAATGCCCTTACTTATATACCGTATATATATGTATATATATAATTTATTTATTTATTATTATTATATGTTATATTTTTGTACTTAAACATATGTGTTTATTCACAATTTGTCTACGTATTTTTCTTAGTATTCTATTTACTTTGCTCTAGTCTTTAACGATTTGCAGGGGATACTACGTTGACGATCGCAAATATTCAAATAAGAAAAGATTTTATAGAACCAACGTGTGGTCTTGAGACGGTTTATAAAAATGAATACAGTGAATAGATATATCTAAAGGATAAAGACGGTTGGCACTCTGCGTAATTAATAAAGGAGTCTACGTGAATATAAATGTAAGCAGAATATTACTGAGAGACAACATACTAGAAGCCTCGCACGAAATGTTTGTATTTTTTGTCATAAAGTCCCTCAAATGCTCTAGATGATGGATAGGAACGCTGTCTTTACAAATCGAGAGTTCGTTGAGACAGGCCAGCTTTGCAAAACCTACTCCCACTATATAGAAAGTTATGATTAATTGATCTTTTTCTTCCGGCTGGTAAATAATATTGGCGTTTCCTTTATAATCTAGATAAATACCGAAAATATATCATCTATTCGCATTAACAAAAATTAATATCAATGATAACTTGTGATGTAGTCACTTAAACACACACACACTATTCTAGTTCACTAGTGGAACCATGAATAAAAATATTCTTGCTATTAGACAATTTATTCTTATGTTTATAAACAACGAGCACCACTTCCAATCAGGTGGACCGTCAGCTTATTTGCTATTCTAAATCCCATAAAATGTGTTTATGTAAAAGGAGGGGGATCGAGACATCTTTATGTGTTTTACCCACTCATTTTCACGGGGAACGGTCGCTATGGCAATGAACTGTTGCTAATATAACCAAGGACATCAGACGCCCATCCTTAAAATCCAAAGAATCCATTCGTATTTCAACCGTGAAGCAGTTATGTCTGCATGGCTGTGTTTCAGTTTAAAGGGTGGGATATGGCGTGAATTTACTGGGTACAGAAGAATAACACCTGAGTCCTCAGGAATGGCAACGCATGGGGGGTATCATGGGCAAAACAGTATACTCTGTTATTTCCATGGTACTGCTCATGTCTATAGGCGACGGTTACTACATCCATCTGGTGGGCCGTCAGCTTGTTTGTCATTCTAAGTTGTAGAAAAAAAAATCTTTTTTTATTTCTCTAACTATAATATCTAAGTAGTATATTTTATCTTAGTACATAACACATACCGTATTATATAATCGTGTGGGGGAAAAAAAATCATTAATAATGCGGATTACTAGTCCCATTGCTAGCAATATATGTAAGGTCGGCCTCCACTTTTTCTCCACTGGAAACCATCGTGCTGAATTCTAGATGTATTCATCATGGCGAACTAACTGATCTGCTTTTTCATTCTCACCTATCATCCCTAGTGCCCCGCCAACGTATACCGATAGTGCAGGCCATTTCATTATCATCTATAAAAAAATATGCCTATGAAAATTACATGTGTGTCGTTTGGTTGCTGCGATTAAAAAGCTACTTGAATGAATGCGCCCTAAAACAAATATAACACCATGTTTACCATATCGGCCTTTAACTGTCTACTGCTGAACATAAACGTCCCCTTTGGGGGTTTTGCCAGTATTTGCCGCGCTTAGCGCAGGCAGGGTTACCATTCCATTATTATCCATTAACAAACAACCTAATGTATGTACGTGTACGAGTATTTCTTAGTATACATAATCATACATAGGTAATTGCTCCCGTTTCATGAAAAATATTTTCCAAGGACGTTATTCCATACCGTTGTTTGTTTGTTAAAGCATTATATTACAAGAAAACATAGTGAGACTGGATTTATATCGTGTACTTCGATATTATTTCTTGTTTTTCATTTACTTACTTCCATTAAACAGTTTTTTTTAATGTGTGAAAATGAAGCATTGACCCCTTGAGTTGTTACTCAATCGGACAACGCTTGACTGCCGTTCAGAGATCCCAATGATTAATCTTAGTATAATCCACAGAATTTTTAAATTCATGAATGGATTATTTAAAATTTATTGTTACTTAATTAATCAGAATCCTTTGTGTACTTTTTTTTTTAATGGGTGAAAATAGAAATGGTAACCACTATCGATCTTACCGAACAGTCCTGAGCCTCCTGCATCTACTGACTTCCTGCAATGTATTTTAAATAATAGCTCATTTAGTGAGAAATAATCCAATACTGCGTGGGGGAAAGGGATTGTTAGCAATGGAGTTTGACAGCCCCATTGCTAGCAATATGCCCTATTAGGTCGACCTCCACATGGTTTCCCCTGGAAACCATCGTTAACAATTCTTGTTGAATTCATCACAATAGGGCTAACTGACCTGCTTCATCCTCACCTCTCATCCTTCACTGGTACCCCGCTGATGTATACCAATAGCGCGGATGGGGTAACCATTCCATTATCACCCATTGAAAAAAATCCTATATTGCGTATTCTGTATATTTCAGCGTATAAGATACACTTAAAGCAAACAAAACTAACAAGACGTCAAAAAATATTTACCCAACAGGCGTGTCGTATTTCACATGAAAAGAGCTTCCGCCATTACCACTAGAAAATATAACAACAAAAGGTAGTCGAACACCGATTGTCGCCATCACGTGTCCCGGTTAACGACACATCTGCATTACAAAAAATGTTTTATCGTGTCAGATGTCAGGCTGGGGAACGGCCGGAGTATCCGATAAAGCGCGCGAAATGTATGACTTTTATCGGGAAACTACACAGGTTTTAGAATTCTAAATTGCAGGTTGGGATTTGTAGTGGGTTTTTATTTGCAGTGTTTTACTCTAACGCTTTATACTTAGACTAGCAACTCCTCCTGACTTCGTTTAGGTAGTCAACGACGTTAAAGAATTGTTATAACAAATCCTAAAATCAAAAGTGTATGGTTCCTAATACACAAAGTATTGCTATCCTTTTAATTATTAAAGTCATTAATTAATATAAAAGATATTTTGTGAACAACTTGATTTCATTAAAATTGTTATTTTTGGGATATATGTACATACTTAATAATTAAATTCAAATATGAGAGGTTAGGTGCCTATTTTTAATATGAAATTCGTGGCTTGGAATATACACCGCGGCTTTATGAAATTTTCGACTTAATTAATTCAACATACATTCATAACAAATATTGAATATTCACCTAATAAAATTTACACATTATTATCAGAGAATTTTAATGAAGGCGAGGATAATTCAAAAGTTTTTAAACTTTTATGATTTTGAGTTCCACTTAATATGTATCTATGAGTTTGTTTTTTAATTCTTAGTTCCCTCTTGAAACCTTAACGGTTAAAAAAATTGGCTACTTTAATCAAAATCAAAGCGCGAATAAAAACTAGTACAAAAAATAAGTTGTAAATATTTAACATTTTGCCACGAGATGTAAATAAACTCTTATTTATATTTATATACCTTTTTATCGAAATTAGTCGTTGAAAAATAATAGATAAAATATAATAGGATATAAAATTTATAATAATTAATATTAAACGTAATAAATTATTAATAATAATAATAATAATAAATTTATTTGCTTTAAATAGGGTAGGTATCGGTGGTCTTACATTACATAAAGTTTCGTGCCTATTTAGCCATTACAGAATAGCATGCAAAATGTCACGTTTTTGACAGGCAGAATTGATTAATTTAATTTATGACATCGACAACTATATTAGATATTTATCTATTCTTTCTTGAAAAATTCGTCAACAGAGTAAAAACTTTTGCGAAGAGAGTAAGCTTCCCCGGATATATCTTACGATGCCAACACAATTTTAAATTTATTTAATGGAAGTTCCTTTATATCCGTAGAACGACGGACGAGGTTTGTCTGCTTCAGGGAGGGCAACACAAGTATGCGCTCCGTAAAAGAAAAGTTTTTTAAAAATTTTATTTTACAATTATTCAGGCCTCTTTAAATCAATTTTATCCCAAAACTACAGCCCACAGGACAAAGACCCGAAACAGCCAATTTCGTCGCCTTCTGGAGACAGCTGTGGTCTGAACCTGTGGACATATGGATGCACTTGTGCCGAATAACGCCGATGAACGCCATTGCCATTACGGAGGAGACGTGGTTGCCGCGATCCGTCGGGCTCCGAACTGGAAAAGTCCGGGAATCGACGGATTGCAGCACTACTGGTTAAAGGCGTTCTCGGCCAGCCATGCGACCTTAGCCGTGCAATTCCAGAGTGTCGGACGCTTTTTACAACCGGGATCACTCATTTTTAAGACGGACGATACCGCGGATCCATCTAAATATCGCCCCATCGAAGTCTTACGACAATATATGGTTAACATCCGTTTGAGGAACATGTGTACGAGAATAAGAAGTCAGAACGGGGGCCAAATCCGGCGATTGATGCTGTCGCTGGCCACGTGGTCAAGGGGAACCGTGAATTTCTCCGCCGCCTGGATAGATTATAAAAAGGCGTTCGATTCCGCCCCATTCAATGGAGGATTTTTACAAGATCGACGGTACAAAACTCACGGAACGATGACTATCCAGGGCGCGATTGAAACCGCTGACCGGATAGAGATTTTCATTTGAAGTGTCTGAATCCACTCAGTACTTTACTGGAGAATTCGGGGACTGGATTTCAGTATGGTCTCACCTTCTGTACATGGATGACTTGAAACTGCTAGCTCCGAGCGTTTGACGGAGCTGCTAAATATCGCTCTAAACGATTATAGCAGCTCTATTAGGATGGCGCTCGGAATAGACAAGTGCGCGGTCCTCCATGTGCAGAGGGGACGGGTCACTCAAACTGAAGAGATCGCCACAGATCCCTCTAATATTAAAACCCTCTCCGAGGCTGAAACATACCGGTATCTGGGCATGTCACAAAACATCGGTGTGAAGGAGACGGATATAAACAGACGGAATTTTTTGCGCGCCTTACATTAAAACAAGTTCGACTTTTGGCGTGCTCAGATGGTCTCAAACCGATCTCGAAGCCCTGGATTCCACTATGTTGCATCACCCGAAATCGTCAGTCATGAGGCTGTATATCCCGCGGAAGGCTGGTGGTCGAGCTTGACGTTAAGACCATGCACAACCGCGAGGTTGGACATATTTTCTGGAGAAAATAGACGAGGGTTTGCATAGAGAGGTCATAGAATGTGACAAAGGATTCACCCCTCTTTCTCTGGCTAAAGAGGACTGGCGAAAACCCAAAGTTTTGGGTACCTCTCAGCGGGAGGCCGTATGGAAAGAGAAGGAGTTGCACGGAAGGTTCTTCAAAGCCCTTCACGGGCCGTACGTAAACACGAAGACCTCCGTGCACTGGCTACAGTTCGGTGATCTCTTCGGAGAGAGAGGGTTTTGTCTGTGCAATACAGGATCAGGTGGTTAAGACGAACAATTACCGAAAGCACATTCTGAAGGATGGCACTGAGGACATCTGTCGGGCATGTCGCCAGAGAGTCACTCAGACATGTGCTTTCGGGTTGTTCAGCTCTTGCCAACACGCAGACACAACCTGCAAAATCTCCATCAGCTCTGAAGTACGGCCTCGCGAATGAGAGGTTGCCGTACTATAAGTACGAGCCCCAGCCGGTCCTCGAAAGCGACAGCGGTTTGGGACCGATCCATCATCACGGACAGAACCGTTCTTGCGAACAAACCTGATATCGTGGTGATGGATCGGGCACTCTCGAGGGTGTTTTTGGTGGATGTCACCATACCGCATGACGAGAACCTCGTGAAAGCCGAAACCGAGAAGAAGAGAAAATATCTCGACCTGGCTCACGAGGTGACCGGTGACATCTACCGAAATCATCCCAATCGTTATGTCGGTGAACGGTCTTATCCCAACCAGTCTGGAACAACATCTCAGACGGTTGGGATTCCAGGCGGCTCACTCCCGGGAAAGATGCAGAAAGCGGTGCTCTTAGATTCTGCCCGCATTGTACGCCGGTTTCTCTCCCTGGGGCCCTGAACCCCGGCCGACTGTGCTTCTGCCGGGGGTTAGTTGCCATCTCCTCTCCTTAAGAGGGGAGATGAGAATTTTAGTGAAATTTAAAAAATAATAATAATAAATTTATTTGCTTTAAATAGGGTAGGTATCGGTGGTCTTACATTACATAAAGTTTCGTGCCTATTTAGCCATTACAGAATAGCATGAAAATGTCACATTTTGACAGGAATTGATTAATTTAATTTATGCATCGACAACTATATTAGATATTTATCTATTCTTTCTTGAAAAATTCGTCAACAGAGTAAAAATTTTTGCTAAGTAACCATTTACGTAACACAATTTTAAATTTATTTAATGGAAGTTCCTTTATATCCGTAGGTATATTGTTAAAGATTTTCAAACACATCATATAGGAATTTCTTAATAAACGGCTAGTTTTAGGAATTGTATTGGTCACTAGTTTTTTAGGGTATCTTGCGCTTCTTTGTATTTGCTCTTTTGCTTCTGTAAACATGTGCTTATTCAATTTAACAAATATACCCGCTTCAAGTATATACAGACTGGGAACAGGAAATATATTTAGAGACTTAAAATAAGGCCTACAAGAAACATCAGGTGCAATATTACATATAGCACGTATACAACTTTTTTGCGCGACTAGAATTTTCCCAACATCAACGCCATTACCCCAAAGTAGCAATCCATATCTAATCATGGATTCAACATATGAAAAATATGCTGTAATAGCAGTATTTTTATTGGCTATCTTGGTTAATTTGTAGAGTACAAAAGGGAATCTTTTAATCTTTGCACATACCTTTTCTATTTGTTCTTTCCATGTCAATTTAGAATTTATTGTTAATCCTAGAAATGTCACACAATTTGCATTATTTATAATTTGTTCATTTATATGTATATTAATTGAAGTATTTTTAAAGTTATTAAAATTCATCATTTTTGTCTTTCCTACATTTATTAGAAAATTGTTTTCTTGTGTCCATTTTATAATAAATGTCAATGTATTTGTAATGTCCATTTTATGTTGCAATATTGAACATTCTTTATCTGTAGAGACAATAACTGAAATGTCATCTGCGAAAAGTATTGTTTTATTATTTATTATGTCAGCAAGATCATTTATATACTCGTATACTAGAAATAATAGCGGTCCAAGTACGCTTCCTTGAGGGACTCCGTAACTATTGTATTCATATTCAGATTTAAACATTTGTACCGTTGATTTAGAGTCTAGTTGTTGTATTTCCACACATTGTTTTCTGTTTTCCAGGTAAGATTGTAACCAACTCTTTGCTAGTCCTCTAATACCATTAGATTCCAATTTTAACAATAATTTATCATTGGACACAAGGTCAAATGCTTTAGACATATCAATAAATAACACAGTTGTATAATTTCCTTTATTAACATTTTGCAAAGCCTCATTTACAAGTTTGAAAGCTGCTAATACAAAACATGTGTATTCACTTTCATTTAATTTTATGTACCTACTGTTATTTCCATAAAAAAAAGTCAAAGATCGTTTACCAATATGCCAAATGTATAAAAGCAGATTATACACATGTATCTTACATAGCACTATTAGGCATAGAATAGGCCACCCCTTTCTCGTGGGTACCCTCACATTATCACTATTGTTTTCAATATACCGTAATCACGTAGTGCATATTGCGTTTAAACAAATTATCGCGTGACATAACCTCTCGTATGTGAACTGTCAAAATGACAATTTATGCAAATCTGTGGATATCACTACAGGACTCTCCACAGATAGGGGATTAAGTGTTCAATCACTGGGTTCCATGCTGATGAAAGCGTATATTCATCTTTCTTATTGGAATTTACGTATTTATTTGTAATCGCGTCCCCTTAAGTCTCGATCGTGAATTTAAAATATTTAAAATTAGCTTTATCCATTTTTATAACATACGTACGTATTCCATACTATACGTATTCTTACGATATATGGGTTATTATGTTAGCCATTAATGGTCCACTGCTGAACACAGATTTCCTCCTATTGGGGGCTTCTGCCAGTCGATGCCACGCTTGAGTGGTATCGACTGGCAGAAGTGGTGGTGGTGGGTTGGTAACCACAGTTAAGCTTTAGTGATGATTAAAGGGGGACGTCGCTGCCCATCTCTCGACCAACTGTATTATTACTTACCATTTGTTTTATTTAATATCTTGCAAGTAAACACTTCAAGATACACTTAAGTTTTGAAAACTCTTAAACCAACTCCTTTATACTGTCTCGAGACGTTCCCTAAAAATATATTACAGCGTAGTTACGATCTGAAGGTTGGAAGTTTTTATGATATTTTGTTGTTCACATCAGGAACAGGTAAATGTGCCAGTGTTTACGACCCAATTAACTCGAAGACATTACGTGAGAGCTAGCGCGAGCTTTTTGTCTTATGAGGACTTCATAATAATCCGTATTTTGGAGACCTTAATCAAGCCAAGGCTGATGTCTATACAAATGCTGGTGAGTAAAATATATTATTGTATTAGTATCTAATTTATGATTTTCTAATGTATTTAAAAATAAAAGAAAAATAATTCATTACATGACACAAAATAAAGTAACTCACAAATCCACGGTTTATTTTTATGTCATTTAAAAACGTTCACTCAGCAGCTATCGGAGAATTCTTGCAAAATCACGACGTTAAACTTTTATAAAAGTTTCATTTAAGGAGTATAAAATGCACTTTTAAATAACTATGCTATTTCTTTTATACCACGAAAGAGACAAACAAACAAACAGCCCCTCCGATGGAAAACGGTCACTGTAGCCTATGGCCGCATACAACACTAGGGGTGTCACATGTACGTTGTTAACCCTAAAGAAACCCCAATATACCCTTTTTGAAGAACCCCCATACTATATGCTATATGCTGTTTCTCAAACTTAAAATGTAAATTGGACTCTTTTTCCGCAATAAGCCTCTCATTTGGGCCATTGTGCGTATGAAACCTCTTCTCTCTTCTCAAACATAATTACATTTCCAGTTGTTTAAATGGCGTTCTTTATACTCCTAGAAATTATTACCACACTAACTACTTATCTACAAAGACAAGGATTACCCTTCGCTTATAAATCTCATCTTTTCAACCAACCACTATTTAAACATAGCAAACTGCCTTAAGAATAGCTCTCTGAACCTCCTAAACTATGACTCTCTATAGAACATTTGACATTATCACTACATGTAATGAAAAATCGTCTAACACTACAACTTAGAATGGCAAACAAGCTGACGACCCACCTGATGGAAAGTGGTAACCGTCGCCTGTAGACATGAGCAGTAGCATGGACATAACAGAGTATACTGTTTCGCCCATGATACCCCCTATGCGTTGCCATTCCTGAAGACTCAGGTGTTATTCCTCCGTACCCAGTAAATTCACGCCATATCCCACCCTTCAAACCGAAACACAGCCATGCAAACACAACTGCTTCACGGTAGAAACACGAATGGGACAGAGGTATCCAAATAATCGACTTTTGTACAAAGTCTCCCTCTGGTATGCTATAATATACAATGTCGCTAGACAAAAACCATTCTTCTCCGTTAATTGTTAAGGTTATTCGAGTTATTACTATACTACATGGCCTACTTATTTCCACTTCAGGTTAATTCTTCTATAGATATCCCCATTTCCATCCATTAATACTCATTTTTTATATTCTCAACTAAATTACGTTTACTTTAGTAAAAAAATAACTATATTAAATACACTATTACATATTATATATTACAAATATGTAGATTAGTTTCTTATAATAAATGTAGTGCACTTGAGTTGCTAATTAAAACGATTAAATCAAGATTTTTCAAATTGTAATTCTATAATGTAGTTTCATTATTGGATTTTTATGAGAATCTGACATATAGAAATGGTTTCATTCTTAGAAACTCGTGTAACCCTTGGAATACTTTAGCGATCTCGAGCCTCAAAGGTCTGATCATCCACGCTCAAGCCCATGGGAAATTCAAGTTTGTTTATTACGCGGAAATTAATCACAGGAAAGATGTTAGAATCGATTCACAGATAGAATGTGTAAAAAGACAATTTACGTAAGCGAACTTCGACACGTCTATCTAAAATTTAAATACATATGTACCAGACAATCATTTTATCACTTCTATTGTAATAAGTATTTTAACACACTTATAATTATTACTCACATCGGAAGTCACTATAGTCACGGCGTCATTTTGTAATTCTAAAATACAAAAATATAGAAAGAAATTACAATAAATAGTAAGATTATAACGCGATATCTAAATACTTTTTTTTTTTTTATTTGTATATAGAGAGGCAAAAGGCCATGTCCCATATTATATCTTTTATATAGATCTGACCAAAGCGTTAGCGTTTGTTAGTGGCCAATTGTAACTCATTCTGATAGAAACATTATGCACAGCCAGTCGACTTCAAACAAAGAAATAATCTCACTTTAAAATTTTGTAATATCAATAAGGAGGAGATGAATTTGGAAATCTAAATAACTAATACCAAAAATGTGTAATAAATAACGTACATATCCAATGCTTACCATTACTCCTGAGTTTGCTTATTACATCAAAATTTTTTAACTATCTAATTCATCTTATCAATAAGTTGATACATTAATTAGCACAAGTAACAACGTATGAAAATTCGCAGATAGCAGAATCCGAAGTTAGTCAATCCAACATAAACCACTGTTTATCGTTTTGTATTCCAAATCAATTTTTACTAAAAGTCATAAAAGAGCGTAGGAAACAGTATGTGTTAACGTAACTTTATAGTTACTTGGTAACTTGGTTGTGAGTTATAGAGTAAATATCCCGCTAGAATTTCGAGGAGGCGGAAAATTACACTAACTTTTAACGTATGCATATCAACTAAAGTTTACTTTAATAAGGTTTTTTGTCGACTCGGCTCGTCCGTCGCGAAGTTTGGGACTAATTACTAGGTGTGCGGTGGAATGTTGGATTTCTGAGTTGAATTTTTGTTACTAGACTTTCAAAGTTTCTCACTTAAATAGAGTTTTCCGTAATCAAATTAGTTTTGCGCGAGGGCTTGTAAATTGACACAGCGCCCTAAGAGGATTGCCGGACTAGCGACGTAAAATTAGATTAGATAAATAACGGGCAAACATGTCGGCTGAGATCTGGATAATGTGAGAAAGTTTTCCCTCTTGTTTCTACTTACCTACTTACAAAATTTGTCAAAGGACATATTCTAACATTCCTTATGTAGACTGTCGTAAAGGCAACCTTTTTATATAGATAGATATTAAATTATAATATTTTAATATTTTAATTGTTGTTATTTTAAAATTCTTTTAAATTAGGCAGGCAAACCGCAAAGCCCATACAGCCTAGTCATATAGTATCACATACCCGTTCCGTTAAATGCTATAAAACTGCGAACAAAGGAGCATAGATCGAAAAGTCGGTTAAATATGAAAATATTCTTTTCAATTTTCCATACAAACCGCGCGGTCGCGTAATAGATTTAGTACGAAAGATTCAAAAATTATTTTCATATTTCAAAACATTTTCCTTGCGAAAAGTTATACAATTTCATGAATACTATCGCTGGATTTCAGGTTGTTATCCCCTTTCCGTTAGACGTAATATAACGTACTATGTAGGAACTTATTCTTTATGAATATATACTATAAATATAACATACTTTGGCGCCCAACACAATCCCAATGTGTTGCCAAGGTGTTAATGCGTTTACAAGACGTTATGCCGCTTGTGTCAGAGATTGGATGCACTGGCTATCTTATTATTCAGAGCTAAACGTTCGTTGTCTAATGGAAGGATAATTATCTACATAAATATTATACTAAATTTACATTGCAGTATAAGCCATGTAAAATGACTTTATAAACGTAGGCAATATACAAATATTTCATAAAAAAAACTTCTTTTATGGAAACACACACACACGCGCACACACATACGCGCAAACACACACACATGCACGCACACAACCACACGCAGATGCACGCACTGATACAAACATACACACACCGAAGATCGGCGAAATATTTCATAATCACATACATATAATATTGAAAATATTTGTATTTGTGTGGAATGCAATGCATGTTTTATGGATAGTTTTACCTTAATGCCCCACAAAGAGAAATGGCAGCTTCAATCATAATTAATATTAATAATCAATACCTATGAAACTCCATTGTTTAAAAATAACTGAAATCATGTTTTTTTATGCGATTAGTAGGATAAAGTTATATACACAGTAGCTACCAGAGGGAGACTTTATACAAAAGTCGATTGCTTGGGTACCTCTGTCCCATTCGTGTTTCTACCGTGAAGCAGTTGTGTTTGCATGGCTGTGTTTCGGTTTGAACGCCATATCCCACATATGGCGTGAATTTACAGGGTACAGAGGAATAACATCTGAGTCCTCAAGAATGGTAACGCATGGGGGGTATCATGGGTGAAACAGTATACTCTGTTATGTCCATGGTACTGCTCATGTCTATAGGCGACGGTTGCCACCTTCCATCAGGTGGGCCGTCAGCTTGTTTGCTATTCTACGTTATTTAAAAAAAAGGCTGTCATCCTAATTAATTTTGTTTGTTGTGGATCGTGTTAAATACATTTGTGTTAAGTACTCGTATAAGTTCTTCTCTAAGGTATTTTCACACTTTGACTGTGGCGCTTATTTATGATAATAAAATTGGATAATGATACTTATAAACCAGAGTACCTAATTTGGGTAAATTAATTTTCTTTATGGCAACATTTACAATGCTTCACAGTTTTCTCATTAACTCCCAGTTAACATTACCTACCCAGTAGTCAAAGTAATGGTTAAATCTAGTATGCTTATAAAACAGTTATGGCCGCAGTAAAGCAAAGTTATGCCGTGTTAAGTTCTTTTTATTAGCTTCCATTAATCCACTGGTGTGACTTTGTGAATTTTTCACGCCTCAAAGGTAACTAACTACACAAAAGGAACTGTGTTCAGAAGTTTGAAAATTATTTTTTATTAAATAAAGGTTTATTTAATTAATTAGTCTCACAATGATTTCTAACCTCATTACTGCTCCTTTTTGAAGTTTCCACAACTGAAATTTGAAAAGTTTGGAAACGACGAATAATTATACGATTGCGTCATAATGATGTCGACCAGCTTGCGTTTTTCTCGTGTTTTATTTTATTTGCCTACGTAAAATCTATTTACATATATAGACATATATGTTGTCGATCTGTTCCTAACTGCATGTAGTTACTTTCTTATTTACCACTTGTTGCTCCTTCCTTATTTGAATTACGCACTACAAGTTACATTTAAATTTCGAATACAAAAACATTATCCTTTCTAATACATACTGGTAATGACTTAAGAGGTAATGACCTGTGCCGACAAGAGACTTTGTATATATTCGTGTATTTACGCAACGCGTTCGTTTTAGCGCACATTTTTTTTAAATACATACACACTAAACATAGAAAATATACATACTCAATTATAACAAATCTTTTGAATGTGCTGTGACTAATGTATGCGTGTGTGGTGCACTCTCTTTCAAAGAGTTTTACAATAACACAATTTTTTTTAAATATATATATATATATATATATATATATATATGTACAAGTATGTCATCACTACTCAAGTAAATAAAAAAAATACACAAGGCAAAAGAACACTAGGAACTGCTTTAATTCGTTTACCATTATTATTACATTTAGGAGGAATAAGTAATATATCTACCGGAATCTTGAAGATGAATTTTTATTTCTTTCCAAGTTTCAACACCACGGTTTGTTAGAAGAAAACTTTAACAGGCTTAAGATATCTCATTGTTTTGCTGCGTTATGTTTCTAACTAAATGTCTCTCTATAGAAAAAAAAAAAATATATGTACAGTGGTAAATAGTAAAAATGCTGAAATAATAAATATTGGTCTGATCACAATGAATAAATATTTTTTTAACACATAAAATCACACAATAAATCAAACGTTCCCATATTGAAACAAATTCTCGTTATATAAAATTATTTTGTGGCATATAATTATATATATATATATATATATATATATATATATATATATATATATATATATACAGTAACACATCAATGTCCTATTTTATGTTTAAATAATATCTAAAAATCCCTTTTTATTTTACCTCCCTGCCTTCGATCAATGTCATATAGATCTGTCTATACGCAATTAATCTACTCAACGTTTACCATGTCCACTTGATTTGCATTTCAGATAGACCTTATTTACTTGTATTGTTCTTATATCCTCTTAAACTTCCTACTGTATAAGCATTATTATATTCGGTCACCACGGAAAGTAACTTTCACCCCCATTCGTGTAGGCATCAACTTTTCAACTTGAATATTAATTTTCTACGAAATACGTTCCTCTGTTATTCATTATGTTATATTAACTACGCGTAGGATACAACCATTGATATACAAAAATATAAAAAATACATTCTTATGCAAAAACTACCCTGAAAAAGATAATTACATGCTGGCATATTATATCTTGACAGTCACAAACATACTAATAGTAACAAAATTAAACAAAATAATTCTAAACAAATAATCCGCAAGATAAGAACTAGTCCCGTATATTATTCTAAATACTAGATATATTTTTAAACAATTTATAATTTTTTTATAATTTTCCGAGATACCTTACTATCTGACTACTAATAATAATCTTTATTCACTATCTTTTACATAGTTTAAAAATATACCCTCTAAAATATAATTAAATACCTGTATTAGAAATCTCAAAAATCACTAAAACTCACAAATTTGTACATAATTTGCACCAAAAATAGAATGAAATCTATTTTCACAAATGTTTCAATATTGTTTATTGCACTAAAACAGACGGTAATATAACAATTGAAGACAATGTAAACAAAGGTGAACTTATCTCTAAAAGAGATCTCTTCCAGTCAATCTGACGCAGTAGCATAGGAAGTAGTGAGTGGGCAGCAGTAGTGCAAAACAGAAATCAAGACAATAATAAATGTTCCATTTTCTATATCTTTGAGTTTTTTGCACCACCAACCAATCGATGCAATCGATTTTAATATAGAGCATAGGCTCAAAAACGGGTCAACTTTGTCAGCTAATTTGACAATTAGCTGACAAAAAGTTGTAGTATTCTATATACATATGCATACGATGTATCTTCAAAGCATTATTTAATAAATAAAATGAGTATTTATGCTTTAAAAAGTTGCAAAAATTATAACATAAAATAAATATAGAAGTTATAAAGGAATAACTACTTACTCATAACTATTGTATGCAAAATTGTATGAAAAAGTTGACCCGTTTTTCTCGAGGCATTTGTATGGAGACACTCTATCTATATAATCTAAGTTATGACTATACTGTATTTAGGTGATTTTGGTACTATCTATTTTATTCCCGTACCATATCTTAACATGTATACTTTAAAAACTGTCTTATATATATTAATCTATTAAACATCGACCAGTTATCTTGCTACCTTAGATTTTGTTCGACCGGCTGAGCACCTGCCCCCAGGTGGCACCTTGCAGTGTCCAATCTGGCAGTCCCTTAATAGACTATAAACCTGTTTGGCTGCTACAGGTACAACCTGATGAAATGGAATGTGGTGAATATCTCGAAAAACCTGCGTCTGTGGACATTGTCTCACCTCCTATCCTGTTCTTTGCACCCTTTATCTTGCAAGACAGAGGACCTGAATAAGGCAACCAACTGTGCTGTGGAAGTTGCCAAGTTCCAGTCCAAATATATTTAGGTTGCATAATGATACGAAAGAAGAAAAGCTATTAAAACATGCAGTCGGTTAAGCGATCAAGTAACACTGAAACTACATAAGTGATATATTTGGAAGTATACATTAATAGATATATTTTCCAGGGGAAGGCTTTAGATAGTCATCGAAGAATCTATGTTATCTAAGTTACAACAACTAAGCAACCGTTAACATTAGACGAGCTGTTTGTTTTTTTTTTTGCCATCTTTTGTCTTTCTATAGGTATGAAATATCCTACAAAATGTATATAAATATAAGTATATTTATGTTTAACTCGTTGAATATTAAAATTGGATCTGTAAGAGATTGCCCTAGCGATAAAACCGCCTTTTGTACCTTTTGTATAGATTTTAATCTGTACTTTATGCTACCGTATTTATTAATTGAATTGTTTAATTATCATTGTATATTTTTATATTTAGAGTGCAGTAGAGAGTTGAATAAATAAATAAATATTCAAAATCACATAGTTTCTATACATATCCTAAAATTAATTGAGGAAAACTTTATTGAAATTGATTGATTAAAATATCAAACACAACCTCCATACACGTACATGTAGCTACTACTCTAACGCCAACCGTTATACGATAACCCTCCCAATAATTAATGTTCCACCATTTGATATTTACAGTAATGAACTATTAATATCGATGTACATAATGATGGCAATTTATGTCACCATAACAATTTGTAATAAACATATTTGATATATATTGAAACATATTTTTGTTGTAGAAGAACTAAATAACTCAAACTTGGTAGTTTTTAAATGATTGTTACTTATTTATGTATTTTTGTTCTTTGACGTATTAATTAAGGTAATTTTACTATAAATTCTTGTGAAAATATCCAAACATCTAATAATGTTATAAATATAAATTGTATTATATTTTATCGAATGCTGACTTAATTGTTATAGTTATGTTCCGCATCTTTGTTTTATTTTTAATTATCCATTTTTTATTTTTAAATTCAAATAAATAGATAAGAAGTAGATTGAGATTTGAATACTGAATTTTTGTGCATAAAGATTGTAGTGCTATGTAGTTAATTAACACATAAACTTTTTTTAAATAAAAATACATTAAACGAGCTAAAGCATGCCACGTAGTCGAAGCACTTGGTAGAAGTTAGTTGTACATAATTGTTACATTTTGCGCGCATAATTTCTCAACGTAGGCGGCTTCTGGAACTTTCTTTCGATAAACAAGTTATCTCAATCAAAATTTTCCTCACGGCCGGCTTACTTGGGAGTTTCGTGTCCTCATTAACACGCCTCGTAAGTACGGCTCAGGCATTGCTACGAATACACATATTTTGTATACGTTATTTTATTATCTACAATTATCATTTACTAGTGGCATAATTAATATAGAAAACTATTCAATATCTTTGGAAATAAATTGGAACTTTATTCTCATAACTGCAATTGAAGACGGGATGGACAGAGACAATTGTCGACTGTAAGCGTTATAGTAAACTTATCACCTGAATTTAATTAATTACTGATAATAAAAATAAATATTTATGCTAAAAAAAGGTTAAACACTCATAACATCGGATACAAATTATCTAGGTTTTTTTTAAATGCGTTTATCCTTGATATTGCCTCACCTGAAGGTAATTGATGAAAAAATCTAAAATTGAACACTCTAACCTATAGTACATTACTGCAGCGGCTAGCAACTGAGGCACTGATGGACGAACGTGCAAATGTGAGCCGAGGCGCAGCCGAGGCACACATTCGTGAGCCCATCAATGCCTATTTATGGTCAAGGCTTGTATAGTACTTTTCCCAAACAATGCGCGGAAATCAAAAACACAATTTTAATTTTTAAGTTCAATGACGAATAACGGACAATAATAATTTTTCACGCACCATAATGTTCCTTTGTTTTTTTTTTTCAATAAACAGCTTTCTATTTGTAAACCAGTTCGAAATTTAAATAAAACCTTTTAATGGGTACCTCCTTGGTAGCCATGTTTCGAAGAAAAAGGTCATTCTATTTTTAAATTACAGGACAGATATGAGTTTACATAGTAATTTATCTGGCCGCAAAACACGACAGATATGGACTTTCATACAAATTTTGCCGGCCGCTGCCTGCATGTATCTGGCCAGTACGGCAATTTTGATTTATCTCTAAGAAGATTGTCAAAATAATGCTCACATTTCCAAGCATGTTTGAGAAATAATTATTTTATTAACCATCGATATAAAAACGACAAATTGTATTTTATATACCATACATAATTAACAGATTCTTACTATGATTATTATTTTATTGTTTATTTCATAATAGATAAACTCAAAAACCACTCAAGCGATTTTTAAAATTCATTCACTTTTTAAAAAGTTATATTACCTGTGAGTAACATAGGATATATATTCTTTTCGAACTCTATCTACCCGTTCGAATCCGGACCTGATCGCTGTAACACATAAAATAAGAGTATGACTTAAGAGTAAAAATATCTGTATGTAATCTTAACAACTTATTTATACCCACCATTGAGTATGGCCTCTCCTCTTAAGAAAATAGTATGCTTGCTATAAGAGAGATATAAGAGATAAATGCATTAAATTTCCATAATATTATGATTTTTTTTAGTGTAAATGTGATATTATTTATTTTCTTATATATATTTTTTCTTATATACTTGCGAATTTGTATACCTCTATAGATGAGGTTGATCATAGAGGACTTATTTTAGCATCCATTGTTACCTATGTATCACAAAAAAATGAAATAAATGAAATTTAATTACTGTTGGAAACTCTAGCATAAAGTCTGTAATTAACACTGTGACTGCAGCAAGCACTCTTTGGTGTACTCTCGTGCTATATACGGATGTTTTTTGTATTGTATCTCCAATAAATCAATCTTATTTCATAAATTCTAATATGTTATCTCAAATAATCTCCAATCCAACTCTCCAACACTTACCTACTTATAAATACTGCCACTCTAGTTAGCCAATCCTTTAATAACGTTTTATTTTCTTCTCTTGACCTAATAGGTATATTGTGCTTTATTCCCTTAATCACCTTTTCTTAGTAATAAAAAATAATAGTTGATACATAACAATCTTACTTCATCGCTACACAAATCTTCTGAAAGTTATTATTCTTCAAAACTAAATAAACCTTCTCTTTCCTACTATATAATATTAGTATCGCCTTTATATTATAAATTCGAATAAATAAACAACTGAGCATTTTATAAAACAGAAACCTGCGATAAATCTTCTTGGATCGCTAATTAAAATGTTAATTAATTATAAAAGCTTCTTTTATACCTCACTCTTCGTTTTTTTTCTTATTGGGTGTAGGTATATTTTCTTAAGAAAAATATTTTTTGTAAATATTGTCTTTCTAGCAAAACAAACCACTAAAATTGTAAGAGTAGCTATACTTTCTTTTTTTTTGTGCCATTGACACCAAGCTAGGCTCAGTCCAATTTGCAATATGTTCACATTAAAACGCCGGAATACCTCTGTTCACACATTTCCGGAAATACGGTATCATTATGTGTTACCATTTTCCGTGTAAATCGTTGATTTACCATTTTCCTTAAAATACCTATAGAACTGCTTGTTATTAATATATTTCTACCAATTCCTATTGTTATCCTTGCTAATGTTATAAATGTAAAAGCGTATTTTTTTTGTTGCCATTTGGCAATTTAACCAATCGAATCGCTATAAATTTGGTGTATATGTAGGTAGATACGTACTAATTAGGATAGATAATGGCATAAACCATAGTTTATCCCTGTCAATGGATATAGCCTGGACATATGAACAAAGTTTCGGGTCTTAAACTATTTTTTTAAACTATTTATAACGTTTTTAAAAACAGAAGAACACAAGCGTCAAATGTTGCCAGAGAGCTGTGGTTTTTACTTTTTACTGTGGAAACGTGGCAGTTTTAACAAGGAAAATAAACGCAATGCGAAGTAATTGTGTATTCCACGTTCAGTACAAACATTTGATACCTACCTAGGTATATACGGTTCGAAGTTCTTTAATCAAATTCTAATATTAATGTTAAGTGAATTAAAAAATTTTGCAATGTATAAAGAACCTGTCTTAATGAATTGTAAATAAATTGAAATATTTTTCTCTAATTTTTTCGCTAGCCGAATGATACTTAAAATTTTAGGAAAAAATTATACAAACACAGAAACAGTCAGTTTAACTCTTTATTGCCTTAGTAAAAGCTTGTCTGTATAACATGATATAAAACTACTTAAATACTTTTTAATTTAAATATTTTTTATTATTATTTTAGATAATATTAATTTACAAATTAAGTACATATATTTATTTAATATAATTACTTAATTTTGTACAAAGTATAAATAATTTACTGCTGAATAAGGTACTTTTAATTAATGCGCTCAAAATAATAAATATAATCGTAAAATTAAAAAAGTATTTATAATTTTCATCTGCCATACTGCCCATCAAAAATGTCTAAATCAGCAATGTATTAAAAAAGTATAAAGAGGAAAAATTAAAAATAATACAATGTTCTTAAAACAAAAGAAAATCATTAACAAAGCTGTTAAAAACACAAATTATTAAATATACATTTATTTACGATTCATACAAACTCCGTTCGCTTAGAAAAATTAGAAAATAATTATAATCTTTTGAAAACATGTATTTTATTTTACATTTAAATACAGAGGTACATTTTCATAGAGCCATTCGCGTAATCAGGATACATAGGCTGTACGAAATATGTAGTAAGCTTAAATTATATAGATGGAGAATCGAACCTCAAAAACGGGTCAACTTTTTGTCAACTAATTATAAAATTAGCGGACTTGTTTTTTTTTTTATCAGTGTTCTATATACTTACGCATAAAATGTATATTGACGTTTTATTTAAAAAATAAAATGAGTGTTTAGGCATTAAAAAGATGCCGAAATTAAAAGACAAAATTTAAAAAAATAAAAAAATATATAGAAATTATAAAGGAATCACTCATAACTATTTATCACACAATTGTATGAAAAAATTTACCCGTTTTTCTCAAAGCGTTTCTATAGAGACACTCTGCCTATATAATCTAAGGTAGTGGCCTATCTCCTCCATCCCAATACTGCGTGTTTACAAAATTTGATTTAACAAACGAATAAATAAAAAATAAAACACAATTTCACATAAATAATATTAGTAAGGATTTTCTGTACAGAAAAACAGTAAATTCGAGCCTCCCAAATTAATACTTTTCAGCGCCTTTGACGCGTAACAACCTGACCTTGGACTCGAGAAGGCAGTGAAAAATTGAAATAGGACTCGGAGACGGCTTTATTCGATTCAGTTGCAAAAATGGCGAGCATTTTTCACGCGTATTTGTCACGGATATCTACACTGTGTGTCATTTCGTCGCGTCTCTATTTGAGAATTTTCTTACATGTCTCGCAAAATTATAAATTCGAGTATTTATTTTATGTTACATTAACTGCTATAACTTCATTTGTTATTTATAGCTACGTTGCGAACGCGACCCGTATCTATGATTTCATCCGAAATATATTGCTTGGCCTAATCTAAATCATTGTACTTAGCTAATTTCATTCAAACCCCTTTAAAAGTTAATAAATAACAAACGTCCAAACTCCAAATAGTATTGCAAAGTAAGATCTTCTTAAAGGTAAAAATACATAAGTAAATATATATAAATGTGTATTAAACTACTACTGCTCAAGTGAGCATAGTTCATTTGAACTCGATAAAGGATATATTTAAAACTATATAAAAATCTAAATGGCCAGCAATTCCGGAGCTATCACGTACCAACCGTTCGTTTTTCAAAACCTCCAAGAACCCGCTGCAAACCACATGGCCTAGTACGTGACGCGATTCTCATTGCACGTTCTTATTTTTTTTTTTAATAACATAAATTCCTCGTGCTTTTATTTCTACATTGTCATGTATTTAATGAATCATTTTGTGTCAACATTAAATATTTAGTCAAACACGTAGCAATGTTTTACATTCAAAATTATACCAGCTACTACTAGCGAAATGACTGTAAAAATTTTTGTACGGATTTTTTTAAGTCGGTGCTGTAGTAACTTTAAACCAGTTTTCACTATAATAGTAACCGCGGCAATTCCTAATTGTGCCAATAATGTATTTAGACTGAAGAAATACCTGCTTGTTTGCTAATGAAGTGTCGTAGCGTGGTTGGTGCGGAGCAAAGGATTCGAAAGTCGCGCCGAATTCTTAGATAACCCAAATCAAGTCCAGTATCCTTCGATAATCCAAACCACCTTTTGTCATTCTGAAATCATCTAGGTTAACATATAAACTACTGAACTATTTTTTTTATACAACTTAGAATGGCAGACAAGCTGACGGCCCACCTGATGAAAAGTAGTAACCGTCGTCTATAGACATGAGCAGTACCATGGACATAACAGAGTATACTGTTTCGCTCATGATACCCCCCCATGCGTTGCCATTCCTGAGGACTCAGGTGTTATTCCTCTGTACCCAGTAAATTCACGCCATATCCCACCCTTCAAACCGAAACACAGCCATGCAAACACAACTGCTTCACGGTTGAAACACGAATGGAACAGAGGTACCCAAGCAATCGACTTTTGTTGAAAGTCTCCCTCTGGTAAAACTAATAACATTCTAATCACGAAGCTGATTGAAAGCTCGGACAAACGAAAATACTTCTACATCACTTATTCTGCAGTAAAACAGCAATTCCCGCCTTATCGTGTAGATTAGAAAAGATAGCCAGCGCAGCGTATGAGAGACGGAAGTGTTTAAAAGATAATCATAAATCTCTATTCATGAAAATACATGTACAAGTAGTTCGCGAAAGTGTTCAAACAGGTTTTATTCTCATAAATCAAACGGTCCCGCGGGATAGTCAACAAACTATAACTCCGAATCGAATTAATCTGATCCGCACCAACGACGCTGCGGGCGCCCGCTATTACTTGAATAAAACTGGAAAGTTTTGCCTTCGCAGCACTAGACACCGTACTCGCCTCGTTATATCTAGACTTAACGAGACCTGAGTTTCGCTGGTGTAAACACCCTTTTTTTATACTTCACTAACATTACCAGCTGGCCGGCTAAACCATTTTCCAACCAAGTGTTACTATAAAATCATTTATTATAAAGTTTTTCATTTTAGTTAAATATAAAAATAAGATGAGATAAGTTTTAAGTTTAAACCCTTATACTTTAATAACAATAACGGAGTATGCTCCAAAGAATTAGTCCTAATTGAGTCATTGCATTGAGTGGCGACACCACTAGATGAAGTAACGACCTGAAATGCATTGCAGCGAGTCAGTGGATGCAGGTGGCTCAGGACCGTTCTTTATAGTAGTCTATGGGGGAGGCTTATGTCCAGCAGTGGACAGATAATGGCTGAAATGATGATGAAGAGTTATTGCAGTGTCGAGAAAATGTTGGTAAAATGATCATAAGTATACATCCAATTTGTAAAAACTACTTCAATAGAGCTATAGGCATTCTATAATAGTAAAACTTTATTACTATTGGTAATGAAACCGAAGAGAACAAGCTGTCAACACTTAATGGAAAGTGATAATTGTCAAATACTAAGGTCATTTGACCATTATTATTTTATGAAACATTATGGAAAATAATAATTATCTAGTTTCTACTAATATCTAAATTTAAACATTTTTTACAATTTTTCACATAGTAAAATTGTATAAAATGTTTAAGTTTTAATGGCAAGGTAAAAACAAGGCACTCTCTTTAATGTACAGAAGGTACATTTGATATCAGCAATCTTAATTAGTACAAGGCATGTTACTACATGAGCTGACGATATGATACTGTGATTAGGACGTTGATAATGTAACTACTGTACAATAATTTGCAATAAGCTTAGTACTGTGACCACATTATGCGTCCTGTCCTGCTGTATCACTAAATTCTATGTACCTACATTACGTTGTTATCTGGGCAATTGAGTCTGCTAACCGCAGAGTTACGTTAATTACGTCATTAAATTGTAGTACTCGTAACATTAAGTAAATAGTAGAGACCTATTTAAAAACAATACTTTAATCGTAAAAATATTATTTCATTTTAGACATTATTAGAATTTTCTAACCGTAATGTATACAAATCTTTTTAAAAACATGCTTTAAGTTTCATCACAAAACCAGTTCGACAGTACCATGATATTGTATTGTCATTTACAACGAACTTATATCTGTATGCCAATTTTGAACGAAAAAGTTTACATACTAAAGCAAGTTTAATAAAAACTTGAAAACATTACATCGTAATCGCTACATATTTTGTAGCTAGCAACAAAAATTGAAACGATAACTCGGGCAAAATGCTCAGAGCCCAGCGCTGTCAGATCATCTAAAAAGAGACATTTTCCCGCTACATTACGCCCCACAATTCAAATTTAGAACTACAGTATATCCCAAGCATCTCATCGGTAATACAGCACCGTAACATGTCGCCTGGGTGCAAACATCTGCTGCCTGACATATGAGCCGTTCGATCCGCACATTACGTAGATTGGCCCCCTCGCTACGAGCTTGGTAGTCTACGAATACACATACAATAACGCGTTATTAGCCTTATAAGATGAGGGAGCGAGACGATTGGCCTTACTTCTTTGGGTTCAGTAAGAACCTTAATGGGTTCGGCTAAACGGACATGTAGAATGAGTAAGGAAAATTTATAGCTTAAATTTACGATCTACGACCAATAAATTTAGTATTTACTGGTATCTAAGTAAAGATCCTGACCGATAACTAGATAGGTACTGAAGGTTCTTTTATATTTTTTCTCTAGCTATAACCTGCTGCTAGGTCTACGTGAATATTTATATATAAAGAAAACAATAATTAATAAATTCTTTGTAAATGCGTTGTCTTATCAGAATACGTGTTGTATTTAGAAATAACGTAATTTGTGCATTTTTGTACAGCCACTGTCAAGGCTTGAATACTTATTTTATTCTACACATAGGGTTCAAAACTTATTTCTATGTTGTGATTTTTTTTTTTTGTTTTTATTGATTTTTCTAAAATGTTTTGATTCCTATTGTTTTGCGCATGTTTGTATATTATATTACCCTAAATGTAAATTTATATTCTCGATGGACCCGGCAAGGTGATGAGATGCTAATTAAAAAACAGTATTACTGCTTCTACAGGAACTTTAAGCTGAATTGGCATCCTTTTTCATTTTCATAACATTGACCGATTTCAACTAGACTTTATATAAAAATTAAAACTTGTTTTTTCTATTTTTATAATGTTGTTGAAGTCTAAGTATATGTAAGTAATGTGGTATTTAAAATAAATTTTTATTTATTCATTCATTTTTAAAGCAAGTAAAATAGCAAAGTTACATTGTATTTTTTTACGGACAGTGGTCATAGGAACTCGTAAACTAAGCATGATAAATTAATCATGTTTAAGCTCGTATGATTCACCCATGATAAAAACCATAATCCTATGTGGTGCTTATTCCTTCATTTCTTCTTCATAGAAGCTGTAAACACAGATCATCATCATCTTCATCATCACCACTTGCTATCGTTGCTTCATTAGTATTATTGTATGTGTGTATGTATATTTATATTTGTTTTATGATATACATTTGTACATGTAAGTAATATTTGTTCAATGTATTCATGTAAGTATATTTATAAAATCATAATGTGCAGTAGTTCTCCATTGTATGTATATATATATATATATATATATATATATATATATATATATATATATATATATATATATATATATATATATATATATATATATATATATATATATATATATATATATATAATTTATAAGTTAATTTGGACACGTCCGTAACTGTTTATCTATAACAATTATTGTTACATTTCTATTTTTCCAAAAACTAGGAAACAATGCTATACAGCATCCAGTCCGCCATTTGTACCAAACATTTTTTGTAATGTAATCAATAAATATATATGTATAATGTAATAATATCAATAAAAAATAAATAAGCCTAAAAGGTACAAGAACTTGGTTTCAAAATATGTTTTTAAACAGACTCATTTTTTTTAATGAATGTAATAAAAACGTTCCTTAGACAAAAATATTTTTACCTTCAAGATTTGAAGAGTTTGAAGCGTTTCGCTGTTCAATGGCAGCCGCATCTGCCGCCTCCTAGATGTGATACGATGAATATTACAGGGCGTCATATCTCGCCGGCGCAGTAACGCTTGCTAAGGGCCTTCTAGGCTATTATCATTATGATATGATATATTTATATATCATATCATATATTATATTGCACTAAGCACATAGACAACCTTGATGTCCTTATAGCAATTTAGTCTACGCACCCATCTAATACGCGCTAATAAATTACAAAACCCAACAGAATATGTTATTAATAAATTAAAGATTTCCTTTTAATGGATGACAAAGGAATGGTAACCCCGTCTGCGGTAACGATATATGCTGACGGAGAACCAGTGAGGGTAAAAGGTAAGATAAAAAGGAAGGTCAGTTAGCCCATCGTGATGAATACGCCAGGATTTCAGTATTGATGGTTTCAAGGAGGAGCCACAAGGAGGTCGACGTGACAAGGTGTATTGCTAGCAATGGAACTGATAATACGCATTACTAACAATCCCTTCCCCCCAGTTAAAAATGTTTGTATATTATAAATTCGAATTATAAATGTGAAAGTTTGTAAACATGGCATATGGCCACGGGTGTACACTTTTTAATGAATTTAGTACACAGGGGGCCATATCCTATATTAACGTATAGGATAGTTTTTTTACTTCACTTTTTTATCATAATTTACGCAGGCATAACCGCAGGATACGTTTACCATTTAATCATTCTCAGCAGATTTTTCCTAATCAGCTAACGTTTAGCGAATTCATCATAACATTTCGACAGTGGGGCCGATTCAGCTATTACTATTTTATAAACCATCATAGATTAAAATCATAATTATTTTGACTTCAATCTATTTTTTTTAATGGATGATAATGGAATGGTAATCCCGCCTGCGCTATCGGTATACACCGGCGGGCACCAGTGAAGGATGATAAATGGGGACGAAGTAGGTCAGTTAGCCCATCGTGACGAATTCAACAAGAATTGTTCACGATGGTTTCCAGGGGAACCCACGTGGAAGTCGACCTAATAAGGCATATTGCTAACAATGGGGCTGTCAAACTCTATTGTTAACAATCCCTTTCCCCCCGACTTCAATCTATTAGAAAATTAGTTCATATAGGTCTTTTATTTTAACACAATATTATAATTCACAATGATAATAAATTTAAATTTTAGATATAAGTTTAGAGAAACGACGCCTCAGAATCAATCCCATTGTACGACGTGAAGATTTCCCTATTTAAGAGATGGATATTAATTAACCTACATTTACAAACGAGTCAAACGACTTGGTACAAACTTTTATTTTATATACCCCTTCTCTTCGGTATATGTATTTTTTTTATCGGTGAAAATGGCATGGTAACCCCGCCTGCGCTATCGGTATACACCGGCGGGGCACAAGGGAGCGGTGATAGGTGATGATGAAAAGGCAGGTCAGTTAGCCCATTGTGACGAATTCAATGATAAATTGGTCACGATAGTTTCCAGGAGGAACCGCGTGGAGGTCGACCTGATAGGGTATATTGATAGCAATGGGGACTAACCTCCCCATTACTAACAATCCCTTCCCCCTAGATGTACGTATTAGGTAGATATATATTTTGTTTTGTTATCACCTCTTATGACATTACCACATGAAAATATTTATTATTAAGATGGCTTTAACCTAAAACTTCTACCTAAAATGTTTTTATTAAACAAATAAATTACAGATATGTATTTTTTTTATTATTATTATTCCAAATTTCCATGTTTGATATGAATAAAATAAATTAGCTAATTTTTAATAAAATTAACTACATAGATAAAGAATACCGTCTAAGTTTTTAATCAAATTGTCAAACAAATGACAACAGTATTTCACAGTTTCAATTTCATGTGAACAGCGGAATCTCATGAATTCCTTGGCCGCTCGTTCAGTTATATAGTTTTAATTAAATCTTCCGCGGCGCAATGTGTTGTGCGGACGGCCGTTGACTGGCTCACGACCGGTCAGTGCTCATTATGCCCGCTTTATTAAACGAAACTGTCCGTGCTGCAATCCACCTAGAGATCAGTACCGCTGCGGGACACACGACTAAATTAATACGTCTGACACGAAATTAAAATTAATAGAAAATAATTAAGATACAACTTATACTGACCACAGATAATGACTATCTAAATAATCTCCTAGCGTATTATAATATGCTTGTAAAAACTTTTAACACCAGAGGGTGACACTCTCATACGAATAATAGCAATTAGTTACTTCTAGAAAATTTTAGACAAAAACGGGCTACCACTTTTTTTTCGCGCATTTTGGGGTATATAAAATTGTCATGCAATTAATGAAATTTGTAAGAGGTAATAATCGATTACGTCTATAATATAATATAAAAAAAACGCAACGCACATTGTGTCAAAAGTCCACACTTTAGTTTTTTTTAACCTTTTTAACATATACTCCATCTCGATGATTATAGGATAGAAAACACATTTCTTTTCCGTATTTCCAATATAAGTACCTAATATTATGTCTACTTAATCTTTCTTCACATAGTCCGATACAATATTTGTATCGGATTTTGATAACCGTTATCCATACTAGTACGTAGATACATATACCATGTACTATCTTCATATGTACAAAAACTACGAAAACTAGAAAACAAGCTTTGAATATCGAACAATGAACTAACGGCAATCTTAAATTATGTTTTTAGCTTAAATTTTAATCCTAAAGTTAGAAAATTTAAGCCCAATCTAATTTTGAATGTACGATAAGGTGGACGCGAAGTCATTGATTCAACTAATATAATATCTAATAATACGTTATTAAGTAGTTGTCTATGGTACAAACTAAATAAGTTAGCTGTAATTTTATTCTGTGTGTATCGCCCTATCTCAAGAATTCAAATTTACCTAGGCATGTAGTTCTTAACGCTGCAAAACTATTTCCAAGACCTAAACTTTTCCAGCAAAAGCGATCTTAGTTATATAGATAAAAGACAATGGTATATTGTCTAAATTCCATTTTGTAATAAGAACCATAATAGATTAAGATTTTAATTAAAGATAAACATCATTGTGAGTCCTTTAATAGATATTGTTATTAGGTAGGTATTTCAGTCACTATAGTTCCTAGGTGCCATGCATACATTTCTATTGCTGACATTGTGTTTTGTCTTGCTGGCACGCTTATTTTTTCATATAACGCCATCTAGCGAAAATCGCATTTATGAAATTCAGATTTCCTAAATGCGATTACCACTAGATAGCGTTCATTAATGCCATCAATAAATGCCACAATAAAAAGTCGAATTTTATGAAATGAGCAAACGTTTTAGTTATAAAAAGAATAAATAAGTGCATAGGTACCTAAAATCACTTTCAAATCATAGACCTTTATACAATTTATAGCATATATTAAAAATAATACTAGCAGACTTCAAATAATTATACTAAAGACAATGACTAATTTGATATTTAGAACCGATCCCTATAATACTGATCTCGAATCGCTCTCGGTCCACTCTCGGTTGGATAAAATAATATTACGTAAAAAACACCGTGTGTATTCCACACAAACTGGTCCCGTTTCGCTCAATCTCGAAATGTTTCTACTGACCATACCGAAAGCGGAGCAAGAGCGAATCGAGACCAGCATTATTGTGGGGATTCGGCCCATTTTTAAACTGCAAGAAATGTAGTCGTTAGCATCCTTAAAACTATGTGTATTACTAGCGAAACTAAACCTTCACCAAAGAACATCTTGCATACACCGCATGTGAAGCACAGATATGAGTAATATACCGATTCGATATCTATATATTACGTTCCTCTGAACATTAAAATTTTTAGTTTTACGTACCTACTGCTAACGATTTAAATATCATTCTATATAAAAAGTTCCTATTTTAAATATCTATTATATCTTTAACTAGTTAAAGATATAATAGATATTCTATTCTTTCGTTAATTAATGACTAGTCATTAATTAGCGAAAGAATAGATTATTTAGCATTTAAAAGTAAAAGGGTAAGTGAGTTATAAGTACTCAAATAAACCTTCAGCGCCGCGTTATCTCTTTACAAAGTGTTTCTAATCTAAACGAGCCTTCCCTAAATTTGTTCACAAGTACCATGGCAAACATTCCCCGTACCGACACCATTCACATTTTACCGTCTCGTACGGAACATCGGTAATGTACTTTTTTATGGCTACACCACCCGCACTTCTGGTTTATGCAAGCGACCATTGTAACATTTGTTATGGGCTGGAAATGGTATTTTATTGTTAAAAGTTTCGTAAGCACATATTATATTTTAATATAATAACTACTAATTTAACTTGTGTGTAGTTAGATCGAGAAAGCTCGACTAGTTTCGAAATCAGTTCGTGACCCTTAGTCATGAGTGACTATGATGCGAGCAGAAGCCTGACTAAAAATGGAATTGTAACTTGAATGTGATAAGTTAGGAAGAAAAGAGATTATCGTGACGGATTCACATGATATTAACCATAACGGTTCCCAGGGTGACCTCGCAAATGTTACTAGCAAAGAGATGTTAGACCCCATTATTAACAACACCTCTCTAATACCCAGTCATCATAAACTTACAGCGCAACTTGTAGTGATTACCATTCTATTTTTCTCAACTTCATAATTATGAAGACAATTTTACTGACAATAAAAATATCTCACAGCGGTAATAAAACTATTTTAAAATATTACTTACGAGACGAAGAACAATTTTTTAAATATTTTAATTTATTTTCAAATTTTAATATATACATTTATTATATTAAATATTATAGTTGTTATTCTCAAATAATATATTGCGGGGTGACTTCTGAGCTTTGTTTTTGATAATATTGCTGTCGTTTTCAATGGTATTGTTTAATTTTGTGTTTTCTTCACTTGTATTATACACTTATGCAAACTTAAGTGACTATTAAATTTAAATGTTCAATTATGTATTGTCATATCTGTCTGTTTGCATTTAATATATAAACAAAAAATCACGATTATCTGGAAACTACAAAATATATTTATTTCTCCATCTACAGTAATCATTATAATTTACTTGATGTTACATTCAAATTAAACATACCAAAGCCTACGAGTACTTACCTTTCGAAACATGTTGACGGGAATTAGTGGTAAACTCGTGAAAATGCCTGCCACGGGAACTCCACAAGCGACAGCTCGTTACGTTCATAATAACCTCGACGCGAGACCGAATACATTCAAATTAAACAATATAATACGTGATAAATATTTACCGTGTAACACCTTCATTACAATTAGGGTCTGCATAGACGAGAAACTTGTCCGTGGACGACAAATTTCCCTTTGGCTAAACCAGGGACACGCCCCGGTCTCGTGTGCGTTATGCATGCAATTCTATCTATGTAACCAACAAAGGAAAAGGCTTTCTAAGGTTATCCTTCGCTTGAACATCGCCTAATTTTTCATTATTATTTGAGAAACGTTTCATTTTGCGAGGTGTAAAATTATCGAGTTTTAAGGTCGATGTTACCTCGTTACAATCATTAATTGACTTCAGCGTAATGTTATATTTATATACCTCATATATGTAAGGCAATGTTGCCAGATTAACTATTGTTTTCGCACTTTTGGGTAAACATTTTTTTGTATGAGAAATTTGAAGAAAAGTGGAATGGTCTTGGAGAAATTTGGGTTGTTTTGACAGTTTTGATACTTATAAACCATATAACGATATATAAATATAATAAAACTAGAGATCCTACCCGGCGCGCACGAGTAGATAGAATATTCTAATATAATATACAGCCTATGTTACTCGTTGACTATGTATAATAGCTTTCTATAGATGAAAATTGTTTTGAAATTGGCTGAGCAGTTTTTTTAGTTTGTCCATTACAAACAAACAAACAAATAAATAATTTCTCTGTATATATTGTTATAGATATGTTAATGAAGTAAGCAAAAAGGAGTTTTTTTTTTTATCATTTACTGTGTAGTGTATGGCAAAACACAAGTTTGTAACCAAGTGAAGTCTAGAGTTACAGAGCGGTAGAACATACAAAGGGAGGCTCCCTTTGTGTGTTCTACCGCTTGTAAAATGAATTCTGTTCCGAGGAATTGTTTGAAATGATGCTTACAGCCACCTTTTGTCATTGCAACACTTACCATCGACAAGGAATTCATCCTCACACGCTTGAGCCTAAATGGTCTCGTAAAGTGCGGTTTCAGAGAAATTTTCTCGCACGAATGATCAGGCTGCGGAACAGGCTTCCTACCGAGATTTTCTCTAGAGACTACAGTATGGAGTTCTTCAAAAAGGATATATTAAGGTTTCTTCAGGTCGGCAACGCGCACATGACACCCCTGGTGTTGCAGGCGTCCATAGACTACAGTGACCATTTACCATCAAACGGAATGTATGCTTGCTTGCCACCTTTATGGTATAAAAAAAAATAGGTAAATGTAAAGAAATTTGTATTAATTTAGAAAAAAATATTTGACATTTTGGGTAAAAATAAAAAATTGTATCTGGCAACACTAATGTAAAGACAAAATGGTGCACATTAATAGTGTATATGTTAGTACCTATCATATGTAAATGGAATCATGAAATAAGACGGGTTAGACGGAATTATACAGATCTCTTTCCATAAGAGTAGGATATAAATCTATTATCTATTATCAGGTAGATGGGATTGTTGGTTCTATTACTAGCAATATACTCTATCAGATTGACCCCCACATGGTCTCCCTAGTAACAATCGTGATTCATCCCTGGTGAATTAATCAAGATGAACAGGCTGACCTACCTTTATTCTCACCTTTCATCCCTTACTAGTAACTCTCCAGTGTATATCGATAACGCACGCAAACCATTTCAATCCCATTAAAAAAGAACGTATGTATTATTATTTGCGACTTTATATGTAACAAGGCGCTTAGACAATGTGTTTTTATTTAAAGTTTATCTTGTCTTTTGGATTGTATTTCATAAATACATCTATGTTTATAGACATAAAATTGAAAAATCTTAAGAAACCTTAAAAAAGCCTATAAATACATAAATTCTATATAAGTATAGATATATAAGTATAGATATACATAATAACGCTACATGCGATTGCGTGTTTGTCGATTACTATCGGCACCGCCGGTTCACCCCTATACTGCTCAGTTTGCTCCCACTTATCAGGCTATTTCTCTGCTCAATTCTCTGATTGCTCAGCAGCCAGATATTGATATATTTAATTACAAATTAGATATATTTATTAAATGTTGTTTAAAATTTTTAAGTTTGTAAAATAAACCTATGGCTCACTACACGTTTTAGGATACTATAAGTGTGGTGAGTAATTTATAAATAAATAAATATTATTTTAAGGTTTAGTCTGTGTATTTATCATAGTAGAATATCGATATAAGACACATATCTATTTAATGTTATCTCTCTCTCTCAGGTGGGTCGTCAGATAGTTTGGCATTCTGCGTATCATGGAAAAATAAAATACAATGGTTTATTTAGTTGAGATGTGGGAGGATCGATCTTGATTCCTTATAATAATTAGCAGAAAAATACGAAGATAAACAAATTATTTTTACTTTCACTAATTCTTAAAACAAGGCACGAAGAAAACAAATTAAATATAGAAGCAACAAATAAACTGCCGAGCCGTAAACTATTAGGTAATGACTACAATTGGAATTGAAAAAAAATTAAACGCCGACGTAGATACTTCAAAGGTCATATTGAAAAAAATATTTTAGCAATAAGGTAGTCTGTTACAATTAAAGATGCTTTTAATAGATAATTTAAATATACCAATCTACCTACAGTTAGGTATATAAACTGCATCTACTATGTATCATCATCATCAGCCGTAAACTGTCAACTATTGAACATAGACCTCCCCCTAATGGGGGGTTTTACCAATACTTGCCATAATTGGCAGAAGGTTTGACAACCGCAGTTCAACTTTATTAATAATTATTATTATTATACGCCATTGTACGCCGGTTTCTCTCCCTGGATCCCTGAACCTCAGCCAACTGTGCTTCTGCCGGGAATTAGCTGCCATCTCCTCTCCTTAATAGGGGAGATGAAAATTTTGTAGAAATCTAAATTTAAATTTTATTTTCAGACTACAATTTGGTCCATTTTGATGAAGTTTTAAGTGCCACAAGTTTTAACTTATTACCTGCCTAAGTCCTTATTTCGCATTTAAATAATTTTAATAATTAATATATATATATATATATATATATATATATATATATATATTCAAATATAGTTAATTTGAATAGTTTCTGCTTAGTTTGTTTCAAAGATGACAATTTTAAAAAGAAATAATATTATAAAAGTATTCAATTTCATCAAAAATACCACCACCACCATAATACCACCGAATATTATTTATTATCTTGTAAAACAAAGTTAGGTACAAAGTTCACGTTGGCGCTTTCAAACAATATTGTCTGACAAGCTGACAGCTTATAACCAAGTGGAACTGCTACATCTTGCTCTGCGCCTATTCGCTGATATTACAGGTTCCATTTCAACTGGTTTCCATTGCTATACAAACTCGCAGATATTTTCCTCAATCTGTGTAAGAGAATCAATGGAAATGGTGTTTTGAGAAGTAACAATATTGTTGGTAAACATAATACAGACTTCAGAAATTCGGTAATACGGTCACGCTCGAACTCATTCACGTGAAACGGGCAAGTCATTGCGGAATATTCGTCGCTTTTCTTATTCAAAACTTGACACCTACGTGTCGTAGTTCATCTGGTGTTTCGCAGCGTCACACCTCACGCACCATTTATACAAATATCTCTGTTATATTGATCTCTGAATACGTCATTATACGTATTCCAAACATGTAGCCGATCGTTAAGAGGTACACAAATGTTAAAAAAAAGGAAGTTCTCAACTTGCCTGTTTTTTTATGTGTAAGTTATCTTCTAAACTAAACTGTTCATGATAAAAAAATTTACAATTGATAGTGTTTACTCCAGTCACAGATAATACTTGTAATATACTTATATTATAAAACCTTTCCCGTGGGTGTCGTAAGAGCCGACTAAAGAAAAGCGAGGGATGGACAGCAGCGTTCCTCTTAAACATCTCTAAAGCCCAACTGCAGTTGTCAATCCGCCTGCCAAGCGTGGCAACTACTGGCAAAACCCCCAAAGGGGAGGTTTATGTTCAGCAGTGGACAGTTAAAAGCTGATATGATGATGGTGTTTAATTTTGTTTGGATCTGGCTAAATCAGATGTTGCCAGTCTTGCGGTATAAACCATTTTATTATTTTTAAGACGACCTTTTCAATGTAGAATCAGATCAAATATTTTTCCTCCGCATAGCCAAGTTGCCAAGCGTGGCAACTATAGGCAAAACCCCCCATGGAGGAGGCTTATGTTCAGCAGTGAACAGTTAAAGGTTGATATGATGATGATGAAGTAATATTTGTTTTAGAGCACACACATTCAAATAGCTTTTCACGAGTAATCGCAATAACCAAACAACACACATATATAGGCATATTTTTGTTTATAGATGATAATGGAATGGCCTGCACTACCGGTATACGCTGCGCACTTTGAGAATAAATTATTTTTAGCGCCTCCATTTTTTCACCTACTTAAAAACCACTATTACTTCAAATTAAATTAATCAATTATTGTGTAAATTAATCATTTTTTTCTAGGTCTATTACCACCCCCCTTTAGGCCTGCAGCGTCCACAAGGGGGCCTTATCGCCCACTGTGGGAAAGGCTTGTTTAGATCAACAACAAAAGACAATACTTAATTGACTTCATTAACAAACTATATACGTAAATAAGTTTAGTTTCGATCTAAGAAATTCAATTTAACATCCACAATATGTTTATCGATTCACTAATAACATACTAACGAGAACCATCTTGACACAAATAAGCCTTCTATCTGGCTATTATGATTGACCTATATCAGTTATAAAAACAATACGGACTAAGCTAGAAAGGTGAGGTCAATCTGTAATGGTCGCTCCATAATGACACATTGCAATAGTTTTCGTCGAGTTGATGAGGGTGCAGAGCCGTTCGGGCGGAAAGCCGATAGCAAATATGAGTAGGTGCGCCCTTGTGTGTGTAAATTGTGTATGTTATTAAGTTTGATTGATTATTAACAATAATATTACAAACGTCAAACAGTTTATAGAACTTAGTTTACATGTCTATATAATTACATGTAGATACATACATAAAGTATTAATATATCTCTGAGTAAAATTCAGATGATATCCTAATACTAAAATACAAACAATTTGGTATTAGAATTAACGATTATTTCTTATTAACTAATAAGAAATAATCGTTAATCTATACTTATAATAAATCTGTGGAGAGGTCAATTCTGTGCATGAAATATATTTCCATAATAACTATCAGGGGGTGATTAGTGATCGATACTGATGCCAAAAATGCAATCAGTAAATTTTTTTTCTGCCTGTCTGTATGTTCATTATAGAAACGAAAACTACTCGACGGACTTTAACGAAACTTGGTACAATTATTCTTCATACTCCTGGGCAGGTTATAGTATACTTTTCATCACGCTACGATCAATAGGAGCAGAGCAGTGAAGGTAAATGTTGGAAAAACGGGAGAAGTTACTCCATTTTTAAATTTCCGTCTCGTGTGCAGCCTTAATGGCCACTTTTCAAAATATAAAAATGTCCACCCGTGTGAAGCCGGGACGGGCCGCTAGTCCTTACTAATGTTATAAATGTGAAAATGAGTATTTGATTGTTACATCTTAACGCCTTAACGGTTGAACCCATCATTTTAAAATTTCGTATACACATATGATATGGGATAAAGGAAGACATAGGCTACTTTTTATTCCAGCTAGTGAACATATACCGGTCACGCAGAAAAAGTCACGGGTAAAAACTAATAATATCATAAATGTTGAAATTAATAAGATATTTAGAAGTATAATTTTTTTATGCAACTTAGAATGGTAAATAAGCTGACAGTCCGCCTGATGGAAAGTGTTAACCGTCGCCTATACACATGAGCAGTACCATGCACATAACAGAGTATACTGTTTCGCCCATGATACCCCCATGCATTGCCATTCCTGAGGACTCAGGTGTTAATCCTCTGTACCCTACAAATTCACTGCCATATCCCACCCTTCAAACCGAAACACAGCCATGCAAACACAACAGCTTCACGGTAGAAACACGAATGGGACAAAGGTGCCCAAGCAGACGACTTTTGTACAAAGTCTCCGTCTGGTGAATAAGAAAAAAAAGATTAGAAACCAGAATGGAAGTACAATTACTTACATAGATATTTCAAAATGTGTTCAAACATACAATACCTGGTAATTCGTTACCACAATTGTCCCATACCTCTGTGTGCCAAATCGGATAATGTCCAGTGATTATTTGAGCCAATCGGTCAATCTCATTTGCGCTGAAACGAACTAATTTCGACTGTCCAAATGCCCAATTTAAAATTGAATTAAAATTTATTCCACCATAGTAAATAATTGTGCCCGAGTTATTCTCTTGGAGTATAATAAGGGGGTATGGGAATTATTATTACTATTGATAAACAAGTATGTAGTTTTTTAGAACACCCAAAAACGAACCAAATCAGAACAGTTCTACTAACCCGCCTGCCAGGGGGAAAGGGATTGTTAGTAATGGAGACTGAGAATCCCATTGCTAGCAATATACCTAACCAGGTCGACCTCCTCGCGGTTCTCCTTGAAAACTATCATGGTTAACTGGCCTGTTTTCATTCTCACCTATCACCCTTCACTGGTGCTCCGCCAGCGTATCCCGTTAGCGCAGGCGGGGTTACCATACCATTTTCACCCATCAAAAAACCCCTAAGCGACGGAGGAAAAAGATTGTTAATAATGCAAACTACCAGTCCTGTTCACAGTGGCAGATTTGCAGTCTTGGCCGCCCTAGGCCCCAAGCCATGTAGTAAGTACCAGCCACCCCTTTTTGCCAACTTTATACGAAATCGATTCAGAAATTTAGTTAACTATAACATCTGCTAGTTTGTAATATATTCCGAGGTTTTTTTTAGTTATAAGTACTTTAAGTTATTTCTTGTTATCATCAGTAAATTTTTTGTTACAATTGGCCGCCCCTAATATCTGGCCGTCCTAGGCCCGGTCCTTCTGGGCCTTAGAGCAAATCCGCCACTGCCCGTTCATAACAATATACCCTATCAGATCCACCTCTCTGTGGTCCCCCTAGAAACCTTTATGCTAAATTATAGGTGTATTCATCACGATAGGCTAATTGACCTGCCCTCTAGTTTTCACTTATCATCCCTCACTGGTGTTCCGCCAGCGTATGCTATTAGCGCAGGCAGCGTAACCATTCGATTATCATCTATTAAAAAAAAACTGCTAAGCAACAGGCGGACCGTATAATTGTTTGTCCCCTAATACTGGTAAAAAAAAGCAAATATTGTTTTCCCATCAAATTACACCGAACAAGCTTCCAACTTCATCCGAGCAACTGAACGCCGAATCTCTCGGGAGTACACTAATACAAGTTTCCCCCTGTTTGACCATTAAATGAATAAAAGATGATTTATATCAAAGCTTTACGTTTTATTATTAAAAAAAAAGGGACTTCTTTTCAAAACAAATTTTCATCGTGAGTTTTTTATTGAATATTTAATGCATTTAATAAATTATTCATGTAATACCTTCGATTGTATTTACACGCGAAAAACAGATTTTTCTATTGTTTTCTGTGGAGTGAATACTTATTTTTTGTCAGACTTATTATCTCAGTGATATTTTTTAATGGATGAACCTGGTAACGGCGTAACCTGCCATCGCGGGGGAAGAATTCTTAGTGATGGGGGACTAAAAGCCCTCTGATAGCAATATGTCGACTTTCACGTGATTTTCCCTAGAAACCATCGTGATTAATTCTTGTCGAATTAATTCTACAGGGTCGACAACGCACACGTGACACCCAGCGTTGCAGGCGTCCATAGGCTCAGTTAAAGGCTAATATAGATAGATAGATAGATAGATAGATGACATTTATTACCTTTACTAAGAAATTAAAACAACAAAAAGGAAAAAAAAAACAATGTTGCTGTAATAGGGGCCTCAGCTATTGCTATATATGTACAGCTCCAGCGAGATGTACCTATATAGCGCTGATTTTCAGGCGGCCCCTTAACTTCTTTACCTTTAGCATGCGTGCGGATCGCTAATACCTATTTCACGGATGGGAGACTCAACACGCTTACCAACAAATACATAATACATTACAACACATACATAAAACATTACAATAAATACATAAAACATTACAACAAATACACAAAAAATTACAACCAAAACCGAGAAGAAAAAACTCTGAATAAATTATTGCACTTGACAGTCGAAGTTTCTCAACTGTTTTGAATTTGTTTTCCAATAAGACTTTTTTAAGTTTATTTTTTAAAGTAATTTGGGACATATTAACATGACAACGAAACTTCCTCTAAAGAAAACAGTTTTATGTGCAGGAAGCTTAATTCTGTCTGTAAATTTACTTCTAGTATTTCGACTATGTGACTTTCGTCCAAAAAATTTTTTCATATAGCGTTGCAGGCGTCCATAGGACTCAGTTCAAGGCTAATATGATGATATGATGGTTATTTAATAATTAAAATCCTAACTGCGGTTGCCAACCCGCCTACCAAGTGTGGCAAAACATTCCAAAGAGGAAGCCTATGTTCAGCTGTGGACAGTTTTTTTAAAGGGTGATAATGGAATGGTAACCCCACGCGCGCTATCGGTATACACTGGTGGGGCACCAGTGAGAAATGATAGATGACGATGAAGCAGGTCAGTTAGCCCATCGTGACGAATTCAACAAGAATTGTTGAATTGTTGAGTTCCAGGGGAACCACGTGGAGGTCGACCTGATAGCTGTCAAACTCCATTGCTAATGATCCCTTTCCCCCTAGCTGTGGACAGTTAACGGCTGATAGGATATGATGATAATGATTATGCCACTGATTAATGAAATAAAACATAAAGTATATACATGCATGATATTTTATTACACTGTACAATAAATATTGGACTGTATACAAAATATAGAGAAATTCCAAAAGATATTGTCAACACTCTAGCATACAACAACATGAGTGTAAAATGACTCCTTAACATATGTTTAAAATTCGTAACATATAACTATAGTAACCATTTATCCAGCGGGCTCTGGGCCGTCTTGTTTGTACACAAAAATATCCTATAGGCCTAACCCAGTGCAATTATTATTGATGGAGGATATTTTTCGAGCGTTACAAGAATTGGCACCCCTAAGCGTAATACTAACATTACTCAGAAACTGTAGGACTTCACGGAATACAAAACGTGTGAACTTTGACCTGTTGATGTCCGAAAAAAAAAGGAAAAGAATATTTTAACCTCTGTAATCTGTGATGGTCAAAGGCATTTGTCGTCTGTTGCTTTCATGTTGCATGTAATACGACGTATGAGTACAAAGAAAAATCCTAAACTCTATTTTGAAACATACTAACATAGGTCTACTTTAATATACATATATTTTTAATATATACATACTCTACTTTCTACACTGACTCATCAACAGAAAATGTTTTATAATAGTTGCATATTTTCTATATAGACATTGTCAATAGACAACATATGCCGTATATATATATATATATATATATATATATATATATATATATATATATATATATATATATATATATATATATATATATATATATATATATATATATATATATATATATATATATATATATGGCAAATGCAATCTCTGATAAAAGGCAAAATATCTTATTCCTCAGGAATGACGCAAGAACGATGCCATAGGTGACACAGTTTAACATATATATAACACACATTCTGGTTCACAACAATTTTTTACCTATCAAACCCCCTACAAGTGATAAATTCGATAGACACATTTTTATTACTATATGCATAGAAATATACTAGACACCAGAGGTTTTATATCTCTATGTATGCAGTAGCAAAAGCATATCTTAGTTTACCGCTTGTCGAGGGGTGATATGTTGGTATTTATAAATTTAGGTATATGTCTCAGTCCATATTTATAAAGAGAGTAAGAAACAGAAAGGTTTATCCATAGCCTTGTAATTTCGCACTATGTAAATCCTAATGACTTTATGGATTGAAAACGTATTCAAAAAAAAATTGTTAAACATTCCAAACATTTATCACATCTTTGAAATAATACGCTAACAGCCTCACATTATTGACTATTTATTCAAATTTTAATAGCCTAAATTAGTTCAAATATTATCCTAATAGAAAAAGTTCACAAGTCTTAAAGTTTAAATTTATCTAAATGTAAACGCCCTACAGTTTCTGACATTGCACCATCACAATACCTTCGACTTAGTCGCTATTTGAGACCCATGTTCCAAACTCACTACCACTTACGCTTATGTTACATAATACACGACCGTCCGACGATCTATTGTTTGTAATCTCTCACATCATTAATAATGGATATACACTACAAATAAATAGAGTCGATAATTATAATATTTGTGCAATGGCCAAATATATCTTCAATTCGAACTGTCAGGTACCGTCAGCATGAGACACAAGATTGCTGCATCCAAATTTAAATAGACAGTGTATGTATGGTTAGGATACCTTTAAAACATGGAATAATATACCTTTTTTAATGAGAAAATTGGGTAATAAATCCAATAATAAATAAGTACTGAAAAAAAAAGCGTTAAATTAAGCATTGAGTGAAACAGCAAACTACGTAACGGCCAACTTTATGGGAAATAACAACCATCACTTATAAATAAAAGAGCACCATAAACGTCACAAAATACACAATGACACTTATGATATACTTCATGCGGTGTCTTCCTGTTATACGTTTATACCCAGTCATTTCACTGCTATATGGAATATATCCACCATTCTAATCGAAACATCATTATCTTGTAATCACACACTTGACAATAGAAAAACAAGCAAATCAAAAGAGTTTCGTAAAGTCCCACTGTTCATAGCACCACTTTGAATAAATAGCTATTATGGCAAATTTTAGCGGTTTAAAATACCGCCATGTATTTTTTAAGCCCATTTGCCTATCTATTGCGTCGCTTCACTTTATCATATCGCAAATTAAACAAGCGGATTCCCAACAATTTTACAACTAAGTGTTGTGACAAATATATGGAAGGCTAAATAATGGAGTAGGTAAGGGAAGTTTATATTTTAAAGGTATCATAATTGTATATTGAAATATATACATTCAGAGGCAGTTATTATAAAGGTAAAAATATTATATTTCCTCACATATTTAATAACTTATCCTTTAGATTTATATTTTTAAATAAAATAAACATTAAACCTGAAATAAGGATATCTCATGCAGACTGTACCTACTAAAAACTTAATCTGTCGCGAGTTTGTAACTCAAGATTATTTAGAACACTGTTTTACTTACGACAACCAGTGAAAAAGTAATAAATAATATTGCTTGGAAATATTTTGAGCAAAAATAAACCATCGCTTCTGGCGTGTCTATCGGTTTCATAAAAAAAAAAATCTATTTACCTTGCCACAAGAACAATTATATAATTCAGAACTCTATAGAACCTACACATTCTGCATATATCGTTAGTGCGACATTGTACTTGTATTCAAAGAACTATTTCATTTTACAATTTGGCCGATCACATCTTCCTTATGAATTTTCGAATCTTATACAAGCTTATGGGAAATCACTACACTAGACATTACCGAGATCGTGATACTGTATTATATAAATATCACATCATACATATTCTACAACTGACTTTATCATACTCATATTACCTAATTAAAAAAGAATTAATTCGCCATTAAGCCATTTCCAAATTATTTTTATATCTGTTTATACGAACCATAGGTACTATCCTAAATCTATGGTTCGTGCGGACAGATAATAAAATCAAGGCAGCTTACTTTAAAAAAAATGTGACACGACGATAAATTTCAGATTTTCTTATTAAAAAAAAACAAAATTTAATTACATAACACTATCCACTCGTGTATAAAAAGTACACAAGTTATTTGTATTATGCTATTATTATTATTATTTTAATATCTTAAATATAAAAATTTGCAAAGATGTTTGTATCCAAACACGCTTAAATGACTTAACAGATTAGAATGAATTTGGTATACAAAGAATACCACACGTAAAATACTTGATGCAGGCAAAACCGTAACTTAGAACTATTTTTCTTATATTAACTTTATTTTGTGGCTTTACGTCGCTACATGCAATAATCTTTATGCAGTGATTCCCCAACATCCCTATGTACTTTAATTATATAAATTTACTCTTAATGAGTACAACAAGCGGAAACCTAAATGATAGTAAACAAGGTACCTACTGAACAACGCCTAGGAGCGTAGTCGAAATCTGAAAATATTTCTTTAATACTGTAATACTCAAAAGATTTATATTTCTTTAAATCATTCATAGAATTAAATAAAAAAAAAAGGATTTTTTTTAGTCTATAAAAAAATAAATCAATCATGTGACTACACAGTTTTAGTTTACTTAAAAACCGTTTTCGCCTGTGCTCCTTGAGGAAAATTGTTCAGTTAAATACTTTATTACAATAAACATGTTCAGTTTTAACTATGTTTCGACTTGGTATTCCCATAACGACTAATCCTGTATAAATCTCAAACCACTTCTAGATTATTTACAGTGTTTAATCAATGCCCAAAATATAAGTCAATTTAATTAATCGGTTAATTTAATCGGTGTTCCAATCCCTGATTAGTAACGAAGCGCTACTGACATAGATTCTAGACTCTTGTTCATATCACAATTTGCATGCATAGTAGACTTTGATTTACTTTATGGAAATCGTCAATCAAATTGTCTCATTTCTGGCCATTAAGGATTCCATCCTAATTTGTAAGTATATGCCTCACGGGTCATTCACAAAAGCGCTTGTAACTTTACACCTTAGAATTATCAAAAGTATAAAAGTACGTAAATTTATTATTGACTTCGAATCTAATAATTTTGGGCTTCACTAAAAAGTACATAAAGGAAAGGATTGTTAGTTGGGCCCTCTAAACCCCATTACTAGCAAAATACCGTCAGATCTTCGCGTAGTACCGCTGGAAAATATCATGGTTAGTTTCTGTCGAATTCGAACGAAGTGATCTGGGGGTCTACCTTGAAATGGAATTCCGAATTTTCGGACTCACTTTCGTGTTTTCGTTCATACCGAAATCAGCCCAATAAATGGAGATTAACATTTCGTTAATCATAATTCCTACTGTAATAGTCCAAAAGAACGATGTTTACATTTAAACGGTATATATTATGTAATTTACCATCAAATTTATATTCCGTTCGGTCCCGAAATTTCGGAAAATAATTCATCTTTCTGCTATCTCCCTTATCTATTACCCCCCCACTGATGCCTCACCAGCGTATACCTACTGACAGTGTATACGGAGTTACCATTTACTATCATTAAAAAAACAATGGATACAGTAATAACATAATTACAATAACCAAGAATATTAACCGTTATAATCATTATACTACCGTTATTATACTACCGTTATAAAAGTTGCAATATTAAGTAAAATTATAAGCGCTTTAGTGGAATCTCCCCATTTTGACCTTTGGTATAGATTTTGTTAATAATGAGTATTAACTGGTCTGTTAAATAATTTTTGATCTTACTCTCTATTATTATCAATTATTTGATCGAAAAACTTGACTTTTAAATTGTTGCTTCAGTTTCAAATTTAAAAGAAAAAAATACGGAGTTGCTATCTCAAAAAATGTTCAATAGAATTTAAAAAGTATACCTATAATTTTCTTTACGGCAATCGTGTCGCATAAACGACTTCATTAGATGTTTAACCTATCTAATCTCTACCAAATAGCCGAAATTTCATTAATAAATAAAAATACTGGTAAGTAAAACAAACCTTTGTATTCGACAATCATTAAAACTTTGAACAGTTTCACGTTTTAGCTGGTGTATGGTGGCAACAAATTCCTTACCACACAATGGCACTATTAAATGCAATTTATCACTTCTGGTAATCCATCTATCTGGTCTTGGTAATATCCAGTTGAAAACAATTGTAGGCAATAGATGGCGTTTTATTGAAATTTTAATCATCTCGGCTCCGTATATCAAATCCCAATGATAATTATCAATTCTTTCAATTAATTCTATCAACCAATATTTGTTCTCCTACGAACGAAATTTATAAAAAAAAAAATAAAAAAAAATATTAGGAAAACGCGACCATTTCCGCGGATAAACGCTAATACAGCTGTAAAATTAAGAGGTACATATTTACACATAGCCATAATCCATTAATATAAAAAAAAATTTACAAATGAATAAATAGAGACATCTATTTAAAATAACCATTAATAAACCTACGTTTCCAAATAAATACACTAAAGCTTAAAAGACTTAAACACTAAATTATTATGATCGAAATTATGCTTTAATTATAGAAAAAATAAAATTTCCAAATCAGATCCTGAAGCAGCCGACCCGTAAAATAATATACGACCATTTTACATTTAATGCCTTCGCATATGAGTTGTAGCGTAAACAAAACCGTATAGAGTGTAACATTTGTCGTGTATCGCATAGTACGAGACGATTGGTCAGGATTTATATGAAATAGCACAAGTCGAAGTAGATACGAACGAATACATTGACAGCTGACCGTGTGCATCCAAAATACAGTAAAAGCTCCTTATTCACGCTTCCTTTATTCGCGGATTAAAAAATTACGACCCAATCCCTATATTCGCGGCTAAACATTTCTTTATTCACGGATCTAATCTGTGTATATTAATAAAAAAGATTCGGTGTCATTTGCAAACACATCGGCAAAAGTAGTAACAAAAAAGTAAAACAGACCTTATTACAACTACACTTAAAGTATGTTGTCAAATGCTATTGCCGCTGGATAAGTGGTTCGATTTTCTATATTCACGGTATATTCACGGAATGTATACCCCGCGAATAAAGAACTTTTACTGTATATAATTACACTGGATTTAGTTACATGCATCGTAGTATATATTAGTAACTAGCGACCCGCCCCGACTTCGCGCGGGTGCACATTGCATCAAATCACATTAGAAACCTCTAAAATTATCAGTGTTTCTCTACTATATTATGCATGTATTATACATATAAACCTGCCTCTTGAATCATTCTATCTATTAAATAACCGCATCTAAATTTGTTGCGTAGTTTTGAAGATCTAAGCATACATAGGAACAGACAGATGGGAAGCGACTTTGTTTTATACTACGTAGCGAAATACAGATGTGTTCCACATGGGTGCTAACAAACATTTATATACTCGATTGACTTGTATTTTTTATACAACTTAGAATGGTAAACAAGCTGACGGCCCACCTCATAGAAAGTGGTAACCGTCGCCTATAGACATGAACACTACCATGGACATAACAGAGTATACTGCTATATATTGCTATTGTTAAAATGATAATGAATATAAAAGAGCAAATAAATTATTAAATTAACATGGACCTTTTGAAATGACATAACAATGTAAATAAAAATAGTATTAAGGACCCAACATTTAGATGTCTATGTATGGTGAAACATGTATTTATGCTTTTTTTATATGTAATACATTATATTTCCTATTTCAAGTGCATAATTAACACTGTCAATATGAGAACTCAGTTTGTATTTTGTTCAAATATAAACTTTGAAGTAAAAATAATTTAATTAAAATATTAAAAACCCCGCTCTGACCTGCACCTTTTGACATAAATCGTGCATTATAGTAATCTCGTATTAAACTCTGTACGATTACATCTACGCATCAAATAACATGCGAAAGCACTTATACCGTCATAGTTGTAGAATACTGACGGATCTGACAAAGATTACATATAAAGATCCGTCAGTATTCTACGACTATGACGATATATATAGAGAATAAACAGACTTTTGTGCCCATAGTATTACTTTTATATCATACGAATATATGATAGTGATTCTAGCAGCGTTCAACTGTGCATGGGACGGAATACATCGTAAGTGTAGTTCGCAGTAAAACGAATCATAAAAAACGTGAGCAGTGTTGTAGAAAATGTTTTATTGTAATTATTAAAGCATTCAAAAACGCTTGAGCGGTTATTTTTTATGTTAAAACATCACCATTCCACGTAAAACAGTGATAAATACAAAAGGTTTCGTTGCTGTTTACAGCCTAACACGATTTACAAAATTTAATCACAGTGTAGTCGAATTCTCGATTCTATGTACATATTTTATTCCCGGTAGGGAGTTATCAAAAAGTGTTCCCAAAATCAAAGAACACGAGAATGTTCCCCGCTTTGTGGCACCCTATTTAGAGCAATATTTGTGACTTATCTAAATTGATATTATTATAAATAAATCAATTAATATAATGGCCGTGTGGTACAAATTGGCACTGTAATATAAAGAACCAATTATTAACGCATTAAATTGTCGAAAACAAACTCTTACAACAACAACTACGTGGATATATATATATATATATATATATATATATATATATATATATATTTTATATATATATATATATATATATTTTATATATTTACTGGAAATTTTATTATTCAATCGATACTAAGTTTAGACTATAATTTGCTATATGGGTTATGAATTGTATACAAAACAGTCAAACATGTATACAGAGTGAGTATATATAATGTGGCGGAGTTATAATGAAGATTTTTATTATATTTCTGACAGATGTATGTACTTATCACGATATATACAACTCAAGTGACCCGTCCTCGATTACCATATACTCACTGCATACACACAACGAACAACAAATCATTTCATCATTATAAATGTATTACATTACAATATTCTAGCCCCCTGTGCGTATATATATATATACGACTACACGCGTAGATATATACGTAAAATTGTCCAAAAGTGATCATAATAACATTACATTTCACGTGCAAAATCTAACTTTTTGGTCATAAATATACTGATATACAAATTTTATCATTACAATATGATAATCTATACACAATACACCAAACATTTGCATTTGGTTAATAAATACGTCCTCGCGTTACAAACGTTTACTACAAAACTGCCGACCTTCACTATACATAACTTGTCTTTTCAAATTAGCTTTTACTATTATGCTGTTTTGACAATACAGTGGAGTATCGGAGTGGACTATCTTAAATACACGTGCAGGCAACATAGTGCGTAACATAGTATTGCCACCAGCTATCACAATTTCACTATACCAATAAAAATCTCATGGAAATGAAAATAGGAGTAACGCCGCCGCATTCGTCACTGCAGCATAAGAGATTCTAGGTTACGATTGAGGATCGTGTCTTTGACTGAGTTGAAGACCACCTCAATGTTGTGCGTGTCTATGGCCGTGGTGAAGTGGTGGTAGAGGGTTGTCTTTGGTTCCCTCCGGACGTTGGCGAACATGTTTAGCAGGAACATCTGCACGTCCCGCAAGTTGTGCGGGTCGCCCGCGAACTGCGGATAGTACCAGCGTATGTCCGTCTCCTTGCTGGCGACCTTCTTCGCGAGCAGATCAGACTTGTTCAGGAACAGGATCACAGAGATGCCCTTGAAGTTCACGTTGTTCACAATTGTGTCGAAGATGTTCAACGCTTCTTCGAGACGATTCGTTTTTCTGGAATTAGATTGGGATATTTGTAAATAATGTATAATCGAAAAGAAAACTATTGTCTACACAAAATAGGCCACAAATCGGTTTAAAATTGACAAAGATAACGTGTGTCGTATTACACATTGATTGATAATGCTATATTATATTGATTTTTTTTATATTACTGAGGTGGCAAACAAGCATATGCCCCACCTCATGGTAAGCGGTTACCATAGCCTATGAATACCAGGGGCATTACGCGTACGTTACCGACCCTGAAGAAACCTCTTTATCCTTTTTTTTTTTGAAGAATCACAAGCTGTAGGATTATGGAAAAACCTCGACAGGGAGCTGATTCCATAATCTGAGCATTCATCAAACAAAATCCGAAGTAGTTAGTTAATATTTTAACAGATTTAATTATCGATTTTTATAATAAAGAGAGCGAAACGAAACTTATTTAAATTATACTGCTGCGCCACAGATGTGTACAAAAAACCTCCGGTCACGTGCGAGTCGGACTCACGCAACGAGGGTTCCGTACAAAATCATCAAGGCTAATTTTTTTTTTTTTGGTGAAATCACTACAAACTTACGGTTTTTTGGGCTTTTTTCTTTACTTGTATTACATAACATTCATGACAAGCTACATGATTCTAGATCAACGGGAAGTACCCTATACGTGTCGATTCCCTTTGCGGATGTCAAAATATGCGATATAAATGTAACATAAACGGCCGTATCTTTTGATTACGTCGATTTAGAACCTTGATTTTTTTACTGCTTTAAGAAATTTCAGACCTGAGCATATAATATTAATATCAACTTGACACCTCTACGTGTTCCCAAAAAAAAAGTCCTTGACAGATGGACGGACGGACGGACAACGAAGTGATCCTATAAGGGCTCCGTTTTTTTCAACTCTAAAAATGTGTTAAGGTACGTATGTATTTCAATAAAAACAAAATAAAGTTAACACGCATATAATAGGATAAATAAAGTTAACAAACACATAATAATTGGTCGAATATATGGCCATAGACGACACAAGCCAGTTACTGGTGTCCCTCTATATGGAATATCTACTACTTACGCGTAATTTATCTCAATCAAGTGAGAACAATCATCGTCTTACATAAATAGGGTCTTGTTACTAACGCAACCAGAAGGTATGATTAGCTTACTATTAGTCCGCAAATAGGCAGATAGGAAGGTCATTGCCCTCTTTATAAGATAGCAGTTCAAGAGACGCAGTCATATTTTTTGCTTGCTAAATATAATAAATAAAGATAATAACAGACGAAAATTTATGTTTTTCACTTAGGTTAGGTTACTACTAAAAATATAAACAATTTATATTTAATTAAAAATATTTAATTAAAAAAAAACCCGTGTGTGCCCCGCCATAGAATGGGCCACCCCTTCCTTTCCCGTGGGTGTCGTAAGAGACGACTAAGGGAGAGCAATAGAGGGACAGCAGCGTCCTCTTAAAAAATCTCTAAAAGCCTAGCTGCGGTTGGCAACCCACCTACATTGCACCTACCAAGCGTGGCAACTACTGGCAAAACTCTCCTTATGGGGAAAGCTTATGTCCAGCACTGGACAGTTAACGGCTGAAATAATAGACTACTTATAGCAATGAACATTATTGTAAAATCAATAAATTATATCAAATAAAAAAAGAGATCTGCAATTCACTCAGATAATACCTTAAAGTTTATTTTGAATTTCAAAAGAGCCGAAGTTTCTTAGTTTTTTTTTTTTTTTCATTTAAGAGTTTCCTCTTGTCGGTGCAACTAATTTATGCATCTTCTTCCAGCCAGTTCTATCCCAGGCCATATCCTTGACCTCCCTATACGACATGACACCTAGTGTTTCTTTTATCTGTCCCATGTAGTTATTCCTCGGTCTTCGTCTTCCTATTTTGCCTTCTACTATGCTTTAAAAAAAAATCGTCATGTCGTTTAAATTGGCCCAGCATTTTGCCTCTTCTATTCTCTATTATTTTAATTAATGTTCTTTTCTCGTTCACTCTTTTCAGGACTACCTCATTCGTTAGTTTTTCTGTCCAGCTTATCCTTCTTCTTTCTTAGTTACAAGTGCAAAAAAATTGCATAATTTTAATTATTTGTATTATTTTATTAATTAAGAGCTTACTTTCAGAATAATCCTATACTACCGTTCAATCGTTATATATGCACATATGTGTGTTTCATAACAGAAATATCGACGGTTGTGCAGTCTTTTACCGTATTAAACATACGGAAATCTAATAGACCTAACATATTGAACTTTGATAAACAAATAGTAAATTGAGAGATGCCTTAATATTACTTTTATTTACAAAAACAATTTAATAACTATCTGGTATCGTTATTATAACTTTTATATAAGTACAGATAATCTTTCATCAAATATATATTTTTTTTTTCTATATACAGACAACGCGTGCCCGAGTCACGGCTATGACCTCGAATCAGTCGCCGGATGTCATTCTGAATCATTACAAATAGACAACATTGTATATAGTATAGACAGAACAAAATATGTAATTATTTAAAAAGAAAAATTACTGTTTACTTGTTAAGTTTTAAAGTAATTACTGAGAATAACAAGGATGCTTCATTTATAGGGTAAAGAAAATATATCATTTTAAATAAAACATGTTCGTAATATAAATCTTATTATAATTTTTGAAGCTATTTAGCTCATAACCAACGATAAGTAAATTTCTTAGACACCTTTTTTACTATCCAGAATAACACACACCAAAAATTCTTTGCATTTTTTTATCCAGAAATAAAATTAAAATTATTATTTTAAATTATATATATGTCGGTCGTACAAACTAGTACTTATTTATAGGACGAACCCATAAAGATTAAAAAAAACTACTGCAGTAAATATTTAAATAAAAAAATAAAATGGTCAAAATCAAATTAGAATTTGCGAAGATGTAACATAAACACAAAAACATACAGGCAAATGACCTCTTCGTTTCCGGAATAAGGATTCCGGAAGGCCTGTAAATATTAGTTTTCAAAGGTGAAAACTAATATTTACAGTGGATCGTAAAATCATTTAAATTTAGAATTAAAATAATAAAGTACATATGTAAAAACAATGTACAGCCAACACCGTGGTGCTAGGTCGTAACGCTTGGGCCAGTAAGTACTTACCTACTTGTAATTAATATTCTTTACCACGGACTATGACACCACAAAATGGACAGGAGTACCTAATCACCGACTCATACTATAATCTAATTGGTTAGAGTGCTAATCTATCATTTACAGATATGATTAAAGGTTGTAAATAAATAAATTAAAGGAAATACCAGAGGGAGACTACAAAAGTCATTTGCTTGGACACCTCTGTCCCATTCGAGTTTCTACCGTGAACCAGTTTGCATGGCTGTGTTTCGGTTTGAAGAGTGGGATATGGCAGTGAATTTACAGAGTACAGAGGAATAACACCTGAGTCCTCATGAATGGCAACGCAATGGGGGGTATCATGGGCGAAACAGTATACTCTGTTATGTCCATGGTACTGCTCATGTCTATAGGCAACCGTTACCACTTTCCATCAGGTGGGCCGACAGCTTGGTTGCCATTCTAAGCTGCATAAAAAACATAAAAAAGAACGGAAATGTATCCCGCCTGCGCTATAAATATACGCAAGCGAGGTACCAATATAATGATTGGTAATGACTAAATCAGTTTCTTCAGTCAGATTTCCAAGAAAAGCCATGTGGAAATTGACCTTTTTTTATGACCATTTCTTAATTTTTCAATAGTAAAATCAAGTAATTGAGTGCATTATGCAAATCAAGACCAACAGAATTCCCATAAAGTTTATCTACTTTGTTACCTTTTTTCAAATTATTACAGCTTTACTTAGATGATTAAATAAAAAAATAAACTTGTAATGCTTTGTTTGCGCAAATCTCGCACGTGTTCCTTATGTGTCTAGCAAACATCATCATCATCATCATCATATCAGCCTTTAAGTGTCCACTGCTGAACATAAGCCTCCTCCTAGGAGGGTTTTGCCAGCAGTTGCCACACTTGGCAGGCGGATTGACAACCACAGTGAAGGTTTAGAGATGTTTTAAGAGTTACGCTGCTGCCAATCCCTCGCTCTCCCTTAATCGGTTCTTACGACACCCACGGGATAGGAAGGGGTGGCCTATTCTATACCGGGACCACACAGCCAAACATACGAGATACAAACAGATTTTCAACAAAGCTAAATGGTTAAAATACTTAATCCCAATTTAGTTTTTATCAGAAACATTTAAAATATCATTTGACATTGCGTCATTTGTGGTTAAATTCAATTCCAATAACATGTGTTCTTTGTATATAAATATATATTTATTTGCATAATATACTATGTATTTAAATATACAAGATTCCCCCGTAACCGCAAACTTACGATGCTCAAAGCTAATTTTACGATAAAAGTTTATAATTAGCAATATTTCATAGCCGGACAATTTTTACGAGCGCGTAAATCTTGCGAGTCCATTAAAAAACATTCGTTAATAATTTATAATATACGAATAACACATAAATCATTTATCATCACACACACTTTGAAGACTAGATTCAAATACCTGAAATAGGTTATACAGGTTAGTTATCCAAGATTGAATATATCAGATGAACTCATAAAGCACTGTTTTTCTAGTTTTATATTGACTTTTCTCTCTTTTTTTTATACCACTGAGGTGGCAAACAAGCATACGGCCCACCTGATGGTAAGCGGTTACCGTAGCTCTCTCTCTTCTTATTTAAAAGTTTCCTCTTATCGGAGCAACTAATTCATGTATTCTCATCCAGCCAGCTCTACTCCAGGTCATACCTTAAGTGTCATGTCGTATAGGGAGCTTAACTCCCTATACGACATGACACTTAATGTTGGGGGGAAAGGAATTGTTAGTAATGGGATTTGACGGCCCCATTGCTAGTAATATACCGTATCAGATCGATCTCCATCTGGTTCCCCCTGGAAACCATCATGGGTAATCCTTGTTGAATTCGTCACAATGGGCTAACTGACCTGCTTGACTGACACTGGTGCCCCGCCATTATATACTGATAGCGCAGAAGGGGTTATCATTCCATTATCACCTATTAAAAAAAAGACACCTAGTATTTCCTTTATTTGTTCCATTATTTCTGTTCCAATTATTTCTCGGTCTTCCCCTTTCTCTTTTGCTATGTTTACAGTTGCAGTTGTAGTTTTATATTACAGGAATTTGTTTTAGTTTACTTATAAATAACGTTTTAAATTTCACGCATAGAAATAGAATGCTACTATTATTAAAAATGTGAAAGTTTGTTATTCAATCACGCTTAAACCACTTAAAGGATTTCAATGAAATTTGATCCGTAGGTAGGTTATATCCTAACTGAAGACAATATTTTACGTACTGATTAACGCGGGCAAAGCCGCAGTAAATGGCTAATTGTCAGTAATTAAAAAATAAACTAATTTTAAAACTACCCGCAACTTTGTTAACGTAGACCTTGCGTGACGGGGATAACAATTCCAAATATTTGAGCAGTTAAAGGTAAAAAATAAACAAATTTACTTTAACATTTATAAAATTTATTATTATTATCAGTCGTTAACAGTCCACTGCTGAACATAAGCCTTCCCCATAAGGGGAGTTTTGCCAATAGTTGCCAAACTTGGCAGGTGTGTTGGCAGCCGCAGTTAGGTTTTTACATATGTTTTAAGAGGGACGCTGCTGCCCCTCCCTCCACTATAAGTTCCCTTAGTCGCCTCTTACGACACCCACGGGAAAGGAAGGGGTAGCCCATTCTATGCCGGGACCTACACAGCGATAATATATATAACATTAGTAAGGATGGATACCTTTATAATTTCCCGTCTTTAATAATGTAATAACAAGTTAACATACGAAGCACACGTAATACGCGTTGGATGCCATTAAAAGATTTCCATAACTATGGAATTAAGATAGCTACTCGCTTTGAGGGACCGATATACCCCGAAAGAGATAATTAAAAACATTGATTACACGTTTCGATTTTAATTAAGAGATACACTTCAACGAAAAGAAATAAACTGATCCCATAAAATTAATGAGGTAAATATCATTTGATAGGATGCCATGGATTTTTTCAAGCAACGTTTGATCATAGAACATTAGACACGGTCAGTCAAATGTATTGAACTTACATCCAACAGATTGTCCACGGAAACTCGAATGCCATAAAAATATATAGGCGTACCCCAATCCTAATATTTACCATACGCAATACAGATCTGTAACACTACATTCAGCTCCTCATAAACAGCATTCATATCAGACTTCACTGCTGAACATATGCCTCCCCTTGCGTTTTGCCAGTAGTTGCCACGCTTGGCAGACGGATTGGCAACTGGAGTTTTTAGAGATATTTTAAGAGGGATATATTCGCCTTTTACGACACCTACGTAAAAAGAAGAGGTGACCTATGTCGGGGCCACACAGCTTTTTAAAAACGGTTATTAAAAACAGCATTGTGCTACTAATATCTTAAAGTTGTTTGTATGTTTGTTACTCAATCAAGCTCAAAGGCCTAAACGGATTTGAATGAAATTTGTTACACAGGTAGAGTATATTCAAGCTTAACACATATATTATATATTGATACAGGCTAGCGAAGTCATAGGATACAGCTAGTTAAATATAATGTCGAACGAAGCCAAATTATGGAATAGATAAATATGTGACCAAACCAAGTAAGCATTAACAAAAGTAATAATCAAAATCGTAAATAAAAAGAACGAACGAATGAAGGACCGCCTTCCATTTCGAAATCGCTCAAAATCGACTACTCTTGCAATAATGTCAATTGTACGTGTATCTGTATAAGATCAAACATCAAACGAGATCGCCGGCGAACTTTCATATTGGGACCAAAAAACAATTCTTGGGATTCAGTGTGTATATAAACAGCTAACGGGTGAGCTGTCAATCAGATGAATTCCACTCACTATACAAAAACCGACATGTGTACAATAACTCTAGCGATACGTAGAAAACCATAACCGCGCGTATCATAAAAAATTGCCATATTCAATAAATGGAATGGACAATCCTTATTATTTTGATAGAAAGATCGGGCTTTTTCAAACAGATTAACCTGTGACACGGGGGAATGGGATTGTTAGTAATGGTGACTGAGAATACCATTGCTAGCAATATACTCAACCAGGTCGACCTCCTCGCGGTTCTCCTCGGAAACTATCATGGTTAATTCCTGATGAATTCATCATGATGGGCTAACTGGCCTGTTTTCATTTTCATCGATCACCCTTCACTGGTGCCCCACCAGCGTATACCGGTAGCGCGAGTGGAGCTGCCATTCAATTTTTATCCATCAAAAAAAAAATCTGTGACACTGTGACGTTTCCATGATCTTTTGTATTCGCTTTTTGTTAAGTTCGCTGCTAATTCCTATTAATGATAGGAATTTTAAGATATTTTTTGTAGCGACGTTTTTTATCTCCTCAGAATATAGAGTATATTTTCCAAAGGATATGTATGAGTGGGCTATAGCCACACATTAAGTGCTGCGGCATTTCCTTCTCGCTGTGACAAAATTTGCAAATACTTTTTGGGCATAAGCCTAGTTGAATCCTTACTAACATTATAAATAGGAAAGCGATTTGTTTGTTACCTTTTAGCACCTTAACGGTAACTAAGAGAACAAAGCACCATAGCAGTGCAAAAATAGAAAAAATCGAAACTCTAGTCAGCGTAGTAATAGTAAGCTAAACATTTTGTTGTAAAAACTATGTACTATATACTTGTAGCTATTTCTGGAACATTTATGGATTAAAGTACTTTTATTGTAAAGGCAAACAGCTGATACTCCTTCTGTTAATAAGCAGTAACGACCATATAACTTATTCTACAGATTATGCATTGCACATGCATTTACCGTAAAAATAGGCAAAACGATGATACATACTCGTAACTAGGTCAAGGCCACAAAACTCTACGACAGACAAAAGATGCAAGTTTAATACTTGCTGTACTTTTATGTATAGTAAAATCAGAAGTAGATTTAAGATAATAATCTTACTATGGAAATCTTTGTTTAATGGGCTATAACTTTTTAGTACAACTTCTAACTTTACAGGGTTATAAGGTCCATAGGTCATGAAAGTTAACTCCGGAACACTACTCAATCTAGCTCTTTTGCAAATATTCAGTGCAAAAAAGAATACTTGCTATTACCAGAAAAAGATATCATGTGTATAATGGTATACTCTGTTGTTCGTAGTGCTGTTTTTATCTACAGACGACGTTTACTACTTTCCATCAGACGAACCGTCAACTTATTGGCTATTCTAAGTTTAAAAAAAAGCATATAGTGAATCTGTTCCGAACGCTTAAAGCTATCAAAGTACGGACTAAAACGATCCAATAAGGAATTCCTTTTATTACAAAATAGTAAAAAAATAATAACGGAATGCGTCATAGTAAGAAAATTCTATAAAACACGCAACTATAGCATACATAACTAATTCCTAATACTAAATTTGAAAGTTAAAAAGCAACATTACCTGTCTTCTGACAACACTTGGTCGAACTCCGAGGATGACACCAGAAACAATATTGAGGTGACAGAGTCGAAACACTGAGTCCACTTTTGCCGCTGCGTCCTCTGCCCTCCCACGTCCACGAATACAAAGGGTACGTTGTTAATGTTGATTGTACATTCCGAGATGCCTTTCGTGGCTTTCCGGCAATGTAGGATGTCTTGATGGGAGGGCACATAGTCGGGCCGAGCTATGCGTTCTAGGTCATCGAAGAAGTAGCTCACTGAGTCGCTCTGAAATCCAATAAGGTAACCCATTAACAAATCTTACAATATGGTGCTCGCAAATTCGAAAGAACCAATGTGATGTATATTTCTGTTATTATAGCCGGGTGACTTTAACACAATCAAATTAGGATCAAATAGGAATCACTTTAAGACGTCAATTAGACGTCACATTTAAGTCTATTATAATAAGTTTACTACTGTAATCTTTTAGAGGAAACAATCAAGAATATCAATCTATTTGACGTTTCTCTAATATGATTCCGATTTGGTTATGTCAGAAATGACTACACTGGACTGAACTCTGTATAAATTTTTTGATACAATCTAAACCACAATACTGTACGGCCACACTCGTTTTTAAATTATTTATTTTTCATGTATACCTCAATGTATATGTATCAAAGAAACATATTTTCTTTCTTACTTTTGAATGTATTTAATTGCCATTAGCTACAGGATATGGTGACACAGATCGAGATAGTCTACATAAGTACAATTTATATTTAAACTAAGCGTGTCAATACAAAATAAACTACTCGGTATGATGCTATAGAAGCTATTTAATTGATAGCAAACCTTTGCCGCACAAAACCCTTCTTAGTATATGTATTTTTTTTTTGGTTTCGATATTTAGCAGAGTCAATCAGGTTTTTAAGTCTATTTTAAAGGCAAAATTGGAAAAAAAAAACAATAAAATAAATATGCTTAAGACAATCCCTAATGAAGTACAAACAATACAATAAAGATACCAAAATATTGTCAGGTGTGTAGGTACCTAGCGATAAATATGAATGTACACATTACACATGAATGTAAATGAACAATAAAACGCACATTAACATAGTAATATACATAATTACATACATAATGGTGATGAATACAAAAAAAAACCCACTACTTAAATAAATCTAGTAAAAGTCAGTGTATTAAATGTGTTGCTTAATTATATTATAATAATACATGTATAAATAATAATTACAGAGAAAACAGAATGCAAGAATCAAAATACTCTCTTTGTTTTTCCTTCACATTAAAATAATTGTCTTTATACTTAGATCACGTTATTGGAATTACATACACTCGTATCAGCTGATATTGGTTTCCATACAATACCTACCTTAATAATTTAATCATCCAAGATTTTTAATTTCCTGCAAAGAGGCTATAAAAATACTTCGGTGATAAGAATCACAAAGCCAGTGTTATGAATAACTGTATTACATTATATGGACATTGACACTGAACAATGCACAATACATTAACCACGCCAAGCAAATGTACCTACACATAAATAACAAAATGTAAGTCCCAAACAATCAACCAAATTGATCCTCAAACCTCAAACTTTATATGATTGATCACATACGAAAAATCTGGACGTCGAACTAATCCAGAAAAGCGTTTCCTGTGTATATTAGTTCGGCCGAAAAACAACATGGGCAATGTGTTCGACCGTAATACAACTACGACATAAAAACAGCATTTTTAATAAGTACTCGTATATGGTGAATTAGGAGCCGTTTGTGCTAAGTGGTCACCATCGTGTTAGATATCCATCTAGGTAAGGGCATAACAGGTTCATCACTATTCTAAGGATGTGGAATGCTCGAGGTACAGTGTTAATGGTAGTGGATAACAAACCAGATTACAACACCATGTAACAAAACACCATGTAACAAAACAAAAGAAAAATGATTATTCAATTATTTGAAACTCAAGATATAGCTTTGATTTTATGCTTAAAATTGGAACTACTAAAAGGAACATAGAAGACCGCGAAGTAGTAATACCTACTGCGGAGTCTTGGTCTGGGAGTGAATCAGATTACCATAGCTCCTGGAAAAGAAGGGTTTATTGATTTTAACGTGCAAGTTGTAAAGTCTCCAAAGCCATAGTATATATGGTACGGGGTATATACATACCATTAGGTTGTTTTGTGCTTCAAAAGGTTGGGATTATAAGTGATTATATTTCACTAATGCACAGGGTACCTATACCTGGGCCTCTAGATAAGTGGCATCGATGAATTCATTTGCCAATTGTTAAATAGAAAACTGAGAATTAGTGTCTATCTAACGCAAAAAAAGATCAAACGTGCTACGACTGCAAGTGCTCTAAGTTCTCATTTTTACTCCAAATAAGAAAAAAGTACCTATTTGGACTTCGACTAAATCTCCACTCGGAACACTCAAGAGTTTTTGACGATAAATAATATTAGACTTGCCCATGTAAGAAAATGCAGCATTACTGATGAATATCTTTCAATTGATAATTGATTCAGTATAGAAAAGGTTATCTGTCGCTAAAGTTATATCGAATAATAATAAAATAGCACGCACAATAACAGTGTAAGACTAAGAAAAACTGCATCAATGGTCAAAATGTAAAATTGCATCATAATAATTGTTATTCACATGCGATGCTATAATTCGAAGAAACTGTAATAAAATAGTACAATTCAAAACACTACAAAGTCCAATAAACTTATGTCACGAATTAAAGTTATAAAATTATTACATAATTGTAGTTATCTTTATTGTTACGTAGCCAACTGGGTTTAATTTACCTTGGTCGAGATCATAGATTTGCAATTCTAAATAACCGAATATTTTAGTAATTTGGTACGGTAAACCGAAACCGGTCGAATATTAAACCGGAATGTCTACGTAAGAAACCGGATGGCTAATTATCTGAACCCCGCCTTCTGCTGCTGGCAGATGAGCTTGTACACAAGCCAGGTTCGATTCGAACTTAGTCATATGTTTATATCTATGACGTCACGAAATTACTCACTCCTCACAGACATGCTTGGTTTAACCAGAATGATGTATTGTGGATATAAAATAAATAAAAAGATTGCTTTTAATCTCGTTGGACTAATTGAAACCATGGTCAAGTTAGAAGAGAATTAATTGAATTTTATATATATGTAGTTTTATATACAATGTCATCCCAATGTTTCTTTTTTGAGAAAAAGAAAAACATTCTCCACGTTTTCTAAAATGGGAATAGAATCACCTTACGATATCTATTTTTAATCGAATAATAAACATATTGTGAATACAAACTACTCTGAAAATACAACTCGTATTTGAAATCGTATTTCTTAAACCACTTGTAAAATCCTTTATTTGTTTGTGTGTAAATATTATGGTACTCGCACAATTCTAAACCAATATGATTTTTTGCATTCAATGGAGTTTACTCTCATATCAATTTTGCCACCGATTGAAGCCGTAGATAGATCGATAAATGGATACCTAGAAAGGGAAGGGATTGTTAGTAATGCGGCCTACCAGTCCCATTGCTAGGAATATACCCTAACCCCCTGGAAACCATCGTGCTAAATTCCAGGTGTGTTCACCACGATAGGCTAACTAACCTACCTTTTTATTCTCACTTATCATCCCTCATTGATACCCCGCCAGCGTATACAGTTGGCGCAGGCAGGTATACCATAATCATCCATTAAAAAAAACAGATAATCTTTATCCCTTCAAAATATTACAAAAGTAAACTTATAAATACAAACAATTACAAGAAAATATAACACGCATTTTTTTTTTCTGGAACAATATCTTGAATAAATCGTTCGTAATACGAGCACAATGTTAAAATTCACTTCCTTTACAAATATTTATTTACATTTTACCTCTCACATCAAACAGGTTTCGAACCAAAATTAACTCTTTAAAAAAGGTTTCATTTACACAATGCCGGTCAGATCTTTTATTCTACGAATTCTTCAAGGTAAATTACCATAAATTGGATATCATCCATATTTTTTTTAAAAACCGAGTAAGTAGCGACGCCTGTGTTATGACTTTTATCAGTAAAAGGTTTTTGACAGTTGAAATACGAATTTGAATAAATTTATTTAACATATGTATATATACTCACGACTATAATTCCTGAGGGAGTAGTCCAAGGTATCTGTCGACTACTACTTGTGTAACTAACGTAACATTGGAAAATCCAAGCGCCGGGCATATTACAATCCAACGTGAGTAAACTTGCCGCTATCATCTGAATTATTGGTTTGTTATTATCCTGTGGTCCTTAAATAGAATAGGCCACCCCTTTCTTTCTCGTGGGTGTCGTAAGAGGCCAATAAGGGAACTTATGGTCGAGGGATGGACAGCAGGGCCCCTTTTAAAACATCTCTAAAAGTCTAACTGCGGTTGCCAATCCGCCTACCAAACGTGGCAACTCATGGCAAAACTCCTCAAATAAAAATGGGGAAGACTTATGTTCAGCAGCGGACAATTAGCGGCTGAAATAATAATAATAATAAAAAAATATCGATATTTTCCAACTTTAGTCGGAACTTTAAGACCCAAAACTGACTAAAAAAAATATAAAGAAAATGTTCCAATTAATGTTTACAACTGAATTTGTACCCTAAAAACAAAACTTTGCATTTTATATTGGTCTAACTCAATAAAAAAAGACCTTGACTTTGATATTAACGTAAGTGACCAACATATGTTTGAGTAAATAACAAAAATTGAAAAAGTTTAAGTAAAAAAATATATAAATGAGTGTTCCATTATTTTTAAGTCTGTTATTGATTATTAAAATTCTAAATGAAGTCATAAATTACTATTAGTCTAAATTACCACATACTATAAGGTAGAATATCCACCGCATTATCATCTTTGTATAAAATTGATATAAACAAAACCAACGACGTCCTAAAGTATACTGTGCCACCCATAACATCCACATACGATGTCTTTCATATGGCTAGATCATTATTACTTTAGATTAATCTTTCAATCATATTTAATCAGTTTCTTTGCCATTCGCAGTCGTATAAAATAACTTATACATTATCATTCGATTCATCACTAAAATGACTTCACCATTATTATTACCAGAGGGAGAGTTTGTACAAAACTCGATTGCTTGGGTACCTCTGTCCTATTCGTGTTTCAACCGTGAAGCAGTTGTGTTTGCATGGCTGTGTTTCGGGTTGAAGGGTGGGATATGGCGTGAATTTACAGGGTACAGAGGAATAACACCTGAGTCCTCAGGTATGGCAACGCATGGGGGGGTATCATGGGCGAAACTGTATACTCTGTTATGTCCATGGTACTGCTCATGTCTATAGGCGACGGTTACCACTTTCCATCAGGTGAACCGTCAGCTTGTTTGCCATTCTAAGTTGTATAAAAAAAAACATCTAAAAAACACAATGGAATATAATCTCCAACTAGATAACCAAAAGGACCTCATAGTTTCATCACTGGTGAACATAGGCTTCCTCATACTGGGAAGATTTTGCCAGCATGTTTTTGGTATTATTTTAAGTGAGACGCTCCTACCCATCCCTCAAATATTAAATTTCCCTAATCACCTATTACGATATCCACATGAAAAGGGGTAGTCAAGTCTATGCGGAGACCACACGACAATTCAAGTAATCTATGGCTACTGGTAATTTAGGTTCATCCTATATTTTATCTATACTCAGTCACCTAGACTACCAAGTTGACGAAGAACCAGTTTAAATCAATTAAAAGGTACATGTACGGCGCTTATCTGTTATGCCTACATCAGGTTATGAAATTCATAATACAATTATGACCTATTACATTATACTAACCGAAGTAATTGAGTAAATGAATGAATAATTACTATCATACTTTGCAGTTGGTCGAATCGATACGATTGCCACATTGCACCCATCGAGCGCTATGAGACTAGAATAACAAACACACGATTATAATAACATAATAACTTAGTCACAACACGAGCAATTAAAATACCAACACGCCAAATTATAAATGCAACTCTATAACAAAAGAACAGAGCTCATAACTGAACGTAAAATTAAGCAGGAAGTAGGGCAGATCTGTTAAATCATCGAATTTGAAAAATTACATCCTATTGTTATTTGTGCACGAAATGGGAGCAAATTATGTGAATCATAGAACCTTGTCGGATAGTGCTATGTGATAATTAAGCCCTAAGTAATTGTAATGGACATTAACACACTACGTGTGTACGCTGCGTTTTAACTAAGCAAGTATCAAGGTTAAAGCTTACGCCAAGACGTTACACAATGCAAAAAAAAAGCATAATTTAAGATGAAAAATAAAATGTCTAATGTTTAACTCGGTGTCCTGAGAACAAAGGACAACAACACAATATGCGACTTATCACGTCGGAAAAGTTTCTTCTAAGTCAGTCAGCTCCAATTTCTGAACAAGTAATCCCCCTACAGTAAATATAGAAAAAATATAATAATTAATATAATAATTGAAAACAACACTAATTATTTATAAAGAAATCAACGAACATTGTCACATTCCAAAAAAAATAATAAATCGAAGGAATCCGGATCAAAGATATGTCATATTATGTATTATAAAGATAACGATAATACAAAAGGCGAAAACACAAATCACCAAATTTCAGAATATATTGCTTTATTTATATAGATAGCGGTTATCTATTATGGTAATGAAATCGACTATCTCGTATTATGAAACCCCGTGTTGTTTCGAATTACTACGGTGTATCGGTGATTCATAAAAAAAATATGCATACAGGTACTAGAAAAATCAGCGAGCTCTTACGTAATGATTTCATTTCAATTATATGTTGAATTTACGGGAAAAACAACATCAATGCCAGAAATGTTGGTAAAATCACTCAAGGTCAATATACGTTTTACAATACTGCGACAGATAAACACGGGACAGTCCATGTAATGAACAGTGGTAAACTTTTTTTTTTTATACAACTTAGAATGGCAAACAAGCTGATGGCTCACCTAATAGAAAGTGGTAACCGTCGCCTATAGACATGAGCAGTACCATGGACATAACAGAGTATACTGTTTCGCCCATGATACCCCCCATACGTTGCCACTCCTGAGGACTCAGGTGTTATTCCTCTGTACCCAGTAAATTCATGCCATATCCCACCCTTCAAACCGAAATACAGCCATGCAAACACAACTGCTTCACGGTTGAAACACGAATAGGACAGAGGTACCCAAGCAATCGACTTTTGTACAAAGTCTCCCTCTGGTTCATGCTGCGATCATGTAACGGACAACACCAAAGACGTCACAGAACATTAGCCCATGGAGGTCATAATGTATTCTACGATGCATACTCATCTATTACCACTCCTGGAGTGTAATGAGTGTTGCCTCTTATATCTGAGAACAAGCTATCTTCAGACGGAAACAATGCTGCTGCGGCACGGCAGAAACATAGGTAGTGCATACCTAGGAACTCGCACAATATTATACCATTATACATAGTATCATATCATACCATATCAGCCGTTAACTGTTCACTGTTGAACATTTTTTTTTTTTTTTTAATGGATGATATTATACCATTATACAGTGAAGGATGATAGGTGAAGATGAAGTAGATCAGTTAGCCCATTATCATATCATACCATATCAGCCGTTAACTGTTCACTGTTGAACATTGACCTCCCTCATAAAGGGGATTTTGCCAATAGTTACCACGCTTGGAAGGCGGAATGGCAACCGCAATTAGGTTTTTTTTTGTTTGATGGGTGAAAATGGTATGGTAACTCCGCCTGCGCTAACGGGATACGCTGGCGGAGCACCAGTGAAGGGTGATAGATGAGGATGAAAACAGGCCAGTTAGTCCATCATGATGAATTCGTCAGAAATTAACCATGATAGTTTCCAGGGAGAACCGCGAGGTCGACCTAGTTAGGTATATTGCTAGCAATAGGATTCTCAGTCTCCATTACTAACAATCCCTTTCCCCCCACCGCAATAAGGTTTTGGTGATGTTTTACGAGAGATACTGCTGCCCATACTTCGACCATTAAATTGCCTTAGTCACCTCTTACCACACCCACGGGAAAGAGGGATGGCCCATTCACCCACAAAGAAAATAAAAAACTGTGCGTAACATCGCAGTTCTCAAACGAATTCGTCGGATGAAAAGTAGAAAATATTTTTTTCTTAAATAAAATTTATTTTTCTTCTTTGTTTTAACTTCAGCTTCTCAAAGGTTGACTGTAAGAGATCCCTTTATGGGATAAGTCCGCCATTGTATGTTAAATCATTTATCAGTGCTCAATGTGAATTATGTACAATAAAGATTTTACAATACAATACAATATTTTCCAGATTTTCTAAATAACGTAATTTTATAATTATTAAATAAACTGTGTCCCGAAGCTTTCCACGCGTGAATTAGGATAAAGTGTAGGTGACTGTGTTCATTTACTGTGCGTATAAATCATTACAAGCTTACAAGCAGGATTAAATATTAATTACTAAAATTTTAGTGTATATGAGCAGCGCATACCGAATAAATGCATCTGTTTTAACGATTATTATGTGATGCGCATTCATTAGAGCAAATGTACTTATTCGCACACATGGTAATGTCATTCTATTTCAAGAATTGATTTGGCAGTTTAAAGGAACCTTGGATATTATAACATTTGTTCGTTACTAATTTTCATAACATCCCAAAAGAGTGACGCGTAATTATCTTTTTTATAAAGTTTACCATTTTTTGTATTTTAGTAGGTACCTGTATGTAGACAATAAGAGACAAAATAATTTTACGCGTAACAATGAAATGTCAAATATTCTATGTATATTATATACTATATATTATATTAAAAAAAAAACAGACTTTGAATAATACCATATTAAATCTAGTCTGACAGGTATGGTATACTTAAAAAATGTAAATAATTTTAAATACTTAAATAATAATATAATTTACTTCCATCTACTATCGCCATTAAAGGATACTTCTCAGAGACTTATTTTAACCAAATCAAATATTGACGACTCTGAGAATTTTATATAATTTTTCAGCCATTAAATTGTGAATTGTCAATTATATTTTATATTTTTGTACTATTCAAAATTCATTCTTCATAATCAATGATATCGCTGCATAAATTTATTATGTTCATGGATTGTTATTGTGGGGCGTGGCAAAATTTTATCAAGTTTGGAAGCACGCACGTAATACCCTCAGGGACAGAATATCATAAAGCCACGGCCAAGTCTGGAGGACACGATTTAAGGTTCGACAATTTAAGCAATTTTAAACACATTAAAAAACAAGTTGTCTAACATTCAGAAAGCGCTAAAAAGTCAAAACAGAATATTATCTTACACGTTCTACGAAGACGCGTGGAATAAACCTATTTTATTGCTTTCTTTCATATTCATAAAACTCAAAAATATAATATTAATCGAAATTCTTTTTTGTCCTGTATTGATCAATCAATCAATCATTTATTTGCAAAAACATAGGTACAGCTATAAAATTTGATGTTGTAGAAATGTAGTTCGCTATTTCACTATCATAGGATATACAAATTTTCAATTATATGATCTTTTATATCTTTTTGACATACATACATTGCCCCCGGGTATATACCAGTACAAGATTTCTCCACACCCTGGTTTATACTTCGATTACATCTAGAAAGTGTTGGCCCTAAAATTTTGATATCAATTCCACGACAACCGACATCAAAAAATGTGTGTGCCAGTTTAAAATATCAACAAACAAGCATGACGAATATGCAGAGCACAGCACGTCACGTAAATTATACTGCGACTCTCTTGCACTTTCACATTATTACGTTGATACTACTGACGACTAAAGTGTATCATAATTGGTACACCTGGTGGTCTACCACGAAATGAAAATCCGAATTTTCGGACTCAATTACGTGTTTTTATTTATATCGAAATCGGCCGAGTAAATGGAGCTTAACATATTATTCGTCATATATCCTACTATAATAGTCCAAAGGAACGACATTTTAACATTTTGAATATTTTTAAAGGATATATATTATTAGATTAGTATGTACTTAATTACATAATACATACATACGATTAAATTTCTATTTCGCTCAGCCCCGAATTTTCGGGAAATATTTTATGGTAGACCCTCTGATTGAATTATGCTCAAAAATATCTCGGAAAAAACAGTCAATTTGGAGGAAATTATTCTAGCAACTTTTATCACTACTATGATAAATTAAGGACTAAGCTGTTAAATACTCGTAAAAACACTTCAAGATTAATCGGATCTGGAATGGAACTGATCTAAACGGTAGTATGAGTACACACTTTGTTTCTAACATAGTGATATTATAACAGATCGAGATCGAACTGAGAACGAACCGAGTCCGGCATAGTGCCGGCTTGTCTTCGTATGATCTCTTTTCAACAGACTTCAAAAAAGAGGGTCACAATTCGGTTGTATTTTTTTTTTTATGTTTATTACCTAATAACTCCTTCAGGTGTAAACCGATTTGGAAAATTCTTTTTTATCTGAAAGCATATACTTACAGATTTGTTCTATAGTAATTATATCAAAATCAATTCAATACTTTAGTTTTTAAATCAAAATAACTGAATTTGTCACATTTGAAATAGTTTTTTTTTTTTGTGGGGCACAATCTTTAATGATTTAATAAATTGTTATTCCTTTAGGAATATAACCAATAGGTACGGGCCTAAGCAATTAATTCTCTATTGATGGGAAATAACATTAAAATCTAATTAATCCGATAGTATTTAGAACTATAGTCATTAGACATTATCTTGGACAAAATTCTATTATACTATCTAAGAGCGAACCTCGAAAATTATGATGGATGTGTGGAGGAACGAAATTGGACAAAATGTAACAAAATACGTGTAACTGCGATTTTGTCCGCGTCACCGGGAAATAATATTTGAAGGATATAAAAGAAGAAAAGTATAAGGCCTATAATCCTTCATGCTAAATATATATATATATAGTCCAAATTTCATGACTATCAAACGGACATCAAAATTTCATTATTAGTAGTATAGACTAGAATACATTTTAAATAAGCATAAAGAACAAACAAAAACAGAACCAGCAACTGAGAGCAAAGATTGGTTCGATTTTGTGTCCATAGTCCACTAAAAGTATTATAGGAAAGGATGCGGTTAAAAAAATAATAATTCCGCCATATTTACATTTACTTATATAAATGTTAATTGAAGTTTAAATAAATAAATAATTAAAGTCTTAAACATACTAATGGTAACGGAATTCAACAAAATAATTCTAATCAACTAACCGAATAAAACAACTAATTGACTAATGGACTTCCGCAAAATAACACCAATTTCAGTAAAACAACACAATAAACTCGCCTTTACTGAGGACTTAAATGATATCCCTCTTGTATCGGATATTGTATTTCTACCCTTTGTTGACCTTTCTAACCAAAAATGTCTCGGATTGATGCTTCATAATAAAAATAGGTAAAATGTTAGTACCTATCCAGAGAAGTAAAAACTTTACCATCAGTGCAGTGCAGAGTTAAAATATTGAGAAAAGACATGAAGCAAAATGGTACCTATCCTACAGATTAGAATGAAATTTAGTACAACGACGGACCATATCCTGCCATTAAAAAATAGGCTAATTTTTATCCTAACTCATCGTTATATCATCTGCAAAGCTACGGGATATAACTAGTACTTCATATAAACGTGCTCTCTCAAGACGATTTCGTATATGTATAAATAATTAATTGTAATTACATTTCTTATCTCGTTTGATTAGTCATAGACCGGTTGCGTCATGCGTCATACGCAAGGCTTTAGAATACAAGCATGTATTATTTGTGGTATCACAATAAAAATTCAATATTCCGTCGACTAAGAAAAATATTATTGTTCGTGGCGTTGTAAATGCATAAATGTTTAAGGAAAAGATATACTTGTATTTAACGTGCTTAAAGGCCACTGTTAATAATTGCAAATTTGTACAAAATTAAAATAGAAGATTGTATCCACTGGAATACTCATATAACAATCACGTGTCATGATATTCCCCTTCACGCCAATCTTCAAAACCCCTCATCCAATTTAATGAAGTTTTGTAAATGTCATATTATGTGCTAGAGTAACTTGAGAGATATGATAGTTTCTATTCTAATAAGAAAAATAGAACCAGTAGATGGTCAAGAGTTTATAATAATATAAATTATATGTGTTAATTATATTATGCCACATTTACACAAATGATTTATATATAAACTTGACTAAAATTGTATAAAAACATATTGCCATAAAATGACTGGTTATTAAGAGCAAGAAAAATAAAAAATAGATTATAAGAACAACAATTCTATTGTGTTCTATAATTTATTATATGAATCATTTGTTATTTTATAATATTCACAATGATTTCTATTATATCGCTACAAAATAATGTATTTATGTCCTACACTTACTTACTTATTAGAATTTTAATTATTTATTTATTTCATACAAAAAATTGTCACTATTGAGTAATATATAAATAAAAATCATAATTAAAAAACATATATTTAGAATTTAAAGGGGGTTTTGTTATTTAAAATAACATAATAACTATAAGTATACTCAATCAGTATTTTTTTTTCTATACTGAATTTTTTTTATAACTCAAGAAGGGGCAAAAGAGCTACTCATCTGGTGGCAAGTGACTCCGCCGCCCATGACCATCCACAACACCGGGAGAATAGCAGGTGTGCTGCGGGCTTTTTAAAAACATATAAGATCTTTTCTTGAAGGTTTTTTTTTAATGGGTGATAATAGTATGGTAACTCCACCTGTGCTATTGGTATACACAAGTAGAGCACCAGTGAGAGATGACAGATGAGGATAAAAGCAGGTCAGTTAGCCCATCCTGATGAACTAGAATTAACCACAATGGTTTCCAGGGGGAACCATGTGGAGATCGAGCTGACAGGGTATATTGCTAGTAATGGGGCTATTTAGCTTCATTATGAACAATCTATTTCCCTTCTTTCTCGAAGGACTATATGTACTGTATCAGTTCGGAAATACTGATTGCTGGAAGTTGATTTCAAAACATGTTTTATTTATTTATTTTTTAATAGACGAAAATGAAATAGTGACCCCACCTGCTATCAGTATACACTGGCGGGGCATCAGTGATAGATCATATATGAGGATGAAAGCAGGTCAGTTAGCCCATGTGACGAATCCACAAGAATTAACTACAAAGGTTTACAGGGCGAACCGTGTGGTGGTCGACCTGATAAGGTATATTGCTAGGAATGGGGCTGTTAGATCCCATTACTAACAATCTCTTACCCCCTGTAAAACATGATTGTGCATGGAAGTAAAAGACCGCCACTCATACAGATGATTATAATGTAACTTTAGTTTATGGCCAGTTGTATGATTATGAAATTCTACAGCAAGTATCAAAATCGATATCAAAACACTCCTCATGATACATTCTATATATATATATATATATATATATATATATATATATATATATATATATATATATATATATATATATATATATATATATATATATATATATATATATATATATAGATAGGACAGGACATAAAAAGTTGTACCTCATAGTATGCCTAATGTATTGCCAATCCTGAAAGCTAAGGTCTATCATATTGTATAATTGCAAATGTTACATATATAAAGGTTTTATGGCTGATTGGCAAACAATGACAAGGTTAGAAAAGTCATAAAATATATTTGTTTTAACTATTTCTTTTATATTTATAGTAGCTGTGCTGTAATACCATAAAAGTCATTTGCTTGGATACCTCTGTCCTATTCATGTTTCTATTATGAAGCAGTTATGTTTGCATTGCTGTGTTTTGGTCTGAAGGGTGGGATATGTCAGTCAATTTACAGGGTACAGAGGAATAATACATTAATCCTAAAAAATGGCAATACATGAGAGGTATCATGGGTGAAACAGTATACTCTGTTATGTCCATAGCACTGCTCTTGTCTATAGGTGATGGTTACCACTTTCCATCGGGTTTCCAGCTTGTTTGCTATTCTAATTTGTTGTAGTGTTCTATCACCAAGTAGTTGTGAATGAATGGCTGTGACTATCAATGAAAAATAAAAAAATAGTACAGAGACAACATCTGCTAAGGAATGGCAATATATGCTTTACCAGTGGAGTCACAGTATGTTGAGGGGCATCCATAATATTTGTGTCGATAGATGATGCTACAAGTTTCCATCAGCTTACATTATCTTTCAGATTTTTACATTGTATGATTAAACCATAGTTCATAAGAAACAAGTATTAATTAATCCTATCACCTCATTTAAAATCAAAAAGGTATAAACAAAATATATGTAACATTAAATACAAACATATCAATATGCATAGTAAACACCAACTTTAGGTATTTAGTATTGTTGTATGTTTTATATTTTACTTAATAATTTTGTCCTTAGATTTGCAATATCTATATATCTTACTTGATAAAAATATTATGTACCTAGTAATCCATTATCAATTCTGAAAATTATATTATAAATAATTTCTCAGAATCTATTTACGATACGACCATCTGATGTGGCAAATATTGTTTTACTTGCACCTAACAGGCTAATTTTTTCTTGTCAAATAAAAACTATCCTTACTCTCAAATTGAAGCACATTTACAATACTTCATTAGAATCAGTTGAACATGTTAAATATGTACAGTTGTATTTGTATAATAAAAAAAATTGTTCATGTTACATATATATTACTTGCTTTAAACTTGGAAACCTTTCTTGTGAGATTACATTAATTTTTTATTTATATGTTGCTACATAAAATAGAATTTAAGAACTGAAGATCTGAATTTTGTTTATTATTAAAAATAATTTAAAAATAGCATTAACATTTTCAATTCTATTATTATGCACAAATAAACTATGTATGTATATAACTCTTATCAACTATAGTTAAATCCTTTGTCACATTCAATAAAGTATTCACTGGAATGTCTAAAACCGCAATGAAAAATCGCAATAAGCCTATGTAGATACAAAGGATACAAGACCCATTGTTTACTTAGCAAATATACATTAATTTATCACTTACCAATTGAAATTCTCTTCGCCTGTCGTATGCCCTTTTAATGGCTCTGTCCAACCACAGGGAGTGAATATGCGGCGCATAATGCATGAAAAGTCTGCTGTCCAACGATGATGTACTATTGAAATGTAAAGCCTGCTGCCCCACGTCCAAATTCCTAGGATTTTCCCACGGTATAGCAAGCTTATCCCTTGCGTCTACCAAAACTTGTATACCTTTCACAATATTTTGATATATTACGTGCTGATACTCCCGCACAAGTTCTGGCTCAAACTTCACCTTGTGTATTATCCTCATCTGTTTCAGGAATGTTGACTTTCCGCTTTCACCCGCCCCTAATAGCAACAATTTAACCTGCCGCCGCAATGTCTGTTTGTCCTTCTCCAATATTCTGTCGATCTCTTTACTTCTGTATCTCTGTTCTATTTCTTCTGGTGATAATTTGAGACGAAGCCAGCAGGTCAGAGCCTCAGAACAACAGGTACATGACCACCAATCGTTGGCCATTTTGCATGATTATCAACGCCCATAGAAAAGATAGAAACTAAGTCACTTAAGTTACATTATAATTTTATAGTTTTTCATGTGAGCATTTTCGTAATAACACTGCGTAATCACTGATAAAACAATATAATAAACTACAGTACATAAATCCGGAATTAGGAAATACACACGCATTACACCCCTCCCAAACTCAAAAATGAGAATGTACAGATTAAAGATAAAATTTACAATACACTACTATCTATTCATTAAAGCATCTGTGGTACAGATAAACAAAGAAAGAAACCTAAATTAATGAGTCTCGTCAGCGGTCAATTATATATTTATTTCTTATCACATACGTAATATGTTTGTAATTCTACAATATTACAGTAATGTCACACACATTAGTGTCACAGACATAATTAGTGTAATCGTTTTTTGAAAATGGTTTTTTCTGTAAATATATGTATGTGACCATTCTAGAGTTATATGTAACTGAAATTGTAAAATTAATAAAATTAACGTAATTATTATAATTTCTATTTCATATCGTAAACGTTCAAAACTTTATCAAATCTTTGGTTATATAGATGAAATGTCTCCATACAAATGTTTCACTAAAAGTAAGACAAATTTTTATCTTTTTTTTTATTATTTAATGTTTTTTTTTTTTTTACTAAATCTTATACAAAATATTTCTGATTATTATATGATATTGCATTTAGAGAAATAAATGTTTAAAACGTAATTACATTAAATTGTGCAATTTTGTGGTTCTTTTTTTTTATTTATGTAAAATCCTAAAAAAAATTAAAACTAATTTCACTTCAAAACGCAAAAATAAAACTTTTTTAATTTGATTCTTTCGAATGCGCTCTGTACCGTGTCATATAAACAGGAAAAAAAGAATAGTTTGTTCATACTTCCTCTAAATCAGCTTCAAGTTTATATTGTGTACACATACATTATTATGTTTTTCCCTTTGCATTGCCAATCTATTACCCTCATATATTATAATTTCAATTCGTTGACTTTCAGAACTTTATGTAAATATGGCGCCTGGAATATATAATAAATTACCTAAATCTTTCATAGCCATAGGTGACATAAATAATTACAAAACTAAACTGTATGAATGCTTGAAAATAAATTTAATAAATTTCCTTAATGTAGGCTTTTTATACTTTAAATGACATTATTGTATTTCTTTTGTTTTTTTTTTTCTTTTATATATGTAAATTTGTATACTTCGTTGTATGAAGCTGATCATAGAAGACTTTTACCATCCATTAATATCTACTTATGTATCACAAAATAAATAAATGAAATGATATACAGCAGCAACAAATGTTGGTCGAGCTTGATCAGCGAGTACACTTGACAAATGTAATAACGCCAATTACATATCTGGCGTAATTTCATTTCATGTTGGCCGTCAAATGAAGGTGAATGATCAGATAGTCGCCGTCGCTACAATATAGAATACTAATAATTTTCGTATTATTATACGAAAAACCGACAGCAAGCATGTCGCCGACAACCGTTGACAAATACTCAAAAATGGCTAGTATACGTTCATCGAGTGCACTTCCCAAGTATTCACGGCCAACGTGTACTGAAGTCTTTAAATTAAATATTTATTTTTACCAATTCTTGTTCAAAATGTTCTTTTGAGAGTTTTTAAGGTTTTTACAATACGTATTAGCTTTTAAAGAAGTAGCTTTTTATAGTATATTTATATAAAAAATATAAAGTGTTTCTTATTTATTTATGTACCTTTCAAATAATGAGGTTAATCCTGAAGTGCCATTTTTCTATCCCTACCTCTAAAGTTAATATTTCTTTTTGATATCACGGCCAAATCTTTATTCTAAAGACCAATATGAACTAAATTTCTATTAGATTGAAATCAATTGACAATTAATTGTAAATATTTATTTATTTGTAAGACTATAATTTCGTGAAACTGTTCAAATTCATCATCGTAATTTTTTAAATTTGCTACTGGGTTCGAAATATTGTTATCTGTTGAGAAGAGCCTGCAAAAGACTCATCAGTTACTCTTTTAAAAAGTATATTTATTTAAATGTACTTGTGATATATCGTCATAGTCGTAGAATACTGACGGATTTGACGAAGATTACATATAAAGATCCGTCAGTATTCTACGACTATGACGATATGTGGGTACACCTAATTTTTATAATAATTATATTTGGAGGTTTTTGTCTACGATTAGAAGTGATTTGATCAAAGTGTGTTTTATTTCTCTCCGTCATATTAATACCCAAATATGATAAATAACTATCAGATAGTAAAGTACTATGTCCGAAATTACATGGTCGTTAAAAGCCTGTGCATGATCGACTAACACTATGCTAAACTATGCTCATTTGTCATTCAAGGAATCGTTTAGTGTATAATAGGCTTTGTTCAGTGGGTGTTTTTTAATAACAGTTTTAAACTTATTAAAAGGTAGATCCAGCATATCTTTCAGTATTTTCTTATAACATTTAATGCCCATTCGAATAAAAGACCTATTAACTTATTCTAACCAATACTTAGGAACAGCAAATTTATATTTGTATCTAGTGTTAAGATTATTGAGATTGATATTCTTAAGAAACAGTTGATGATTCCTGCGTATACACAAAATGTTTGCGTATAGGTATTGTGGAGCTACGGTGAGAATATTTGCTTGTTTAAATTTGTGACAAATTATAAGTTTTTTTTAACTGGTTTAAAGAGAGCTTTAAAAAGAATAACGTCTTAGAATCGACCCCAGTATTACTTAAAATTAATTACCTACATTTTAAAATGTGTAAATAATCAGAATTTATAATGTTTTATTCATGTCTCACGCCAAATCATTTTCGAGCCTATAATGTATACGTAGACTTCTATGTTTATTTATCTCACTCTGATGTACACAAATAACTTAGTATATTCATTACATAGATTAAGAATAGTACCTGCGGTCTTCATTATGTTAAATTCATAATCTACGATATTAAGGACTTGACAGCTGTGCTTGACAGACGAAAAAGACGAATTGACAATAATTGAAGCGACATTAGAAAAATAAAATTCCAGACAAATTATCTTTTTGAAGACTAGGCAGCATGGTCTCCGACCTTAGCCTGTTCCAAACGGAACAAACGTACTAAAAAAAAAAAAAAAAAAGACGAATTGAAAAGACTACATGCGACACGACACGAATTCTTTTATTTGTCGTGTATAACTTTCCTTGAGCACGTGTTCTTGTGTTTAAAATTCAATTTTTCACAATAAAGCGCAATAGTTTGTACAGACGGAACATTAAAATACAATTTAATAAAAAGTATTTCATACAGGTGACAAAACCATAAGTTACAATGTAATTTTACGAAGAACTATGTCTAAAGAAGGTTATAGTGCAGAAAAGAAAGAAGGAGATAATAAAGTGGTATTAGAGAGACTACAATCTTACCTGAAAGATAAGAAAACCACAGAGAGTGCCGACACAGTTGCTGGTTGCAGCAAACCTAGTACAAGTTTTGAGCAAAGTGTACTTACAGTGCCAACGGCTCTTGAAGACAGTAGTAACGTTTTAAGAGAAGTCCTAAATCATAAAAAGGCAGAATTACTGCGACAGCCTGAAGTAATTGCATATTTGAAATCAGTATCGTTGGACCTCAAGAAATAAAATGGCTGTTGCAGCTCGAAAAAGTGTTGTATCTCTGATGCAAAAAACTTTGGATAGACAAGAAGCTTTATCCAGACTGAAATTTAAATTCAATAAAAACCAAGTTGAACATATACTATTAAGTTATATTCATAATGGTAATGTAAGCGCATATAATGATTTACTGAAAGTGTTGCAAAATTATCCATTGAATGATGATAATTTCCACATTTTAATTGAAGACAGTTTGTCATGTGTTGTTTTGCTGGGGAAAGATTGCAGCCAATTTGTTGAACTAGTTTGTGGTGTGGAGTGGGCGAGCCGTAGCCAGGAGCTGGTGGAACTGTTTAATAAATTTGTTATGAATGTTGTTACTGCACACTCATACCACTGTCCAAATGTTATGAGTTCATTATTGAAATTTTTTAAAGGTAATTTTTTTTAATAATTTTTAAACATTAAGATATTTAACATATATAGTATTAAAAACAAACCCACAGGTCTTCTGTTTTACTATAGTACTCTTCAAAATTATTTATGTAGCAATAGTTATAATGGCAGTCTCAGACTAATTATTTTATTTATTATATCAAGACCAAGTATCATTTATTTGTTTTTTGTACAACAGACAACAATATTGACAACTTTCATAATTTCATTGCTAGGATTTATTTAATTTGTTATTTCATCATATTACAGTTGATGGTGAAAATTGGGATGACAGTCCACCTGCTGAGAAAATAGCCATTTGGTCTAACATTCATACAATTATTGCACAAATTGTTGCAACCATTCCTATGTAAGTACTAATAATAATAATAATAACCATTAATTTGTATATAATATTTATTGAAATTACAATTATAAATTAGGTACTATAATAAATAGATTTATTTTCTCTTCACAATTCATCACAGTGAGATACAATGAGACATGCTTATATTAAAATAATATTATGAATGAGGTGTATTGAAAAAGAAGATAATATAAAATGCAGTTCATAAAAAATACTTTTTTTTTTTAAATATTTCTTAAAAATGTTTTATAATTTAACAGTTAAATGGAATTACTTCTTAACTAATGCAGAAGAAATATTATAGGAAACTGTATTTCAAAAACTAATTACTACATATTGATGTAACTTTTTTGTCTCTATATAATATAAAAAAGGAGATAAATAATTAAATGCTACATTAATTTAATTACTTATTTAATAATTAATAATATGAATAGAAGAATATTTTCTATTGGTATACACATTAGAATGTTTAGAATTATTTTCCAGGGTGGCCTGGAATCTTAAAAAAAAGTGCATACATACACTCAGACATATTTTTGTGAAGTCTCTCTCACATCCTTTGGGTGAGCACAGTCTACCTGGTGCCCCCTAAAATTTGCCTATATGGTATAAGAGAGAGTGAACTTCTATAATTTGTTCACATATGATTATAATAGTCTGAGTGTAATGTAATAATACACACATATCTTTAAATGAAAGGACGGCAGATGATCATTTAGTTCATGTAATGGTAAGAAATTACCACAGACCATGGACACTATAGATATTGTAGGAGTTGTCTGTGTATTGCCCTCCTTTTAATAAGGTATTTTTACAGTCTGTAACAGGAAATTTCTCATGAAATATATACTGTAGTGGACTGTCATCCATCAAGATTTTGTTGATGTCAATTAAATATGTGTGTATTGTGGAAATTAGTTGCTGATACTAAGTTGAATAATTTCTCTGGACATTTCCTGTGGTACAAACTGTAGGACCTACAATGAGATGCAACATCTCTTTGTGTAGACAGAGAATCTGCTTGATTGGAAATTTCCAGATCATTAATGATTCGATATGCTCTATATTTGATGTGATTAAATAAAAAAAGTTCATATTGCAGTGCTTTGATCCAGAGATGAGAGCAGTACTCGAGAAGATACCTGTGCCTTGTAGAATTGAAGGTATTAAATTTATTTGAAGTACTGCCTCACTCTGATAAGCTCTCTGAGCGTTTTAGAAGCCAATTTGGCTTTCTCTTCCAGATGACCGCGAAATTGAACATCATTCAAAACATCGATGCGAGGGTTTTTGATGTGAGGGGTAAATTTAAGGGTGTGCCTTTGAAGCGACTTGTTATGACAAGTGGGGCCTTTTTCGCGGTAAGTACATAGGGTTTTTCCTTCAGGGGGTTATAATGCTGGAGGTTTTATGCGCCTCCTCTCCCTCATACCCGGCGTAATCAACGTCTTTAACGTACACACAATTTGGATTATAATAACATAATAACGATACAGTTTCGTTATTGAAATCCAAAAGAAACAGTAAGAGATAATATGAAGATTTGTAGTACACTAGCATTCACAGGCATGGAATTAGAGCATGATCTATTTACAATAAAGTACTCGAAAGCTCTACTCTGTGAAACTAGAAATCCAAGTGCACAATCTTTTGGGAAATCGAAAGCAATGAAACTTAAATAGAAATGCTTTGTACCATACATGTTCAAAGGCCTTCTCTATGTCCAGAATATCGATTAAAACCTTGCTTTTATTCTCCGCTGTTTTGGCCCAGGTAAGTATAATTCAAAAATATTAAAAGATTACCACTTGAGCAGCCCTGAACGGCGGAAGACATATTGGTGATACTCCGGATATCCCAGCAGTAACCAGTTGTTTGCGAAAGTGAATTGATAATTCAAGTAAAAATTAAACAAATTTACTGTGAGAATGTGAGTGTGTATCATTTACTTCTCAACTTCTTTTAGTCTTCAAAAAACCCCAACATATCTATAACATAACATAGTCTAACCAAGTTTGACACTTGGTTATACGACGCTGAGGTGTTTTGATTTCCATTTTGTAGTAATATTTTCCAAGACCCTCAAAAAACGCCTTAATTTCGGAGATAATATCACATCAATTCGAAATCTTCGCGCCTAAACCATTTTTTTATGTTTGGAAAAAGGAAGAAATCACTCGAAGCTAGGTCAGGAGAATACAGTTGATAGGGAAACATTTCGTAGCGTAAATCTACCAGCTTGGACATTTGCAATGGCGGAAGAATGAACAGGAGCATTATCGTAGTGAAACAGGACTTTCTTCTTGACAAGATGAGACCGTTTTGTTTTGATTTCTTAATTGAACTGATCTAAGCATAATACTCTCCATTTATTGGCTTCCTTTTTTGGAGGAAATCAAGATTGTACCTTGTGCTTCTCAAAAAACCATAACTTTGCCTGCTGATGGAATCACCTTGGCTTTTTTCGGAGCACTGCCACCGACTTTGACCTATTGCTTAGATTGTTGTTTTGTCTTTAGTATGTAAATATTAATCCATATTCCATCTATAATGATGAAACGATGCAAATACTCATCTGGGTTTAGTTAAAACAGCTTGGGAAAGTGTTACTCTTTCACGTTTTTGGTCAATTGTCCACAAACACAGCACTCATCTTGTCGAAAACTTTTTTATGCAATATGTCAGATACTTGTTCATATGAGATAGTGTTGACTATCTCTCTCACCTCACTCGTCAACCTCCCTATATGATTTCGTGGATTTTCATGATCATTTCTGTAGTGGTTACCACAATTGGACGTCCTGAGCGAGGAGCCTCCTTCGTGCTTGTTCTACCACGACAAAACTCAGTAAACCACTTGTGAATCATCGTATGTGACAGAGAAGATACACCATAAGTCTTATCAAGAGATTTTTTCTTTTCCGTGATAGTATTTTTGAGTAAAAAGTAATGTTTTATCAACATTAAATTTACTTTTATATTTTTACAAAGAATAGCTTGTCTAGACTAGGTCTACATGACTGTCAAAGCAATGCCAATTCAAATATCGGTTTGAAATTTCGTGTATGTATTCGCAAAACAATAACCTGTCCAAAAATATTGTAACTCGTATACTGACTGGTATTACCACTTCATTAATTTTTACGGAATTTAACAATATTCAGTCGTATATTTTCCATAATATTGGAAAATAAATAAGTAATGGTAATACGTCGATAGTTGAAAGGCTTTAAGCTGGTACCATTGTTAAGGAATGTGGAATATGTGAATCCGAATTCACATATTTAGTCTTTCAAGAATTTAGATCTACGCCAAAACAATACAGGTGACAAACAATACTGGCATCTATACCAAACTCGCTCCAATTCTAACACGAATATTCATCTTACAAGCACTATCTGGTACAGGGTTAATTTATTATTAATTTATTAATGTGTTTATTTACAGGACTAGTGCTGTTCTCATTCAAACAGTTTTAGAAGAATTCCCGTACTATAAAGCCAGCTGTTACATTAACAGAGTGTTCGTACATAACTTGATATGGATGAGCAAATACATACCTCTACTACAAGAACAAATTGTGACAGTTATCATTAGCAGGTAAGAAACAATTAGCTTTAATTTATGTTCATTAGCTCCAAAGGTGGGCGCTATCGACTACATGACGAACTCATATTTAGTTAATTTTGAATTGATTGTTCAGTTTTTTTTAACAATTTACTCTCCACTTGTTCATATTCAACTGGTATTCTGAATTTTGTATCCAGCAAGAGACAATCCAATAATGCAAATTTAGAAGATAGTATAGTTTGTGATTTTATCAAAAGATCGTAAGGAATAGTGTGGAAAAGATGTCAATTGCACATCAGTAGACTGCTGGTCAAAGTAACTCTTAGTATACATAATTATCTGTCACGTCTGTCACCCATTGCGATATGCAGCAATAATGGATCGCCAAATGCCTCGATGCAAACAAACAGACTTCTTTCACTACATCAATCTTTTCGCGTGTATGAAAACCGGAAAATCGCCGGTTACAGGTAGTTTTAATTTGGCCTTTCTACCACGTCACCTATTTGGTCCAAGTTTGTCTAGGACTCTGGGGCGACCCCTACTGACCTCTCCATTCATTTGTGCTCGATAAATCTCTAGTAATTTTTTAATCCATCCTCCCCAAATGGCCAAACCAACACAACATTCTCTTTTTGATCTTTGTCTCTGCATCATAATTTAATTCACACATCTCTCTAATCACACTATTTCTGGTTTTTTTTTTTTTATGTAATGTACAACACACTTTCCAGATCTTATCTCTACAACATTAATCCTGCTTTCATGCTTCTTCTGCCATACCTACTCACTTCCATACATGAGTGTTGCTGTCAGTACTTCCTGAATTATGGCATGGCGAACTCTGCTCAATACATTATTACTTGCCATAATTGTGAGCAGTGCACCGTTAGCCGTGTTTTCCGCTATTGCTCACATTTCAATGTCTCTCTTACACTTTCCATCCGTCGTAAACAATAAACTCAATTATAGAAACTTTCTTACTCCACTCTTCTTCTTTTATCTCCTTACCATTATCTGACATACTGTAAATCTTTCATTCCTCTCAATAATCATTACCTTCGTTTTCTTCGCATTTATTTTCATACCTTTTCTTACTTATGCTTCATTAATTACTGTCACCAGTTCACCAGTGTAATCGGTCAGCGGCGAATAAGAGTTAGCTTTCTTATAATGGAAAATACCATTAACAAACCATATTAATTCGAATAGGCAGTAGGCCACATTGCATTCTAATATATTCGACGAAATGTGGACTTGTATGCACCATGATTAATAAGTCGTGTAATGCCTTAATCCTGAATTATTTTATGACCTATATTAATTTGTTAATACTAATAATATGTGATTTATTGTTCTCTCAAGTATACAAGTACAGAAATCGACTTAAATTGATGGATTGAAAAAAAACTGGCGCCTGTGCTGGGCAGGATAGAACCGACCTGTAATGCCCTGTGCCTTTTTTGTTAAAAATAAATCATATTTCTTGCAGAATGGTACTAATGGATGTTAATATAGTAGAAAATTCTAAAAATAAAATGCAAACAGAAATATTTGAAATGGACATAGAGCAGGAGAATAGTGTATCAGAAACTCTAGACTACTGTATGTTGGAAATATTGAAGTGGCTCGAAGACGAGAGGGACACTGCGCTTAGTATATTTTGTAATGTGTTTGAGAAGGTTATATTACCAACTCACGGTATTAGGTAAGTTGATTTTCTTTTTTGTAATTTACATTGAACTATAATTTGATATATCTGTCTGGAATAAATTTACATCCAATGAAAAGTGCTTGTATTGAGTACATAATTAAAATAAATAAATAAAATCAAATATAAAAAACGATTATTTATGTCTTCTGAATGCTTTAATATTAGTAAGTTTGGTTATAGAAACAAATTACTTGCCTCTTTTTAAGAAAAAGAGGTTAGGTTAGGTTTATTTTTATTTATTTATTTATTTTATATTTAATCGTGTAATTTTATTCTAAAGTTGTTAAATTTCGAGAATATTTACTGAGATTCTTATTATTAGTTTTACCCTCTTATTCACAAAATGTAAAATGTCTCTTAAACCTTTTTAGCTATTGAAGTGTTTTGTGTTTTTGTTTCGTAGCAGGAATTCGATAGAATTCCCAATTTGATAGAAAATGACAAAACGCTCTAATAGCTATAATAGTCTTGTAAAACACTCCTTCCTTTCCCGTGGGTGTCGTAAGAGGTGGCCTAACTGCGGTTGCCAGTCAGCCTGCCAAACGAGACAACTATTGGCATAACCCCCAAGGGGGAGGCTTGTGTTCAGCATTGGACAGTTAAAGGCTGATATAATGATGAAGATGATACAAAAAAATAATAAAAGGAAAAATGTAACCCTTAAAAGCCTGATTTTTTAAATCAAATAAAAAAATATATAAGTGTATCCTTTACTATGTTTACTAATGGGGAAAAATATTTAAAAAAATCAAAACGATATTTTTATATATTTATTTTGAAAAAAACATTTAGTATCATTTTTGATACTTTAATAATCAAAATATTTAAATTTATTTAACAATGAAACAATGCAAACCCCGGTATCAAAATTGAAACTTCAGGCATTTAAGGGTTAAAATAATGTACATTACAAATGGTTGATTTATCGCCAAAAAGTGTATTAGAAATAAACTGTAAAAAAAAATTATTTAATCTCTTTATTTACAGGCATGTCCAATTCTTACTGCTGTACACAATATCAATAAACCAGCAGTGCGCCGACAGAATCCTCACAAACTTGTGGGTTGTCGCGGCCGGTCTCCACGGACTGGGCCCCGGCGCTCTAACAACGAGGAGGACCGCAGTCAGCCACCTCGCCGGTCTTCTGGCCAGATGTGTCCGAGTACCTAACACTAGACTTATACATTACTTGAGAAGTATGGCTGAATGGTGTCACTCCTATATAACAGCAACACAAGAGTCAACGACAGCAAGTGACAGCACAAAAGCGCATGGGGCATTCCACGCAATCTGCCACGCCATCTTCTATCTTGTAGCATTTAAAAATCATCATTTATTTATGAATAAAGAAAGTGAGTATGTTATGTCAATTAATATGCATATAAAATTAATTAAGGAAATCTTATCTTCTATTATCTATAATATAATCTTATATTCTATCTTATCTTATGAGAAAATTTGAATATAGGACCGAAAATTTTATCTGCCTTCATAAAGAAGGTGGTACTCAATTCAGTTGTATTTTTTTTTTTTGTTACCTCATAACTCCGTCAGTTGTGAATCGATATGGAAAATTCCTTTTTTTTTCGTCTCAAAGGATATGCTTACAGATTGGTCCCATAGAAATTTTATCGCAATCGGTTCAATAGTTTGTAAATCAAAATTACGTGTTTGTCATAATTGAAATATTTTTTTTTAACAATCTTTAATTATTATTGTATGCGACTTAAAATAGTAAAATAATGGCAGATAATTAAGTAAAATGGCAAACAACCTAATTACCATTTGTTGATAATTGTTAACAATCCCCATAAACACCACAAAATGCCAATAAAGCAAGCATTTCTACATTACAATAGAAATAGGTAAAACTAACGTAGCAAAGGGGGGTGGGGTTATAATTTTATTAATTACAGCTACTCATATGTAATAATAAAAATAATTGTTAGAGTATGGTATACCAAGATGGCAATAGTAACTAAATTCCCATCATTTTCTGCTGTTGTAAAATAATTGCATTATAGAAAGCAGTTACACAATTGTCAGTACTGCTAAAAGCCTATTTTTAATATCGATATGCATGTATATGATAAAACGAATTCTGTTTCCTACAGGACAGGCTCAGCCTAGTGTAGGAAGCAATGATAAATTCTGTGCTAATACAAACATACTTTGTTAAATAAATATATCTTTATCTTACCTTTCCAACGTACAAATATTTAAAAGTGATATAATGATATCTGCGTTGACAAATTTCATAAAATTAATATAAATATATCGCATTTCAGGTCTCAACTTCATCGAGTCCCTAAACCTACCTAGACTAGTGAACTGCAACCTGAACCCGCTTCTCACATGTCCACCACAAGTGACACACGCATTCTCCTCAGTGACGAGAGCTCACCAAGTGGTATATTGCCAAGCTATTATAGACAAAAACATGAGACACACATTACAGTCAGCAACAGTTGAACAATATGACGAATGGTTTCCATACGATCCATACTCATTGCCCAAGTAAGTAGTTATTTTCTTTTATACGATTTAAAAACAAACGAGCAAAGCTCCGGACAGTGGGACTATTCTCTATGAACGTGAAAATCAGTTGTTATTAGTTTAAAAGGTATAAAGGCATTGACAACTTTTTGATCCAGATCTTATGGTTGTACACACTCTGATGGTGGTATTCTGAATATCTGGTGGTAATATGAATTTCTGATTGAAATTTAGTTTGATTATAGCAACTACATTGTAAACAGAGAATCTATCGTGAAATGTTTTTTGAAATCTCGGAGCCGAACAAAGCACAAATTTGATGTTAAAATTACATAATACATATTGTTTAAAAATGTTTAAATATAGTTCTTACGCACTTGTATGGTTGGATTTATGATGAACTAAACGTTAAGCTCCATGTAGTGGTCCGATTTCGGTTTAAACAAAAACACGAAATTGAGGTCGAAAATGCGGAATTTCATTTCATGGTAGACTGGTATGTAGGTAGGTCGCATTATTCAAGATATACTTACTTTCAGATCTGGAAAAATAATATGGCCCCTCTGCATTGAATATAAAGACTTCCTGAAAGAAGGTGATGACGAAACTCAATACTCTCGCATGAAAAAGAAAATGGAAGCTGAGGAAGATGATTACCTGGTAGCAGACCCGTCTCAAAAACTAGCTAGTTCTCTTACAAATTCAATATCACCAGGTTTTCGAACAAGTGAAAGTATATTTGTATAATTCCACAATACATGAGTAGCTATTAAGACCATAAATTATTATAGATTGAATTTATTTTGAATTATTCAATTATAAATAAGTATATAGAAACTCCATTGTTTTTAAAAACAATGGAGTTTCTATATACTTATTTATTATACTTATTTTTAAAAACATCAGATTTCTATGTTTTTATTATATAAATGATTTGTTTATGATTGTGGAGAATTTGCATACAATATATCTATATTATCTGGACATGCGTATTCTCTTTTAACTAAAAAGCTTAAATGCGTGCATTCTCTTTTAACTTCATTATATTTTTTTTTTAAAAACAGACTTATGTCATTGAACCTGTTATTTGTACTCTACTGTCTATACAGATTAAGTTTGTTATACTTAACCTGTTTTTATTATAATAAAATATTTAAAAATGAAACTGGTTTTAATTACAATCAAACGACAATGTAAAAGTTACCTTTTATTGGAACAAATAGATACAACATTTGTAATATCTAAAGCCAATGATATTATAATAAAAAAATCATTGTATCTAGCAGTCCCTTTAGCTAATAACATTTCAAAATTTGTTGAGTTTCTATAAATTATACATTTGCAAACATTTATTACTTAAAATTATACTGAACACAGAAGTATTATTAATTGTTAAGTTTCAAATATCAGAAGATACTTTTAGAAACTAATACTTAAATTAAAAACACACATTCACTTCGTATTTTATAAATGGAATAATATCTTATGTACCAGCAGTTTATGCGTAGCGTCACCATATAATAAATCGGCAGTATGCGTTAGTATAGTCGAGTGCTACAAATTTTTTAAGCAATAAATATAATAACAATACTATAGTGTGTCTATACAATAGATAATATTTTAAGGAATCCATTGAGCAAGTTGTGTGTTATCGAGTAATGCACAAAATATGCTCTTCAACTTGTTTCTAACTATCAGCCACCTGAGATTTACAATTATTTTTATACATCATTAAAATCTGTTATAATTATATAAAAAAAATTTAATATTTAATAAACAATTTAACACAATGAAAAGTACCACACGAAATATATAAATAATTGACGGTGAATCAAATTAATTCATTGCTTAGTCTGCGCATTGTAGCATGATGTGGCTGAAAAGTCTTTTTTTATACCATTTATAGATGACAAAAAAGGATAGGGCCCACCTGATGTCTGCAATACCAGGGGACAATAATAATTACGCGCGCGTTGTCGAACTTAAAAAAACCTCTAGCCTACAGCGTGGGGTTCTTCAAAAGAGGGGTAACCTCCTTTGAAGAACCCCATGCTGTAGGCTCTTGGGAAAACCTTGGCAGGGAGCTCATTCCATAACCTGAGTGTTCGTGAGAGAAAACCTCTCTGAAATCGTGTTGTACGCGACCATCTAGGCTGTAGGCTATGAGGGTGTACTCCCTGTCAATCTCGAGTTCGTAAAACCGTAAAAAAGAATACTAAAACGTAACTTACGGATTCAACAAAACATTTAATTGTAGTAAGGACATATCAATTATATATATTAGAATTGACTCCAATGTTTAAAAAAAATAGAACTTATAATATTGAGTATTCAAAATAATTAATATAATCATAATAAAAATTAAGAAAAAAAAGTTTATAATCAGTTATTTGCTCTTGCAAACTGGTTACATTTTACTGTAAGTCAACTGTTCTGGTACAGTTGTTTCCCTAAACTTGCTAGAATGTTAGCATCTAATCATACCATGCTATAACATGCAGAAGTTAGGTGAATTAAAGTATGGTATTTATTTAAAAATAAAATCTTAACATGATTATCTTTTTTTATGGTATGGATGTCGTCTTTTAAATGAACTAATAGATTTATTTGGTGGTTGATGTTGTTTCGACTGGTACTGAGTAATGACTGGTGTTTCATTTGCTGCTAACTTATTTATAACAAAGTCATCGCCTGGTTTCATACTTTCCATCATCTTGAGTTTGGCCTCTATGGATTGAATGGCAGTCTTTTTGCTGAGTTTCAATTCTGGTTTTGCTCCTGCCAACACTGCAATTCCCAATTCTGGTTTTGGTTTATCTTGATCTTCCTATGAAAATAATAAAAAAAAAATTGGTGCCTATACAAAATAACAATGAAAATAATTTTGTCATCAACAGTCCCATGCAATTTTAAGCCGCATGAATTAGTTTATAAGGGAGGAAAGGGATTGTTAGTAATGGAAGTAAAAGCTACATTACTAGCAATATAACCTATTAGGGCAATCTCTATGTGGTTCCCATAATCTTGTTAAACTTGTCACAATGAGCCATCTGACACGCTTTCAACCTCATTGATCATCTCCCACTGTTATCCCAGTAACATATAGTAAAGTGTAAACTTTGTGTGTAAAGGTAGAATAGTACAACCATGTACCAAATTTCATATCCGTTCTGCCGTTTAGTATAATCGCATAACAAACATAACACACTTTTGCATTTAGAACATTAGTGATATTTTTTATAATTAAAAAAGCTGTCCATCTGAAATTGCTGTCTCAGGCTTTAATTTGTGTAAATTTTTATATACTATATAATATACAATTATATCTTCTACATTATTTAATGGTGTTATAATAAAATAAATCTAAAAAATATCTCAATATACAAAATTATACTTACTGCCATATTCTTAGCAAATTTCACACTAATCCTTTTCGTGCCAAGTAGCTGGCCATTCAATGAGTTCATGGCATTGATAGCATCTTGCCTCAGCTTGTAAGTAACAAAAGCGAAGCCTCGTGGTTGCCCAATATTGGGCCCACTCCGATGAAACAGCATGTCGAACTTCTCGATGTTTCCATACACACGGACCATTTTCAGTAATTGATACCGGTAATAGAAAAAAGGTATAGTTTATTAAAAATATTCAAAGGTATTCAGAAAAAATATATTTATTAATTTAAATAACTCTATTCACCAGAAGAAAATATGGTACAAAAAGCAGACTTAATGCTAGTAGCATTCTTTATCAGTCCACCTATACAACAATATATATCCAACAAACTATACTATAGATAGATTGTAGAGTTATTTGCTTTACCTTGGTAAGTACTACAGTAATGTTATTAGTCATGGAAATGATTTTCAATTATTGTGAAACTAGTAATTTTTTTTTTAATTAAAATTCCTCCTGAACGAATTTAGGTAAAAATTCTATGAGACCAATGTGAAAGTATATTCTTTCAAATAAAAATTTCGATTTATAAATATTTCTTTTATTTAATTATATTAAAATAGATTTATAATAATTTCGAGTTATATGATAACAAACAGAAAAAAACAACCAAGGAGAGAATATCCTTCTTTTTTTAAACTGTTGAAAATATTTCTATAAAACAGTCAACTATTATAAAACAAATGACTATGTGCATTGTTGTTGTTAATATACAAACTGTGCACGTGGTGATAGAGTGAAAATACAGTCTATATCACTCCATTTTATACAGAATATGTCATAAAAAGAGATTAAGGGAACAAAGTATGAGAGAAGCAAAACTCGAGATAAAACCTTGTATGATATGCTTGGCCACCTGGTTAGAGTGGTAATAGAAGACAACATCATCCACTTACAGGCATATCTATGTTTAGCAGTAGAATGTTATTGATTGCTAAGTAATCTCTAGCAAAAATCCCTTAGGCCTAAAAATAATAATTTGTAATGCAAAATATGACCCCTAGAGGGTTTGATGACCTCAAATGCATTACAGAAAGTCAGTGGATGCAGATGGCTCAGAACCGTTGTTTATGGCAGTCTATGGGGGAGCTCAACATTCAACAGTGGATAGATAATGGCTGAGATGATGACAATATGACCATACAAATGTAAACAACATAGGCAGGTGTTGCCTCTGTAAATGGTGTTGTTGCTTTATAATAATATAATGTAATAAATAACGTAAACATCATAATCAACATTTCAGATTCTAACCTAACATTTGATTTCCTTAAACTTACAATGGTGAGTGGATATTAATGAACATGGCAAGACTTGTTTGTAACCTATTTAAATGTAAAACCTAATTCTAAATCAAGTATGGCAATTACATTTTGGTTAAACTTTAGTATTTTTGATTATAATCTAAAACATAATTTATAAATAACAGATAAAATAATCATACTCATTAACTCGCGTGTCCAGATTGCCTATCCAAAGCCTCTTGTCACACACCTCATTCTGCTGAACGGGCTCCAAGTGTAAAGGTAACTGTAAATAAAAAGATATCTGATCAACCTGTCTTTGGATCATAGAATTTAAAAGTGGCCACAATTCAAGGCAACTGAATTAATATAAGTATAAATAATGTAATGTGTTTGTCATTTAAAGTAAAAATACCCTAGCGTAAAAACTACATGAATGCTAAAAATACATACCGTAACATCATCCATGTTGATGACGAAAATAATTATAACAGATTTGTAAAATTAGTAATCTAGATGTCACGTCAAATACAGAAAAACTGTTTTCATGTTGTATTTATACAAAACTTGACACAAAAAAATAAAACAAGAAATTGATCGATTCAGTGGAAACAACAAGAAAAAAGAAGACCATAATTTTTTTTTTTGTTTTTTTTTAGTACGTTTGTTCCGTTTGGAACAGGCTAAGGTCGGAGACCATGCTGCCTAGTCTTCAAAAAGATAAATTGTCTGGAAAAGAAGACCATAAATTAAATGACAACTTGACAATGACAACGACTACTTTTTTCCATAATCCCAATTTTCTCGAGATTGGTCAAGCAATGATCGTTTGTCCAAACAGCTTAATTTTATTTTATTAATTGCTCATCTTCGACAAATTAATTTAGAGCAAAAGACAATTGCTTTATTTTCAAATGACAAAATAAAACATGTTTATATTTGTTTATACCCAAACATCCATGGCAAATAGAAAAGGACGCTAAATAATGATCAGTACTTTTCTCTGGCTCTATTTATTTAAGCTACTTATAACATATCTCTTACATGAGTTCGTGACTTATCACGATCGTATGTATATATAATGTTCTACTACCCAAGACATATTTCTGTGAGGCTAGTTTAATTACGAATTAACAAAAAGGACCTGATAATACAACTCATATCCTCTTTTTGCTAATTATATTAGCGTAAGAAGAAAGGAGGCAACCGTATATTTTTATTATTCTTGCTATGTTGTCTTTGTTCTTAGGTACCTACAACGTGAATTTGATAGTGCCATAGATATTATATATATTTATTAGACACGTATTACTATCATAACTTATGCCATAGTAGATCCTAAGAACAAGGAATTATATAGAAAGAATGATACAATAAAAATGTAAATCATATGGTTGCCACCTTTCTTCTTATGCAAATATAATTAGTAAAAAGAGGACAAAAGATACACCATCAGTTGCTATTTTTCTCAATTCATAGCAGGCTAGTGTCTTTTGACAAGGAATTACATAAAAGGAGTAATAAAATTGTCAATTCATAGCTAGCTAATTTAGCATATAGCTAGTGTATAAAAAATGTACCAAATTCAGATATTACCAACTTGCATACTTTGTACATAAACATTATATAATTTGCAGTTTTATCATTCCTTCTATGTAATTCCTTGTTCTTAGAGTAGATCAAAAGTATTACATATGACAGCTTGCGACAGCGAATAAAAACTATAATATAATACGATACGAATGACATTGACAGACTCACAACAACGAAATAGAATTTCGACTCGAATTTCTATTTCATTAATCCATTATTCCTTGTTTATATACTCTTTGTAATTGTAATCCATTTAATAATACGCAAACGAAATTTTGGGATTATATTTTTTGGATACTTAATCAATTTCATGACAAGAAATAAAACGCAATATCTTCATGATCACTTGAAAAGTTTTTCATAGTTATGAAGAAAATAAACAAGAAAATACCTGGTATTCTCCCGCCTCCTCCTAAAACTGAAATTGATGGTAAAATCGTTGATTTATCATCTAAAACCATACAAGAATTGCAAGAACTTAGCAACAGACAGTTAAAACTCCTTAACAATAAATCTTTCATAAACAAATTACCAGATAAAGGAGCTAAGATACAGTCATTTTATGATAAAATAGTCAATACTTTGAAAGAAAAGAAAGAAGAAGAGCAGACATGCCGATTGTTTAGTGGTATGAAACTTGCTCTTGATAATGTGGCTGTAGAGAATGTTGAATGGGAAGGGAAATTAGCAAATAAGAATGATGAATATCTAGATTCTGATGATGATAGTGAACCAGAGGATGTATTACACATTCTTAGTCAAAGCACATCTCTTGAAAAGAAAGTAAAGGTTTTAGAGCCTGAGAAATCCATAATAACACCAACAGACTTGGCAGATATACCACATGTAAAATATTTGGTTGACAAAGCTGAGCACAATGTGAAATTAAAACCTGTGGGACAGTTCAAACCATACAAAACAACAAAATCAGATGTACATAATCCTGAAAAAGAGATCCATAGGAAAAAGCATAAAAACTGGGAGGTTACTGCTGCTACTCCACCGCCAATTGTGCATGGTCCAGCAAAATTATTGTCCTTAGAGGAATCATTAATACTCCAAAAGTCATATAATGCTCATTTGAAAGAGATTGAAGCACAACATGCTGCTGAGAAATTGCTAGCTCGAACTGACATTAAAATAGGTAATTTACCCGAGGACACCTCTAAGTTTGGGAAGTATCGAGAGGCAGATAGTGATGATTCAGATGTGTCGGACATTGAGGGCAGTGATAAGGAAGTTCATGATGAGGAACCAGAAAGAGGTGGAGTAGTTTTTACTGTTATGAAATAATATCAACATAACAAGACTGTTATATGTGATAGATCTTTTTAACATTTGAAGTTCAAATTATTTTTGGATTTCATTTTGTTAGGTTCTTTCTTTATCATGAAGGTGGGACATAAGCATACAACCTAACTGGTGTTAAAATGTCACTGTAGTCTATGAATACCTACACCAATAGGTGTGTCACATGTACGTAGCCAACCCCAATGTTACAAGAATATTATACTTTTAAATTAATATATTTTATCTAATGTTCAATTTATATAATATATCTTATCTATTATTATTAATTTATGAAAAAGTTATCCCTTAACCAAAAATCCAATAAATAGTAATTTTTATTTAGTGATCACTTTCATGATATATTATGGACTTTATTTCATAAATTCACCTCAATTTGTCAATCGACAATATAAAAATATATAAATTGAGAATTACCCCTTTTTTGATATTTGTAATGAAGTTGTGTAGTTTATAATACATGTGTACATATAAAAAATATTATGGATATAATAATTATAGTCCATAATTTATTGAACTATAGAAAATGTGATTTTAAAATTATTTTTAATAAATATATTTTTTTAATAATAATTGATGACTTTTATTTTGTTTTGCTATATTGCATTTTATTTTCATAGTTTTTTATATGAATATGACTTTTTTTATATCTATGTGTTAAGATTTATAATATTTTTATATTTAGTTTGGCAACAATTTTAACTGAAAGGGTTTCTGTATTAATTTCAATAAAACTTGGTTAAATTTGTTGAAACTGTTACGGAAACACAGTCTAAATGAAATTTTATAATAAATTTATTTTTATTTGTACTACTATTGCATATTGGCAGACTCTGTTGATTGAGTTAGTTATGTTATTCATTTGTTTACATTTTCATTAAATTCTATTGAAATATTATGATAATGATAAGCACACGATAGAATATTGAATACATATAAATATTAGATATAGATCAAGGAAGGACTTGGTATTGTGTCGTACAAGAGGTGAAGAGACTTTCTGAAAATCATCGTGAGTGGCAAGAGCTCCACTGACAAGAGTGCAGCTCTTAAATAGGATAGATAGATATTATTAGAAAAATAATGAATAGTATATTCACAATTTATGAAAGGGTACAAGTATTTTACATTTATACAATATTTTTTATAATATAAATATTACACAATAACAGAAAATATCAAAATAGCACTCCAATACACAGTGTGTCAACTGAATGAGTATTGCTATTGTCTTACTAATGTATTAAAAATGGTACAATATATAAAAACTAGATGATACCTACACATGAAAGATAAGTACTTAAAAAAAATATGAGGAGACTTAATATGACTAATCATTGCCAAAACAAGTAAGTAACTTAGTAACTTCGTCTGTTTGTCTGTATGTTTGTTGCGGCATCACAAATAATTTTCACAAAATTGGATTCGGTTTTCACAGTTGTATTTTTGGAAAACTTAAGATCTGGTATATGTTTAAAAGAGGTCTGTTTAATTGGTTTCCCTACTTCTGAAATCCACGCATATTAAGTAGCGGGCAAAAAAGTAGTTATATAATACGTTAGCATCACAGGCCTCGACCCAATCATAACACCTTGTTTACCTTACATTTATTATTACAGGTAGCTATCGACAATCTATGCATTTCATAATATTCAATTACGAAACATACCTACCCAAGGGTCTAATGTAATTAGCAAAGGACTGCTAAATGCCTTCAGTCATCGTCGTCGAAATCTCTTGTACTAATCCACAGTTTTATATATATTCTTTATTGCACTTGTATGTTACATATAAAATAATGTATTTATAAATGTGAGCAAGGGTGGATTTATCTCTGACAGAGATCTCTTCCAGTCAACCCAGTACAGTAAGAAAGCCGTTTGTTAGCGGGCAGCTGAAGTGCTACAACTATTAATAAATAAACAAATATATAGTTAAATAAAATATATAATAAAATATTACATAAATACATACACTATAAATACATATAATACCTACCTACTTATATAATATATGTTAAAATAAATGAATATACTACTTACATTATAAATTTAATGATTTTAAGATTTGATAGTTCAATTAGAAAAATACAAAATAAAAAAAAAATTACTGAAGGGAAAGAAAATGTGATTTCAACCTTTTCTTGAAAGAGGTAATAGAGGAACTCTCTTGTATGTGGGAAGGGAGTTTGTTCCATAACTGGACTCGAGAAAGAGTTGCTCTTAAAATGTGTCCTACACACAGGTAGTTCGAGCTTCCTGGACTGAACTTGACAGCGTTTAGGACGGACTGGTGGTGGTAATAATTTAAACCGGGAGCTGAGGTACGATGGAGAATTGGGGAAAGAAAGGATGTACATATCACGTCGAAGTCGGATAGGGAACCATTTTAACTGGTTGCGAAAGGCAGACACGTGATCGTATTTACGAAGATTTTATCTATAAAATTGACTGGTAAAATAATAAAAATATAAAGACCAAAACCATAACGTTAATAAATAAAATAAATATAATAAAGTAAGAGTTCTAAGTACCTGTGTGCCTTATGGTGGGAGATAGTGTGAAGATAAGAAATAATCCAATATTATTTAAATATTATTAAAAAATATTATAATTGAGTAAAATATTATCTATTTAATCAATAATGTATATAATATGATCGATTATAAAGGACAATATATTATTGTTTTAAAATACCTAGCTCTCAATTATAATCGATTATTTTGTATAATACATATTTCACTACAAAAAGGCCATTGATAAAGTAAGGTCTTGATAGAATACCCAAAATTTTTATGCTATACGAATCTATGGAGGGTTCGGATTACAGTATATAGGTATATTGAAAGGTATTTTTTGAAATGATTCAATAATTGATGTAATCAAAATTACAAAAAAAAAAAATATTACGTATTTTAAATACATGTGAATTATTACACTTTTTTCAAGTAATCTGTTATGGAACTTTGACGAGTGGTATTAATTGATAAAGAAAATGCTTTATTATGTATATTTATTATTTATATTACAGCACTGCATAGCATGACCAGATCAGCCGTTAACTGCCGACTATTGAACTTAGCTTCCCCATATTGGGGAAGTTTTGCCAGCAGTTGTTACGCTTAATAGGCGAATTGGCAATCGCAGTTAGAGGCTTTGGTGATGTTTATAGAGGAATGCTCATGTCTATCCTTTGGCCATTAAGTTCCCTTAGTCGCCTCTTACGACATCCACGGGAAATAAAGAGGCGATTCATTTTATGCCGGACCACACGGCAATGGCCGGAAACACTATAGATTAACTGATAATGGATTATTTGGTAACTTTAGTTGGTGATGACGGTTACTTTGCGTAAATAATGTAAATATGGGGCAAGTTCGTTTCTTAGTAAATACGATATTTTCACACAAAACGGTTTTTTTTTTTAAATTAGCTCTTATTTAAATATTCTGTACCCCTAGAAGTTCCGCGGGAGAGGTCAATGTCCATTGGCAGTAATATACCCTGTCAGGTCGACCTCCACTCACAGTGGATTACATAGTGATTAATTCCCCCTGGATAACATCATGATTAATTCTTGTTGAATCCGTCACAATGGGCTAACTGACCTGGTTATATCACATATCACCACTCACTGGTGCCCCGCCAGTGTATACCAATAGCGCAGGCGGGATTACCATTCCATTATCATCCACTAAGAACTCTTCGACGTTCTCTCCGTCTTTTGGTTAACAACTTCAATACTCTTAGGTACCTACTTGAGAAATGTTGAAGCTGAACGTGCGTGCACAATTGACTGCGTACAACGCACAATTTGTTATTGTTTACTCGGGCTGCACAACGATTGTACATTCAACAATATACCAACACAACAATCATCCGATAAAACCTTTCCAAACCATTCACGCACAAACTAAATACCTAGAAGATACTAGGCAGGCATTCGCGTGTTGACGCTCGCTCGTGAAACACGTGTAATATCAAAACGTCTTTATTTTTTATTTATAAATTAATTTTGTTTTGTGATAATGGCGCCAGTGTCGAACACAGTGGTCGGAATCGATGACGATCAGAGATTTGCTTTAATGAAGGTATGTACTTCTAAAGATTTATTTTTGACTTTATTTTGTGAAATACTTTTTCGAATTATCTAAGCTAAATGATTTCTATTCAATCCCATCCTTGACACTGCATTTATATACTCGACGGAAGTGATACAACTATTGTTATTTTGAACTTAATATATGTTGCTAATATTTAGATTCTTTTTGTACAAAATGCCGTTTTAATATTTTTTCCTGAATTTTCTTTTATTAGAATGTAGATATATTTATGAAATTATATTATCAATAAACAAGGTATCTGTTAAAGTTAATGAATCAAGATATATGTCAGGGTTTATCTATATAATGGTAATTGAGGATTCTGGCATACCTTTATCTACCTACTTCGTAAGATCCTTGGTGATGTAGCAATTTAATACACTGCTTCATCTTCTGATGGTTGCGAGTACAATCCAAGCGCAATACAAACATTTGTTCCCATTCAAGATTATATCTGTTTAGGTGGTTTCTATGTAGATATAATATAGATATAGAATGTAGTTATTTTTTTTTTTTATAAATATTGAGTCATTATGCTGTATAGGGAAGAACGCTGCCTATCCTAAAGTACAAGATTATCTATTTGGAGAGCAAGGTTTCACCTATGTTTAAAGATGTTTGTTTCATTTACTTTGAAATAAACTGTTCTTATTATAGTGCAATATCTGCTTAATTGTGTTGCTGATAATATTTAGTGCAAAAAAACAGGTAGAAAAATATATTTTATGTTGGCTATTTAACCTGTATATAGCAACTAATGTTCTTATTTACACCAATTTATTTTATTACGAATAAACAGTGTTTTTTTTTAAATGGGTGATAATGGTATGTTAACCCTGTTTGCGCTATCGGTTTACACTGGCGGGGTACCAGTGAGTGGTGATAAGTGAAGATGAAAAGGCTGGTCAATTACCCCATTGTGACGAATTCAATGATAAATTAGTCGGGATAGTTTCCAGGGGGAACCACGTGGAGGTCGACCTGATAGGGCATATTGATAGCAATGGGGACTAACCCTTTCTATAACTAATAATCCCCCCTACACTTTACACATGTATAGTATAGTATTAAATTAAAAATTAATTATATTCTGTCCATGTATATATAAGTATGTTACAACGTACGTACGTACATAGACAACTCATAATGTAATCAGAGTAGGTACTTGGCTACAGTTTTATTAATGCTCTACATGCATTGTCATTAAATGAATGTAAATACGTGAACAAAACCAGTATAAATAAATTCAATTCAATACGAATGACTCACGTTAGCTATTATTCAACAAAATTATAATCTATACCACAAATGAGGCTATGCCAAGTGTTTGAGTATCACTTTCAGTACCACCATTACTATTAATGCCATTGATACTCGTATAATGGTAACACCATCTGATGTCAAGTGTTTATAGACTACGTTCTTAATACACGGAGGCCTGTGACGCCACATCTGAACTAGGGGACGCCAGCGGAGCAAGGTAACGCCCTCTGCTATAAACCACCTTCTAAATACACGAAGGCTATACCCAACCAGGTCGAGGTTCTCCCCGGAAACTATCATGATTAATTCCTGATGAATTCATTATGATGGGCTAACTGACCTGTTTTCATTCTTATCTATCACCCTTCACTGGTGCTCCGCCAGCGTATCCAGTTAGCGCAGGCAGGGTTACCATACCATTTTCACCCATCAAAAATAAAAAATACACGAAGGCTCATGACACTATGTTACATCCAAATTAGGGAGCGCCAGCAGTATTTTTTTATGTTTCTTATCTCATCACTCCTATCTAACTTTTCATTTGAAAACAGAGCTACGTATGTTGATGTATGTGTCTTTGTATGTTCTTACAGATATTAAAAGAATTTACCAAAACGGTATACAACTGACAGTGTAATGAGGTGACAAACGTAAAAAAATACAACTTGAGAATCTTTTTTTGAAGTCGGTTGGAAAAAAGCAAAGGAAAAGAGAGACAAAATAGTATCTAAATCTATTACTTAACGTGTAGAATAATTTCACTTTCTATATTCTACGAGTTATCTTAGAATAAACATTAGTATAAAAACATAGATCATAACACACAGCGTCATCTAGTCTCAAACTGGGAAGAACTCGTTCTATGGGTACTAGACAATTAATAGACATACTATTTTTTTTTTATATATACATATATATTATACAAAGAAAACACCCAAACAATACAAACAGACATATTAAAGGAATACAACAATTGTTTTGTGCGAGGAACGAATCTGCTTGCATCAAAATATCGATAGATAAATCGTCGCTATCGTATATATGAAATAGAACGAAACAGCAACATCCGGCATCTTATTCTTTCACATGCATTTTCTAATAAAAACTTATCTGTAGATAGATTGGTTTGTGTCGTATCTAAGGGACTGGCTTGATTTCGAATTTATTAATTCAAATATATTACGTCTATATCCGTGATTAATTTCCTGTCGATTGCTCCTTTATACCTGCGTATAAAACAAAATTAAGATTGTTTTTATAGGCCGCATTGGATGTTGTTGCAGACCTGTGTTTGAAAACAAATATTTAAATTGTTTATTTATATTAATTCTCAAGATAATGGCAATGTTTGTTCATTTACTCGTGTAAGAGTGACACGGTGATGTCCTTTATTGTCAGGCTTCTAGGACGTCTCCATCGTAGACGAAGGCCTCTGACGTAGCTTACTTGTGTAATGAAAAACCAATCGAGAGACAATAATTATTGTAAATAATTCATTAAACATTTTGATTTAATTTTGTAATGAGCTGATACACTGTTACATTCAATTGCTTTTTTTTTAATGGATGATAATGTAGTGGTAATCTTGCCTGCACTAACGGTATACGCTGGAGGGGCACCAGTGACGGATGATAGGTGAGAATGAAAAGGCAGGTCAGTTAGCACATCGCGATAAATACACGTGGAAATCAGCATATTGGTTTCCAGCAGTGACCACATGAAGGTCGACCTGACAGGGTATGTTGCTAGCAATGAGAATGGTTGTTTGCATTACTAAACAACCCCTTCCCCCCAGGTTAGATCGTTGGGCTCCTTATTGGTTTATTATCCTTATTGGTTGAACACAACGATGACTGTTTCATCCGTCATACTTGTGAACGAGTGCTTCTAGTAGGACTGATAAAAAAACTGTCGTACTTACCTCAGCCCATATAAATGTGTAAATATATATATAAGTATAAAGTGTAAGTACCTTTATATTTAATTTACCATTATACTCATTGTACTACCATTTATAAATATATATTTATGTAAATAAATAACAAGTGGATAGACATTGCAAAAAAAATCATCTACACCACACTTTTCTTCTATTTTTCTCCCCTTTCACTTCGGGTGTCTTGTCACCCGTATCAAAAGTGAGGACGGGACACCTAGTTTTATGAAGTGTATCAAATTAAAAAAGTAGAGCCTAGTCTTTTTAAGAATATTGTAAGAGACTGTAGTTTTTTTTCTATTTGAAGTATGTCATTCATTTATTCCATTTGAATTTTTATCGTAAACTCAATTCTTATTTGAAAAAGTCAACAGTTGAGTTTGCCTGTTCTTCTTAATTGAAATTACATTTTGAATTGGGCGGTAGAATTAAAAAAATTAAATTAAAAAATTAAGTTAAGAAAAAAAATTTACTTTATTAACCAAACATGAAATTAATGAATTATTTTTTTAAACCGGACCGAATAAGATCTATTACTGCTATAGACACCAACTTGGTATTAGTCACGTGACATCATGTAACATACCGCCAAAATAACATTCAATCAATAACCACATTTTTCTTATTAATCCGGTTGCGTCCGTATATTATAATAACAATCTAGTTTTTTAATTAATTGATTTAATGGTACGAATTAATAGGCATAATGGTATAAACGAAGCTATCGTTTAAATACATTAACAGCACCAGTAATGTTTATTATTAAATTCATTATTTATTTCATAACAATATGCATTTTTTTTATACAACTTAGAATGGCAAACAAGCTGACGGCCCACCTGATGGAAAGTGGTAACCGTCGCCTATACATATGAGCAGTACCATGGACATAATAGAGTATACTGTTTCGCCCATAATGCCTCCCATGCGTTGCCATTCCTGAGGAGGCAGGTTTTATTTCTCTGTACCCTGTAAAATTCACTGCCATATCCCACCCTTGAAACCGAAACAACCATGCAAACAACTGCTTCACAGTAGAAACACGAATGAGACAGAGGTGCTCAAGCAAACAACTTTTGTACAGTCTCCCTCAGGTAAATGCATTGTGTCGAAAACATTAAATATCTAGCTATGCATTAGACAATGATTAATAAATGTTGAATTCTTGAATAACAATATGAATAATAACTAACAGCTCTCCGTACCTAAACTGCTAGTCGTCTCCTTTAGATATGAAAAACAAACGGGTCGGTGAATACAATGAATTTTATTGTCATCATCATCAGTTTTTAACTATCGACTACTGGCTTTGATGATGTTTTAATGGGGACACTGTTGCCCATCCCTCTAGCATTAAGTTCCCTTAGTCATCTCTTACAACACCCACGGGAAAGGAAGGGGTGGCCCATTCTATATTGTCTAATTACAATTTTGTTTTTGGGGGGAAAGGCATTGTTAGTAATGGAGACTGAGAATCCTATTGCTAGCAATATACCCAACCAAGTTGACCTCCTCGCGTTTCTCCCTGGAAACTATCATGGTTAATTCCTGATGAATTCATCATGATGGGCTAACTGACCTGTTTTCATTCCCATCTATCACCCTTCACTGGTGCTCCGCCAACGTATCCCGTTAGCGCAGGCTGGGTTACCATACCATTTTCAAACATAAAAAAAAAAATTACAAATTTTGAGGGGAAGCGATAGTTAAGTCTAATAGCTCCATTGCTGGCAATATCAGGTTAATCTCCACACGTACCCCTGGAAACCATCATGGTTAATTCTTGTCGAATTCATCATGGTGGGCCAACTGATCTGCATTCATTCTCACCTATCATTTTCCACTGGTGCCTCGTCGGTGTGTACCGGTGACGCGGGCGGGGTTGCCATTCCATTTTAACTCATTAAAAAAAAAAATTTAATAAATCATAAAAGACATCAGTAAACTATACACACAATTTTATGTATATGAAAAAGTTTATGGCGATTGATTAGGAGAAAGAGGTAACAAACAACTTCATTTTCAAATTTACAATATTAATAAGTGTCTTAAATTAATGTTTAATTTTCTTTTTGTGTTATTGTTAGTAAATTCTAATCTTAATACGCACGTAGCTTTGATGTCTGCCTAACCTCGCTGCCTTAACAGTGACGCTGTCATGACATTATTTTTTTTTAGAGTTATGTCAATGACTGAAGACATATATTAAACAATAAAGACTAAGTTATAAAGTTCCTTTAAAATTAGAAATTATAAAGTTTCTTTAAGATTTTCAAATGAAAAACATTTGATAATCATCATATAAATAAACCCTTAAAAATGTATAGAAAGCTTTATATTTATTCCATGTTTTAAAATTAACAGGCAGGTAGAAATTAACAACATGTTTTTATACATTTGAATCTTTATCTTAAAATAAAAAATGCCAATATTAATGAGAAAGAAGGCTTACTTATACAAAATAGACATTTCTATGTCTATATATTTTGTAATGATTTTTAAAATTGCCTATTGCGCAGTATTAAATTGTACGTAGCTAGTGTAAAAACCAATAATCATAGAATCACAAATAACATCTATAGCTGATTAAAAATATTCGCATACCTACAATAAAATATAATACCTATACTATTTAAGTGTCGATTAGACTGTGATTGTAGTTACATATAGTACTTCAGTATTTTATAATAACGTACAAGTCTTTTATCATGATGATGTAATTATCATATGATATATATATATATATACCAATATACCAATTTTAATTTGTAAATTTTTTCAGTAGCCTATCTTTTGTTTTGTTGTAAATTAGTGGATCATGTTTAAAACTGTGAAAATGGAGACAGGAAAATACACACAATATTTTCATAATTCACAAGTGCAAAAGTAAGCAAGTAAGCTTATAATTTTACTAATTGGTAGATAGATACACACTAACTATCATACAAAGTAACCTGCCAATTCGATTTTTAATGGAAAGCTTTTGTTATAAAATTGAAATCATTATTGAAGCATAGATACTGATCATCCTAATTCTAGGATTTCGTCCAACCATATTCTGTTATATTTTACACCATTACATTCTCATTTAACGTTCATCATTAGAAAAAAGCAAGTAATAAAATAAATAATTAATACAAATTACTATCAGTGGACAAATTTCTCAACCATTTTTTTCGAATGTCATTACGACTGATTCCCAAATGGAGGGTTACAGATTTTAAAATATTTTCAAATGACTTATTTTTATTCTGTGTCATTTCATTCATAAGCTGTGACCACAACTTCGTCTAGATTGTAATCGAACATAACTTAATTCTAAAAACGTAATGTAACTTAAACCACGAGATAATTTCGTAAATTTGTTTATCATACTTCTCAAACATTGTACTTGATTGTAAAAAATGTAACTTAAACCACGAGATAATTTCGTAAATTTGTTTATCATACTTCTCAAACATTGTACTTGATTGTAAAAGATTTACTCGATTGATTGATATAAAATAAATTAAATATTATAAATAATTGATTGGTGTAAAATAAATAGAATCTGTATATTCATGACTTATTAGTCTGATTACTGTTTTTTTTTTATGGCATGATAAATAAACCAATAAAGACCAACTTATCTGTTTCATTACCTATCATCTTTCATTGGTGTCACGCCAGCGTATAACTATAGCGCAGGCGTTACCATTTCATCCTCACTTATTAAAAAATCCATTTGTTTAAATCCCTTTCTTGATCAATTATATATTTATATAAACGACAAGATAAATAAAAAATGCGTATGTACACAGTTAGCAATAAAATTCTATTCTATTCTATTCTATTCTGAAGTTTTATTATATGTCCCCGTACCTAGTAGCTCAACTGCCTTCAAATCGGGGGGAAAGGGATTGTTAGTAATGGAGACTGAGAATCCCATTGCTAGCAATATACCTAACCAGGTCGACCTCCTCGTGGTTCCCCTTGGAAATTATCATGGTTAATTTCTGATGAATTCATCATGATGGGCTAACTGGCCTGTTTTCATTCTCATCTATCACCCTTCACTGGTGCTCCGCCAGCGTATCCCGTTAGCGCGGGCGGGGTTACCATACCATTTTCACCCATAAAAAAAAAACTGCCTTCAAATCCAGTAAGCAAAACTTTTTGGCGGGAAAAATACGAGTACCTAATACTTGACGTTTATGCAACAGGTGTCATTAAAGTCATAAGAAGGAGATTTAGAATACGAGTACATTGTTAATCCCCTTAAATAATATTCGCGAGCAAAACTTACTGCAAAGATAGACTTTGACCCTTATTACCTGATATTAGAGTTATCATTTGCATCGATAAGATCTATAGATAATAATTGTAAGTAACGTATTAATACATAAGTATAAACAACATTTTTGACATCTTTTAGATTTTTTCTTGGAAACAAAACAATTAATACAGTGCCCTGGATGAATGTGATATACATACCTACTTATATAGTAGTGCCAAACTAAGACAGTCTACATATGTATGTACAACAATAATCTCTATACTGAGGCACCCATCAGCTTCTATTATCAATATTTATTTATTTTCATACCTATCTACATATTATTATCAATTTATAGGCAATAAATACTTCTGACTTCTTCGTGTATCCCGGCATGGAATAGGCCACCCCTTCGTCGTAAGAGGCGACTAAAAGAAGACGAGGGATGGGCACCAGCATCCTTTTTAAAACATCTCCAAAGTCTAACAAATGTGGCAACTATTGGCAAAATCTCCCAAAGAGGAGACTTACAAATTCACTTTCCCATTTATAATATTAAATAAGAGGGGGGAAGGGATCGTTAGTAAAGCGAGCTACCAGTCCCATTGCTAGCAATATACCCTGTCAGGTCGACCTCCACGCGGTTGCCCCTGGAAACCATTGTGCTGAGTTCCATGTGTATTCATAACGATTGGCTGACTGACCTGCCTTTTTTCATTATTCACCTATCACCCCTCACTGGTGCCCCGCTAGCGTATACCGATAGCGCAGGCAGGGTTACCATTCCATTAATCATCCATAAAATAAAGACATCTGTTGAGGTCTTGAGCAATTATTTAATTACAAAGGTCATACATTAATATTAAATACATTATAACTTACGATTATGTAAAATTACAATCCGATTCCAAGCTGTCGAAAATTGTTACCGTACGTCAATTTTAAATTGCGTCACGATATTTTATGTATTCTTGCACCATAGAATATTAACACCATAAGAATATGGAATGAACCTAATACTATGTACAGCGTGCGTACTGTGTACAGCTTTATGTCTCTCATATACCATACACATACACCATACACCTATACTTGTGTAGATGTCTAAATTACAAAAAATAATTATTTTCACAAAAAAAAAACATTTATTAAACTAATTAAATAATAATTTACAAACATTGTAAGTACATACCATTGTACATAAGGAATGTATTCTACGTCGTCCATGGTATTGTACATGTCTAAGTGATGTTTACCACTTTCTATGAGGAGGGCCGTCAGCTTGTTTACCGTCTTAAGTTGCAGAAAAATATGCTCAGTTTATCTATCTAATGTAATAAAATTGTAACTCAACTATTGTTTTGGTGTACCTCTTGACTTTCTATATTAAACTTAATAAAACTTCTGCATTTCCATTAATATATTTATTTACTTTTATCTTTCTTTTTTTATACCACTGAGGTAGCAAACAAGCATACGGCCCACCTGATGGTAAGCGGTTACCGTAGCCTATGAACGCCTGCAATACCAGAGGTATTACGCGCGCGTTGCCGATCCTGAAGAAACCTCTTACCCCCCTTTTAAAGAACCCCATGCTGTAGTCTCTTGGGAAAACCATGGCTCATTCCATAACTTGAGTATTCGTGGGAAAAAACATCTCTGAAACCGCGTTGTATGCGACCAATTAGGCTGTAGGGTATGAGGATGAACTCCCTGCCGATGGCGAGCCGTACGATGATAGAAAGTGGCCGTAGGCTTCATATTGAATAATTCCTCTGAGCACAATCCTGTATAATCAACAACTCTTTCTTGTAGTACGTTTTCTAATCATGGACAAGACTCTTACCACAGATAATACAACATCCATAAACTATTATATTTGTACATGGAAGACATTTAGAAAAATCGATATAAGGAACTTTCATAAGAGCAATACAAGCTAAAACAATAATCTCAATTTAGTGGTTTTTAAATTTAACTTAGAATGGCAAACAAGCTGACAGCTCGCCTGATGGAAAGTGGTAATCGTTGCCTAGTGCTGTAGTTATTGCGTGTTGTTAGAACAAACATACAGATAAACAGACAGACAGACAAATTAACACCCCTCATTTCAATTATATTAGTAAAATAACAATATAACTATATAATATAATCTTAAATTGTATAGATAGAGTGTCTCCATAGAAATGCTTCGAGCAAAGGGGGTCAACTTTTTCATACAATTTTGCATGATAAATAGTTATGAGTCATTCCTTTATAACTTCTATATTTATTTTGTCTTATAAATTTTGTATATTTTTAATGCGTAAACACTCATTTTATTTATTAAATAACACGTCAAGATACATTTTATACGTAATTGATTAATAAAACGAGTAAGCTAATAGTCAAATTAGCTGACTCGTTTCTCGACTCGCTGACAGGTCCACAAAAAGTTGACACGTTTTTGAGGCTCGATGCTCTATCTATATAATCTAAGAATATAACATATATGTATAATAAGAAAACAGTAGTCTTCTCTGTTCCAAATACATATACTAAATTTGGCTATTTGGCTGACGATTGGCTGAGCTGAAATGTAACAAACAAATTTTCTATTTTGATTCATACTGCATCCAGGTACAACTAAATATTTATTGCATTGCTCTGGAAATTGTATAAATGTGCTACTATTTTATAAGAGAAACTTCACATGTGACTTGGATGTGTGCATCGTTTTAGATATATACAAGTGTGTATGTAGAAATCATTTTTTTCTTAATGGATGATAATGGAATGGTGGCCCCGCTTGCGCTATTGGTATACGCTGGCGGGGCACCAGTGAGGGATGATAGATGAGGGTGAAGCAGGTCAGTTAACCTATCGTGACAAATTCAACAATAAACCAATCATGATGGTTTCCAGGGGAACCGCGAGGAGGTTGACCTGATAGGGTTTATTGCTAGCAATGGGGTTGCTAATCCCCATTACTAACAATCCCTTCCCCCCTGTAGAAATAATTCTGCGTCCATGTTTCTATTCTATGACACTAATTACGTTCTTAGAGTGAAAGTAACTCCATCTTTGTTCTTATGGTTGTAAGGCTGAACAAATACTGATGAAATTTCGTAATATCATCATTTTTGCCGTTAATTGTCCACTGCTAAACAATATATATATATATATATATATATATATATATATATATATATATATATATATATATATATATATATATATATATATATATATATATATTTATACTTATGCTGGTTTCGTATCAATTTTGCTGCCGCCATTTTTGTTTGTGGAGCAAAATAGATTATATATATATGTATATGTATATGTATATATATATATATATATATATATATATATATATATATATATATATATATATATATATATATTAGTGGAGCAAGATAGATTGCTTTCCACGTTCTATATTGAAATACATTCAATCTGTATACGAGAAGACATCTTGTCATGTTTATGGTAGGTGTTTTTTATTACGGTTTTAGCCGCTGTTTTTTGCGCAGCAAAATATACTATTTGCAAGATGATACATTAACCTAATCTCTATGAAAGTATACAAGATATGACGACGCGTAGATACAACAAGCATCCAATCACTATACATTACGCTATGCATGCAACTCACAGCTCATACTTTCGAAACTTTCTATCGTCATTCAATTTACGTAGCATATTATTAGGAACTAAATAAGTACGGTTAAGTATTTCTATTACTAGTATTTACCAGAGGGAGACTTTGTACAAAAGTTGTTTACTTAAGCACCTTTGTCACATTTGTGTTTCTACTGTAAAGCGGTTTTGTTTGCATGGCTGTGTTTCGGTTTGAAGGGTGGGATATGGCAGTGAATTTACAGGGTACAGAGGTATAGGTATATCATAGTCCTCAGGAATGGCAACGCAAGGGAGGTATCATGGCTGAAACAGTATACTTTGTTATGTCCATGGTACTGCTCATGTCTATAGGCGACGGTTACCATTTTACATCAGGTGGGCCGTCAGCTTGTTTGCCATTCTAAGTTGCATTATAATAAATAATAGTTTCTATTATTATTCTTCTATTAGAAGTATCTGTATAGATTTTATATAAAAAAATCCATTTACAAATCGAAATGTGCTTTAATGACATTTTTTTTATACAACAAAGGTTGCAAACAAGCATATAATCCGTCTGATGATAAACGGTTCCTGTAGCCTATGGACGTTTGCAACAGTAATGCTGTCACGTGCGCGTTGCTAACTCTGAAGGAATCTTAACATACCTTTTTTAAAGAGCCCAATACTGTAATCTCTATTGTATTCTAATATGTCTATTTAAGTCATATGTAGATATCGAAATATCTATAATTCTAATATTATTACGTAAAACGCGTACGTAACCTGATTTAGATTTTCTCACAAACCACAATTTCTCAGCTGTTATGCTGTCGTTAGAGAGCATAAAATCAATCGAGTCATTATTACTATTTGATATAGCCATTACTTCATCGGCGTTTTAGTTGCTCGCAATAATTTGTGGTAATCTGAATTCTATTTGAAAGTCCAATTTCGTTTTTTTTTCGACAAAGTTACAAAAGTAAGTTGCCCAAGATCGATCGTAAAATAAGGGCCATTCGAGGTTATGCTTCGTAGACCTTTAGGGACACGGTAAGATTTGTTCGGATAAAATAATAATTATAGTAAAATATCTATGTTATCTGTGACTAGCTTTTTGATCGCCGCTTTGTGCGTGTTGAATTCAGAAATAAAAAATAAATGACTAGACCACGTCTAAATGGTGAATCAATATAAAATATAGTTATACCAGATTTTTATTTACACTTGTGAAAACCGCATCTAATTTGGTGCAGTAGTTTTTGCTTGATACCAGAACAAACATCTAATAACAAAATTTCTAAAAAATATTGTTTTGCCATTAAAAATTATTTGTCTTATTAAAATCCTTCATACATAGGTATATATATATATATTTTTAAATAACTCCCATTTAGAAACATCGCCTTACTATAATTTTATTATAACCATTAATTATCTGTGATAAGTAGATACAATAGAATTTTAGTTTAATTGACTAATAACTGAGCTAAAGCTTAATGAAGTCAAAAACCTCTATTTAATAATAATTCAGTATAATTTGTTTATTGTGTTTGCGAACCTAGGCGGTTTATCAATTAAAAACATTAATAATATATTAAATAGCTTAATCAATTAAAATTATTAAAAAATAAATGCTAAGCGGAAATAAACAATAGTTTTTGTTATGTATTGAATTTATACAGAACTAATAAAGTAAGAACTTTAATGGATACTCATTAAAGTAAGAATTTTAAAAAATATTCATTAAAGTAAAAATTTTAATGTATACTCAACAAAGTAAAAATTCTAATGAATACTCAATAAAGTAAGTATTTTTTTAATGTATTTTTTTTTTATACAACAAAATAAATGGAAAGTGGTAACCGTCGCCTATAGACATGAGCAGTACCATGGACATAAATGTATACTTAATAAAGTAAGAATTTTAATGTATTTTTTTATACAACTTAAAATAGCAAATAAGCTAACGGCCCACCTGATGGAAAGTGGTAACCGTCGCCTATAGATGGAAAGTAGAATTTTAATGTATTTTTTTATACAACTTAAAATAGCGTCGCCTATAGACATGAACAGTACCATGGACATAAATGTATACTCAATAAAGTAAGAATTTTAATGTATTTTTTTATACAACTTAAAATGGCAAATAAGCTAACGGCCCACCTGATGGAAAGTAGTAACCGTCGCCTATTGACATGAGCAGTACCATGCAAATAACGACATAAATGTATACTCTAAAATAGCAAATAAGCTAACGGCCCACCAAATAAGCTAACGGCCCACCTGATGGAAAGTAGTAACCGTCGCCTATAGACATGAGCAGTACCATGGACATAAATGTATACTCAATAAAGTAAGTATTTTAATGAATACACAATAAGGTAAGAATTTTAATGATTGCTTATTAAAGTACTTACTTTATGCAAAAAGAACCCTTTAAGATTAATTTCACAGACTACGTTTGGAGCACGAGTCTAAACACGCGGAAAAACATCATTTAATATTGCATATAAAAAGATGGCTGATGATGGATGACGAGGGAAGGGCAGCAGCGTCCCTCTTAGAATTTCTCTAAAGCCCAACTGTGGTTACCTCAGCTTACCAAGCGTGGCAACTACTGGCAAAACCCCCATGAGACAAACTTATGTTTAGCAGCGGATAGTTCAAAGATGATTATATAAAAATACATTATCTATTGATTCGACAGTAACGAAAAAATACCTAATTTTACTAATATAACAAAATTGTAATTAAACAACCTCTTTCTATAAGGTGTGATGATGAGAATTTATTTTATATATTTATATGTTGATACGTTATTAGGTCAAGAGTATGAAGTAATGTATGATTTGGCCGTTTTATTCATCATCGCTACCGTTGAGAAATGCATTGAGCGAGGTCATGGCGCTACCACTAGCATCTTTAATCGTTGTGTAAAACGTCGTATTTTGAATGTGGCATACAAATTTGTTGATGTTGGTTGTTTTTGGTTGGTTTACTTTTTTTTTTATATGTATCGCAATATAATGTGTTCACCAATGATTCTTTTCGGTTTTTAATTCCATATATCTTCATAAAAATAAAAAAGAAAACACATATAGATTGTATCCAATAAACATAAAAAAAAAATATTAAAAAATAATCGTCAACATCATCATATCGGCCTTTAACTGTTCACTGTTGAATATAAGCCTTCCCTTGGGGGGTTTTACCAGTAGTTGCCACGCTTGGCAGGCGGATTGGCAACCGCAATTAGGCCTTAGAAATGTGTTACGAGGGACGCTGCTGCCCATCCGTCACCTTCTTTAAATCGCCTCTTACGACACCCATGGAAAAGAAAGGGGTGGCTTATTCTATGCCGGGACCACACGACCAATAAAAAAAATAACTACATCAAATAGTTAAATACTGTAAATTAAGTATATACATCACAGAGAAATTCACCTATTTGTTCTTATTACAATTATATTGTTTAGCCTTGAAAGATTAATGTTATCCGTAAGTAGGTAAATAATATTGTTTCTTGTAGCATATATTTGCATATTTAAATGTAATGTTTATGCAACTATTGAAATATCAGAACAATAATCACATTTATATATTTAGTTCAAGATAAATATAGCGCTGTTATCAGTGCATCGCACTTGCTTATGTATATATAATAAGCTAATATAAGGCTAATGTAGTAAGCTAAGCTAATGTAGGTAACATTTATGTAATTAAACAGAAATATTTGTTATTCATTAACAAATTAACTAGATATTAATGTATTAAACGGTATTACTGGGTGACCACTCAATTCGATCGATTTTTTTTTTCTTTTTATGTTAAATCGTGTCTAATTAATTTTGTAATGGACTTTATTATTTTATTTTTTTATTGTTGACAAGTATTCGACGTATTTCATATTTTTGTATTTTTATAATATTACGAATTGTTTTAATGACTCATTTAATTAACAAATGTTAACATTAAATATACTTTTTAGGTTTTATATTTTGTATGCCTAATTATGACGAAATATGAGGACTTAAACCTATTATTAACATTTAACACTTACCATGTTTCTTGTAAATAAATTAATTGATTAATTAATTTTGTATTTTTTTATGAAACAAAATATTATTTTAATATATTATGACACTGCTGTTCACCTCTCAACCATTAAGTTTTTTTAATCGCCTCATACGACACCCACGGGAAAGGAAGCGTTGACCCATTCTATACCGGGACCACTATTTTAAATAGAATTTATTTATTTTTAATTCGTTAGCAGACACGTTATTATTATGAATTACAATCTTTTACACGTACAAAAAACGGCAAAGTTTAAAAAAAATTGAGGTCAAGGTTAACTGCTTTACTACTCAGCAGGTAAATGTACAAATACGAGTACATTGCAACTAAAATCAAAATAAATACAAAAATATATACCTAAATAAACTTGCAGTGGAATTTTGAAATAAAAAGCGAAGTGACCTTCATTATCATCCAAATCCAGAGGACTGATTAAGGACTTATTATATTACATATAAATTTAGTATTTATTATAAGTATAATTTTTTTTATTTAATTTTTTTTGCACAGTTATATAATTATAGTTTATATTTATTGTATACAAAATTTACAATACTATAATTTATATAAAATAAAGATGTACAACAGGCGAGCTTAACTCTGTAAGAGTTCTCTTCCAGCAAACCCTGAGTGGAAAGGTGCATTAATTACCAGTGGGCAGTGTGCGTACAATATTTAATACATAACTATTTCATACATAACACAAATAATACAATATAAAGTTAATTAATTAATTATCTATCCGTTATAAATTATATATTAAATTGCGAATACCCTATTAATGTATAATATTAAAATTTATGAAGCATGGTACATTATGTTATTTAGTATTTACACTGTATTATGAATGCTAAGAGGTGAAATTAAAAATCCGTGTATTTTATAGTAACAAATGAAATATGTAGGTATTACATACAATACAATACATGACTAGCAATATATCCAATCAGGTCGACCTCCTCGCGCTTCCCCCTGGAAACTATCATGGTTAATTCCTGATGAATTCATCATGACTAACATGGCTAACTGGTCTGTTTTCATTCTCATCTATCACCCTTCACTGGTGCTCCGCCAGCGTATCCCGTTAGCGCAGGCGGGGTTACCATACCATATTCACCTATCAAAAAAAAAAAAAAAATACATGACTAAACAATAAAGTTATCAGACGTATGACTACTATGGTACTTAATACAATGAATGGCGTAATATGGAAAAAAAATTGACGTACAACAGTGAATTATATTGCTCCACAGGTGAAGGCGAAGGCTGATATCTCATCAGAGGAATTAATTATTCTATCGACAATAATGTTGATAAAAATAAAAATGAAAGATAATCAGCGCTTAACAGTGATTCTTGAAGATAATTATATTATACATTAAAAAAAAAAATTAACAAAAAAATTACGTACAGCTACAGCATACATAGGTGTTTTACATTGTCAAATCATTTGAAAAAGGATGGTGTGATTAAAACAATAAGAAGAAACGAGACAACCAGTGTTTATCATTTACACGGAAGTACGAATATACAAATGTTATAGTGGTGTTTATTAACATTAACTTAAGGATTCATTTTCGTCATGTTTTTAACGTAGGCATCCACCTTCTTTTACTTTAAGCGAACTTTAATTCAATTTCTTTCTTTTTTTTTTGCCGTGTGTCAGCCAGGCATAACCTTGTGGTTCCATAACCGTGTGTTACGAAGCGAGGAATCTCTTCCTTCCGTAGAGATTAAATAATCGCAAACAAGATTTGTGTAATCGAACAAAATTGGAGTATTAAAATTGAAGATAAATATTTTAATAGCCTTAAAGTTTAAACATTTGTCTGCAAAAGGCGACTCCGATCCTAAGCTTAATTTTATTAAAAATATTTATTATTTAAGCGGCGAAATTAAATGAATAATCTATTTTACTGTGCAACAAGCAGTTTTTTTTTTTCGCAAAGTAAAGCGGTACCTTCAAGAATTAATATGAGTTTAATTCGGAAATCTTTACTAATATTATAAATGTGAAAGTGAGTTTGTTTGTTTGTTAGCTTATAGCGGCTTATACGGTTTAACCAATTACAATTAAATTTGATAACTCACGGTCAGTAAACATATTATATCACGCGAACAAAGTCGCGATTTTACTCGCTAGTAAAAGATATCATTTACAAAAAGAACTGAAATCATTAGCCAGAACTAACGTCGTAATCGACGTCATATAGTCACAAAAATTAAGATTATTTGAAAACATCTTTAAAAATTTAAAAAAGTTTAAAGTAAGTATATATATTTATATTTATGTATGTATTTGGATGTATGTGTTTATTTATGTATGTGTATGTATATATATGTATGTACTATGCTGTCACAGATATTATTTTTTACAGATCTATTTCTTTTAACGCGCCACCTACCTATTTATGCTTTAATTCCTTCTTCCCAAAGGTTGTTTGGAAGAGATTGCTTAGCAATAAGACCGCTTTTGTACTACACTATACGTATTGAAAATTGTTCAACCAATCCTGTTATGATGGTGCAATAAAGTGTTAAATAAATAAGTCGTTTAAAAATTAACAACTACCACGAATTGTCATGCTGCGTATAGCGGCCAAGCTTATGACTCATTGTAATGCGCGGGAGTGAGTGAGCCGCGTAATTACAATATGTTATGGTTCTGCATCTTCATAGTTAAAAACTAAACCTTTTTGGAATCACTTTGTATTCCGCCTGTTAGTTCATCACGATCCTTTTTTGTGCAGATCAGCTAAGGTGTCAAGCTGATTTTTATATGTAGCGGGTACTAAAGAAAGAATTAAGGTTATGAAACATTAAACACACCTATATAGATACCTACCAATTCCCATAGTGACAAGAACGTGATCAGATTTATACGTTATATATTTTAATCACAGATTATTGACGGTCTCTATGGCGCTGATTTGCGTAAAATAATTTTCGGGTATGATTCTTGATCGGCCCAATATTGGATTAAGCTTAAATCACTAGGTTTGGGATACAGCTAGTAATCTATACTTATCTATGCGGAAAAATTACACACTGTCGATACAGTTTTATTTTCGGTCGTACAAAATCTTGTAATTTGGCATTTATAAGTATATTGATAATTTTTGCTGTATGTACCTACATAGAACGGACCATTCCTTCCTATTCCGTTGGTGCCGTAAGAAGCGACTAAGGGAATTAAATGATCGAGGGATGGGCAGCAGCGCTCTTCTTGAAACATCACCAAAGGCTTACTAAAGGCTTGCCAACTCGCCTGCCAAGCGTAGCAACTGATGACAAAATCCTAAGGAGGAGGCCTATGCCCAGCAGTGCAGTTAATGGCTGTTATGATAATACTAGTAGATTTTATAGTAAAATCGTACGAAACCCTCGGAGCGCGAATTCACCAGTACATGTCCTAGTTTTTCCATAATCTTAATGTATGTCAATAAGTCATCAGTTTATCAGTGTCAGTGTCGGAATGGAAGGTTTATTTACAACATTGTAGCATCACTACATTTTAGTTTTGAACATTAATTGGATTTGACCAAATCGCAATGGTATGATATATTGGAATAAGGTCTAACATAGTGTAACAGTATAGACGTAACACAGTAATTATTTGTACAATAATTAGCACTGTAAATACGTAATGTCAATGTCAAATCGCATTATTGCAGTTCATGTTAATAATTACCTACGTAATGAGCGCAAGCTGCAAGAACATAGGTATTTATTAATTAATTTATAATCTGATTACAATATTGTTGTAACTACATGTAATAGGTGGGTATAGATTTAAATTATTTAGCTTATAATCCAAAAATATAATATTGCTATATAAAGATTAGACATTGTAGAGAAGAACTATTTAATCGTGCTTTTTTTTATAATATATACACAAAATAGTAAAAGCAAAGCGCCGTGTGGTACGTCGCTTTTTGTAAATGGGATCATGGGTTATTCTTACTCAGGCCATCTTTTTCGAAAATAAACTTTAAAATACTTCAGTTGTCAGAATCAAGTAATTTTATATTATTCTGGACTGTTTTCTCTCAGATGTTCATTGTCTGTACGCAAAGAATACTAGCTTAAGTTAAGGACTAAGCAGTTGATGGAATTATGTGATTCTTATTATTTTTAAACCGACAGGTTTATGTAATTATTACACAACAAGAAAACCTTGACTTTCCTTCATATGGCTCGCAATTCCTTTCAGGGTCCATTCCTGCACTAAAATTGATCTGATTCATATCGCCTTGTATTCGAAAAAGGTTACTTGGTATTATTAATATTGTAAATATTTAGTTAAAGGATAAATTATAATAATATTCGTGCATGCATGAAACAAGTTATAATTACAAATCCAAGTTTAAACTACTATTTTATTATTAAATTATTTTAATTGAATTTATCTCAAATCATGATAATTATTGCTTCAGTTTAATTTTCTCCGTAGCAAGAGCCAATTTGCGAATGTTACAGAGGCAGCCAGCAGACGCTTCTTGTAATATTGGGTCTTTAGATCCGATTGTTTCCAACAGGAAATGTACTACCCCAGCCTGTAAAATATGACAAATTATAAATTACTTTTTTACATAAGAACGTTTTAATAAATGTATGAGAACAAACGAGTGATTGGGATTCTGTACTTCTGCAAACACAAAATTTTATTACCATGACGTAATGAGTATATAATACAGTTTCGGCATTTATTGCTTATACGTAAGTAAGCATTATTACTGTAAGAATAATATTTAAGAAATAATTGCTACTATATTGTAAAGACGCAATACTCGACATTTGCTCATTTCGCTGAGCATATTAAAATTTATCGCCAAATCCAAATTCACGAATTAAGGCTTATAAATCAGAGTAGTTTCACTAAATTATATTTTTTATATTTAATCTATTGATAATTGATATATGATTAAATAAAATATTGAATAATTATAATCAAAATATTTACCGCGTGCATTGTAACACAGTTTATAGAGTAGAAAGAGAGATGGTATAGAGCCAATGCAGTTGCTCTGTGCACGCTGGGATCACGAGATGTCATATAATTGACCAAGGGAGTAATGGCTCCACGTTTACCAAACTCTTGACGATTCTGTGCCCAATCGCAACAATAAGCAATTGCTACGCCCAGATTAGCTCGAAGATGGTCGTCTGTTGTACTAACTGCAATCAAAATTGTACGTTAAATAACTTAATATTATGAATAAAGATGCAATCGATATTATAACTTATAGATACTCGCCAAGTTTCGATAGCTTTCCAACAACGCCATGATCAGATATAACAGCTAAATTCTCATGATCCTTAGCAATTGTTGCTATAGCAGCGCAAATGGCGGACAAAACGTTATGATCATCAGAATCTAATAAATCAACAGTCAATTCTAAAGCACCGACAAAAGATCTGACCATCTCGCCTGAGTCTGCCGCATTCTGAACACAAGGACTTAATGCTAATGCAGCGTTAGTTTGAACTTTTTTAGAATCGTTTTTCAATAACGACCATATGAGTCTAACGCCATCTAATTCGTCAATTTCGGTCATACAGTTCTGTTCCTTGGCGCATTCCATTAATACCAATGGCACATTCTCCAAAAGAGGTTTATGTGTATTGTTCAAATGGTGAACTGAAAAAATCATAGAAGTGAATGTTGCAAAACTTACAAATAAATCAATAGTATTTTAAATTATATATATAGAAGCTTCATAAACTCTGTACTTACTTAGCATAGGAATACCACCTGCACTTCTAATTTTATCTCTATTAGGAGGATATTTAGCGCATTCCGCTAAAGCTCCAGCTACATTAGTTAAGACTCCGTCATTTTCGTCATCCAATAATTTAACCAATATAGGAACTGCACCAAGCTGATCTAATTTCTTAACGCTAGCATCGCTGTTAGCACATTTCCATAACGCACCAGTTACGGCTGCCATCAGTGGTTTGTTAGCTCTGTTAGTACCATCTTGAGCAGCTTCTACCAGTAGCTCTAGTCCTCCAGCTTCACGAATCATGTCTCTTGTTATAGAATCACTTGCGCATTTATATATGGCTAAACTACAATACGTCTGTGAAAATATGTAATGAAGTGCTACGTTATAGTTTATCTGTTTATTTTGAATTATCACAATGCTGATAAAATATTAGCATACCTTCAGATCCTTATCTTCGTTAGCCAAATGTTTTATTAAATCATTGACCATTTTCTCAGTTTGTATAGCTAACTGAAATGAAGTCTCATTTGCACACATTTGTAGAAGTCCAACTGCAGGGATTGCCACGTCTAGATGAATTGTTTTGAGCATCCGTGCGATTAGAGGTATCATGCCATACTTCCTCATTGCTTCCCGATTTCTTTGAGATGATGACATAGACCAGAGAGCTTTCGCTCCAGCTCGTGCAATATCCAAAAACTGTAACTCGTCGTGATTTAATTCTTCACGTGGTGTAACTAGATACCTGGTGATCGTAGATAATATTAGTTATAACTTAAAATTTTTGTAAATAACGTTACATAATTTCGTTGAATAATATTTTCGACTTACCTTTCTTTAATATCCAACAAATCAATTAATTTGGGTATTCCGCCGAATTTTCTACAGAATTTTCTACTTTTACGAATTCTGCCTAAATTGGCAATAGTTTCCGCTGCGAGTATTTGTACGTCTCTTGCTGGGTCTGACAAAAGTCCCACAAGCAACGGAATCGCTCCCAAATCTGTAACTTTCTTCCTAATTTCAATATTTGGTGTTATATCCTTTAAAACGGCAAGGCCTCCCAAAATACAACATAAATCTCTGGTCTCTAACAAATTTACAAGCAGTTCTAATCCACCGATTTCTTGAATCGCTCTTTGGTTTACTTCTATTGTAAGGTCGTGATCCTTCAAACAAGACAGTGCAACCATAGTAGCTGTTTGATTACCAGCCTTCATATATTTGACGAGTTTTTGTATATGCCAATATTCTGGAGGTATTTCCGATGACTTGATGAGATCTGCCCAGTTGTCCTCAGTTGATGATGTTGATGAAGCAGAAGATGCTGAAGTATCAGATCCCTCAGTAACCATAACAATTCTAGGTAATCCAACAGTATCCTGTCCCCCATCCACACTAAACGTAGATATATTGTCGCCTTCCGCCATGATTTATTTAGTTGTATAAAAAAATATCGTATTTAAAAAAGTAATATCAAATGAACAATCTTAGTAATCCTAGCGTCGTTATGTCAATGTGGTTGCTTAGTAACACAAGTATTTTTTAAGTCCTAATGAACTCTTATGTACGTACTGTTTTTCATTTTAATCTAATTTATATACGTACATTACAAATATTTATTATTTATATAACTAATACTATTTTCTTCTTCTTTTTACGTTGATAAATTTATCCGATGTCTATAATATAATGCTATATAAGTATATATGCAATTAAATACCCTAATCTATGAGTACGTATATAGGTTGATACTTTACATAATTCTTTGCTTTTCCCAAAACAATATGTAATTTTTTACGTAAAAATTGCTTTTCTCAAGATCTCATTTACTAAAACTCCCAAAATATATTTGAATAAGTATGTAATGTGCATATAAACAAGTATACGGAACTAAATTTAAACGAAAAGACGGCAGTAAAATAATTCTTTATTATAATTATTTATCTATTCAGTAAAAATTGTACGTTCTTAGCTTGTTCTGTCCTTTTTCTACGATTCTTTTGTTCTATTCTTCCTGTTTGATGATCTAATAAATATAGAGGCCAAACTAGTCACGTCGGAACAAATATATGTCACCGTAAAAAACATTTACTTCGTTCTCAATGTTGATATTAAATAAAATAAATATATCGGTATTAAGTCAGACCGATGAGCTGAACAAATGTTTTATATGAGTAGGTACTATTGTGTAATTACTAGCAATCCGAATATATAATATCAGGTTAACCTCCACGCGACCCTCCCTATTAATCCAAGTAAATTTGTCATAATGGACTTTTAATCCTTCATCGTAGTAATGGTTCGACTGGGAGGGAAAGGGATTTTTAGTAACATGGACTGAGTTCCATTGCTAGCAATATACCCTATCAGGTCACGTAGTTCCCCCTGGAAACCATCGTGCTGAATTCCAGGTGAATTCATCACGGTCGGCTAACTGACCTCCCCATTCATCTTCGCCTATCATTGCTCATTGGTGCCCCGCCAGAGTATACCAGTAGCGCAGGCGGGGTTACCATTCCATTATCATCCACTGAAAAAAATGATCCAACTGATCTTACTACATCTTTATCTGGTTACTTTCATAATATGACATGTGATGACATGGTTTCTAAAGTAAAGCTGTATATTTTATGTAACATTTATTATACCACTGAAGTGACAAACAAGCATACGAACCACCTGATGGTAAGTGGTTACCTTAGCCTATGAACACCTGCAATACCAGAGGTATTACGCGTGCGTTGCCGACCCTGAAGAAACCTCTTTACCCCTCTTTTGAAGAACCCCATGCTGTAGTCTCTTGGGAAAACCTCGCCAGGGAGCTCATTCCACAACCTGAGTATTACTTGCTTACCTCTATATAAACATATTGTGTTCTTTGTTTCAGTTCCGGAGAAGCGTGAAAGATGTGGTGAAGCCAGAACATAACGATCATTATTTACTGCGATGGTTAAGAGGTAATATATTAACACAGTAGTAGTTTTATTTAGTAGATGTATTTACACTTCCTCTATTCATGTATTCACTATTCACGGATTAAAAAATTGCGACCCAATACCTAAATTCGCGGCTATATAACTTTATTCGCGGATCTAATCGGTACAAATTAATAAAAAGAATTCAGTATCATTTGTAAATACATCGGGAAATGGACTAATAAAAAGTTAAAACAGACCTTATTACGATTACGCCTAATGCATGTTGTCAAATGCTGTGAAGTGGTTCGACTTTTTATATTTACAGTTTCTACATTCGCGGTATATTTACGAAGCATATACTCCGCGAATAAAAAGCTTTTACTATATATTGACAAACATTTCATAGAAGTGAATTTTGCAAAACCTACAAATATTTAATTAGTATTTTAAATTCTATATCAGCATAAGTACAGAGCGTCATGAATTCTGTACTTACTTAGCATAAGAATACCATGCACCCTTCGAATTTTATCTTTATTAAAAGAATCCTTAGTGCATTCTGCTAGAATTCAGCTACATCGGTTAAGACTCCATCATTTTCGTTATCCAATAATCAAACCAATGCAGGAACTGCACCGAGCAAATCTAATTTCTTGACGCTAGCATCGCTATTAGCCAACACAACGATATTACGATGGTTAAGAGGTAAATTGTATAACCTCAAATACATTAACAATCAGCTCAGTAGGTACCTTAGGTTGAGAACTGCATCTACGTGTAACACGTTACGAAATCAGAAGTCGACATACGCAAATATTAAAACCAATCTCAGAATAGTGGAAACATTTTGTAAATTTTAGCTTATTATAAACTTTTTTTGTGAATCAGAAAAATATAATAAAAATTACTTACACTTAGTATAAAAGATGTTGATGGACATAATAATGAGAATTGCAGGTACTTAATCTATGTGACAACAATGTTTTATTATTATCTTAATTCTGGCTTTTTTTATCTGTGAATTGGTTCGCGTGACTTGGGTACATATATTAAGGATAGTAACTGAATGATAAAAAAAATGGCCTAAGTACATAGGTACTCTATCCCAAATACTACATAATACCAAATTTTAAAAGTTAAAGCACAAAGAGGTAATAAAGGCATTTTATTCAGATTTTTATATTATCTAGTTTGTATATATATATATTTATATATATATATATATATTCTTTATTGCACAAAAACATACAGTAACAACAATAAGTTAATAACAATGTTAGCAAAGGCGGTGTTTTTATTGGTGATAATGGAATGGTAACCCCACCCGCGCTATCGGTATACACCGGCGGGGCACCAGTGAAGGATGATTGTTGAGAATGAAGCAAGTCAGTTAGCCCATCGTAACGAATTCAACAAGAATTGTTTACGATGGTTTCCAGGGGGAACCACGTGGAGGTCGATAAGGCATATTGCTAACAATAGGACTGTCAAACTTCATTACTAACAATTCCTTTCCCCCCTAATATTACTTAGAGGGGGGAAGGGATTGTTAGTAACGGGGAGGTTAGTCCCCATTCCTATCAATATACCTTATCTGGTCGACCTTCACGTGGTTCCCCCTGGAAACCATCGTAAACAATTCTTGTTGAATTCGTCACGATGGGCTAACTGACCTGCTTCATCCTCAACAATCATCCTTCACTGGTGCCCCGCCGGTGTACACCGATAGCGCGGGCGGGGTTACTATTCCATTATCACCCATCAAAAAAAAAATATTACTTAGAATTCATACTTTCACAATTTGTAACAAACTATATATAAGTAGGTACCTAAGTTCATAATGATCATTGTCAATTCAGTGTTAATGATTACCAGTTTTAACATAATCTTATGTATATTTATTAATATAAATATTATTTAAGTGTCTATCGTTCATGATTTGAAATACAACATAAGTACCTACTCGTATTGCATGTATTAAATGTACGATAAATTGATGTAGTTTCTCTTTTCTATTACACTTATATAAAAAGAGTTACTAATAATTTATTTAATTACATGGTTACGTAAACTCTCAAACATAGACATTTGTTATTGACTATGGTATACAGCAAACTGTGATTTGGGTCTTTATACACAAACCAGTGACCCGTCTCGACACGGATTCAATTGGCTACTTAATATAGCAACGTATCAAAATCCCGAAGTATGCTGTGAAACAAGCAAACATATAATTAATACTATGTATTTAAAAATGCTACAGGCTTTCATACCTACAATACAGTTTCATACTTACAACTTATTTTATACATTATACTTTTCATACCTTAGTACGACCCATTAATATCTCACTGTTTTTTTTTTTTGTGATAATGAAATGGTAACCTCGCCTACACTATTGGTATACGTTGGCAGGACACCAGTGATAGATGATAGTTGTGGATGAAAGCAGGTCAGTTAGCTCATCGTGACAAATTCTACTAGAATTAACCACGATGGTTTCCAAGGGGAACCACGCGGAGGTTGACCTGATAGGGTGTATAGCTGGCAATGGGTCAGTTAGACCCCATTACTAACAATCCCTTTCCCTCCTTCCCCTCCAATATTTCACTGTTGATCATGGATAGAAACACGTAGCTAGTATCTCGATTCGAGTAAAGCACCTTTAGGAGTATTATTTCGCTTTATTTCTCTAGGTTTTATCTTGGCATATTCATAATAGCTGAAAGTTTGTCTGATTAAACTTTATTATATTTCAGCTAGAAACTGGAATCCAGATGCGGCAGAAAAAATGCTACGAGATGTAAGTATTTCAATACTTTTTTAATTTGTATATCTTTATATTGCTATTACTTATTAACTTATTGTGACGGTAACGCTTGTTATCGAAACTACTTATTTTAATTCAATGTAAAAGCCAACAAAGATGTCTGATTGGTTGTTACTCGAGTACGATTTAAGGACACGAATAAAATTCAGTACACACATGGACCATATTCTAGATCTTGCTTGCAACAAGTACTATTTTACTTTGCAAAGAAAAAGGCAACATTAATCGTTACAAAATTAAAATTACAATACGGGAGTAAATACTATTAATTGCCTTTTTGCGTATTTTAAAATACAACAAATGGTGAAGGTTCTTCTTTTGGAAGTCACTTACAAATAACAAATTACGAGTACAATAGTTTATTATGCAAATTATCGGTTTGTATTATCCTTACTTGTCATAATATATTTAAATTGCATATTATTGTGAAAAATATATTTTAAATAAATTATTTTTCTCTACTTTAAACATCACCAAAACCTAACTGCGGATGCCGATCAGCCTGACAAGTGTCGCAACTACTGGCAACCCTCTTCCCCCCTTACCTCCTAGGTAAATGATAGTACACTTAAAATGAAACATGAATAACAGCATTTTACTTAGATATGTAAGTGAGAAGCAATCTTTTATTGAAATCGAATGAAAAGAGAAATTTAAGTATTATTTTTAATAAATTAGCTCTTTATTTTTTTTGTCAGTAGATATAATTTTAATACCAGCATTAGTCCTTGGCTTTCCAAGTATATAAACAGATAAAATCCTTATTATATATGAAGTTAGGATATAACCTATCAATAGGTATACAACATCCATTAAAACAAAAAGTGTGATCAAGTATTGATTATGTTTACAGTCATTAAAATGGCGAGAAAAGTGGGGAGTGGACGAGCTACAGCATTGGGAAGGACCAGAAATTCTACAGAAGTATTTTCCCAGTGGCAGCACGGGATTTGATAAAGAAGGATCGCCTGGTATGTAAAAATAAAAACTGTTAAAGAATGTGTTGCAAATTATATAACTTTCCCTGTACATATTGTATTATCACGTGCTCTCTATGCCCTATGCTCGTACATGCTAATCTTCGAAAGCATCCAACCGACTTCATTTTGTAATACCATCGATGAAGTGCAACATATAGCGGTAGAGTGGCGTATAAACTCGATGGATGTGCCACTTTAACCTGAATAAATTAAATATTATTCTTATTCAATCTATATTAGCTAAATCCAAGTCAGAAAATTTTGTATATCTCTGTAAATTATTCATACCCATTAATTCCTCTTTTTCCGTGACTAAGGAAAGTAAATAAAACATTTTTTGAGAAAGAAATATAAATAAAAAATAAACTTTTGTGATTGCATATAATTGGTACCGGATTGAAATATAGAATAATTTTGCATTATAAAAGACGGGAATTAATGCATTTTGATAAACGGCCTTAGTCAATATACTCGTAAAGACGGTCCGTGTAATCTGGTCGAAACGTTGAGATAACCCAGGCAAATTATCATAGTTTATCGACCTCTCTTATAAACCATAAATCATGCAACGCGAAAAATTAATAGAATATTTTTGGACCCTATATGTGGCGCTATTGTCGAGATATGAAACACCGTAAATGATATCAAGATAAATACAAATAAATTACTATTTATTTCTCTATCTTTCCAGACAATAATCGATTTTAATATATTTTGAGCCTTGAACAGACAGAATTCTTTCAAGTTTCTGTCAATTCCATGTACCTATAGATAGTTTATTTTCCTCAACATGCCATGCCATTCTTTACGGTCTATTTTCAGTTATAATTGTCCCATTAGTGGGCCTTGACGTGTGGGGTATGCTGCATTCATTAAGCAAATCTGACGTGATCCGAATGGTGATAAAACACTTGGAGAACTACCTCGCCATAGCGCAGAAGCAGGCGTTAACTCATGGACCCGCTGCTTTGCAGGTAACTTTCAGTATCTTTCGTAATTTTTCATTCTAAAGGCTGTCTGTAATTAGTATATTTTAAGAAGCCATTAACAGACCACTACTGGGGATAAATCTATTTTTTTTTATATAACATAGAATGGCAAACAAGCTGACGGCCTACCTGATGGAAAGTGGTAACCGTCGCCTATAGACATAAGCAGTACCATGGACATAACAGAGTATACTGTTTCGCCCATGATACCCCCATGATATCCCACCCTTCAAACCGAAACACAGCCATGCGAACACAACTGCTTTACGGTTGAAACACAAATGGGACAGAGGTACCCAAGCAGTCAACTTTTGTACAAAGTCTCTCTCTGGTCTACCTCTTCTATTAGAGAAGGATATTTATTAATAATGAGGTATAACAGCTCCATTGAAAACAATACACTCTATTAAGTAGACCTCTACGCAATTACTCCTAGACACCATTGTAGATTTGGATTTTTGATATTGTTTGTATAAAATTAGGAAAACAGATGGACAATGCCCTGAAAATATATGAAGGATATGTCACGTTGACAAAATTGTCGAAGTTAATTTAGTTAAATTTAATGTTTTGTGTTGTTTACATATACATATTTCAAGTCATGATCAGCGCGATCAATTCAAAGCGACGCGTTTATATACATAGGTATCTACTATTTGTTCGTAATCGCGTCACGATAAATTCCGATTATGAATTTAAATACAGCTAATAGATATATTATTATCAACCGATTTCAAAAATAAGAAGGTGCTCAATTAGATTGTATTTGTTAACAGACGGAATAATGAGGTAATAAACATATTGTTACCTCATCAAAATATGTTTCTTACCTTATAACTCCGTTATTTGTAAACCGACTTGAAAAATTCTTTTTATCTGAAAGGATATACTTACAGATGGTCTCAAAGAATTTTTAAAAATCGATCCAGTAGTTAAGTTTTTAAGTTAAAACAACTGATTTTGCTACATTTGAAGTAAATTTTTTTTGGGAAACAATCTTAAATTGTGGGTCTCGTATTGCAGGCTACAGTCATCTTCGACCTAGAAGGATTCAGTATGAAGCAGTACGCGTGGAAGCCTGCCGCCGAAATGGTGTTTACGTTGCTTCAAATGTACGAAGCAAACTATCCAGAGATACTTAAGATATGTTTTATTGTAAACGGTATGGAATTTACTTATATTGTTTACGATAGATTCTAATCAGCTCATGATTATTTTAGTAGGATAAGGTACAAATTCAACAAAAGAATCAATTATCATAATTAATACATTTTGTACAATGATAATATGAATTCTGATCAGATACAATCAAAGCATTATCATATTTTTATATATGTACATTATCGTTATCACTTCTCTATAGTATCAACTAGTTATCTGTATAATAGAATAAATAACAAAAAAAAAAAAAATACTCGGTATCAAAAATAAGCTTGAATGCTACGATACTATCAGCCTATTTTTTTTTTTTTTCGAAACTTTAGAGGCGAACGAAAGAAAAAATTTATATTACATTTTGAAAAAATGAGGTTCTTAAAAATAAGCAAATCGACGACATTCGTCTCGAAAATGACCTCACTGCACTCGCTAAAGACCAAGCGAGCAAAGAGGAACGCGCAAAATGACTGACTCATTAGGTCCCTCCAATTATTCTCGACCATTTTACTTATAAATCTATTTTAAATCGTGGCCATTTATCACGTCAGATTTCCGTATAAGTAAAGCTGTATATTTTATGTAACATTTATTATAACCACTGAGGTGGCAAACGAGCATACGGCCCACCTAATGGTAAGTGGTTACCGTAACCTATGAACACCTGCATTACCAGGGGTATTAGGCTCGCGTTGCCAACCCTGAAGACCTCTTTACCCCCTTTTTAAGAACCCCATGCTGTAGTCTCTTGGGAGAACCTCGACATGAGCTCCCTCATTCCATAACCTGTGTGTGTTTATATGATTGTTGTGCCCTTCCAGGTTTCAAGTTGATACTGTACCTTAAATCCTTAAGATCTATATTCTTACAACATAAAAATATAATAAATGATTGAATTAAATTGTATAAGGTTTTTAGGGCTGCGAAAGTGTCTAGACACGTAACAGGCAGATAAGTACTATCATATCATAATGTCTATGATCAGTGGTACCCTGCACTTTAGTTGTTTTGTTAAGAGAGGGACTGGCTGAAAACCAGCGCTGTGCAGCTGTTCACATTGCGTTGGGACACTCACAGCATCAGCTGAGCCGGTTCCTTTTGCCGAGTATGGGACACTTTTTGTATATGTTATTTATATTTTATATTGTAATTGTAAGGCAATAAACGTTTCTATTCTATTCTATTAAAGAATTAACCCTAGTGTTTGTAACAGGGGACTTAAAAATCAACAAATGTCAAATGCATTTATAATTTAGACGTTGACTTTATAGATAGATAGATACTCTTTATTGTTTCCTCCAAAAGATTACAATAGTAAACTTATTATAAATATAAACAACTACGAAGAAATAATCACAGTGAGTAAATAATGGGCGACCTTATCGCTAAAAGCGATCTCTTCCAGACAACCTTTGGATGGAGAGGAGTAATTATAAACAGTTTGATCGGAGGCACGATGAAATTCCATTATTACTTTAATTGTATTTCAACCACCGAAACAAATAAACTTGCCAATTTTTTATTTCCATTTCATTTTCTAATTCCAGCACCGAAAGTATTTTCTCTCGCGTTTTCCGTTATCAAGAAATTTATGCACGAGTACACCATATCTAAAATCAAGATCTACGGCAGTGACTCTAAAAAGTGGCAGGCACAAATACTGATGCACGTGGACAAAGACCAGTTGCCTGTATTTTACGGCGGCACTATGGTGGATGAGAACGGAGACCCAAAGTGCAGCCTAATTGTAAGTATGCCAAATAAATACCTGCCGGTGAGAAGGGAGCGGGGTGTGGATGTAATCTTAAGTATACTAATAAAATCCAGATTTCCAAATGAAACTTAGTTGGCATTTTCCAATTTTGAACACCTTTTGGACCTTCTAGTAAAGGAAGTAATATTTTTTTTAATAATTTACGTTGCAATGTACAGGTAGATGAGCTAGCTATAGAATATCGCCGAATATACAAAGTATAGGCGACTCTAGAAGTTTTTTAAACTATTTTTGCACTAAATCATCTAAAAAAATATTTTATTTTAGGTGAAACCTGGTGGTAAAGTGCCAAAGAGCTACTATTCAAAGAATTCCGACAAAGAATCGTCGAAAGAGTACACACGAGTTACGATCAAGACTGGCGAAAAGCACTCGGTAGACTTGTTATGTGACTCTGATAGTGTTTTGAAGTAAGTTAATTTTGATATATATGTGGTGAGATAATACTCACCAATGTTTATAATATATATCAACTTTTATAATATAATTGAGTTTTAAAAACAAGCAGACAAACAAACATTTTGTTATATATATATATATTTTTTTTTATTCAACTTAGAATGGCAAACAAGCTGGCGGCCCACCTGATGGAAAGTGTCGCCTATAGACATGAATATATATCAACTGTTTCGCCCATGATACCCCCCATGCGTTCCCATTCCTGAGGACTCAGATGTTATTCCTCCGTACCCAGTAAATTCACGCCATATCCCACCCTTCAAACCGAAACACAGCCATGCAAACACAGCTGCTTTACGGTTGAAACACGAATGGGACAGAGGTTATATATATATATTTATATCATGACGCTTGGACACGGCACTCACTCGCAAGATGCGCGCGCAGGTCGCGCAGGCGCTTTGTGATTTTTGGCTGCGCGCGCATACCGCGCACGGGCCAGCGACGACAGTGTTTTGTTAACTTGGACAATTTAAAAGTTTATTTGTTTTATTGTGAAATACTTATTATTTTTTTTTTAATTATTGATTAAATTTATTTACAAGATGAACCCTACTATTAATCCTACATATACATTAGATCTTTGCAAAAGAGCACACTCATTTCTAGTATAGAATTTATATATATATACACTTATTAACTTACATTACCTAATTACTTACTTATAGAGGGAAAGGAATTGTTAGTATCTAGTTCTTGCAATCAATATAATTTGCGTTCGTGTTAGTTTATATTCATTTTGTCACTATTAAAACAGCTTTTTTTTTTTGTAAAATGTAATTCTAAATTATTGTCCTTAATTAAACTGTATATTACAGATGGGAAGTCGGCATAGACAGTCACGATATAAAGTTCCTAATAAAGCGAACCGGCGAGGATGGCACCGAGAGCGTCGTGCACGGACCCAGGAAGGTGTCAGAGGGGCCGTTGGACATCGGCGTGTTGCCCGTCACAGGACCTTCCACTTGTAAGGCTTCATTCAAAATAGTTCAAAACAACACAATAATTCTATTAGAATAACCAATTCGCGTAGGAAAATACTTAGAACGGCGAATAGACAGATTTTTTTATGTGCTAAATCAGGGGTGACCAACTTGACTAGACTCATGATCTACTGTTTACTGATGAAACCCTGTGGGATCTACCAATTACATATTTCTTGAAATCCTGATCCGGGAATACCAGATGTGTTTTTTTTTTGTCTAATTGGCAGTTTTTTTTTTTTCGTTTTTTATCGATACGTTTTAATTTTACCGGATCACAAATTTGTATCGATTTTCAGTACATTAAGGCATCATAAATCGACTGACGAAAAAGACTTACCTATTTTTTTAAAGTTTACCTTCCTTGTCTTATCCCCTCTTTTGTTTTGCTACCTTTATTCATATAAATATACTAGCTCTTATTCGCGGTTTCGCCTGCGTTAATATTGATTTTGTTCAACAATTCTGGCTGTTGGTATAGCCCACCCTCATTAAGGAATAATTTGAAAAAAGAATACTTTAATTATAAATTATAAACAATAATTCTGCACAGTTTAAAGCAAATCGGAGGACGCAATAAAAAAAATCATACAGTAATTACCTCTCCCTCACTCCATCCTCTAAAAATATTTCACTAAAAAGTAGCCCATAACCGTTTCCAGGGTCATATCTATCTCTATACCAAAATTAATCGTAATTGATTCAGTAGTTTAGGCGTGAAACTCAACAAACTTTCGCATTCATAATTTTAGTTAGGATACCATTATAAAGTTTATAACTACCAAAACTGCCAAAAAATTATCCAAATTTCTAGTTCATTTCAATTTTCTCCAAAAAGATTTCCAAGATTTTTATTTCTCCAAAATTTCGCAAACAAGAAAATTGCGTAAAAAATTACCCAATCTGGCAATGTTGCCAGAATCTCAGGAGCGCAATCGAATATTCTCCAGTTTAAGCAAAGCCATTAGAGAAACGAAAACAATACTTATAAATACAATACAAAAAAAATAAAATACAATAAATACACCAGTATAAGCATTGCATTTGATTTCCCTAATGGCTTCTTGCAACATGCCTACTAAAGAAATGAATATTATCATTGAGAAATTCTGTGACTGTAGAATGAGTTGCACCATTCGCCTCGTTTTTTTTTTTTTCAATTAAAAAAAATACTATTAAATATTCAGCCGTTAACTATCCACTGATGAACATCAACCTTCCCCATAAGGGGAGCTTTTCCAGTAGTTGCCACGTTTGGCACGCAGATTGGCAACTGCAGTTAGGTTTTCACAGATGTTTTTAGACGCTGCTGCCTAACCCTCTACCATTAAGTTTCCTTAATCGCATTTTACGACACCCACAGGGAAAAAGGCGTAACCTCTTAATTTATACTTTACATACATACATATCTGTCACATCTGTCTACCATTAGGGTAGGCAGAAACAATGAAACGCCAAATGCTTCGATTCAAACAAACCTCAATTTATTCTTTAATTATATAATAACCAAGTTTATTACAGCACACTTTCATAATTAGTCATATCTTATCTTACATTATTCCTTCCACAGATACCGTCATATTTGATAACTCTAGCTCTTATCTGCGGAGTAGAAAGGTATTCTACGACTTACTAATTACAATACCGACCAGGGATCTCAACATAAGCGACGAGCCAGATGACAACAGGAGGTAACCTGCCGTTCTCAACAATTCATGAGATTCCTAATTAACTAATGTACAACTACTTAGGTTACGTACTTTGTATAGTTAACTATAGGTAATATAATCCTTAGTGGACAAAATCAAATTGTAAAAAAAATGTGCTAAATTCTATATATTGACTGTGTAAAATCTGTTTACCATGATCACCATAATGTAATTAAGTAATAATTAATAAATATAAATCAATAATTCCGACCCAATTCAAGAATGTTCTGTGATAATTTTTGTTTATGTTTTTAAAATCATTCTAAATTCTGATGTGGACAATCTGTTATACATCTATAAATTTTTATTGTTTTTTTAGTACCTAAGTGTTGTAAACTATATTTCCAAATTTTATTTTAGATAATAGATACTACTTTAATTTTTATATGTACTTTAATATAATGTATTATGTATATATACATTTATATACCTCGATCTCAAATTTTTCAAAAAGACAGTCCAAATAAATTTGATAATTGTATTTTTTTTTTCTGCTGATTTTGATATTCATTATAATCTAAGATATTTATGGTATAGGTATTATTTATTTTATAGGTATATACGAGGTCTGTCCGGAAAGTTCGTATAAAAGTGTTCTGGAATATAATGTATTAGTTCTGGTATATATACATTTATATCGAAACTCGGCAAGAATGGCCGTGAAAGCAAAGAGTGGAAGACATCCCGGGAACCACGAACAAAAAAATCAAGAAAATCCCGCTCAAATGTCAAGACAATGTTGATTGTTTTTTTCGATGTTCGGGGGATTGTCCATCAATTCGTCCCTCCAGGCCAGACAGTTGATGGAAAATTCTACGTCGATGTGCTCAGACGCCTCAAAGCTCTTGTGGCACGAGTTCGTCCAGAATTGGCGCGAGAGGGGCGTTTTTTCACCACGACAATGCCCCTGCCCACACCTCTCTTGTTGTCCGTGAGTTTTTGAGTAAAAATTCCATTACGGTGACCGATATTCGTGTGACTTCTTCTTGTTCCCAAAAACCAAATTGGTACTTCGGGGGCGGCATTTGGGGGACATAAATGAGATAAAAAAATTACGACGGGGCATGAGTATAGGTATTATTTGCATTATGTTATGAAGGTATAAAATTGATACCTGAATAATTGTAAAATAAAATTTTTAAAAAACTTTTATACGTACTTTCCGGACAAACCTCGTACATTTGTGTAATTCAATTCCGAAGTAGAATTTTATCACTAAAATATTATAAATTGTATTATCTACGTAATATATATCCGTCACATTAATAATCTTAAATGATATTGATATAATTTCTATAGTAATGAAAATGTTGGATATATGGATTTTATGTCCCATCCGAGATCAGTAAAGTGGGAATTACGCCTGTCGTGTTATGACGGTAAGCACTTATCATTAGGCGAAGTGTATGCTTGTCACAAGTATTATATAGAAAAATTGCGCAAATAAAAGAGTAAAGAGAGGTATAAAAAAAAGGTTGTTTACAATCATAATGACTATCAAAAATAAGCACATTATGTATTTTATACGGATTAAGATTTTTATGTAAGCTTAAGCATTCTAATTGTACAACACGGCTGATAAAAATAGCAGGTTTATAGGTTTGTAAACAATTTTTTATAATTATCTATGACTATTAATGACTGAAATGTTTTAAATACATATAAAATTTTAGTTACACCAACGGTATAGGTATAAATATATCAATTCTAAAGAATAAATTCTTATAGATTGACTTTTTTAAAATAATTTTCAGCATTTTTTTTAATGACGGGGGAAAATATGTAAGCTCCTATTTTTTATTAATGAGTATGATGTTTTTAATATAAATTTATAAATTGATTTTGCAGTTTCATTTTCTTCAAGAATTATTTATATTACAATAAGTATTCATGAAATCCTAGAAAAATTAAGTTTTATGAACTTAGAATGGCATACAAGCTGACGGCCCACCTGATGGAAAGTGGTAACCGTCGCCTATAGACATGAGCAGTACCATGATACCCCCCATGCATTGCCATTCCTGAGGACTTAGATGTTATTCCTTTGTACTCTGTAAATTCACTGCCATATCTGCTTCACGGTAGAAACACGAATGGGACAGAGGTATCCAAGCAATCGACTTTTGTACAAAGTCTACCTAAGTGTACCATTATTAAATTTCAAGACAGTGATTCATAGTGTAGGGCTCTTAAACGACTTCTGGGCCCTCGCTAACAGGGTACTGATTCGAAGCACGCACATTTACTGAGGGTATTCAGAAGGAAAATAAATTTATATGAGACGTGGAATGAACGATATTATTAGGCCAGAACTAAAGATGAATTTATTTAAAATGATAGCAGACAAGATTAGCATTAATAACTATGATGTATACATGTTAAACGCGTGAGGTATATAACGCGAAGTTAACTCCCTACGACCGCGGACGGCCAGTCTCCATGCAAAACCGGTTCTTAAAGCGTCAGCGCAATGTTCATAAGCAGAGCGGAATAATATATTTAAGAATATTGTATAGATTTATAAGAAATCTAACTGATCCAATATAATTAGACAACATTTGAGAAACCGCTACTATATAGAATAAAAGTAATAGAATTGTTAATGAAAAAATATATTTATTAACAATAGAGCTTATGATTATATTTTATACATAACATACAATGCGCAATACAATACAAAAGTGACTAATTAATTACAAAATATTAGTCTTCTTCTTCAAAAAGCATCTGCAGTAGTTCCCTTTTGGTACATTGCTCCCCTTCTAGTCTTTGCACACCCTTCCATTTAACAATAGTTGGGATCACCATGAGTCGTGTTCGACTATCCGTTCTGAAGGGGCAGGCTTTGTCCTTCCAGCTAGAATAAATTATTTTATTAATGATTACACTCTTTAAACTTGACGACTTCAAAATGAAATTGGCTAGATGCAATTTTTCAATCAATTTCAAAAAGAGGAGGTGCTTTTATTTTAAATTTTTCATTATTGTTATACAATGAAATTCAAAAATTAAGTAAAAGGATTTATTCCCATATTGCCCATGAGAGCAACAAATTATAACAAAATAAGTATGAACTTATTTTGTAAAAACAAAGGTTATTTAATGTTATCTATGAACAAAGATAGATTTATATATATGTATAAATCTACCTTTGTTCAATGCTAATTATGCCGATCACAATACTTACTATTCTCTATTCCCAACATCAACATATGCAAAAATTACACTCTTCTTCAATTCAGTTAGATATGCTTTCACAATGGGTTCCGCTGCAATTTAGAAATTGGTACTTTAATACCTTTGAGAGTATTTAAGTGTACATATACCAAAATACTTTATATATAACAAATAAAATGTTTCTAAAATATTTATAAATACATTTTAGATCTTTATATACTTAATAAAATAACTTTATCCAAGATTTAGTTAAAATGACAATAGTTCTTTGACAATATATACACCAAATCCTTCCATTTTCTTATTTACTCCTAGAAAACAAAAAGTAAAAGGTTTGAACCTTTTTTCAGGCATGGTATTGATGCATTTAATAGTTTCTTCATAGCTACATAAAATGAAGATTTCTATCTTAGATTTTGGTTTTGGCTTTCCTTTTTAGGTAAATACATTTAAATGTAACACTTGATACAATAAAATAAAAATAGTAGAAGATTTGTCCAATTATTTTTATAAATAGATATTACTTAAGTCACATTAATATATGACAACTCTTGTATAGAAAAGTTTATAGATTAATAACAAGTTTTAAATATGTAATTGATTATAAAATTATTTTGTCAGATTTTAAATATATGACATATATACGTGACTTCGTCCGCGCAAGCGGGCATTATATATTTATGCATGACGATTGGTCGTATCATTTAACGTGTCACAAATCAATAATAACAAATAAAATATAGCTAAATAAAAAAAACTCAATTTTACATTTAGAATAAGAGTAGAGATTATATATGATCATAGAAAGATATAAAAATATCTACTTCGGACTTATCAACTGTGAAACTGGATAACGATGAAATTGTTATCTTTGGAGAAAATTATAATTTATATTATGTAGGTATATTTATATATTATAATATTAACCTTCTACACAGTCTGGACACCAACTATTGCCGTCTGCGCTTTTTTCACCACTAAAATAAAAAAATACTGGAGGACCGTTAGGATCTATATTCTGTGTATATTTTGCAAATTCCTGAAAACCTTTGATTTCCACATTCGACACCATATTGATATTAAGGCACTTTATAAGTTCCTATTACAAAATAAAGTCAGATGACTATACTAACGGCAAATTAAAAATGTACAATATTATAGAACAAAATTTAAAAAGTAACAAATAATTATGATAATAAATAATAATTTTAAAAATTCCCAATTCAGTAATGAACGACACCGTACACAAGTGGATTAGTGATGGGACTCGAGTGATTTTTTTTCACTCGAGTCACTCGGTACTGATAACTTACTCACTCGAATGCCACTTGAGTGAAGATAAAACTCGAGTGATTTTTATTGACTCGAGTCACTCGGAATATAAAACTCGAGTGACCAAAATTTTAAAACGAATAAAACAGTATTAATTTTACATAGAAAATGTGTATTCATTTTCTCAAAAAAAAAAAAAAAATCTAAACAAAATGTAAAAAATAGAAAAACTAAACCTGTCATACATAATCAAGAAACCTCTTATATCAACTATCAGTCAAATTAAAATATTATACCATAATCTACTACTAATAAGTAATCCAATTTAATTTATTCTAACAAGGAACTTTCATGAGATCCAAATATAAACAGTTTTATTATGTTCTTACACAATTTAAGTAATAATATACGTGTTTTAAAATTAACTTAAATAAAACTTAAATAAACTCAACAAAAAAAAAACAAAAATAATGTATCTTTAATGAGATAACAAATTTAACTGAAATTGGTGTAATAACTACTTTATAAAAATAAATTGATAAATTTTTTCCCTACCAAACGGCTTCGATAATATCGACTTCAGTACACTTGCTAAAATAATAGAAGAATGTTTCTCCGTAACCTCTTTAGTAGTAACAGTTTGCGAAAAAAGTTTTGAATTATAAGTATTGTAATAGTTAGGTATGCTTTATTATTGTCAGAAGTCCATAAATCTGTTGTAGCAGCTGTATATTCAACTAAATGTAGAATATCTACAATTATAGTGCGTGCGGCATGATAAGCATCAGGAAGAATTTTTACTCTTAAAAGTTTCCTGCTACCGCGGGTAAACCACTCGAGTGGTACGAGTCAACTCGAGTCACTCGTAATTCGAGTCGACGCGAGTCACTCGAAACTTGAGTCATCAAAAATTTAACTCGAGTGCATGATCGAGTTGAATCCCATCACTAAAGTGGATACAGAGTAGATAGTTGACGACGAATTGACGCATGACAGTTAAAGCCATAGAAAGATAATAAAACATAGTAAGAGATATGTAAGTGCTAGATTAGAGAATAAGATAACACGATTGCTTCCAGAATTGCTTATAGTTATTAATTATAGTCTTGGTAGATACTATTCATATTCATTTACGTACCGTTGTCCATCTTTATCTATGTCAAATTGATTGTCAACTACGGAACGGCGATTATGCGGCGGTATGCACTAGCGCATGACAGTTATGTCAGTTGATAAAATATGAAAATAGTTTTATTTGAATTTGTTTTATATAATTTGATTGTGTTTCGTTTATATTTTGTAATTCTAATTGTTTTAAGTCCTAAGTTTTTTCCAAAATGGACGCGACAACATCTATAAAACCAAAAACTATGGCGGAATTATTACCTGGTCTTAGTGGTGTGTATTTTTTATCTATCAATATAAAATATTTATATAAAGTTTAAAATCTGCTTTCTTTACTATTATATATCAAATAAAAAACCAGTAGTTACGTTATTTGTCCATCATAAATATTATATATGTATAATTTTCATAAACTATGTTTGTAGGTATTCTTTCAAGGGATGTAATGCAGACGCTTACCGCTAAAAAACAACCAAGGCCTACAATGGCACAGACTCGTACAGCTGAGAAAGTTTTGAAGCCATTAACTATTGCTGAAATGCGTGCAGACATACAAGGTACAAACACATTATTCTTAAAGAATAAATGTTTTTATAATTTATTTATAAGATGCATTCAGATGTTTACCAAATATTTAAACAATTACTGGATTTAGTCACTTTCTTCACCTTGATATACCTATAGCCTAAAGCTTTATTTCTTATTATTGGAGTTGATGCTAGATATTATTAGGATTTGAAATTCAATTTTTAAATATCATGTAAATAGAACAAGTGTTCTCGCTTCTAAAATATATTGGAATTTTTATATTTGTGCCACTTTGTTTTTAATTTTCATTATTACCCAACTGCATGTTATGGTATGTAGAGAATTTTGTTTACAAAAAGTAATAATTAATTTAAATTTTCTACTTTAAATAGTTTCCATAATACTTTTTCAGCTTTGAAAATACAGTCTCCTAGAAGAGTCGCCCAAAGTACAAGAGCAACTAAGAAAAAAATATGGAACTCTTCTGTAAAGATTGATAAGAAAATAAGTCATACAGCAGATGGACAGATGAAGAATAATCCAGTCAGAAAAGTGCTCAACTTCCAAATGAAACCCAAGGTAAAGTCATAGTCAAGCTGGTCTCAATTTCATATAATATTATTTTTTTAATGAAGTTTGAGATGTGTGACAACAAAAAATAATCTTAATGAATATTATAAACAGGAAAGATTTGATTTTTTATTATAATGAATAAACTTAAAAAATACCTGATTTTAAATATTCATTCACCTATAGAAGGCTATATTATCAATGAGTGACTTGAGCTGTATTTTGTTTGTATTTCTACCCCTATCTCAGGGGCAAGTCACTAGTAGTACATATAAAATACATATATGGAAAGAAAAAGAAATAATATTTGTTTAATAAATTTAAATTTTTACACGAAAGGAGCAGATAGATTTTCAAAATAATCATATTTTAGGTAGCTTTTTACAACCAATTCAATATTATTTGATGAAGTATACATATATACCTATTATATTTATATTATCTATATATCATATTGTTTTATATTGTACTATTTTAATTTATTTTTGTATATATATATATATATATATATGATATATAAATATCCTAAATTTTTTATTTGCTTATTACATTAAGCTGTCATTAATATATTTTGTTATTTTTGTCCACTATTGACTGGTAGATAATACCATATGGTGTTAAGTTTACCTTCTACAGTGTCTAGATGTATTGAAGGTCATTAAAAAATATATGATCAGCAATTAAGGTCAATTTATTAGTCATCCAAACTACGAAATATATTTTGGTATTTAAAAATTGATATCATTCTAGTTGCAAAATTTACTTTTCATCTTGATATACTGTGATTTGAGAAATAATCGTAAATTTTACAGTTTGTTACAAACTCAAGAGTCATTGTACACCAAGTAGCAGAGACACCAAGATTTCCAAAACCTGATTTTCGAGCAAAGAAATCACTTCTTCAAGGTATGTTTTTTTTATGTATTTCTACCACTGATTAACATCAAATTATTGAACACAAATCCTTTGTTGATAAATACTTGTAATATATTAATAATAAATATTTATTAGATAAAAGAACAAGTACTTACACCTTTTTTAATCATCATCATCAAGTAACTGATTACGTGTTATTTGCAGCCAAAAATACAGTGAGGATTAGTGGTGTTTGTAATATACCAGATACACCAGTGGTGGCTAAACCAATTAAAAGCAAGGTGACTCTTGCAAACAAAGAGAACAACTCAAACCAATCCAACATCATAAAAGATAAAAAACAAGTACTGCAAAGACCTTTAAGCAATAAAAAATTGTTACCACAATTAAAACCACCTGAAACACCACTATCTAATGAATCTTGGAAATCTAATTGTGACGCCAGTTTTCTTCAAAGAGAGAAAGAAATAAATGATATAGAGATGAAGATACAAGCCATTTCTGAGGAGCAAACTCTTGAAAACATTGCAGAAGTGTCTCCACCTGTTTCTACTCCATTCAAAGAGTATCGGAATGTGAAGGAGTATTTTAATAACTCAAGTGAATTAGAGAATTCGGGTCTGTACAGTGATAACACAATTATGTGCTTTGATAAACCTGTCGAAACTGGTGTCAGCAATAATGATAATAAAAGAGAAGAGAGTGTTATAGTCTCCCTCTGTGATTTACTCACCAAGACAAAAGTTACAAACCAAGAAACGATTAGCGCTGAACTTAATGATTTGTTACAAGTTGCAAAACAGACTGAATACAATATTAAAATCATTGACAGTGGTATTCAGACGCTCAACACTATCAAGGATTCACAAATTAAGTCTTTGCAGTATGTAAAAAAATTAATACATGACAAAAGAAATGGACAATCAATTCCTGAATGTGATAAAGACAAAACCTTAATGATTAAAACCAAAGTTACAGCAAATGATTTAAAACAAGAATCATTAAGCACTGAAAAAAGTCCTATACTTGTAGAACGTTGTTCTGTTATTAAATCACCTTCCTATAAGATACCAAAAAAGAACATGTGTCTGAGAAAAAAAGTGTTTTATAAGTCAATGCCAAATATTTCAAATAATATTGGAACACCTAACAAAGATATAGACAGACGAGCTTTGGACATGTATATGAAAATGAAAGAGCAAATGAACTTTTTGAATACACCTCGAGTTAAAAACAATAACAGAGCCGTACCTGACACCCCTACTGTTACTTCACACAATTTACAAAGACAATTAAATAAATTGTATGGCGGTAGTTAGGGGCATTTTTATAAAACAAGATATTAAAGAAATATTTAGAAAAAATATGTAATGATTTTACAATAAATTAGCATAATTTTTTAAGTTTGTATAATTTGTGCTTTGTTTATAATATGGCTGCGGGATGGTATTTAAAAAAAATCATTCCATTCTATATAATAAGGAAATAGCTGTGCTATAAGGACGAATATAATAATTACATATTATATCCTCTAATTTAACACAATTGTATAATATGTTTTAGTATAAAGAGTGAATGCACTTTATTACCAATAATATTTTTAGTGTGACTATTATACTTGTGAATTTTTAATTGACTATTAGTGGTATAATACACTATTATATTTATAAATGAATAATTGAAGAATATAATTTTAATCTCTTTCTAAAATTTGCAGTATCTGATAGTTTAGAAATAAAAAAAATAAGATCATTCCTAAGTGGTTTCCATTTCAACTCTATATATATGATTTTAATTCTAAAGTATGCATATAATATACTGGTCGAAATCTATAACATTATCATTTCTTAAAAAAAAGAAAAAGAAGAATTATACTTGTAAACATTGTTAAAGAAATCTCGAATCTCGAAAAACGACAGTCATTTAAAATTCCTCTCATACTAATATTACAGTTAGAATACTTGTCTTCAGCGCGCTGTTTCATACCTTAAAATATTGTTTTACTGTTAGAACACTCAGATGATGCTAACATATCCTCTATATTTCTGACAATAATATAGCACTAGAGTTTCAGTTTAATTCCTCCTCTATACAATCAGATCAGATGATCTATTTAGTTGCATACATTTTTTCTATAAATTAATCTGTATAATTTTATAAATTAAAATTTTAAGTTTTATCTAAAATTATAATAAGAATTAATCATGTTTAGGTGCAAAAATTTAATGGCCACCCATAAACTGTTTCCCATATATGTTTATAGATGTCGCTATGTCATATCGATGTTCAACTACTGATAAAAAATATGTAATTTTTTCCACTTTCAATAAATAAGAACCATCCACTTCAATGCCCCGTCAAAACCAAACATGGCCAAGCTAATAATGCAGTGTAAATACTTGTTTTTAATAGTTTTTTTTTTTTTTTTTTTTTTTACAACACAGGGGGCAAACGAGCATGCGGCTCACCTGATGGTAAGTGACTACCGCCGCCCATGATCACCCACAACACCAGCGGCATTGCAGGTGTGCTGCCGGCCTTTTAAAAAGGAATATACTCTTTTCTTGAAGGTTATGTTGTCGTATCGGTTCGGAAATACTGCTGCTGGAAGTTGATTCCAAAGAATGGTTGTGCGTGGAAGAAAGTGCCTTGAAAAACGCACGGTGGAAGACCGCCACTCGTCCAGATGATTGGGATGAAACTTTAGTTTGTGGCGGGTTGTACGGTGGTGAAAATCAGCAGCAGGTATCAATCCGAACAATTCCTCAGAACACTCCCCATGATAAATTCGGTAGAAGATGCACAGAGATGCAACATCTCTGCGCAGTTTCAATGGGTCAAGCCGGACAGTAAGGCGTTGACTATCGATAATTCGAGCCGCCCGACTTTGAATGCGGTCTAACGGAAGGAGTTGGTACTGTGGCGCTCCTGCCCACAGGTGAGAACAGTATTCCATATGCGGCCTGACTTGGGCTTTATATAATTTCAGGCGGTGTTTTGGCATGAAATATCGTCTCACCCTATTGAGCACTCCTAACTTTTTGGAAGCTATCTTAGCCTTCTCCTCCAGATGACCGCAAAACTGGACGTCGCAAGATATATCAACGCCCAGAATTCCTAGACTTGACTTTTTATCAAGGGAAGTGCCCTGAAAGTGAGGAGATACGACAAACGGCGTCTTTTTTGCGGTAAACGCGCAGACTTGTGTCTTTTTGGGGTTAAATTGAACAAGATTTTGTTCACCCCAGATCGAAACTTGATGGAGTGAAGTTTCGATTTCAGACACAAGTCTATTCCGGCACTCATCGGTATGTGCCCGCGAGATCTTTGCATGACCGGTATATAATGTATCTCCTGTACTGTCGTCCGCATAGCAATGAATATTACTTATCTGTAACATATCATTGATATGCAGAAGAAACAGAGTCGGAGATAGTACACAGCCTTGCGGGACACCAGCATTCAAAGGTTTTAAATCAGAGCATGCACCGTCGACTACGACCTTAATGCTACGTTCCTTGAGAAAACTGGCGACCCAAATGCACAGTCTCGCAGGCAACCCAAATGAAGGTAGCTTTGAAAGCAGCGCTCTATGCCACACCCGATCAAATAATTTTTAAACTGTCAAATAGTTTTTAAACTGCTCTTGTAATTTGTATTTAAGACTGATAAACCACACCAACGTCACAAAGCTTGTTCTTCATATTTACTTTTGACTTTCACGCTGCTTGTTTTATATTTTATAAGAGACGGGAAGTAACGCAATCATTTAGGCAAACTATAATAATTTACCTGAATTATCTTGAACTTTCGAATAAAGAAACGGTCAGTTTTATGTACCAAAAACCCTGAATATAGTGACAATTAATGTGATATGGGACTATGAATGGATAGCAAAAAATACTTCTATCTCAGAGACGAGATAATGCCCTACAACAAGACAAATTTACTCGTGACCACAGCTGGTGTAAAATGAGTTTAAATATATTTGTAAATTTTACTCACGCAACATACAAATGTAAAAGTAGCCTATACCTTCTTTATTAGTTATTTTATGCATGACCTATTATACCTGATAGTAGGTAAATGGCTATGACTTTAATATTTGTCACAAATGTATTTCATTTTGTGATGATATTTTAGGTACAAATTGCCAGAAAGCTCTTTTCATAATTGTTGATTTTAACCGACTGTCAAGAAAAGAGGTTAATATATTTTGATGTATGTAGATATCCATGCATGCCCGAGTATATAACAAAAAGTGTTTGTAGCCTACACACACTAGTAAACTAACGTGTCAAATATTCGGACTAATCTGGACTTGAAACGGACCTAATGGATTTTTTAAATTTAACGGCGTTTGGCTTCAATCAACAACAAAGTTGGAGTGTTCTCAACTCCTACATTGTACAGCCATAAACTGTCAAAAATCTGAAAATACCTAGTTTATAAATATATTTATTTTGTTAAGAGCATCTTTGTTTTATTCTAATAATTAATTTCTTCAGTAATATACGTTAAATCTCCTGGCAAAACTATATTTTTTTTATGGTTAAATTAATAAATATAAGCATTGTAACTTTAAGTCAAAATACCGAGTTATTAATATATTTAAAAAATATTTTTTATAAGTAATCTAAATAACTATTTGGCAATAAATTATATTATTAAATTTTTTTAATCTGTGTCACTTCAGTGATAACCATATTTTTTTTTTTTTTTTTTTTTTTTTTTTTTTTTTTGTGGCGTTCACCCCGATATTAGGGTATTTTGCCAAGAACAAAACGGGGAAACGATAATAGTAATAAAAATACCTAACACAAACGAATTTAGAAAGGATAAGGATTAGGTCTAGGATATTTATAGGATATGAAACATATACTTGTACATATGAGAATATACTTATAAATATATAGGAAAAGCAATTGATGCAACTATAAATGTATTCATGTAATATAACTAAATCTTAATATTGTTATCATATATATATGAAGATAGTATTTTATAGATAATAGGATCATTGGAAGAAAGTAGAGTAAGAATAGAAGTTGGGAATGGAACACGGATGGATCGGAGATGATTAAAAAGGGAGGTGTGGTCAAATTTAGAACATGAGAAGAATATATGATTCAAGTCCGCCACTTCAGCACCGCAATTACACGACGAACTTTGTACAATACCAAGCTTGTATAAATGAGAAGGTGTGCATACGTGACCTAGACGCATACGAGTTATAATACTTGTTGCGGTCTTTCCAAGCTTTAATTTACAAAACCATGGTTTGAAAGGAATATCGGGTTGTATAAGGCGATAAAATCTTCCTTTTATTGTACTTGTTTTTTCCCAATATTCCTTCCAGGCATACCTTAAATATATTTTTGGGAGACAAGCTAGGTCACTACAGTAATTATGATACGGATACATATCACCACAAGTTACAGCCTCTCTTGCAATAAGGTCAGCTTTGTCATTGCCGCTAATACCACTGTGTCCTGGTAACCAGGCAAAAGAAACGGAATAACCTCTCAACATGCAAAGATAAAGACTTTGTCTTATGTCACAAATAATGGGATAAACTGGTTTTGATTTAAACGGATATTTGGCTAGAGCTTGCAAAGAGCTCATAGAGTCAGTGAAAACTATTGCCTTATGTAATTTCATTAAAAGTATATATTCTACAGCTTTTAAAATACCATAACATTCCCCGGTAAAAACTGAAGACTCCGGTGGAAGTTTAATTTTTTGAACGATATTAAATTGTGAATGAAACACACCCACACCTACACAACCGCTATTGTCTGGTTTTGATGCATCAGTAAAGATGTAGTGCCATTCATTCCATTCAATGTCAGTTATAAACATAAATTTGGCATTCAATTCTGAATCATTTTTTAATAACCCAAAATCATATTTAATATTAGGAGATAAAACTAAAGATTGATATGAGCATTTATAAATGGGAAAACAGGACGATGTAAAAGTGGGAGATTCTATGGATTTATATTTTTCATAACTTTGTATTAAACATGGAGGTTTTTTATGTTTCCAATAAGATGAAGACGAAATAAAGATATGTAGTTGAGATAACTTTTGAATAAGCGGATGATCAGATAATTGTAAACAACGAAAAAAGAAGCGATCAGATAGATATTGTCTTCTTAAAACCAAAGGTGGATCACCGATTTCGAGCTGTAAAGCATTGATTGGACTTGATTTCATTGCTCCAGAGATAATCCTCAAGGCCTTTGATTGAATTAAATCCAATTTCTTAAAAGCAAATGAACTTCCTGGAGCTAACAAAAAAGTTCCATAATCAATGACACTCCTTATAAGACCATTATAAGCAAGTTTTAGTGAAACGGGATGTGCTCCCCACCAAACTCCAGCAAGGCACCTAAGAATGTTGAGGTTACGCTCACATTTCGTAGAAATATAATTACAGTGGGACAGACCTGTTAATTTATTATCTAGCACGATACCTAAAAATTTAATTTCAGTCTTTATAGGAATGTATGAGTTATCATAAAGCACCTTAATTTGTTGCGGTGATCTCATTCTTGAAAACAAAACTACACTACTCTTGGTTACAGAAAGATTAAGACCATTTGCATCTAACCACGTTTTTAACAAATCTAATGAATCAGATAATTTGGCAGAAGCAGATTCTATGGACTTCGCAATAAAATATAATAAAAGATCATCAGCATATTGTAAAATTTTGACGGATTTATCAAGGAATAATTCTAGATCGTATGTGTATATGTTAAATAAGATTGGACTGAGAACAGATCCTTGTGGAAGGCCTTTCCATACTGTTCTAGATAATTTGGTATCTTCATCTAAATTCATATATATTGTTCTTTCTGATAAAATATTAATAATGAAATTAGAAAGCATTACCGGTACATTTAGAGCTTGTAATTTAGTTTTTAAAATAGAAATTATTACATTATCATAGGCAGAATTTATATCTAAAAAGGCTGAGAGGATTGACAAATTTTGTGAGAAAGCTATATGAATATCTGAAATAAGAATGCTCACATTATCTAAGGTGCTCTTACCTTTCCTAAAACCAAACTGGTTCGGGGATAGTAAGTTATTACTTTCTAAAAACCATTCTAGACGGTTTTTCACTAAATGTTCAGCTAGCTTTAGTAAGACAGAGGAAAGTGCAACAGGACGGTATGAAGATGGTTCAGAAGGTGGTTTATGAGGCTTTAGAAATGGTATAATAATCTGAGACTTCCATGAAGTAGGTATATTTCCCGAAATAATTATGGAATTAATTATATTTAAAAAGTAAATTAATGTCGCATCGCTAGCATTTTTAAAAAAGGAATACGGTATACCGTCTTCTCCCGGTGCAGAGTCTTTAATAGAAGCTAGAACACCTTTAAGTTCTACTAGAGTAAAAGGAGAGTCAAGTTCGAATAATTCGTCAGAGACGGATAGAGAAATATTGTAAAGGCATTCCGGCACATAACTAGGAGCAAGACGATCTAAAAATTTATTCGCTAAAGTTAAATCGAGTGCAGAACGTGATGTATGATCACTAAAGGCAGATCTGAATCTTTTAATATTATTCCAAACGACTGATGAATTAACTTCTGGACAGATAGAAGAACAAAATCTTCTCCAGCCTTCTAATTTCTTTTTTTTCAGTAGTTTTCGAGTAGAACGTGAAACTGCGGTGTAAATTTCAAAATTTTCTGGTGTCATGTAATTATTATAATTTTTTTCAGCCTCTTTACGATTTTTAATTGCTTCCTTACAATCTTTGTCCCACCAAGGTGGCGAGGGAATTTTCCCTGAAGCACTATTTTTAACAGGAAATAATAAATCAGCAACCTCCTTCATATTTATCATCAAGTCATTACAACATTGATGTTCATTTCCATGGTAAACAATAGGTAACTCCGATATTTTATTATCTAAATATTGTTTGTAAATATTCCAGTCTACATTTGATAAATTATATTTAAGCCGAGGACCACTCTTTCGACTTGAGGGAATGGAAATTGGAAAAGAAAGAATGAGGGGAAAGTGATCGCTTCCGAAAGTAGAGGAATGAGGATACCACGACAGTGAAGAAGCTAAATCAGAAGAACATATTGAAATGTCAGGAGCACTAAACCCTTCATTCGGTGCAGTTCTACGTGTTGGTACATCTGAGTTAATAATACATAAGTTGTAAGTGTCAATTATCGTCAGGAGTTTTCCACCATAAAAATTAGAAGTAGAACTGCCCCACGATTGGTGTTGAGCATTAAAATCGCCCATTACGAGAAAAGGTTTAGGTAAAATTGAAAATAATTGTTCTAGTTGTGAATATATTTGGCATGTAGGATCAGGAATATATAAAGTAACAAAACAGATACCATTTATAATTATAGCAGCTGCATTAATGCCGCTATATACAGGAAGCGAAAAAGAAGAAAAAGGAAGGGAGTTTTTGACCAATATGGCAACACCGCCATATCCGTCAGCTCTATCATCACGGAGACTTGTAAAGCCTGAAATCCTAAAAGGATATCCTGGCTTTAACCAAGTCTCTTGGAGAGCTATTATAAAAGGATTATATTTATTAATCAAATAAAATAAGTCTGATTTCTTGTTTGTTATGCTACGACAGTTCCACTGAATTATTAGGACTTTGTAATCCATTGTGAGAAGTTAATAATTGAGAAAATACATTGTAAATGGCATCGTTGGACGGTGGTAAAGTTGTTTGTATCATTTTCGATTGCGATAACACTTTAATAAGCATGAGAATAATATCAAAGATGGATTGATTATTGTCAATATTATTTGATGATAATGCACAACCATTAGAGGGAGCAGGAATATTATATTCCTTAACTATGGCTTCATGGGCAGAACGATCATATCCTTGTTGTGCTTTTTGAGGAGAGCGTGGTTTAAGTGTAACTGTTTTTTTATGTGATGATTGAATATGTGGTAATGATGATTTCTCTTTGAGGAAAGAAGATTGAAAATGAGATTTATTGGACGGAGATGATGATGTTAATACATCTGAATATAGTTTAGAAGTGGGAGGATGAAATTTTGATGCTTCAGCATAAGAAACACAACTGTGGGCCATTGTTTCTTTAATGGCTTTCTGACGTGCATATTCAGGACATTTCTTACTAATTGCTGAATGAGAACCATTACACAAGATACAAGAAACATTTTCCTCATCTACTTCACATTTATCACCTGTATGATTTTGCCTGCATTTATAACACCGAGGATTTGAACGACACTGCATCTTGACATGTCCGAACCTACAGCAGTTATAGCATTGGATAGTGGGGTAAATGTACAAATCTACAGTTAATGATGTGTAAAACATAAATACTCTTTTTGGTAATATTTGTCCATCAAAAGTAATAACAATGGTTTCAGTATTAATAAAACTTGGTTGTCCTTCATTAATGGTCTTTTTCTTAATTCTTCTGGTTTTTAGAATTCTCCCACAACCTATAGGTACTGATATATTTTGGATTACTTCCTCTTCTGTCCAATCTTTAGGAATACCCCTCACAATTCCCATACGGGTTACATGGAAAGAAGGTATAAATGCCTTAAAATTATGTGTTTCTAAGTGACTATTATTTAAAAATGCATTTGCATTTTCAAAATTTGAGAAAGAAAGCGATAAACGGTTTCTTCCTATTNTTTTGAGGCTACCATTCACTATATTATTTATCTTATTAGTGTGTAAAAAGCGACCAAATGCAATAGGATGTAATGTAGTGTTATCATTAGGATGTGTTTCATTTTTTTGTACATGAACGACATAAGGAGCTACATCCTCGGCATTGTACAAAGTTCTGCTTAAAGTACTAGGTGGAGAAGCAGGTTTAACAGACTCGGTATTATTTACAACTGGTATTGATACTAGAGTTTGATTCTCATCCTCAATACATTGACAATCACTATCTTTAATTTTAGATTCGAGACCTTTGGTGTGCCTCCTTCGTTTTTTATTGCAATGTTTGCAAATGCGACGTTCGCCACGTACTCGCTTACGTTTAGAACTTGCAACGCTAGAACCATCTGTGTCCATACTAGATTCACCCAATATATCAAAACTATTATTAAATGGGATAGTTATATTTGCAGACACCTGGGGGTTGTCCCCCCAGGGTCTATAGGTGGATCCATAATGTCTAATTAATATAGGTAATTTACTTACCAATATTTACAGCAACAAACACTATTACTACAAAATATACAATTATATATACAATCTAATACACAATATATAAATAAAACTAATCCTTATATAATTAAAAATAAAATTAATTTAAAGAAGATCAAAAAACACTCCCGCTTTTTTAAACGTTTCCCGCGCTTTTTCATAACCATATTCAAACGTCACCTTACATACCAGTCAATTAGCAGGTGGTGATGGCGCTGATGTCGCTATCAAGAAGTGAATTAATTCTCTTTTTGTAGCTTAAATTGAATAATAGGTTATGTAATTTATTATTAAGAAAAAATAAATTTATAAATTATAATCTTTTATATTACGCAATTAAACTTAATACGAGTATATTAATAAATTGTCCCCATATGCCATTAGTTCCAATTTTGAACACCGGAAAAAAAAACATAACCTTTAACTAACCTAACTATATGTTTATTATGTTAATGTCTACATAGTTGATAAATGTTATCAAATAATAATAATAATTGACTATTCATTTATCATTGAGCGAATGCGACGTGTGTGTATACATACATATCGTTGGGTGCTGCCGTGATAATTTGTTTATAGGACCTATTGTGAATCAATCAAAATGTCTCTATCGAAGCCTATTATGAAATTATTGTCATCTTATTTCCAGAATCTATATTTACATCCCATTAGAACAAAATCTATAACAAGGTAAGTACTGTTTTATATTATACTTCTTAGTTTTATTTCCCCAAGAAAAACTTGACAATATAAAGTATCAAGTCACTGCTGATAGGGTTGTTTACTTAAAGTTATTTATAATTGCTTCAACTCAATCTATACATATACTGAATTATTAAAATTGTATGTTATTCATACTTACACTATTAAGTCTGTAAAAATTACTTCGAAAATTTTTCGTAATGTTTTGTATTTAATAATTAGTAAAAACAAATATTGGGCTTCCATTGACCTAAATATCTAAATAGGTGAAATTTGCAACCTATTTTAATAGTTATTAATTCGACTATATATGTATATATTTGTTTATAGGATATTTTCGTCAATATTTGTACTTTTAAACCGATTTTGTTGTTGTTGTTATTTCCACACACCCAATGTTTTTAAAATTCATGTCTACTTTTTTAGAAAAAATAGGTCAGTGGATATCCTTAATATCTTAAATTATTGATACTTAATATCAGGATCGATCGAATTATATTTATTTTCAAATCCTGTTATAAACGACAGTTTGATAATGGTATAAGTTATTACTATTCGACTGCGAATATTTACGTAATTAGATATTATTGACCTTTTGAATCGGTGCATAGTAAGTTCATACTGTCTGTTCAAAAATTAATAGGTAGTTAAAGAAAACATCTTGTATCTATTGACGCTACTATATATAATGTACTTCGGACTTGTTTCGATTTTATTCGCGATTGATAAAGTTATATTTGTTGAAATCGTTATTATAGATAACAATTTAGCATATAATTAGGTACTTACCTACATTTTTATTCGTAAGCAGTGGTTCAAACATTAAAATGTAGTACTTCATATAAATATATCGAAGTGCTTGTTGTTTAAAAAAAATACGTAAAAGTGATTTGTTTATCTGTTACTTCACCTCATCTTACTTTTATAAGATTATTTATGATTAATATGGATTTATGGAGAAAGTCATGGGCTTCAATTTATACCGACCAATCAACATATCTTGGTCACACAAATGCAGTTGCAGGCAATGTCTAGTAAAATAAAAGCTGGTGCTTTAGCAATACAGCAAATATTATGTGATATTAATACAAGTATTATAATTATATATAATGAAATTTAGATTTTGAAACCATTTATTTTTCTATCTATTTAGGCTAAATGTTAAAAAAAAAAACCCTTTACTGATATCGAAAGTGTGTCACTAGTTTATTTTTATAAATTGATCGATATGATCATTTATATACCTTACCTATAATTTATAAGTGTTTATACACTGTTTTGTATTTATTATAAGTAATATGCATTCGTGCATACACTTATATTCTTTCATACCTTCATATTCGAATCTCATAACATTTCGCAATGGTATCTTCATGGTGATAATACGGATTATGACTCAAATCAGTCATGCTATGCTCTCAAAACAAAGAAGCTTTTGAAATTCCTAAAAAAAAGTAACCAGAATTATTCTTATATCGCCGCCTACAACGACCATAGTCATCAATAGAAGTTATTTATTATGTGAAGGTTTATTAAGAGCTAATTGCCTCTAGCGTCAGAGGCTCTGGTTAAGTCTACTCTTCTTTATTGGATGAAAATGGAATGGTAACCCCGCCTGCGCTAATGGGATACACTGGCGGGGTACCAGTGAAGGGTGATCGATGAGGATGAAAACAGGCCAGTTAGCCCATCATGATGAATTCATCTGGAATTAATCATGACAGTTTCCAGGGGGAACCGCGAGGAGGTCGACCTGGTTGGGTATATTGCTAGCAATGGGATTCTTAGTCTCCATTACTAATAATCCCTTTCCCCCCAAGTCTACTCTTCAGGCTACAATACTGGAGCAGCAAAAAATTGTTCGTTCACTTCTTGCTGCTTCAGATCAAAATTAATTACCTAACTATTCACTATACAAAACTTAATAATTAAGTTAACACTCACTATACCAAATATCCAAATCTATTGAGGCGTTTCAGCGTAATTACCATACAAGTGCATCCATTTGGCCAAGTAAAGTATTATTTAGACGGCCCCATATCCGATGTGAGAACTTATTGTATTATATGAATGTATTGCAGCTGCGTGGTGGGTGTAACAGGCAGTGTAGCATCACAGTTACTGGATGGCGGCCGAATTAGGCTAGATCCCGTTTTGGCTTTTGGACTTTATGGGTAAGCTATTATACGTGCACATCAATAGTTCATTACAATTACCTAGTACTAAATAGTAACACATCAGGAAATTTATTTACCATATAGACAATGTTACGTCACCAGTGATTAGTTGCCATGTAGCCATGTAAGATTGGTGATAAATGATACAATAATAATATTAAAAATGGATAATTTGCGTTTCAACTCGGAAGTTATTCATGTAACTTGTATATTTTCCATTCAACTTTACAATTAATATATTTAAATTTGCCCTTAGATATTGGTAGATGTTACCTAGGTGTAATCTTAACACCTAGGTGTTTGCCGAGCTTAATAATTAGCTATATTTAGCTAGTGTTTCTTCAAGGATTAAAATTTTTTATTGTTTACACTAACTAGAGGTCTAAATTCAACAATTGCACTTTTTTGATCAAATACATTTTTTTAATTTCCAGATTATTATTTGGTGGATCTATTCCTCATTTCTTTTATGGAGCACTGGAGGGACTGTTTCCGGAAGATGTAGTCGCATTCCCAATAGCAAAGCAACTGTTATTCGAAAGATTACTGTTTGCTCCCTTCATGCAAGCGTTCTCCCTGTACACGTTAGCCAGATTTGAAGGCAAAAACCATGCAGCGGCATTGAAACAATTGCAAGTTTTATATTGGCCTATTTTACAAGCAAATTGGAGATGGTTAACTATATTCCAAGTAATCAATTTGGCCTTTGTGCCTTCGATGGTAAGTAGACTTTCTATAATGTTAACTTTATATATTTGTAATAAAATACTGACTAAATATTTTACCTTTGAATAGAACACTTAATACCTCCTAACAATTTACTTTCATTTTCCTTTTCAGTTACGGGTACTCTTCATGAATTTAGTTGGACTGGGTTGGTGCATATTTTTAGCAACAAAAAGACGTCAGCAATCTCAGAAAAAAGAATAAGCATGATCAGAATTGGTCATTTACAACAGGGTGGTGGATGTGAATAATTTCAATTACTATCATAGGGACTGGAAACCTTGTCATAATCACTTGCTTACGATACAGCGGTATCTTTCCATCCACTGTATCATATACTATCTCGTTATCGAATTGTTAATTTGATATAATTAATCGAAAGCATTTGATAGAAAAAAAAGTCCATAAACGTCCAAAAGTAGGCCTTTTAGAAGATGCTCAAACAACGAAATCACATCACTGATTTTGTATAAAAAATAAGTATAAATAAGTAGGTACTGGGATTCTTACTTTAAATAAATGCATAGTTGTCATGCAAATTTTAGAATAAAACATTCCTCAACTATGTTAATCGCTTACTATTTCTGCATTTGTAGAAGATAAATATATTTTTGTAAGACTAATATAGGTGTAAATAAGAATGATGCAATTCTTTTTATATTAATTTATTTGACAACAGCAATTGAATCCATTAAATCGTTAGATATTTTGTCTAATATATTCTGTGTAATCGTCTAAGTATATGCTGTTATTATCAAATCGAATCAATTCTTTCGTTTAGCGGTGCAAGATATTTGTTATATTTACAAAGTTTTAGGGAAATCAATCTCCAAAATACTGGTTGACAATAACCGAATAAAATTATAAATTAATAAGTCGGAATTGTTCCACGTGGGTGTATGTAGCATAGATATATCGCATGATTTTTTTACAAGTTATAAAAAATATGGGTATGAGGATCGAGATGATTTCCCTTTAAACTGTATAAATATATATATATGTATAAATGTTGATACATTTACAATTTATACATTACGATAATTTTATAATAAATATTGTTGTCGTTACAAGAGTTTGTTTTATTATCGAATTCATCTTTCACGTTTCATTTATTGCTTAATAAATAGTAATAGTAGATCAGTTGTTTAAATTTTATTATACACAATATTTCGACTAGTCTTTATCACTAATAACTATCGTTTTAATATCAATAACAATATCTTAATTTAATATAAAATAAATAAGTTACTGTGACTAGAGAATTAAAATATTTAAATAAATTAGTGTAAATACCTGCAGTTGTCAATAAATATATTGCACTATACTCTAAAACGTCGGTACTTAATGACTATTAATGTAAAGTACATCTGGTACTAATGAGTTATGTACCATTTACAAAAAAAAAAAAAAAAATTATACAAATAATATTATCAACAACATAACTTTTAACAAAAAAAAAAAGAGTATAAATATGAGATCAGAAATAAAAATAATTAATTTTGGAATGAATGATCGCAGTTTGTAAAACTTTTGACTAGATATAAAAAACCTAGAGACTACACATTTGATATTTAAATCGCGTATTTTTTTTTATAAGAACGCAAAAATAATATATTCACCTTAAACATCTATAAATTATCGTCTGTAAACATCACTCAGCAATATAAATATGTTTATTACACATATTTTATCAGTCAATATGATCATGTATTGCGTTGTACTAGTATATTACGTGCGCTCATATCGTGTCTTTACGATTTTCTACTTTCAGTATTCAAACTTTTTAGTTAATAAATAAATGACTAGAATAAATATAATGAATATTAAGTAATCAATAAATAATATCAATTTGAACGTGTATATATATCACTGCAATAATGCACCATAGAACTTATACTTGTCTAATTACGATTATCATTTGAACTGAAACTGTTAAACATCTCGTAAACGGTTTGTTCTACAGAAATTGAAAGCTTACGGCTCGCTGTTTGTTCCCTTGAAATGAACTAGATGAGACTCATATGGCATTTCCAAGAATTACCACCAAATAAGAATAGTAGGATAATTTTAAGCTTTACTAACAAGAAAATTAAAAACAATGTGAAAATATGAAACAAAATAGTAGAATGATTATTTTAGTAAAACTGCTATGTTGCGTACATTAGTAATAATTAGTTAAATTAGTAGATAAAGTGGGGAAAATACTACCCTACTATTCTTACCAGTAGTATAATTAGTAATTCTGGAAAAATCCCGATTATCTAATATTTCCTATTTTTGCTAATACGGTAATTTGTTCCAAATTGCTATTAGTCGTGCTCAGCTTGCGGCGGTGATCTGGACCAGCTTCTTTGCGAGGATCTACTGCTGTAGTAACTGCCGCTGGTCGGCGTCGACGGGGTCGGCCTCCGGTACGGTATCGGACGCTTTCGGGCGCTGTTAGTGTTAGTAAGCATTTATGATTGTTAGTCATGTTATTAGGTGATTAGTGCAACCATGCATGCTCATGCGTGATAAGCGAAATTGTAATAAAAATTTAAATTTGTTTAAACATTTAATGAAATTTACATGTTTTTAATGGAATATTTTGAAACAAATGAGTTCATTATTGTAATGTTGGTATAAATTGAAGCATTTGTAATAAATTAAATCACTTACCTTAATTTTTATTGAACTGATATAAGAAAATAAAAAAAAATATGAATATTATGTTGCCATAAATTTATCAACAATCTACGTCTAGACATAGATTATATATTTTATTTATGGAAGTAAAATATATAGTCTCTGATCAGAGCATAACAAAAGTACTAGCTGCAGCTACCATGCGGCGAAACAAAAAAAAAAAAAAAAACAACAATTTTCAAAATAAAATTTAATAATAATAATATAATAAATCAAACGGATTATAAATGAAACGGGAAACAAACATGTCCTTTAAGCACACTAGCACATGTCTACATTGGATCGACGACGCCTCCCAACATCTCTTATTCACTGCAAATAACATCCCATCTATCTTCTTCTATACTTGTATTTATTGGGCGGATAAGTAAGATCTATTATGGGTGCGCTACGGAGGAAAAAACAATAGGTAAATTAATGTGAACTTACTTCTAATTATTCAGTTTAATACTGACTGATATTATATTTATTATCTAACTTTATATAAAAAAAAAACAATATTTTAATATTTATGTGTAGCAGTCTTAGAATAATAATTACAAGCATTGAAAATAGGACTTCATATTTGATGCTATACACACGGTATATCATCAGAGAATATGTAAGAATATGATAATACCTAAAACACTATATATGTGTATATATTATAATAGCACACCCATGTTAGCACATCAAAATATTAACCGATTATGTTAGATTCGCAAACACTCAGATTAATTCAAACATTAAAAGACACCGACTGATAACACTACGAATATTATATTTATTTCACAGCCAACGTCAACATCTTTTATATCGAAATAAATGTATTGGATAGTGAATAATATATCAATAGTGAATAAGAACACTCGTTGAAATATAATAATGGGAATTATAATAAAAATTTACGACTTATAATAAGCAATACACAATATAACTTAAGCTAAATTATCGCACAATCACTGCACACTAATCGGAGCTACTACTTGTGTCTTCTGAACTCGTGCTATACTTTCGTGACTTTTTTCTATAAAGAAAGAAAAATAAAACAGATAGTAATGGGCCAGAAATAAAAAAAAAAAAAAAACAAAATATGCCACGTCACGATAATAGTATATCGGGTGGAGGTATTTGCCGAAAATAATTGTTTATTATAATAATACATTTGAAATATTTTTATGTACCGTGACGTAGCATAGACGCAAAATAAAATATCGAAAGCACAACCGTGAAATTAAAATATATGAAGCGCCACACAACAATAGGTTAACATCTAGCATAGTTTTAATGACATCTGTTTATTCTTATGTTTGGATATATGTTTTTTTTTTTAAATAATCACTAGTGAAACTGCATTTCAGCTATTAATATTACAACATACAAATGTCATTAATACAATACAATGTCATAAAAAAAAAAACATTCCCTAAGTTAGTTTCACACAATAACAATGCTTTTGGTAATATTTATATGTTATAAGTAGATTTAGAGAATTACTTTGGTTTCAATATCAATCTACTGGCATTATTTTCGAAGTATTGTGACCTATTGTTTGGATTTTCCTCATAACACTAAAATTATCTTTCATTTACAATTTATTTTTCATTTACATTATCTTTCATTTACAAAATTACGCGTAGTTCTTAAATGTTAATGTTATTAAATAAATGGATTAATTTTAAAACAGAAAATCTTAGACTGTTAAATATTACCATCTAACAAATAGATCAGATATAGTGGCAATAATTTATCACAAGAAATAGTATAAAGTTGGGATTTTTTTTTCTATTAATAATAGGAAACTTAATAATGTTTCTAAAAATGTATCTAAAAATCTTATATAGAGATTAAGTTATTTAGTTATCAAGTTATTGAGGTAAATATAAATCCGTATATTTAGAAATTTTAAATAACTCAAAAATCGTGCTCTGTCTAATCAGAAGTTGACACTGAATTGCTTAAAAGAAGTAAAGTCCAACATCATATTATAAATTACTACTTGATTCTATATTATAAATATTTTAAAATACATATCCTGCATTACTGAAACTATCCAATAAAGCAGCGTATTTATTTTAAAACATAATATAATATAATATTTATTTAAGAAAGATACAGTTGCATAAGGTACAATTTTCAATTTTTACAATTTATATTAAACGAGGAAATATCTGCATTACCATCAGTCCCCAAACTAGGCCAGGTCTGTATCTTGGGGACTAGACTTACTTAGAGAACTTTCAAAGTCTGATAAGGGCACTGAATAAAATTTCGACGCTGTAATACCAAAAGCATTGTGTGGTAGTGTCGTGGGAGGGACGCTGTGTGTGTGTGTGTGCGTGTACAGTGCACGTCCGGGCGCGTGTACCTCGTGATGCGCCGCCGGTCCAAGAAACTGGGCGAGCCGGCGCGCCGCGGGATGGACGGCGAGCGCGAGCGGCTGCGTGCCGCCGACGGGCTCGATCTACGGTAATCGGCGTACACGCCCGTCATTGTTCTGATCGTCAGTGCGGTACGCGGTACGTATGTCGCATGCATGCATCGTATCATCGATATCGAGTTCATTAGCGGAAAGAGAATTGAAAACTTGTATTAATTATTGCGGTCGCTGTCGTATTTAGGTGTTAATACGGGTGAGCCCTTTCGATCTGTAACTGTACGACCAAAATGTGAATAGTACTGATTTCGCCATATTGTGACGTTAACAGTTCAAATGTAAGACAAATAATTTAGAAAAAAAACTGTTACGCAATGCAAAATAAATATTCTTGTGAACTTAATTTATTTTGCATTCGTTGATCAGTTGATTGTTCACGCTTTTATTATTTCAGTAGCGCTGTACTTAAACTCCTCTTATTCATAAAAATAACCTATTTAAGCTATTGAACTATTTCGTCTCTTTCTTTTACACTAAACTCTCAATTTGGAAGAACGTGACAAAATAATATAATAGCTAAAGCAGACTTGTTTTTTTTTTTTTTTTATTAGTTTTTATGAATAAGGCAGTAAGAGTACATGTTCATAATAAAAAAAGAAAAATAATGGAAATGTCGAAAAAGCTCACGTAACTTGTCAGTTATAAGATACCACATTCATAAAGTGTATCGGTTACCTCGACGAGCGCGTGGACCTGGAGGAACTGCGCGAGGACCGCGACGAGCTGCGACTGCTGTACGAGCTGGAGCGACTAGAACGAGAACGCCTGCAATTTATAAAACAGCCGTTTTACAATTATTGCGCAGTAATACTACAAAGCACACTACGAAATTGAACATGAAATACTAGATGTCACTGGAATCGCGACTTTTTTTATTATTTTGTAATTAAAGAAAATATGAAGAAAAGAATCTAAATTGACAAGTAATTAATATATAATAAAAAATATTTATTTATTTCTGACCAAAAACTTCTAACTTTGAAAACGACTGGTTTCCATTTAACCGTTCAATCTTTATTTTACGCTTTTAGGGATTTCCAAAAACCCTTCCTCAGTGGATGTTCCTATAATAAAATGCATCAACTACCAAAATTTCAGCTTTATAACCCTTGTGGTTTAGGTCGTGTGTTGATGAATTAGTCAGGATAAACGATTTTATAATTATATAGATAGTAAAAAATAATTAATATAATAATTAATAAAAATGAAACTGAAAAAATGTAAATTCAATGGTTAATATTTGATCATGCCATTTGATGTGACGAAACATAATGGACATCTTGTAAACTTGACAAATGCAATATTTACAATGTTTCTGGCAAATAAATTTAATTTCTAATTACAATTGCCAATCTGCCTGCTGCTTCTACCTCTTATGGGGAATGCTTATATTTAGTAATGTATTGTTAACGACTGAAATAATAATACTATAATAAATATAGTACTAAATACCAGAGGGAGACTTTGTACAAAAGTCGATTGCTTGGGTACTTCTGTCCTATTCGTGTTTAAACCGTGAAACAGTTGTGTTTGCATGGCTGTATTTCGGTTTGAAGGGTGAGATATGGCGTGAATTTACTGGGTACAGAGGAGTAACACCTGAATCCTCAGGAATGGCAACGCATGGGGGTATCATGGGCGAAACAGTATACTCTGTTATGTCCATGGTACTGCTCATGTCTATAGATGACGGTTACCACTTTCCATCAGGTGGGCCGTCAGCTTGTTTGCCATTCTAAGTTGTATAAAAAGAAAAAAATTACCTGGACGAGGAGTAGGAGCGCGACCTCGAACGGGACGAGCGGGAGCGTGAGCGGGAGACAGACCGCGAACGGGACTTGGAGCGCGAACGTGGCGAGCGAGCCGAGCGAGCCGAGCGGGCCGAACGAGCCGAACGAGACGAGCGTCGCGAACGCGACCACGAGCGTGACCAGCTGCGCCGGGAAGCGCTCCTGTCGTGCCGTTTCGCGTCGGGCGAGTTCTCCGCTACCTTGGGACTTTTCTCTTTTTTAGGACTAGCCGGCGCCGGACTGGCTTTCTTCTCGACGACCACCGGAGACTTCTCCTTTTCTGTCCCTGAACAGATTTTGTCTTTCGACTTGTCGTCGTCCGGTTTCGACTCATCCCGGCCGGCGTGGGACGTCGACGGCCCGTTCGTCTCCTCGATCCACCGCTTCGACGCTTTTGCCATCATGGCCATTTTTTCTTTCAATCTATTCAGCTCCTCGATGTCGAGCTCATCCTGGCGAGCTCGCTCGTCCACCCTGAGGTAGTCGTCCGCGGAGTCGTCGTTCTCGCTCGAGGAGCTTCTCAGGCAGACTGCCATCGGCTTATAATTCTCTACTAACTCCTTACTTTTCTTTTTCTTTGGTTGCAAGTCAGACGGTGATTTTATGTATTTACGTTTATCTTTTTCTGGTAGCTTCTCTATGATGTCGCGGTAGCGCTCGGGGCTCCGCCGCGCCGGGGAGTAACTGAGACTAGACGTACTTCTGCTTTTTCGCGCAGAGCGAGATCGCGACTTGTCTCTGTGAGAATCGCGACGCTCATGTTTGCGGTTTTTATCATGTTTGAGATCACCCTTAGGTGTGGACATACGGCGATCAGACTTTTTACTCTTTAAATTATTTGGTGGATTATCACCCAATTTATTCTTCTTTGAACTTTTACGATCTGGAGAAAGAGATTCGGACTTAGATAGGGATCTTTTACGCTTTCCTCTTACATCGGGTGATGGCGACTTTCTTCTTGAGCGGCTTCGTTCCCGTCTGTTATCTGTGTTTTTGTTTGTTTTATATTTATCAGATTTGTTTTTGGAAGGTGGTGATTCCTTTCTTTTTCGACCTTGTTGTTCTGAGGGGCTCTGTCTCCGCTGTTCTCTAGGAAGCGGAGATATACTTTTCTCTTTATGGTGACGAGCCTTGTTTTTCGAACTTTTATCTGTCGCGTATTTAGAAGGTCTTTCAGATTCTGAATCTGATGTTGACGGCTTTCTTTCTGATTTAGAATTTTTAGAACACCGTTCTATTTCTCGACGAGATTCCCTATTTTTATATGTCTTATTTACTGGAGATCGGTCTTTATATTCGGGTGACGTGTCCCGCTTATCCCTTGAAGGGCTTCTATTTTTCCTGCGCCTGGGTGGTTCATCGTAACTTTCTCTCTCTTTGTCCCGGCGCTTTAACGATTCTTCTTCATATCGATCGTGATTACTTTTTTTACTCTTTTCATACTTTTCTTCTTTTTGATTCCTGTAATAATCTTCCTGTCTCCTCTTCCTGTAATCAGGAGATTCACTTCTTTTTTGCATTCTCAAATCTTCCCGCGGCGAACTCTCTTTTCGATTTCTACCTGTGTCTTTCTTGTTGTAATAGCTTTCTCTGATCGGACTATCGGCTCTTCTCCTATCAGGCGTGGGGCTTTTGCGCCGCTTCTTTTCGGGTGGTGGAGATGAACTAGTGTCCCTGTTATGTTGTCTTTTGTCTCTTTTTTCTGCTTTACGCTTGGGTGGCGGTTCTTCAGAATCCGATTCGGGAGAGGAGTGACGGCCGTGTTTGGAGTGCCGCGTCGTTTTTGGTCTTCCACTTTCTCTAGACGGTTCCCTTTGTGTTCTATTTTCTACTTTGGTAATATATGATCTATGCCGGTATTCGGGTGAAGGTTCACGTTCATCCCTCGAGGTGCTACGATCGTCCCGCCTCTTGCTAGACTCCTGTCGAGAATTCCTGTTGGCAGTTTCATCTCTTTTGTCATATCTTTTTCTTTCCCCACGCTCCTTATCCTTTTTCCTGTTTTGTACATCGTCCTGTCTGCTCTCACTCCTACGTTCTCGTGGTTTCTCTTTACTGTATTTAACTGGAGAGCTAGAAATATAAAATAAAAATAAATAAATATTTACATCTACAATTTCTGATAGAGTAGTTAGGGGTTTGTCAATGTTGCCGTAATAAAAAAAAATAATAATTACGATAATATACAACTACCACATAAAAGTTAAAGTTACTGTAAAAATTATAGTTAATATTTAAACAAACACGGCAATAAATATCATATAACAGTTGCAATATCATAAATGTTCTTTTTGTAATGTTTATGCAGGTGATGAAACAATAATAAATTTGCCAGGAGATAAATTACCTCGTTTGTTTGCCTAAAACTTTCAATTTAGCTATGTGCGTAATAGGATAATAAACTTCATTTGTTTTCAACAATTCTATTTACGAACATTTGGCCTCATTTCTTTCACGTATTCTAGCTACAGCCATAAAAATCGACATCTTTTACAGGGTGATAAAATAGTTTATTACATTTTACGTTTTAATATTCAACATGTCATGCAATAGTTATTGTTTTTATTTTTTACAGGTAACTCTAATAAACGTGACTGAATAAAACTGCTATACTGAAACTTTAATTATGTAGTAAAATGAAAATTAACGCACCTCTCACGACTCGACGCCTCACTACTGCCACGACGCCGGCTACTCGATTTTTTCTGTTTAAAATTCAACAAAAACTATAAAAATCACATTTCACGAGAAATAATATGAAACACCAGTGCCAATACAAGAAGACTATAGTGGTAAAGGCAACTAAAATATATGTATTACTAAAAATACAAGAAATTCTTCAGAGCCTTTTTATATACATATATATGCTTTATACGCAATTAACCTTTTAAAAAAGGGATGAAGAATTTCAATAGAAAAAAAATAAAATACCACTTTACACATGCAATCTAATAAGGAACCATTTAGAACATAATATAGGCATTAAATTAATTAAAACTTTATATGAGAAAATTAAAAAATAAATACTTTTAAGCTATTGATGGAAGCAAGTATAAATAAAGGATTAATAACTGGAAATTTTCATTTTATTATATAGAATGTTATCAGAGTCTATCCATAACATTCTCATGTAAATTAGGAATACAATTAAATATAAATAATACATGTATTGTAAACAAAGTTACAACAATTGTTTTTGGCACCAGTGTGTGTCACTTAAAGTACGTAATACTATGTTAGTAACACATTACAATAACAATATTCTCAAATTAAGTATATAAATAAACGTAATACACAAAAATCAAATGTAATACACTGGGGGAACGTACCTTATTTAACAAACGGTGGTGGTATTGTATACCATTTAAACATGTGGAGCATCCTTAATTAGTTTTGGGTAAATGAGAAGAGGGAGAATGTTATGGATTAGTTACATTTGAACATTCAATTATCTCGTTTTATAAGATGTGCCATACAAAAACGTGGCTTGTGACCTGAATTGTATAGAATTCTAAATTTAATAAAGCAATTTAATAAATGCAAAAATTGTGTGAGCAATTCCGCTATACTACAACGTTAGTATAGAAGATGGCTTAGTAACATGTTGGGCACGTTTTTCTAACACACATCTGAGTAATCGCGTCATTCGGACATATTAACCACCATCTGTTTTAAGGACTACAAACACCATGCATGTAAATAACTGTGCACACGTATCCCCATAACCGCCCGCTGTCTCTAGTCATCAAACATGTTAATCACAATGTCATACTTCAAAATGCATTACCAAATTCTCACGTTGAACGTTATTTTAGTATTCACCTAACATAGTGTCTTACTGAGTGTTATTGTTTTGTGATATACTTACAGTATACGTTATTTCTTCAGATAAAGATGGCTATCCTATGAAATGATGCACAGTTAAAGAGATAATTTTTACTGGCTATTTCTTGTATTTACAGAAAAATAAAAAAAATAAAATTAAAATAAGGAGACAAGAACCACATTATTACATTGGACTGTTTCGCCCCCGGATGGTAAATTGATTGATTATATCAAGTGTAAATGTGTGGGGAGATTCAGCTATAAAGATTGAAAGCTGAGGATTGGACATTCTACAGAGAGCATGGCAAAACGAGCTGGGTGGTGCCCACGTTAGTCACAGCTGGTCGTCTGATGCAAGATGAGGACAGAGGGTTGTGTAGAATTCAAAAAAACTCATGAGAATCGTGAACGTGGAGAATGCTAAGATAATGGAAATTACTAACACATCAGGATCGTTATCAGATAGGTGTCTCGGGTATTCATGTGAAACAAAGGAAGCACAGTGCCATATCAGCTAACAGTCCCGCAACCTTCCTACAAAGGGCTTCAGATTGAGTAAAGGTAGTGAACAGTTGAGTGTTGGCATGATAGAACAATCCCATAATACTACATGTAACATGTGTATATATAATCATATTTTATATTATATTGTAGTCCCCAAAAACCCATGAAATTATTAACCATTACGTTAAAATATTTTAATTCAAAGATTATATTTCAATATAGTCCGAAAAAAAAAATGTTAACTTACATAAAAAAAAAAAAAAAAAAAACAAATATTTACAAGATATCATAGTGAAATATATATAAAAGACGCTAAATATAATCTTTGAACTACACATAACCTACTCGGTCTAAAGATTCAGAAGCTAATTGTCATGAACAAGTTAACATAGAGTCGAAGGTTAAGAGGAAATCAAATAACAATTACCTTTTTCTTCTTTTTCTGCTTCTCATCTTCGGAGCTGCCGGAATCGCTGTCCTGGGCCGCTTCGGAACTACTCGAGCTGTCCGTATCCGGTGATTTGGAACGCTTTTTCTTCTTCTTGTTTGATTCTTGTCTGAACAAAAAGAAATAAGTAAGTGACATAAAGAAAACAATATAAGAAACAAACATCGAAAGGAAAATAATGCAGTATAGAAGCACCAGATATGAATCACAATTTTCAAGGTCATACAAAATGAAGCACACCTATTGAAACTGTAAAGACAGTTGCACACTATTAATTATGTAAAACAATTGCATACAACCTTTTGTTCGTAGCAATACTTAATTTAATTTCATACTAATTTATGCAAGTATAAAATTATGTTTACTATACCTACGAATGTAATCCCATAACAATTTTCTTTCGCTGTAATTATGAATAATAAAATGAGGCGTATGTTTAGCCATTATATAAGATAATGTCCAGAAAAACAAAAACATTATACTTGCCTCTTGGACAACTGAAGTGTCACCTGTCTGGATTTAAACAATAATTTGTAAAACTAGATAAATAGGTGCGTCATTAATTTGAAATTTGTTAAAATAAACCTTATATATATATAACTTGTAATACAAAACCGAACATACTTCTCTTTCTTATTCTTCTTCGACTTTTTCTTCTTTAACTTCTTAGCTTCTGGTGATGTACTGTAATATATTAAACAATTTTAAATTAAAACAACATATTATCAAAAGCAGTTACATTAAAAGTTTGTAAGTTATTGTTAATTAAAAGTTACACTTTAATCAAACAAAGCTAAAAAGTAATAATCCTTCACAATAATGAAATAAAATTAAACAGCAGCAGTCGAGAAACGAATCTCGTTAATTAGACACGCTTTAATTTCATTTGTGCTATGAAAGTAATTTGAAAGAGAAAACATTTTTTATGTTATATTAATGTTCATATTTAACCAGAGGTGGGAGACTTTATACAAAAGTCGACTGTTCGGGTCCCTCTATCAAAGTCAATGTATGCAAAGCACCTAGCATGACTGTGTTTTGATTTGAAGGGTGGAGTTTAAAGTAAAATTACTATATTACAGACACATAATCCTCAGGAGTGACAATGCATGAGGTACCATTAATCTATGACATCTACAGCGCTGCTCATGTCTTCAGACGCCAGTTACCGCTGTCCATCAGGCAGGCCATCAACTTATTGTGTGCTATAAAAAAAAGCAGGTAAAAAAAGGGACAGGTACCTTCTCTTTTTCTTCTTTTTGGTGACGTGCACATCGTGCGCCTCCCTCTCGTGGCTCGGCGTGCGAACTAGAGGGTACCGCTGGGCCTGCTCCCGCGCCCGCCGCTCCGAGTCCAGGCTGGTGCCCTCCACGAAACGAGGCGAGATACCGAACGCGTCGCGCAATCTCGCGTTTTTCTCTTGCTGCGCCTCGGCGATCGCGTGCGTTTCACGAACGCTGCAGAATGGAACGCACCCGATACAATACAGTACCATCGCAAGTACACGCCGGCGTCACTCGCTTTAATTTATAGTGATTACCGAAACAAAACATCAGACATACGACAACATAACCTTCAAGAAAAGAGCATATTCCTTTTTAAAAGGCCGGCAGCACACCTGCAATGCCGTAGGTGTTGTGGGGGACCATGGGCGGCGGTAGTCATTTACCATCAGGTGAACCGCATGCTCGTTTGCCCCCTGTGTTGTAAAAAAAAAAGTTTCATTTCATTCTGGATAAAAATTCTTTTCCTTCTAGACGTATCAAATGTACGAGGTCTGTCCGGAAAGTTCGTATAAAAGTGTTCTGGAATGCTGGGGAGGCCAGGTAAGCGCAGGACCCCTTCCTTATGTTAACAATGCTTCAGTTCTGGTCTGACCGCCGTGCGGTTCTTGTCACGCCATCTGTGAAGTTACCTCTTAACGAAACCCCGTCTGGAGCCCGCTTCCGTTGAAGAGCAGCGCGTCGTAATCAAGTTTCTCTCGAAACTCGGCAAGAATGGCCGTGAAATTTTTGCCGATCTCAGAACAGTTTATGGGGATGATGCTGTGAAGGAACCAACCGTCCACAAGTGGCTAAAAAGATTCAGAGAGGGCCGAGAAAGCGTTCAAGATGACCCACGTTCAGGACGTCCTTCCACTTCACTTTCCGACGGAAAGACTTCGAACTTGTGTTAATGGGGACCGTCGTTTAACGGTCAGACAGGTGGCTGAAGAGCTTAATTTGGGCAAAACCGTGGTTAAGAAACGAACTTCAAATGAAAAAAATTTGCGCCAAAAGTTTTTGAGTAAAAATTCCGTGTGACCGAACACCCCCCCCTATTCGCCGGATTTGGCCCCGTGTGACATGTTCCCAAAAACCAAATTGGTACTTCGGGGGCGGCATTTGGGGGACATAAATGAGATAAAAAAAGCTACGACGGGGCAGCTGAGAAACCTACAACCAGAGGACTTTCAAGGAGCCTTCTCACAGTGGAAACGGCGAGCACAAGTGCATTATGTCACAGGGGGAGTACTTTGAAGGGGATAAAATTGATTACCTGAATAATTGTAAAATAAAATTTTTAAAAAAACTTTTATACGTACTTTCCGGACAAACCTCGTATGCTATACAACTTTGTTAAAAACCTTCTTCGTTACAATAAACTCTATTTTATTTGTGCACAAATCGTGCAAACATTTACATATTCACGCGATAGAGATGATTAAATGCAATCGACACTATTTTCATGTGATATGACAACACAATAATTTAATAATAAGTATGTTTTTTTAATCTATGCACCGACATTTACTCTCTCTGTTTAGCGTAACGGTTGACTGGCAGAGAATGCCATCGGGCATTAAGTCCGCCCTCTAGACATATTTTAATGCGTGCAAAAGTATAAATAAATAAAAAATAAATGAATAACACAATATAAAAACCTAGTCATAGTGAAGCGTCAAAGAAGACTAACGAATATTTACCTTGGAAGCTTTTAAGTGCGCTAAAAATGGGGAAACATCAAATAATTTAGCAAACTGTACTAAGTTCGATCATAACAAATTTTCTATATCGATCTGGCGTCGCCTATTAAAAATCATTGTTGGCTTTGACCGAGTATGAAATCAGTTAAATTTCAATTAACACAGTTGCTTTGAGCTTGTAATTCTTAATTAAACATCGGCTGCGGTGACTAGCGCCTAACGACACACATACTAAACGTTAGCAGAAATTAATCGATAAAACTGAATGCACACCTTATAACAGATCGCATGGACTTCCTCTCCTCGTCATTGGAGAGACAGACCTGCAAATTGTCGTTAAAATTGGTGCGCTCCGGTTGCGAGCAATTGCACCGACAGCAGCATGAGTTTCTCAGGCCAGCGAGGAGAGTTCTCAGAGCGGGTTCTAGACTGTCCACCACGTGGGACGGGCCCTGCTGCATGGTCGCGGGGACCACCGACGACTCCGAGACGGGATCGTGAGAGGAGGCCCGCGCTCTCTGCTGGGGCCCCGCGAGCACCGCTTGGAATGTACCCCGCCAGAGCCGTTCGAATACGACTCGGTTATTTTGTTCGCGACGCGGCGCCCTACCCCTTTGCATCTTAATGTACGAACTTAATCTAATGGAAGACTTGGTTTCTTATAGCTAATACTTAAACTAATACATGGCGGTGTGACCGCTGGAAGACTTTGTTGAGGCGTGGGGCGTCTGATTACATTTCAGAGCGGCCGGCGGCGGGCCGGCGGCGCTACTGAGGTCTACCGATAACAGGAAACAGCGACGCGCGCAACCTGCGCAAACATCGGAAATTCGCTTGGATGCGACGCGTCCTCTCAAAGGGAATGTTCACCCTCTCCCTTTGAGGCGATATAAGCTAAATGCCACCGAACAATCGCAGCGTTTTGAACTTTATTATAACGGTAAAGTTCACCTTTGATAGAAATATTGTCGCATAAATTTGCCACCGATGTGAGACAAAGGATGACTTATCAATAATGATTGGCGTATTTTATATATATATATGCTTTATTATGGACCAACGGATGTTATTTGTTAAATGTGAATCGAATACGATTTGCCGTGCCCGCTTACGTGCTGAGGTGACGAATGTCATCGTGTGTGCAATCTGACATGAGCATTGAAAGAATAAAGATATGTATGTATGTTAAATTACAGTTATTTTAACAACCATAAACTGAATTTAGATATAATTAAAAATATTTGTAAAATCAAGTATGTAACATATATAACGCAACACACATACACACACACACACACACACACACACACACACACACACACACACACACATACACACACACACAAACACACATACACACACACACACACACACACACACACACACACACACACACACACACACATATATATATATATATACAGTGGGTAGTTATATATACATAAACATTATAAGTACATAGAAAAATTTGTTGCAATGCGCATAGAGCTTAATTTTATTACGTCAAATGACGCTACTCAAAAATTTAACAAGCCAGTATGTAATTGTATTTCTATTGACAGACTTTTCAAAATAAAGAAACTGTAACACAATTCAATTGTTATTTTAAATTTATTGGTTCTTAGAATAAAATAAAATACGTATTATATTTATACCCAGTATTTTTCTTGGCAAGACTCCCAATAGTGAAAAACTTACATAATAATTTATCAATCTGTCGATACTGTCCTCTAACAAATATAAAAAAAAAACTATTATGGGCGCCCAATTTAAAAAAAAAAGAACAATTAACTTATACAGGCATATGTGTTAATAGAATATATATGAAAGGCGACAAATATTATTTTAAGGGCCTTAAAAAAGACTGAATATGCACGATAAAGCAGGCGATCGCATGTAGGGGTTTAGTATGAAAGTTAAAAAAAAGGCAGGAAGATGGTGCACCTTCCTGGCTTTATCTCACATCATTTAAGGCAGCGTAATATTTATATTTTCTATTCGCCTCTGCAGCCATTCCAGTCAACTTTCCCTTTCTGACCTCATTTCTTTTTAAATCTTCTCTACCTTCATAATCATGTCTACGTATTTCTTTTCATATAATTCTCTCTCTCTCTCTCTTTCTCTCTCTACGCATGCTTAAAAATAATACTCATATTATATTCCATTTGTTTGACGAGTTTCCAGTTTGAAAAATCTAATCACTAGGTTTCGTTTCGGATTATTATTTCTACTCATTCGCTCTAACACACTCGTATAAGATGCTCATGTAACGTGGATGTCCACTAAGAAAGGATTTTTGAGAATTTACAAAAGGAACAGGATAAAAGGATTTCCGCGCCGGTGGATTTATCTCTAATAGGCCAGGATCCTATTATTTTATTTTTTACTTTTTCCTACGAGTTTAGATAGAATTTTGTAGACAAGTAATCTAACCTGTACTGGACTTTACCAACGTATTGTACAATCAATATATTGTACTGTTAAATCTTTATGGTCCATACTTAACATTGGACATATAAAAGATTTAATATACAGTGGCACACTTATCCCATAGATGGAATTCTAACAATTAAACTTTGAGAAGCTGAAAGAAAACTATAGAATGTTTGAGGGTAAAAATTATATAGCTAAAGATAAAACTTAATAAATACCTAATTAAAATTAAACATACTGTTTCATACCTATATTATAATATTAAGTAATTATATACACCTACATATTTAAACACACACACACACACACACATATATGTGTGTGTGTATGTGTGTGTATGTATATACATAAACAAGACATAAATATATATCTATTAGGCGCAGTAAATATGCTAAATGCAACATGAATACAAACCAGAGGCGTCCGCGGCAGAACTAGTGCGCCACTATCTTTAGCCGCAATCACAACATTTAGGTGCGGTAATATGTTTTGGCACGCATACACTGGGCGAAACCATTAATTACAATACACATTACGCCTGTCTCTCCCGTAACATTATTCGAGCGTTTTCGTGATGAAACGCGACTCGTCACGTGGCACAATTATTAATGTCATAATCGAGTACCATTTCCATTGGGATTTTCAACCGATTCTAAAAAGAATGTGATTATTCGGTTATATATATATTTTTATTATTAGGGGACATTCAAGTATTACAGAACGCAATTTATGAAGATTTTTGACCCTTTCTCCCTCCAAGTAACGCATCGTAATATTTTTTCTGTACCTCCCCCTACATGTTACATAACACCTCAGTGCCCATTTTTACCTAAAAGTCACAAAACTAACGAATACTGACAACGAAAACAAGTAATTCTGTGTTTATTTGTATAAAAATATCTGGTTTTGCCACAATTAAAGCCGTTTTTTATGCAATCTTATCTTAATGATATTTAGAATATTTTGTATTTTGTTTAATTCCTTTTTTTGTATTTACTGTGTCTGACTTGCGCCATCTACCTTTCTCTCTGTACTTATCCATTATTTATGCCAGGTTGTCTGTAAGAGATTGCTTTTAGCGATAAGGCCGCCTTTTGTATATGCACATTCTGTATAAATACTCCTTGTATACATCTCTATTGTGCGCAATAAAGAGTTTATTATTATTATTTATTATTAATGAATTACATTGTCTCAAGGGCTTAATAAAAAAATTATATTACTAGTAAATTGCGTTGTGTAATCGCTTCTAAGTTTATTCAGCAACTAGTAATCCACCCCGACTTAGCACGGATACATAATAATCTATACTTATAATAAATCTGTAGAGAGGTCAATTCTGTACATGAAACATATTTCCAAAATAACTATCACGGTGTGATTAGTGATCGATACTGATGCCAATAATGCAATCAGTAAAATTTTTTCTGTCTATCTGTATGTTCGTTACAGAAACAAAAACTACTAGACGGATTTTAACGAAACTTGGTACAATTATTCTTTATAGTCCTAGGCAGGTTATAGTATACTTTTTATCACGCTACGATCAATAGGAACAGAGCAGTGAAGGGAAATGTTAAAAATGTCCACCCGTGCGACGCCGGGACGGGCCGCTAGTAACAAATAAAACAAATTTTGATTTGTTGAAATTAATATAATACCTACCTATAATATTCACTGATAATGTAGCTTTCTACAGATGAAAAGACAGAGAAAGAACTCATTTATTTTTGGATAGTATTATAATATAAGTGAATTACATTATGTTGCATGTTAATCTATACATTTTTAATACGTAATCAACTATTTTTTTTTTTTTTTTATTGGTGAAAATGGTATGGTAACCCCGCCTGCGCTAACGGAATACGCTGGCGGAGCACCGGTGAAGGGTGATAGATGAGAATGAAAACAGGCCAGTTAGCCCATCATGATGGATCATCAGGAATTAACCATGATAGTTTCCAGGGAGAACCGCGAGGAGGTCGACCTGCTTGGATATATTGCTAGCAATGGGATTCTCAAAATTTCAAAATTTAAAAATTAAATTTAATTTATTAATTTATATAAATTTAAATTAATAATTAAATTATCTTTTAACAATCGACTTGTTAAACAAACTAGTGTTAGCAAACAAATGTGTAATCGAATATAAACATTATTTGAAATTCCAGAGTATATGATTCAGTGAGAGAATTAAACTGCATTCACTTGCATTGCATTTAGATTCGCACAAAAGTCGAAGACAGAACCTATATTTGTCGATTATGCTAAATTGCATGCTTCAACACCGGAAACCGGAAATGATTGGATGCATGTATCGGTATTATTTTGTTATTGGTAGGTAATTTTACAAAATAAACAACCATAAGTTTTTGATAAAACTAAAATATCTTACTGATATTATTATAAATAGACAATGTTCGTAAATGGGAAACACATAAAACATATAATGAGGCATCTTAATGAAGCCAATAGAAGCCAAAACAATTATTAGAAATTTAGTCTTCTCTGTATGTATGTGTTTCGGCATCATGTAAAAACTACGGCACCAATTTGGATGCGGTTTTCATAGCTGTGTTCCTGGAAATGTAACTTAAAATCTGGTGTATGTTTCATCTTTTAGTACATAAAGTATGAAACATACCTTTATAGCTAGATTTGGCCTCTTCATTACTTTTCCTTCTTCTGAAATCCAGACATACCAAAGACTATATAACACGATATTAATATACTAATACTTATAGTACTGTTCCTCTTTCGATATTCTGGGGATAAAAGAGTGGTAACATATTGTATCAAAGGGCACGATAGTACTTCCGGTAAGTAGAGCACAGCCCTACTATCCTTTTCTCGAACACACGGCACTTTTAACCCCCTCCCCCTCAATAACTTCATAGTGATAAGTTTTTATTACATCATCACATTAACAGACATTAATAGGTACATAGTTATTATCATGTGTAAACTATGTCTAAACAATAACCTATTTCTGACCTTAACATTTGCAATACTTAAACATGAGAAGCCTGAATTTACATGAAACAAGGTTCTAAAATAAACAAGCCCTTAATTTATTATTTAATCTAACGCCTATACAGAGGAGCTGCGCTATTATTGAACTGGGGTGCTCCAAGCGACATATTAAAATCCTGCCTCCCTTCTAAGGGTGTGGGGTACGGACGTCATGCACCACGATCGATATACAACAGCCACACTAGTCGGTCGCGACGATAAAAACGTCCTGCAACCTTTCCATTACTGCTTTCCTGATAACCTAGATATACTAGAACAGCGTAAACTACCATTGTATAATAATATTAGATCAAAGAGGTTTCCAAAGCGGCTAAGTTTTTAAGTTAGTACATGTATTCTTAACATTTTTCGTTCATAAATCATTAGGTTGATATTGGCTTTTATAGAAATACCTAATAGTGTGTTGAGGCAATGGATTTCATTTATTTATCCACTGAACTTTTAATAGGTAGTTTCTGTAACCAATTTATTAAAGACTAGCGGCCCGTTCCGGCTTCGCACGTGTAGACATTTTTACAACATTTTAAAAAGTTATTTATTGTGACATAACGATAATAGTTGGATATATAGTATCGCTAAGTTTTTTATAGTTATTGATATTTTCTTCAATATTATAGAACATACTTTTGTTCTATCACCAATAGTTTCCGCAACGCACGCGACGAAAGATATTTTATAGTATTTTTTTACAGCTTGAGTTACGTTACTAAAGTTTTAGTAAGGATCCCTAATCTTTTCTAGCAATAAATATAGCCTATGTTACTCAGGGTGAATGTAGCTTTCTAATGGTGAAAGAGTTTTTGAATTGGGCAGTTTTTGAGTTTATTCATTACAAACATACACACAAAAATACAAATCTTTCCTCTTTATAATATTAGTGTAGATGAGTGTGTAACCTGCAAAACCCTTGATGTTGTGGGTGATCATGGGCGGCGGTAGTCATTATCAGGTGAGCCGCATGCTCGTTTGCCCCCTGTGTTATTTAAAAAAAAAATCCCTCCTTTTTAAAATACAGTGAAACTTGGTTAAGTAGGACCTGAATAAGTGAGAAACCTCCATAAATGGAACTCATGTTCTGCTAGTGGGACGAAGCAAACCTCTATATCTCAGATCCGTTCTTTTGATTTTATAGTCATAGGTACCTCTATATCTGAGACAGTGAGTGAATTTCATATACATTAACCTCTGTAACTGAGAAAACATCAATTTATTACCTCTCTAACATGGACTATTTTACATTTAAATTTGTTACTTACTTCTTCTAACCACAAATTAACCACTTAATTAAAGACAATCAGTACCCACAAATCAATATTCTTCAGGCGATGAGGTTTGTTAGGAAATCTTTGTACAGTTATTTTGAAATGACATCAATTGGTGACCAAAGTATATTGGATAAAATTTGTCTTAGAAAAACATTTAATGGTTAATACTTCCAAAAGACAAACTAAAATGACCGATTTTTATAATTGATACATTCTATTTAATTTTGTTTCTTACATTTATTACCTTTAATATTATTTTATTTGTTCTCTAAGATTAAAACTCACTTTTATTTGATAACCACGCTTCCACAACTGAAATAACCTGTATTCTGACCTCTATTAAGTAACCCTTCCCCCCTTCCTTTGTAAATGAGACAGATATTTATTTATACCTGGATAAATGATAAAGTGTAAGTGAAAGTGGAATACCTCGATAAGACAAAGGTTCCTTAGTGTCTCACTTAACCAGGTTTCACTGTATACGCCAGTCACTCATACGAAGGCGTGGGTAAAAACTAATATAAATTGTCTCTTTCCAACCCTAACAATATAAGTATATACTGTCTCCCTCACACGACCCGAAGGAAATACAAAAGTAATTAACAATACTCAGTAGCTATTGATTCGATTGAAAGAGGAAATCGCGCGTAAATAATTTGTTACACATGTGGTGTGTGTATTTTACTGTAGTTTGTGAAATAAATAGAATTCTGAATAAAATACTCATTTCAGTTTCCTATTTTTAATTACTGCTGGAATTCGTAAGGCACGTGTGTTAATTCCCACGGCCTTATACCAGGATGGAATAATTTACAGAGTACCGAAGTATATTTCTCAATAATGGTAACCTAGTATATTCTACGGTGCCCATGGTACTATTCGTATTTATAAACAAAGGCTACCACTCTCCCTTTAGGCACACTATTAGCTTATTTGTTCCAACCATCATGACCTAAATGGTGGCCAATTAGACCACAATATTTGCAACTTGGACACATGCAATTCCAGAAGAGTCTTACAGTGAACACTCAGCTTGTGAAATGTTTCCAGCTAAGGTTTTGTATAAACAATTAAAGCACTGGGTTTCTCAAAAGGTGTTTCAACCGTGAAGCAGATGTGTTTGCATGGCTGTGTTTCGGTCTGAAGGGTGGGATATGGCGTGAATTTACTGGGTACAGAGGAATAACACCTGAGTCCTCAGGAATGGCAACGCATGGGAGGTATCATGGGCGAAACAATATACTGTGTTATGTCCATGGTACTGCTCATGTCTATAGGCGACGGTTACCACTTGTACATCAGGTGGGCCGTCAGCATGTTTGCCATTCTAAGATGTATAAAAAAAAATTGGGATACCTCTGGTATGGCAGACATCTTTAAGTTACTGTAACCATTTTCTATCAAACAAGCTGTACACGCCTATTTACGTATTATCTCAAGGAAGAAATCGTAGTTTTTGTTACCTATTCAGTAACAGTGTGTATAGTATAATCGATTACAAAAATAATTAATACGATCAATCAAATATTGAGTTTTCTATCGCTTATTGCAAACAACTTTGCAATAAACAGTAGGTATTTTTTTATGTTTAACACATTGTTGTTGAGAATTTCGTGACAGAATAGGCTGAAGCCAAAACATGCGCATAAACAGGCCTCGGTATTAGCACATCTGCAAGTCCAATTAATTAATCATCTTCCAATAGGCTGTGCAAATACATATATAATATCCAAACAATTGCCGCTCGTTATATTACTGTGTACAGCGACAAGGGTTGTACACTTACAAATTGAGATTGCGTTTTTATGTGATCATAAAATAAAATCTTGCAATAACACGAAAACGTGCATGTGCTACAATTACTGAACGTTATAAAGTTTTATCGATAATGTTTTAAAACAATATTTATCTGTAGTAACTTTACTATCTGCTACTGTAATCCATTCTTTATTTTAGAAAACAGAAACACAGATTTATTTAAAACTATTCAAAATTCCAAATAAAAAGTAAAAATACAGTTTTTACTGAATAAACTTACTGAAGATAGATTATAAATATACAGTCAAAAATAGTCTGTAAATAAACAATCGACCTCCGTGGCGCAAAAGTTGTTTTGCATAAATAGGGTCTCGGGTTCGACTTTCGGTTGGGTGAATTTATGAACAACATATTTTTTATATTACATCAAGTCTAGCTTTGAATTCTGGCTCCAGCTATCTATTAGGTATTTAATCCCAATCTTAAAACTGGTAAGACTTTGTACGAATTAATAATACCGCCAACTTCCAAGTTTAATATTAACTTTTCACGCTACTGGCGTTTCTAAAAACAAACTACATCCTGTTTCGCGCTAACTATGATCGAAATACGTTGCTAAACGTGCCTACCAGCACAAACAATTTGGTCGAAGTTTCAGATAAATAAATTTACGAACAAGCAATACTCACGCTACCCTCCCGAACTCGTCTCTGGGCACGACCTTGTCCCCGGCACCAGTCTCCGCGAGTTTCGCTCTGAAGGCGGCCACCCGAGCAGCTATCTCCTCCTTCGGCAACCTGCGTAGCCAGACCAATGAGACACTCATTACTGTACGAATATACAAAATACGGCGCGACCGTCCGCACTGGACACGTCAGGCACGCATGTTATCACGGCGAGACTGCACTCTACAGCTGAACAAGTGTAAATGAGTGAAAATAATAAATGCTCACTGAAACCGCAAACGGACCACCTGAACCTACCAATGCATGATACGCTCGCTGCAATCGAGGGAATTACTTTTTGAGAACTATAAAATAGCGATAAGGCGCTCCGGCGCGTAGTACTAAACTGAGGTCACCGTGCCCAGTACGTAGGGTGGTATGGTCTCGCTCGGTTGAATTATTGATTTGACTCCGGCGCAACAAGGGCTGCCGCCCCTAAAAAGAGGGTGCGCGACCATCGCAATATCTACAGGGGTCCGTTTTCTATTATACAATATAATAAAAGAAACAAAGGGATTTTATTGGGCCGTAAATCAATAACAACACTTGAAACTGGATAAACATGTGTGATTTGAAATAAAAATGCTACAGGTTGCAATATTTAAACTTTTTTTTTATAATGTATCTAATCTACTCATCCAACATGTACATTTTCCTTTGCAAAACAAAGCCATTTTATTGAGACAAAATATAAAACGAAATATGTCATATACCTATTGTAAGTAAACAAATTAGATTGAAAAATTCGAATTTAGAATGCGGAGCAATCTACGAGTAGATTTCGCTGCACAATTAAAAACAACGTACCTTTCAATTATTACAATAATAGAATACAATCTACACGGGAGTAAATACCATCGATAGAAAAAAATCTAATTAGTTCAAAAATGAGCGACGAGCAACGTAAACACGAAAAAAAAAACAGACAGGTTAAGAAGACGCTTAAAAATATATATCTATAAAGTGTTAGGACATATGTTGGGATGTTATTCTATGTTATTTGAATATCTAACATCATTGACCATAAACGGAAAAACGTATTTGAATGATATATATATATATATATATATATATATATATATATATATATATATATATATATATATATATATATATATATATATATATATATATATATATATATATATATATATATATATAATAATTACATATATATAATTAAAATACTTTCGATTGACGTAACAAAATTGAAGGAAATGCGACATCGGCCTGTCTACACATCTATTTATCTGTACTTTACAAACCTGTCAAACACAAATGTAGTTGTTTTGACGTGGTCTAAATATTTATTTTAACAAACAGTGAAGTTTGAAAGTTTTTACAGAAATGATTTCACTAGGCTTTTTGGACTATTCAACACTAGAGTTGATAGGCATTTTATGTGAAGTTATCTCGGTCAGTTTTAGTTTTGACAGCTTAAACAGCTGATCCGATTTTATTGAATATTGAATAGTCACTGTATACCATTAAAGTTTATATGCTACAACGTCGTCAATTCGGAACAGATTGGCACAGTTCCTTTTGCAATCGATAGGGTTTACTCCCGCGTTGATTCCATATTGTGTGCGTGTGCGTGTGTACGTGCGTGCGTGTGTGCATACATTCGCGCGTGCGTGTGTGTGCGCGTGTGCGTATTCGTGTACGTGAGCGTGTGCGTGTACGTACAGGTGCACAGTCTAGTTAACAAATAACTTTAAAATCTACCTATTACTACAAAATCCTAATGCAACGCGATTCAAATGGTGGATAAAATTTCTTTGCGTATCCTATATGTTAGTTCATAATATCACTGCCAAAGATGGGTAATCAACATGTTCTGTCTGAATTGGGTAAACATGTTCACAGAACATGATTTAGAAACCCTTTATATTTTGTAGCTGAGGCCATTCTTTGAACAATAATAAAATGATAAAAATATAATAGCGTAGTAATTCTAATAGATTTCATAGTTGGCAGATTGCCAATTTTAAAAATAAATGTACTCTACCAATGATTGATACAGTAACTGTGGGATTAGTTACCAATAAAAGTAAATAAATTAGATCAAATTATATTTAGATTGAGTAAAAATGGATTGATTTCAAATTTAACTTTGTATAAAGATTTAAGTCAATATTATTATTATTAATTAATTAATTCTACAAGTAATGTTAATGCAATGTGATTGGAATGAAAAAAATGCCCATTTCTATAATATAGAGATCTTAAATTATCTAAAAATCTATTCTTGGTTGGATATTAGTTTGTTTAAATTTCAATAAAGCTAATTAGTAAAACACTTTCAAATCAGGGTAGCAACTCATTGAGATTTACGTTATTATCAAATTCTGGGAAAGCATCCAAAATATCTATCTAGGCTACCTATTTCCAAGAAGAATAATTTGCTATTTTTTTTTTACAAAATATTACAGTTCTGATAAAATTATCATAAGACCAACACAGGAATAAATAGTTTATATTAAAAAAAAGTAATCAGCAAAATCAATTCAGTCAGGGAAAAAATTTGTTAAATTAATTAAAAAGAAGCGGTTTCTTTTTGAAGCTAATTGAAAAGGAGTATATTACCAACTTAGAAAAGTTTATACCAAATTAGTAACAAAACACTGATTTTAACAAATATAAGGTGGCTACAATACACAAAATATTTATGTGAAACCTTTAAAGTTATATAGGGTGAAATTGGAATCAATGTGTACAAGTGTGTGCTGAAAACCAGTATTATGTTCAACTAGTCACAATCTAATAATAAATAAATAATCTTCAACCTAATGTATATCTATACTCTGTTAACAAGAAGAATTCCGCACAACAAAAAAACTGACATCATTAAAAATCAAATATAGAACTAAAATAGATACCTATTTAGTATAAGGGAAGTGTTTATAACTTCTCATCTAAAACATATCTACATTCTTGTAAAATAAATTCATTTTATTTAATTGTAAACCCCACTGATTGTAAAAATATTTACCCATAAAAATGTCAAACATCACATAAACCAATTTTAGCTATTATAATATTATTTTGTTTGATCTTTTTCTTTTGTACTAATTTATGAATTTGAAAGATAGTGACAAAAAACTCTGGTAGCGGAGGGAGGGGGATTATTAGTAACATGGACTATCAGTCCCATTGCTAGCAATATACATTGGCAGATCAACCACCACGTGGTCCCCTCTAAAAACCACTGTGTTGAATTCCAGATATATTCATCATGATGGGCTAACTGACTTGCCTTTTTTATTCTCACCTATCATCCCTCACTGGTGCTCCGCCAGCACATACCATTAGTGCAGGCGGGGTTACCATTCCATTATCATCCATTAAAAAAAACAATGTAACAGTAATATATGTAGGAATTTTTAGTTTTTAAGAATAATAGGGTGAACTAAAAACACAATACACAATAAATATTTCAAATTAAGACATTCTTCTTTTTTTTCTTAATGATAATAATAGATATGATTTTTTTTCTCAGCAAATTTTACAGAAAAGAAGCCACACAAAAAAAAAAGTTATGATAATTATATTAATACTTAATATCAATTAGCTCCCAATATAATTATAATTACGAATAGAAAGAAATATGTATAAATTAAAAATTCAGAAAGTCAATAATGGAATAATAAAATTATAAAAAAAAATATATATATATATATATATATATATATATATATATATATATATATATATATATATATATATATATATATATATATAAATTGAGTAGTTAAGATTATTTACATTTTAATGGGAATTTAACTGTCTAAATAAGGATATTATATTGTATTTATTTTCCCATAACACATGTGTAAAGCATTATTTAAAAAAAAAACATTGCAGTGACTATTATATATAGTTTTACCTACCAATTAGTAATTGGTAAACTCACCCTTGCTCTTCAAGACTGTCTTCAAGTTCTGCGCACTTGACTTCAATCTTCCTCTTCCTTTCATGATCAAGGATTTCTTGATTAGGTTGTTTGTTTGATGCCGAATCCAATTTTGCTATTTCTTCTTCAGTGCGATAGTTCACAGAATCTTTTGTTTTTCTCACTGAAGCCCAATTTCTTTGAACATATCCATTGGTGCCAGAGCCTCGGGGTGTCGTCAAACCGATGCCGTTATACATTTTATTGGTCTATTTTGTCTTTCTAAAAGAAAATAATATTTAAAATTTAGAAGCAAGACTTTTACAGCGCAGTTTGACACGAACGCTGATACTAAAGACATGTGAAAATTATATAAAATGCTCTCGGACTTTGATGTAATTCATTAATTTATTTTAATTTTTAAATAACTCTTTTTAAAGAAGGACAATTTGGTCACAAATCACTCACCATGTAATTCTATAAATGTAGGTTTCGGGTTTTATATTTCGCACGGGCAATAAACGTCCATCTTGCTAGAATTTATTTTTTTATTTAGTGATGTACGTATATTTTCTTAGTTTAGTATGCTTTTACAATCCATCGATTTAATGTTCTCCATAGATAGTTGACTCGAGCCTGTATCTATCATATAATTATGACTTCTTTTTCATATAGCACCTATAAGAAAAAGAAAGCATATATCTCTATCACTGTTCTATAAGCGTTAAATTTAGCGCCTATATATATCGTCAGTAGAGCTTATTATGTTTTTACCATAGATATCTAACATTAATTATGACATTTACAAAAATTAAAGATCCATCATATTGAAGACTAGGCAGCACGATCTCCGACCTTAGCCTGTTCCAAAACAGAACAAATGTACTTAAAAAAATAAAGATCCTATTTTGAGGTTATGTTATTATTTACTTAACTATTTTCTTTAACATATAACACGGTGATGTTTGTTGTATATATTGTTAAAAAAGTACATAAAAAAGATTCAATTTAAAAATATGCTCGACAAAATTTTATATAACACCGTCCTGTGTCAAACGTTTTCAAGATGTGGGAAGTATTTAATTGCCGGTAATATTTACGGACAAATCGCTATATTCGAGTACGTAATACTCATTTTTAAATTTTATACATACAAGTAATTGATTTCGTCGATTTATTATAGTTTTACTTACAGCCTCGACCGTATACTTAATCCAGTGGCCGAGCTTCTTACTGTGGATTTTAATAAGCCCAAACACATCCATACACTTGAGTCCGAAAAACAAGTATGCAGTCTAGTTACTACAGAGAAGTTCCTTATCGTTGGATCTGTGAATGAAATATCAGGATGGGATTGGAAAGGATTTCTTAATTTTAAATTAAATAAACCCTCTTGGGTAATAAAAATGCCATCACATTCAATTTTGGAACAAATAGACGTCAATAGTTTATGGTTATCCGAAGATGAAAATAGATTGTATGCAGGTTGTGGAGACAATAATGTTTATGTCATCAACTTAGAAGATGGGAAAATTGTATCCACATTTACTGGCCATGAAGACTACATACATTCAGTACATGGAAAGTAAGTATAAATATCTTTACATAATCTTTGTTACAGTATGCAGGGTAAAATAGCCAATGCAGTTTCTAATGACCTCAGTACAACATGTGTTAAAGTCGTTAGAGGGTTGATAGGGCCTAGGTACATGTTTAAATAAAAATGTATTCACCAATAAAAAATACTGTTTAAAACTAGTATAATTATGTGCCAAATATTGTATATATTGGTTTTTTAATAAGGATACAGATTAGAATATTTACTGCCATGATAATTTTTTTATTAGCATATATGTATAATTGATAATTTTCTTTTTATAATTTAATTTAATGAAATTTATTATAATTTTATCAATAAAATGTATGAATCCAAAAAATATATTTCTAGAAATCAACAGTTAATAACTGCAGGTGAAGATGGTTATGTCCTACTATGGGATTTGAGAATGGGCAAAAGCCATAACAAACTAGAACCACACGACAATAGCAAAGTGAGCCGACCTGATATTGGCAAGTGGGTTGGCTCTGCTACACTGAGTGATGACTGGATTGTAAGTAGCTATTGTTTTTCCTATATCGATTAATACTTTATGAGTATTAACAAAATCTACATACTGCAATATATTAGAAAATCTTAAAATTTGCTTGTGAATTGGGTTTTTTTTAATGGGTGATAATGAAATGGTAACCATGCCTGCGCTATCGGTATATGTCCATGGTACTGCTTATGTTTATAGGCGATGGTTACCACTTTCCATCAAGTGGCCAGTCAGCTTGTTTGCCATAAAAAAATCTGATAAGTAAATAGTAGTTCTTGAAAGATATGTTATATTTTAAACAAAGCGTTAATATTTTTCTAGGTATGCGGCGGAGGACCTCGTCTCTCATTATGGCACCTCCGCTCCCTAGATGCCGTCACAGTATTTGATATCCCCGACCATGGTATTCACGTGTCATTCTTCCATGATGACTGTGTGGTAGCCGGTGGCGCGGCTAAACACCTCTACCAACTAAGTTATTCAGGGGAAGTCAAAGTGGAACTGCCTGTTTCAGCTACAACTGTCTATTCAGCAATATTACGGACACAGCCACACAATGTCCTAACTATTGCTGGCTCCAGTCCGGAAATCGATCTGTGCACTACATTCAACTACAGGGATCAAGTTTTACATTTCCGTTAAGTAATACCTACCGGTTTAACTTACGTGTAAAAGCTTAACTAGTTACTAAATCAATTCGTGATCCTTGGTCATGAGCGCCTGTAACGCCAGCAGGAGGTTGACTGCGTATTTCGATTTAATTACACGTAAGTTAAACCGGTAGTTATTAAAATATAATGTGTGTTTACGAAACTTTAAACAATAAGAGTTCCGTTAAGGTTAACTTAAATATTCATTTAATGATGGTGAAGATATGGAAAATAAAATATCATTACAATGTAACAACATTTTTATTATTTATAACAATTCCTACTAATTCTATCAATTACCTGCTACCTCCAGCTTCTACCGCATCTAATCCGGCGATGATTGGGTTTAAAATTCTCAATTTCGATTCAGATCAATAGTTTGCAATGAATACTTTCATTAATAGACTTATCTCGCAATGGATTGCCTAAACGAAAAAAGGGTATGGGCGCTTTTATAATTTACAGCAACACATAACAAGGCACATTTATATACATACATACATATCTGTCACGCTTGTCTCCCATTAGAGTAGACAGAAACAATGGAATGTTAAATGCAGGTAGAAAAGCAAAATTATATATGTATGTATATCAATCAAATAAGAGTTCTTATTTTTTGTTGATGTTGGGGACATTCACGACATAACATCATGGATAGAAAAGTAAATGTGTTACATATGTCAACCACATATATCTTGGTTTTTCATTATATTGTAACGATAAAATCATACCGTGACGGTACAATAAATTATAAAAACGCCCTTGTATATATACAAATCCATATTTACATATAATTATAGCTAAAGTTTGAACGTTTATTTTCTATTAAAATAACAGTACATGATATCATTCATACATATTGGGAGCAATACTGAGGCGCTATTTCACTAAAATTAAAATTTCAATTTGACATCACAGCGAAATCTTTATTCCAAGGATCAATACAAACCAAAATGTCTACTAGATTTATAATAATAATAATAAATAATAATTTATTCAGTTACAAAACATACAAACTTTAATGGCAACTTTATACATTAAAATAATAATTATGTAGTAGCATTTTAAATGGTCCTCACTCAGCTTAAGCTGCAGTGTATTGCTGCAGCGCTGATTTCTAATGGGACCACTCGATAGGTAGAACTTGAGAAACAGTATTAAATCTATAATAAACTATTAATTGGACCTTATAAATGATATCAATATTATATATGAATAAAAAATATATTGTTTATTGTATAACATACATGATACAATAAGGTATGTATATAGTAGATAGGTTCTGTAAATAATTGTGTATTGTAATTTTATCAGTTATAATTTATCTGCCAAATTACAGTTTTTGTACTTGAATCAAATGTATTTTTAAACGATATTTAAAAAACAAAACTGCCAGATTTGACAGTTTCGCCAAATTACTGTTTTACTAACTTAATTTGGCGAATTTACAATAATTTTGAATTAAATCTAGGTATTAGAAATTCCTTAAAATAATGTTTTCACTGTGATTGGATTTTTAATTTTAGATTTATGTTTAGAGAAATACCACCTCAGATCAGCGTTTTCTTTATGTGCAAAATGTTTTAAAAAATTAACTGTAGGATGCGGAATTACAAAATAATGATTAAAAAAAAAACAAATTGCCTCTATCTGGCTCAACAAATCATTACTTCTTACACGAATTTTAAATATAGCCATGCCCAGCAATAACTGCAGGTATGAACCCGTGGCTCCCGTCCCTCTTCGTCACGTAGAACCAGTCAGCATCCATATCAGTTTCCACCCCTTTCCCTTGTACCAGCGTCACTACATCACCCTGTTTTACCGATAACGTCTTATTTAAATCACTGCCTTTAAAATCACTGGTCACCACCAATAAAGTTTGTCTTTTCACTGTTAATTCTTTTATATTTTCTTTTTCTGCCACTCTATCAATGTTGGAGCAAACTGATTTAGTCCTTAAGTATAGGCTGTCAAAGTCTTTTTCCGCGCATGAATTTTTCAGTTTCTTCTCGATGCGCGGCCGGTACTGGCATTCTGAGCGAGTCCTGCCGCGAAGTTGTTCCTTCTCTATGTCGGTGAGGTTGCCGCAGGGACGGGGATATATGTCCGTACTGCTCTCCCAGCACGGAGTCTTTCTTTCTGGTGTTCTGTAACATTAAATATATTCCTCTATTATATATAGGAGAAGAAGTGACAATTGGCTGGTCTCATAGCTCGAAGAACCGACAACCGATAGAGAAGAAAGATTCTAGGGTCACATAGCTCGAAGATATATACTTTATCAGATCGACCTTCACGCGGTCTTCTCTGGAAATCATTGTGGAATTCATCAGTATAATATACAATAAAGTATATTAGGAACCAATATCATCGCTCATAATATATTAAACGAATTGAAACAAGACATCTTTTTAATAATACATTATATCTTTAGTACGATAAACATATAGCGCGTTTAATTTATCAAAAATAAACGATTAAACAAATATAGTTTTTATATAAATAATATAATTAATATATTTATTTATTTATTATAAAAATTAATATAATGTACTAAAATATATTAATTACTAAATAATAAATTAATAAAATCCAGGGACAAATGCAAAAACCTTTTTTTTTTTATTGCTCATTGATGCTACAATGATGATAGGTACATACTTAACAAAGCAGCTTTTCGTACATATGTACATAGATTTTAGAATTAAGAAAACCAATAGAAAAGAGCACATCTAGAATCTGGCGAATCAAAATAATACATAAAACAGATTTAAAATTAGACCTTCAGAAAAACAACTAATTGGATGGTATTATTTTTTTTATACCACTGAGCTGGCAAACAAGCATACGGCCCACCTGATTACCTGAGTGGTTACCGTAACCTATGAACACCTGCAATACCAGAGGTATTACGTGTGCGTTGCCGACCCTGAAGAAACCTTTTTACCTCCCTTTTGAAGAACCCCATGCTGTAGGCTCTTGGGAAAACCTTGGCAGGGAGTTCATTCTATAACCTGAGTGTTTACTATATACTATAATTATACTTATTACCTGTGAATTGATTTAGTGGTTACGAAGATTAATGTGAACAAACATCGTAACACAAGATTTTTATATTAAGACATTACATTGACAATACAATACATACAATGACATAAGACATTAGCTGACTCGACAAACCAAATTTCAAGTCGGTATAGCTTTTCTTTTCTAAAAACTTAAAATGCCACATTGGTCCAGTGCAGTGGCGGACTAGGCCCATCAAAGGCTCGAGGTGGCAAAGCCGAATGAGGCCCCAGTTTAAAAATTTGATTTAATTTTACTAGCTTTTTATTCAGTTTACATTTATATGTATAACTTTTTATGTTACAAAGAATTTAAATCTTACAACTGAAATTTAAATTAAATTTAAACATCCATAGTCTAAACAAATCTCTTAAATAAATAATAATAAATAAAGAGTCAAATAAATAAATATCTTGACCATCCATTGCACGAAGCATAGAAGAAATATACACGGAATACAACAAAATCTTACCTATTAGGCAATATTCCCAACGGTAGGCATGCGCTGTACAAAACATAACCCTCTTCACCATGTGGAGTTTGCACGTATAACCAGAGTTGGTTTTTGAACACTGCATTCACAACTGTACCAAGTGGCAGCGTCAACTCCCTCTGCTTGTCCTTCTGCGTCTGGTACAAAGTGGTAGGATACGCCACCACCACGGGAATGTTCCCCGGACGGTCTATGGATGCCTGGAAATAATATTGACTAGACTTAATAAAGCTGAGGAGAAAAGATTTTTGAAGATGGAAATAAGTATGACCTGACAAGCTGTATTGCTAGCAATGGAGCTAACAATCCCTTCTCCCCCTCCTTCACTTCTCTGGATTGCTAAATTTATTTTTTGCACATAATACCGCAAAAAGCCGAGCATAGCACTTTCTATACTACTATGGTGGCAAACAAGCATACAGCTCATCTAATGGTAAAAGGGGTTAGCATAACAGTTGAGCCTACACCTTTTGAAAGAAAGAAAGAAATATTTTTATTCAAGTAAATTTAGATTTAAGCATTTTTTAATAGTAACTTTTTTTACATAATGCACATTTTGTAATGTAATGTAATTTTTGAGTACATAATATACTTAAAGCCCTGCACTCAATCTTTTTTATTGAAACACCATTGTAATTAGGTATTCTTGTAGAAGAAAAAAAAGGGTTGTTAGTATTGAATAATAGATAATCAATTGGCTTATCTATTATTCAAGCTAGTATTATTCCTATTACGTCGATCACCTGTGCCTTTGCCGTGTGGTCCCGGCGTATAATGGACTACCCCTTTCATTCCTTTAGGTGTTGTAAGAGGCGATTAAAGGAACCTAATGGTCGTAGGATGAGCAGCCCTCTTAAAACATCAAAGCCTAACTACAGTTGCCAATTCTCATACCAAACGTGACAACTACTGGCAAAGCCTCTGCCTATATTCAGCAGTGTACAATTATCGACTGACATGTAATGATAGTGAAGTCGATCACCAGGTGGTACTCTGGAAACCATCAGGTTAATTCCTAGTCAATTCCTCTCGATAGGTCAACTGACCTGACATGATGTGACCCATTACCATTCCCTGATATAGGCGGAGTTGCCATTCCATTTTCATCCTATTGTAAGTATTTATCTATGATTATCTAATCTGTACAGCCAACCAAAAAGTACTCTGTGAAGAACGTGATGAGCTACATTTGTACTCGTATTTTTGTAATTGTGATTTCTGTTATTAAATCAAATTATAACAAAAAGAGTATTTTATTTTATCCCATACACATCCCATAGTAAATAAACTTTCACTCATTAGATATTAATGTACATGTTCCATAAGACATTAGTTTAAACCATTCGCTACTTACCCATATTTTTAAAACTGCAAATAATCATTTTTGATATAACATAAACATAGGGTTCCGTGGAAATAATGATTACAGAATACAACTCTGGGAAGATAAGCGGTATAATGATATTAAACGCTCGCAAGTTAAAAGGAGTTCCTTTTAACTTGCGAGATTCTGTAGATTTCCTAGTAGTGCGCTATTTCGGTAGATAATGAAGAAAAATGGTCAGCAATTGGTATTCTCTGTGTTATTTACACACTCCGTTTGTGCTATAGTCTCCATAATGAAATTTGTGTTCTAATTTGCGACCTGATATATTCATGGTCGAAAAATATCATTTATGCCAGTATCTAAGTGCTACTGTATATTTTATATATTATTTTTAATCTTTTTTGTATTACGTATAAAAATATTTATGCTATATACGTATTTCAATAAAATTAATAATTTAATATATAATTCCTTATTTATATATTCTTTATTTCACTTGTAAGTTACATATAATGTAATGCATTTATAAATGTTGTGAGCAAGGATGAACTATATTTTTTACCAGAAATATTTTTATAGGGTTTCTCAAACAATCTAGTACTTTATTAAAGAAATATAACAATAAATAAATAAAGAAAAGGTCAGAGACAAATTACAGGAACTTTGTAAGGGCAACTTTTAAATCTCCCATGACATATCATATTACCCGTCGGAATGCTCTGGCGCAATTAACACCGTGACGTTTAACCTCAGGAAGATATATTGTTGTTTTAAATAAACCGCATTGATGAATGGACCTGTCCACTCGTGGTTATCGTCGCGACTAGCCCCAAGTGACACAAAAAACGTTCAAAAGAACACACGCAATACGGTACATTATCCCGAAAATTATAAGCACTTCCAAATTACCGTTGTTAATAACTGTGCCCCAAATCCAATAGCGAAAATCATTATTAAGCCCTCGGAGAGAATTTCGAAAATTGTAAATGCCGTGCAATTTATGGCTTGCCCAATTTTGCGCCAATTTCGCGGCTGCATTGTCTTGCTCCGAGGTAGAGCAAAAAGCTAAAGGATATATGCCATAATGTCATAATAACATCGCAGACGTGAATAATGATCGAGATTTACAAGTGCATTTAAAATTCTTTTGTAAGCGAAATCTGTTAATACCGTAATAACGTACCCCGAATGTTGGATTTTAATACGAACATGTAACCTGAACGCAATTGTGATTTTGTAATACGTAAAAGATTTTCATAATTTCATCTCTAGAAGAAAATGGGGTAATCTTTAATCAGTAATAGTACCTACATTATAAAATTATATTTTTGTAACAATTATTGGACTAGTAATTGTGCTTTAATCCATTGATCCCAATCCTTATTTTATTATACTATAATATATTTTAACATATAGCTCTTGTGATTCTTATTAATTTTTCCGAAAAAAAAAAGAAATGTTTCCTCAAGTTGAATTAGTTAATATTATTTTTAGAATCTCAAGTAATAACTGTACAATAAATCACGTTGACCATTAGTACAATTTAGAAGTAAAATATTATTATATTTTTATTAATAAATATATAATATGTATAACATGTTTTAAAACTTACCGCACTTAAAAAGCTGTCCAAATCCCTAATATCGTAGCCAAATTTGTTGTTTTGATGTTTTTTCTTCCTCCTGTGCCGATGCCTGTGTTTTCTCCGTAAATACTCCTCAGTACCAACACTTGTATCAGAACATGTATTCTGTCCGTTTACAAACTCATCGCATGCACTCTTAAACCTATAGTTGTGATAATATTCGTTGCGCCCCATCACTCTATCCTTCATCTCCCCACTCTTACACTTAGCTTGATCGGCTTCATTAAATTTTTGGTTGTGCCTTTGATGTCGATCTACATCACTTCCGATAACTTTTTTTGATTTTTCCTCAGTTTGTCCTTTTTGCGGTAACTTGTTATTTTCAATATTCTCCTTCAGCACCCACGTTAGAGATATTTTGGATTTATGCCTCTTAGCTAGCGGTGTCGAATGCCATAAACCCATCTCTTGGATCTCTGCGTATTCAACGTGAGATTCCGAATCGTCATTAACTTGAGACGTTATTTTACAATTAACTAATAAATCTAGGACTTCACATGGCGCAGCGTTATTCTGAAATAGTAATTGGGCCTTAGTTTAGATCTGCATCAACAAATAAGTAAATTTAGAACTTATTAATTTATTAATTCCAAATAAAATAGCAATTACCGAATTATGTAACTCTTGCCGTGATTGTTGCCCATTGTCGTTACTATCAGTCTCCCGGTACGGTGGTGGTAAGTCTTTGAACGTAATATCTGCAAGCAGAACGCGCCGATTAAAAATTACAATCGATCGTAACTCTTCAACGAATATGATTAATACTGGTGTTATTACCGCAGTCAGCTGAGCGGATTATTGGGCATAAATAATCAAAGTGCAGTCAAAACAATGCAAGTGGGCGAGAGCGCGAAACAATGCCCTGCCGGGGGGATGCTCGCTCCCGGACTACCCGGCTGCCGACTTCCGTGGCAACTACACTACACGCCTCTACGCGCCTCACGGCCACTCTGGCCTGCGCGAGCGCCGATCGCCATAAATCCTGAAACGCGCGCACGCGCCGCCCACCGTCCGCGACTTCGCGCCCAACACTGGCCGCTCATCGCTGATACACTATCGAGTTGACCCTCTAAAAAATCTCGGAACATTCTCACGGCGGTGAGCGTGCGTACGCCGTACTCATGTGAACGCAATGGACTACGCCGAATGCGCCTCAGGACACGATTTGCAGCCAATACAAACTTTCGGTCACCATGACGCTGTGTTATGCATATGTACATATTTGCGTAATTTGTAACACTGTTGGACAATGATACAACAGATTTTGAAGCGCGATTATGTTGTTTTAATCCGTTATGATGATGATAGTGTCGCATGATTACATTTCTGTTGAATGTAAAGTGTTACTCTGACAGATGAAACTGTAAAGCCATTCGTCACGTTTCTGTAATTAGATGTTAAGAGTGAAACAATAAGCTTTGAACGGCGCGTCGTTTAACACTTCTCACGCCTTTGTATTAGACGCCTTGATGTTTCCACACCTGTGTTTGCTTTTCGTTAGTGCAGTTTCATCCCGTCTGACATCGAGGGTAAGTATTTGGAATCTCCTTACTGAACACGAATTTACTTTTTCCTTTTTGGATCCATTCATTTTTTTATCATTATATTGTTCATATAGATTTTTAGGTACATATTTTACTTTTTTAAATATTGTTAATAAGCAAATCTTTGTGAATTTATTACAAGTTAAGAAAAATTTATATTAAAACTGACGTTGACCCATTGAAATATATTTTAGTCCTCAATTAAAATGCAGCATAACTTTTGATCACAGCCTCAGCTCACAACAGCAAAATATCAAAGTATCTCTAGATATATACGGAATTATAGGCATATTTATAGGGGAAGGGGAGGGAGAGTTTAAAAAGTGCATGTGCACCTTATTTAAGAAGCTAGTTACTCCTGGAAGATAATCTTAAATACATAAATGCATGGGATCACAGGTTGAGCGCCAATGCCTCGGCCATGCCGGCGCAGCCGCAAAGCGTTCCTCTCCTCGCTATTCATCAACACGTGCCTAATGAAGTGCGCGGGCGCATCGGGAACATCACGCATTCGCCAAGAAAATTGTTTACTACGAATTGTGTGAATATTCAAATTTCTTACAGTTCATTGACGAATAATGATGGGTGATATTATGCTGTTTTATTGACTATATAAAATTAATTTTATCTACGTCTTACTAGAGTACCTAATAATTTCATCAAGAACTTTATTACCCATGCAATACTAATTGTGCCCAGACTCTCTTAATGTTAAACTCAAGCTCTATTTTATATTAATCACGACAATTGCGCCAAGAGTTTATAAACGTAATAAACGTACTCACTTTCACACATAAAAACTATATTATTCTTATCTGTGATATATATGTGGATAAGAAGAAATAAAGAACATTAGGTGTAAAGTTTGTCGTTTATTATAACCATTATTTAATGAGTTTCTTATATGCAAATACGATCTATCTGTCAAGATAATTTGAGTCCAACAATTCAGAATATAGGCCTTCGTATTGCTTGGCCATTGGTAATGTTCTGTTTATTTAAAGCAACGCCGTTAAAACGCTCGCCGCCATATTTTCGGCGATTTTTCTTTTCACCGATAGTGACAATTTTACAACTTTCTTTATGTTGCCGCTTGCGAAAATAAAAATAAAGTTACATGAGCAATAGCAGTTTGCGTACTCTTAGCATTCCTCAAAATTGGAAAGTGAGACGCCGGTTCGTCGAACTGGTATCTTTTATAGTATTTAGATAATATTTTATTAGGGATTGTGCGAAAAATTTGTCATCGTTATTAAATTCACGCTTTAAGAAACTTGAATCGTCCCTGCTTGAATATTTCGTTTAAATGTCCTAAATCGAGTGCTCACTCAAAACCTTTTTCTTCATTTCAAATTCGTAAAATTATTCCAAAAATCGTCTCTTATTCAGAGTCTGAAACTCACATAATATTATTATTAATGGCAATTGACTTTTTCAGTATTTTAGTACTTACATTTTATTTGTTAAAAATGTTTCTTAATTTCATTAGCACTTAGTTTTTCTGAATTTGGTATGTTTGTTGTAATTTTCATAATAGTATTGTTTCTTATAGTGTATTTCCTTCACATGTACTAAGAATCTAAGCAAACTTTTTTGGCTGATAAAATATTTAGGTAATTGTGTACTTCTAATAGGTGTAAACTTAGAAAAAAAAGTTATACTTCTAATAAATCTTCTATTTTAAAGGCTGATATGATATTAATGATGATGATGAGCACGGCCCACTCAACTTCCCTTCTATACACGCCTATTAATACATGTATCGTATACTATAGAATCGCCTTATATGTATATATATTATCTACACTAATATTATAAAGAGGAAAGATTTGTATTTTTGTGTATATGTTATATTTATTGCTAGAAAAGATTAGGGATCCTTACTAAATCCTTACTTTAGTAACATACAACTCAAGGTGTAAAAAAAAATGCTATAAAATATCTTTCTTCGCGTGCGCCGCGGAAACTATTGAAAGAAAATATCAATAACTACAAAAAATTTTGCGATACTCTATATCCAACTATTATCGTTATGTCACAATAACCACTTTTTAAAACGTTGTAAAGATGTCCACCCGTGCGAAGCCGGGACGGGCCGCTAGTTAGTATATATAATGGTACAAATAAACATTATGTGTAGTACTACAGTTTCGTCTTTTTCTCTGTAAGTCCTAATCCGCCTTCGAGTTACACTGATCCTAAAGATTAGCCCGCTTTTATACTATAGTTTATTAGTAAATAAAATTTAAATATATACACAATATCTTTGTGGATACAATGCAATTACATTGTTCATATAATTTTCATCGGTCTGTCAGTTCAGTATTGTACCTATATATTTCAACTTTCACCGGCGCGCGGCGTCTCGGATACGACAGCGGCGTTCATCTCTCTCTTATTTCACGGTTTTATTGCGCTCAATTATATTTTTATTAGTGTGTGCTGTAACAGTTGCTGTTATTTAATTGTGGTGCCATTATCTAAGTCGCTAAGTTCTGGTACAATGCGTTTGGAAGCTTATCTTTTATCTCGCTGCAACCTACGTCTGTATTAATAGCTACAATTGATTTATTGCCCTTTAAAGATATTACCAAAAAGTTTATTTTAATTTTAGAAATATGCTTTAATTCTATAAATGGTTTCGTTAATTCAATAAAAATTGTGTGATAACGTGCTGTGTTATTATCAATCAAATAATCAATCAAAGACTATGGTATCATACTGTTGGATAAAGACCTCCCTCAGTTGCTTCGCACGATCGCTGTTCAAGCCGTACCAATCTTTTTAGTACTGGTCGTTTCTCCATCGCATACGAGGTGTTCCACGACTTCGTTTTTTTTTTCTGGGAACTGGGAAAAATGTGCAGGTGGGCCAAACTACCTACCGCTAGACATGCGACTCACTCAATGTCCTGCTTAATCCCACTTATAATACAAGTACATACGTAGTTTAAAAGTACCGAATACCTAACCATACTATTTGAAAAGAAACAATATTAAAATAAATCTACCTACGAGGGTTTCAAAATACCTAATTTATTTATTTTTTATTATATCCTAGCTCCTTAACAACTTAACCAATCCCTTTACACATACTATATGGAATGAAGAAAGACTACTTTTTATTCCATTCATTTAATAAATAATAATTTAAAATTAGACGACATTGTTGTATTTAATGCTAAAAATAATGTTTTAATAGTTATCTATGAGTATAAAAGCTCTTTCAAACTAAATGTAAAAAACATTTTTCATCCCTTTTTCCATGTAAATATGTATAGCCTAGAGCACGTTACATTGAGGCACTAAGTACTAGCCAAGTGTTGCAAGTTACCTGAATGAAAGAGCAAAGCTATCATCAGTATGAATTAACCGTATCATCTACGTATTCATCAGTTGACCCTACGTTATGATTTTGTTACATTTTGCCATTACATCACCATTAGTTTACATAGTAACTAAATTGTTGTAGATAGATACGAACTAATGTTACAAGCATCTACTATTGAGTAGATTAATTATTGAGACTTAAACAAAGATTATATTAAATAAATTTAAGTGCTTAAGAGCAAACGAGCATGCGGCTCATCTAAAGGTAAGTGACTACCGCCTCCATGAGCATCCACAACACGGAAATAACTGCCGGTGTGCAGGGGAAAGGGATTGTTAGTAATGGGGTCTAATAGCCACGCGATTCCCCTGGAAACCATCATGTTTAATTCTTGTCGAATTCATCATGGTGGGCCAACTAACCTGCATTCATTCTCACCTATCATCTTCCACTGGTGCCTCGTCGGTGTATACCAATAGCGCGAGCGGGATTACCAATCCATTTTTACCCATTAAAAAAAAAACTGCAAGTGTGCTGCCGTCTTTTTAAAAAGGAACATGCATTTTCTTTATCTTAGACGCAAAAGCGTATCTAAGGAGGGGGGCCTGGTGAGCAGTACTCACCCTAGAACTGTCTGATGCCCAACGCAGGACTAGGAGAGGAGATTTTAGTTATGGGCAAAATCATATCTAAAAGTAGGTACATATGGACTTTTTTTAAGAATCAAGCCCTTCTGAAAATTAATCCTAAATATACGAATGCTTAAACTAACTGAGGACACTGCATTCAGCAACAATAGGGTGACAGAGCAGGCAAAATGCCAATGGGGTGGAGCTCGTGGTAATTACCAAAAATGAAACTACAACATCGAGATTTTTAGATAAGGGAAAGCCCCAATCTGACGAATTTACCATGGGCCTTAGATGCTGTAGGGACACCATTCTAATATTTTACCACGGGATTCAGATGGTATAGTTACGCCACTATCTGTACTGATGGGATGAAAGATGATAACCGTTGTTTTTAGACGTAAACAACATTATGGGCATCATAACACACACTGCTATATTATCCACAGCGCCTATATAAGAATTATAAAATAATTTAATACGGAAGTTATTATTACATATCTTATAATGCATACAAGTAGTAACAAACCATATAGCAAGTTTGTTACTCTGGGGCAAAAATATGTATAATAATTTGAATAGAAATACATATTTGCTATTTTTAAAGGTCAGTCACCTTCAGTTTCACGGCGTCTCACATTTATCGCTCTGGGCATTTGCCATACTGGGTGATTGCCATAGATTAGATACCATTTTATCACAATTAATAATTATTTAATAATACACCGTCTACTTATTTTTTGGTTTGCCCAATGGTTGACTCGTAGAGGAATTTAAATGTGCATTACAGTTTAAATAAATAAATATATCTAGTGTCTTTTTAAATATTGTAACTAGTGGATTGATCGATTAAAACTGGCCGAGCGAATGGTGGATGTATTGAGTGTGATAATGCGATTTATACATTTTTGTCACATATCCCGCACCGCGCTGTGAAAATAGAAAACAAAGTATTAAAGCCGTACGCACGAGCATATCGCTATGAAGGGAATGTGTCCCCACAATGAGCCGGTGCGGAATGCCAGGATAAATCTCACGACGGACGGCCCAAAACGTGCGCACACGCTACCACCGTGACGATACTGTGCACGCGTGCGCCATTGTTACGCCGAAAATTGTGTATTTTTGGAATGCCCCATAAAAATCTTTATTATATATATATATATATATTTTATATACAACACTACTTACTGCTTCTTCCATTTTAATCAGTATAAAATTTGATCTTTGTCACGTCACGCCATTTACGATTCGTACATTCGATCCAGCGAAAGTGACTCCCTCTAATAGTAGTTTTAAGGCCAATTTCATTATACACGAAAATCAACGACACAGCTTACGACACGAGACGACCGCTTTACATTTTCTCCAAATTCAAAGTACGGAAGAAGTAACTGTTAATGAATTCAAAGGCCTAAATTTTAGTATGTGCCACATTGAATACGGCTGGTTCTTCAATATCAACTTAAATTTGTTAAATTTAAAGTGAACTTACAAAAAAATTGTATAGAATTGAGCATTTCTTCTTTATTGAAGCAAATAAAATTGTGAGCCTACTTTCCGAGATATAGTACTCACATTGTAACATTGATGACAAAATAAAAATATAACAAATAGGGCAAATCGCTGCTATCCTCTGAACTGAAGAGACAGGACACATTAATATGAAAAAAAAGAAAATAAAATTTACACATGTGTGAAAAAAAAATTATACATCACTATCGAATTCATTTGGCGAGAACTTTATATTGATCACATGCTGCATATTAACTACGAAATATTATTTTGCTTATTTTTTTTTATTTAATACTTATTAAACAAATAAAAAAAACATTCTTTTACCAATATGCCAATGTACGTATGTACCTAATGTATTATAACAATGTTATGCTGTCCTCTCGTCACTTTGCGATTTAAAATTTCTTATCCATAGTCATAGTTACGTAACTTCTGTGGTAATGCAATTAATATTATGATGTTATGGAACCGGTCTAATGTCAGAACCAGAAAGTGGGCATACGTGCTTCATAACAAAACATTGCAAACCCATTGAAATTGTTAATCACAAATAATTTTAAAAATCTAAGCTAGAAAATTAAGTAATTCGTTATTTACGTTTAAATTATTTAGTCAAACTTAATAATAAAAAAATACTTTAAACAAAACTATTAATATTTTATTTAAAGTATTAACATTGTCATTAGTGAAAGAAACAAAAACAAAAAAAAAAACTTTTTTAGTATATTAACTAATAGAAATGCAATTTATTATCGGTACAAAAACCTGTATTAATTAATAATTAATTAATTCTTTAATAGCGATTAAGCCATCCACTCTGCCTGTATATTGCATAATACCAGAATTAAGATTACGTAGATATTAACCAGATGTCAACGGATGAGATTTTAGGTCAATTACATACTGACTGACAACTGTTTATGTGCTGGTAGGTAAAGCTAGTCGAAATTATTGCCAAAAAACTTTTTTTTAACTAGGTATGACCATAAATAAAAAATAAATTAATACCACAGATAGATACGATAGATGGTGCATTAATTAATTTTATATCATCATCATCTTCCTGCCCTTATCCCAATTATTATTTGGGTCGGCGTAATATAGTTTTACCTATCTATATTACAAAAAGATTTGGCTTATATGAATAGTTTTACGACTGGCTGCCTGTCTGACGACAACCCTTTTTGGGGGTTTAATTAAATTTTATATAATATCTATCTCACACTTTAAAACAATATTCAATATGCAGGCAAAATGCAAGTCTCCACAAATAGATGTTACAGAAATGAATGATTGTACCTCTCCAGACGATTTTGTATCTACTTAAGTTTCTCTTAGCATAAATGTAATTATAATTTTTATGGTAGCAACAATTTTGTGTAACATTTTCTGACAAAAGTCATGACGTGAGTTTTCTAATCCACTCAACTCCCAATACACTGTCTAACCATTAATTTGAGCATATCTTTATTATGATCATTATCGATAAGTCATTATGTTCGTCCACGAAATACATTATCCACGCCCACGCCGGTTAGAAGAATTAAATGCACCTAATAATTATTAACTCGGATCACTAAAAATATACAAGTATGTATAAATATTAAGAATCTTGGCTAGTTGCGTAGAATTTTGTTTTAAAAGCGTCCAGTTGCCAGACTTACGAAGGGCCCATCCTGGAATCACTGTCGGATCTGGTAGTGTGCAGTATAAAATTAAGGGTAAGTGTAGGCACCCGATAATTGCACCGTGAGAACGCATGCGCCCGCCGCGGTCTGCGCGCGCGCCGTCAGCACAAAAGTGACGTGATTTTGTTTTTAGCGAGATGCAGTGAAAGTCTTTAGCTGCGTATAACATAATTCAATAACGACATTTTATCGTTATACGTTGTTCCGTTATTATTTATTTACATGCCGAAGTTGTAAAATACGCTTTTATATCTTTTAATAATTACATATTTGGTGTTAGTGGCCATAAATTGTCGAAATTAGCTTTCCAACGGTTAAATACAAATATAATATACGTAGATATATTTTATATACGGCAGCTATAAAAAAATCTTTATTTAAAACGTTTCTTGTAGCATTTTCTTTTAGGGTATATTGTTATAGAATTTAGTTGCTAACCCTACCTCCCCTATGCATCTCCAGACAAGAGTGCACACAGCAATCGGCAAAATGGTAAATTACTGCGCGAGCGCATTACATCGAGCAAGCATGCCGCATACACGTAACAATATATGTTCGGCACGGATAGAAGTGAACACAAAACAGTCTTATTAGTAAATTATGTACTTATTAATATAAATAAGTAGCAGTAATGCTGCCATGTTAGTAATTTTGAATAAGGAAAATGTTCAAGTACAGTGACACCGGAACTCGTATACTTTCGCAAAAAAAAATGCTTGTAATTCATAATAATAAAATCATTATTGGATCAACATGAAAATTAACTTTAACAATGGCAAAAATAATAAAAAATCGATCAATTCAAATTTTTATACTGGAACATAAGCTAGTAAGTTGAATGTTGGTTAGTATTATAATGATGTATTGCCGTGTGGTCCCGACATAGAACGGCCCACCTCTTCCTTTCCCGTGGGTGTCGAAAGAAGAAACTAATGGCCGAAGGATAGGCAACAGCGAACCTCTTAAAACATCACCAAAGCTTAAAAAAAAATCACTATTTGATTTGAAGATATTGCGTAACATGTAGGAAGCTTATTAGGATAAAAAATAAGTCAATCCACTCAGTTGTTAAAATAGTTTTTTTTATGCAACTTAGAATGACAAACAAGCTGACGGTCCAGCTGATAGAAAATGGTAAACGTCGCCTATAGACATGAGCAGTACCATGGACATAACAGAGTATACTGTTTCGCCCATGATACCCCCTATGCGTTGCCATTCCTGAGAACTCAGGTGTTATTCTTCTGTACCCTGTAAATTCATTACCATATCCCACCCTCCAAACCGAAACACAGTCATGCCAATTGAGCGGATTCGGAGATTAGCGAGAATGAACATCGTGACACGGAATTTTACATATTTAGATGCAAAGCCATGTAACTAACAAAACTCCATAACAAAAGCTGAGACGAGTTTAACTCTTAATTTTGAGACATGGTAGATACTGTCGCCATCTACCTATAGCTATTGTTTCTACAGACAGCTAAGTCGAGCAACGTTTTAGTCACAGAGTACTTTCTTTGTATGATTTAGTCCGGAGGTCTCAAGATCGAAGCGGAAGCCTAAATTCCTTATATATTTTTTTTTAATTATAGTCAATCCTCCTTACTTCGAGAGTCAATAAGCTTTCATGTACAATAGTCTAGAAGCTAAACATCAGATTGTACCAACCATATACTTCTAGTCTTTTTTTTAATAAGTGTAAAAGTAATGGTAACTTCGCTTGGGCTATAGTCTACCATATATGAAGCTTATTTGTCCGTCGTGACAAATCCGACAAGAATTTATCACGATTGTTTCCAGGGGTAATCGCATGAAAATCGATCTGACAGAGTGTATTGCCGACAATAGAGCTATTGGACCCTATAATAATTCCTTCCCCCCCCCCCTACAAATCTAGTAGTAGCAATACACATACTATTTTAAATATACAATCTTATTTCTTTTAAATTTTAAAGGCTCTCGCCCAATGTATATAAAATAAAATATCGTTAACACCACGATGTTTCAGTGAACTCGAATAAACATACGAAATAAATTCTGTGACAGAGAATTCAAAGATTATAATATTTCATCTTTGCACTTTCAACCGTATATTAGAATTATTAATTTGATTTGCTTTAATGTGCGAACGTATACTGGCAACAAGTAATAAAAAAAAAACAAGTTTTATGATTTGAAAGCGACATTCTGGCTTGCACCATATTTTATTGGCCTGAAGACACATCGATCAAAGAAAGCGAAATGGTCCGTGGTTAGGTTAGTGAAACGACTGCTGGTGCGGTCGCAGACATGGTGAATAATGGTGATACTGTGACCAATAGATAATGACCTACAACCGCAATCATTGGTCATGGTCATTCGCTTATACCATACGTAATGGTGAAGTGACATATTGGCAGCTTGTCAAGTGGTTGGCTTAATACGTCATCCTACGAATATTGTAAATATAAACATAAACGAATATTTGTTATTCAATCACACTTAAAAATATGAATTATTGAATGTTTGCTTAACAAATTTCGCAAACCATAAATACTGAAAAAAAACAGTTATAAATAAATAACTGAGTTTTAGTTTTTGATAAATACACGAGTACCTGAAGGTCGTAAGAGGCGATTAAAAATACCTAGTAGTTGAGGGATGGGCAGCAGCGTCGCTCTTAAAACATCACCAAAGCCCAACTGCGGTTTCCAATCTGCCTGCCAAGTGTGGCCACTACTGGCAAGACTCTTCTTATAGAAGAGGTCTATGTTCAGCAGTAGACAGACCTGATATGATGATGATGATACGAATATCTATATAGCAGCTGTAAAACATGACATGCGAATCGTAGCGTCTGTTACTAGGTTACATCTAGGTGTCATTTTTATAACTGTATCACTGTGAATATTGTGACAACGTGCATATTAAGGCACATTTGTGATATTGATACTGAGCGAGATATCCGACGAAATCATAGTAAGTAAACTGCAGTTTTTATTGTTTGATAAACCACAAAGAGAAGTAAATTGTTTTTATCGCTGAAATTTTTTTGCTTTAGCTGTACAGATAGCATGAAACTTTTAACATTTAATTATTACATCTGTGCAGAGTTGCAGAGGTATCATTAACAATTCGACGTGGCTGATGCTATCACGAATGCCCGATGATCACTGGCTGCTTTTCGGTATTCCGACGCCCGCTATTCGGGAAACCGATTAAAAATTCACAAAAACGAGCTTTACGTACAGTAATTTAGGGTCAAGAAGGAGCGTGATCTCGCGCAGGCGCAGTGGATAAAAATTATTTATTTGCGTGGGGCGCGGCAATTAGGGGGGCGGAGCGCGTCTGCGCGCACGACCTCTCGACCCCCAGCCTGCGCCCGCGCCTCCGCCCGCCTGCACTGTGGACACTCGCTCTCCCTGACACGGTGACGGCCCGGCGAAAGAATTTCAAAATTGCATCGCTTCGCTCTCTTGGACACGATTTCGCTTACGTTCGTGATCATTTCTTTTTTCGCGGAAACTTTATGGATGAACGTTCGGCAAAACAAAAAACGTTTTAAACTGTACAGGCTTATTTTTACTTCAAAAAACAAAACGACAGTAGGTATCATCAATTAAAACAGTTGTTAGCGGGAAAAAGGATTGTTAGTATTTCATACTAACAGTCTCATTGCTATCAATATACCCTGTCAGGTCAACCTCCACATGGTCCCCCTAGAAACCATCGTACTGAATCCCAGGTGTATTCATCACGATGGGCTAACTGACCTGCCTTTTCATTTTTACCTGTCATCACTTACTAGTACCCCGCCAGTGTATACCGTTAGCGCGGGCGGAGTTGTCATTCCATTATCGTCCATTTAAAAAAAAAAACATAAATGTTACGGTGTCAGTCAAGATTACAACTTACTGGCGTTTCTACTGTTCGTAATAATGTTAAGTATCTATAATTAACTGGATACATTCATATTATTATTACTTGCATGGTTAAAAAGATGCAATTACGATTAAAACATTATGCATCGATCGACGCACGTGAACGCATGCGTTGTCCAACACTCCAACGCCGCGGCGCGCCGACGAAATGTGGGCGGCGCGGGCGCGGGTAGATATTACCCCGTCTCTAGTATCTGATGCCGTGCACTTAGCCGTAAGCTTTTGCTTTTGTTGACTCGGAACGATCTCAACTAGCCATGAAGTCGATTAATTTAACCGATACACTCTCAAACGATTATTCGATATGTAAGTTATATAACGCTCTCACTTTTGATAACATAGCTGTAATGTTATGTTGTTGCTGTGATTAGATTCGTGATTTAAATATTTTCGAAGTGTGATCGGTAATAAAATATTGGTTTTCTGATTTACTTGGGTAAAATATCACTGTCTACAATATGGTGTCTGTGGTTCCTGTGCTCGCTCGGAATGATGTGGTCCCATGGCGTGCTATAATAATAAAAACTTACCTGTTTCCTATGTTTTGTTAGAGTATGGTTGAAGGCATTTTTTTTTTTGGTTTAATGAATGAGTTTTCTGTTTCTATTAAGATACCACTCATAGTTCCTTGTTAGTATAAAAATACCCAACAAACAGAGTCGCCAAATTGGGTAATTTATTTATAATTTTGAATAAAAAAAATTCTGTTCGCGAAATTTTGGAGAAATCAAATTCGTGGCGAAATTTTTGGATAAAAGTGAAATGGGCTTGAAGAAATTTGAGTAAAACTTTTTGAAGTTTTGGAATTTGTAAATCGCGGCATATAAATTTCATTAATTTTATATGCCGTATCGCGGCATAAAGGTAGCAAAACAGAAGATGGGATAACACAAAGAAGTTAAAAATGGAAACATATGGAAACGCGGATTTTTATTCCTCGTTCGCTTTATTATTCATAACAAAACGTGAAAATCAATACAAGGCGGGCTTAGTTAATGCTAAAAACGTTCTTTCCCAGTCAACCTTAGGGAAGTGTTAAAATACTCGAATGCGGTCTAATAATAATTGATATACGTACAAAGTACATACTAAAATTTACATATATAAACAAATAAATATATATAAATAACAAATATACTTACACATAATATATTTTTTTTAATGGATGATGGAATGGTAACCTCGCCTACGTTAACTGTATACGCTGGCGGGGCACCAGTGAGGGATGATAGATGAGAATGTAAAAAAAAAGAAAAAAGCAGGTCAGTAAGCCCATCGTGGTTTTCAGCACGATGGTTTTAAGGGGGTACCACGGGGAGGTCGACCTAGTTGGTATTGCTAGCAATAGGACCCTCAGTCTCCATTACTAACAATCCTTTCCCCCCAGAGGTACTTACTACGATATTATACGCGAAGACGAGAATAATAGACAATATTCACTACTCGGATAAAGTGAACATAAACATTTTTTTACGACCGTTTAGACGAAAGTCTCTTGATGGTATCAGGAAGAACTTGAAGGTGTGATTGGGTTAAAATAAAGCAAATCGTATAAATTTGGAGAAAAAATATTTGGCATTAGGATAAAAATAGAAAATCTATCCAGATTATAAAATTTGAAAAGATACTACTACTTCACGATGTATATATAAATTCCATCTAGAAGAAGTCACGAGGAAGAACCAGTTCGTAATAACTATTAGTAACAACCGGCACTCAAGATTCAAATGTTGCACACTTAGATTATAGTTGCACATTATTATTTTATCTGTGGTTGCAGCTCAGGAAATCACAATCGTAAAAGACTTGTTCATACTCAATTAAGAGTAAACAGAACTTTATTTAGTAGAGAGCTAGTCGATTGTACTGTCAACATACTCATATATACGTTTAGTGCATCGTCACTGCATCGAGAGCGCGACAAATCGCAAGAATGCATCAATTTGTTGAATGCAAATAAAAAAAATCCTTGGCCAATCCTTCACAATTACTAAGGTACGAACAAGGAATGTATAAAAATTTTACTCTGACGAAATTATTCGTAGGACGAAGAATTAATAACAATAATATTATTTATTGCATTGAAACTTACAGTAATAATAACAATTAGAAATAATGTAAGCAAAGGTTAACTTATCTCTAAAAGAAATCTCTTCCTGTCAACTTAATTAACTACCAAAGAACAACAATTCAAAGTATTTAATTACAAAATTAATTTACTTTTTAGTTTCGTTTCTAAAACTACTCACTAAGGAATTCTCCTTTCTTTATAATACTGAGGACAAACGAGCGTACGGCTCACCTGATGGTAAATTATTTTACTTGCTTTTATCCGCAGATTGCCTTTACAACTACAGCGGGCGCGTGCAGGAGCGAGTGCAGATGGTACTCCAAGCCCGTGAAAGGGGAACGACAGAGTGTCGGCTCTTACCGATAAATTGAAAAAAAATTGCGAAAAAATATGTCTCAAAATGATTCGACGAAATGACAATGCAGCTGACTTACAATTGGCATACTATTGACACTTAATGCTCTATCTGTATAAAATCTATTTAATCTACGATCGCGATATATTTTTTTTATAACACAGGGGGCAAACAAACAAGCATTTCACCTGATGGTAAGTGACTGCCGCCGCCTATGAGCACCCGCAACACCAGAAGCATTGCAGGTATGATGCCGGAATTTTAAAAAGGATTATGCTCTTTGCTTTCCTACTAGGGATTTAAAGATTGATACGAACTTTTCTGAATTGATCAATTCTGAAAACTAAATTTCCTAAATGATTGAAATAACGCCGGTGTGGATCGTGAACATTAGCGATATAGTTCTAGGGCATCTCTGACGCCAGGATAAAGAGGAGATACAAGGATCAGGTAAAGAAACTTAAATTCAGTTTGGTAACAATTTAGTACTCCGTCAAGCATACAGAACTGGGGGAAAGGGATTGGTAGTGGTACAGTCCACATTACTTATGCGGACTACCAGTCCCATTGCTAGCAATATACTCTGTCAGATCGACCTCTGGTCCCCACTAGAAACCATCGTGATGAATACACCAGGAATTCAGCATGGCTAACTGGCCTCCCTTTTCATCTCACCTATCATCATTCACTGGTACCCCACCAGTGCATACTGTTAGCACAAGCGGGGTTAGCACTCCATTGTCATTATTCATTATTCAAAATAACATTCAAAAAAGTACCTACACATTTTTTTACTACGGTAAAATATCTCATATTCATACAGGAGAGAAAACTAAGTTCGTTAAATTATTTATCATCTATGTACATGTTCATCATCACACACATAAATATTAGATCAAGAATATTAAACCTAATAAATAAAAATATTATCAAAAAAGTAACAAGAACTCACGCTCGCGTAACTTCCTAATGAACTTCTTCATGTCGAGGTGGGTGAACTGTCGCCAATCCAGGGGTGAGTGGAAGCAGGTGTGTTGGCACGCGCTCGGACCACAAATGCACCGGCTCGGAATAAAGCTGTCCACAGTCACGGACGGTTGCCCAGCCGGTAGCGTCCCGGGGTGGATAAACTCTACATCTTGGCTGCACCATGTTACCATACTCTTTGATCCGTGGCGTGCGAATTTGGTTACCCATTACATCTGCCATTGTAAAGCTTGAATAATTGCTAGGTATTGTCTTTTTTTATGATATAACCAACAAGTATACCTACATCTGTACAGTATAATCCTACCTATAGACATATACCTAACTACTAACATTTATCCAAATATGAAAATATAAAAGTTGGTGTTTCACATTACTTAAGCCACCTAATAACGTATTTCCAAACTAATACTAAGAAAGTGGAAACATTTGTTTTTTTTTTTTGCAACTTAGAATGGTAAACAAGCTGACGGCCTACCTGTTGAAAAGTGATAACCGTCGCCAATAGACATGAGCAGTACCATGGAAATAACAGAGTATACTGTTTCGCCCATGATACGCCCATGCTTTGCAATTCCTGAGGACTCAGGTGTTATTCCTCTATACCCTGTAAATTCGCTGCCATATTCCACCCTTCAAACCGAAACATGCCATGCAAATACGACTGTTTCACGGTAGAAACACGACAGAGGTGCACAAGCAAACGACTTTTGTACAAAGTCTCCCTCTGGTAATGTTTAGTTATTCTTTCGCCTATAAAAATTTTAAGTTTAGCTACTAGTACCTTAGTGAAGCCGAGACGAGTCGCTAGCATATAATAAAAGTTTAATTATAATTTACATTTCTTTAGATACCAAAATATTACAAAAAAAAAATTACCAAACTCATTTTGCAATTTTGCCGCTTAAGGAAAATATATGCTATTCTTTTTAACAGTCAACGTCTCTGATGATTTCTAATGATTATTCTTCTAAATCTGTTCAAAACTGGGAAAGATATAGCATAATATACACTTATAAAAATACAAGCATAGGTACTGCTCTAAAGATCTGAATATACCTAATCCTACTACTTGGGGGGAAAGAGATTGTTAGTAAAGGGGTCTAATGAATCTATTGCTAGCAATACACCTTATCAGGTAGACCTCCACGTGGTTCCCCTTGGATACCATCGTGATTAATCCTTGTTGAATTGGTCACGATGGGCTAACTGACCTGCTTCATCCTCACCTCCTATCATCTCTCACTGGTGCCCTGCCAGTGTATACCAATAGCGCGGGCGGGGTTACAATTCCATTATTACCCATTAAAAAAAACCTACTACTTAATGCAATAATACGAACACCTAAAAATTACATCCTATTTCCTTGGAAGTCAAGTAGTCGCACGATATGTATGTGAGTCAGTTCTAAGTCAAAATCTGTTAAATTTTTTGCATTTGTTCAAATGAAAATCGAACCAGGAATCTCATTTTACGCTTAGCGGTACAGAGGTCGTCAAATTTAATTCGCGTGATAGGCAATACAATTTTAATTTCATAGTCTCAGAGAAACTCTTTTTAACCTAGAAATGGAGATTGCATAAATGTGGTATTGCGTAAGTACTTACTAAAAGTAATGTAAAATCATTAATTCTTTATTATTTCCTGTGTGCCTATAATCAGTTTTTTTAGAACTCATATATAAGACTAGCGTTTATGGACTGTAACATAATAAAAGGACCGTATGCTTGATTTTCACTCTTGTCGTGTAAATCTTCCATAGAAGTCTCAGCTATTTTGAATTTTTCATACAGAAAATAATATATTAGCAGTTAGATGTCTAATGTTTACCATATGTTATACAAAGTTGGTAAGGCAGCCACGCGCGAAAGCGGATGTGCGCTTGGCTTACCAGAAAGCAACAAGAAGGGCGTGCGATATGGTCTACGGAACCTCAATTAAGTAATTAAATAACATCTATGTTAGCTTACTTTGTAATAGATTTTAATTTTATGCAAAAAAACTTTTTACGATTATGTAACTGAACCGTCATGACGTTTAACATAAACATTTTGACGTCACATTAGTAATCAATTCGAATTTTTTATCAACTAATTATTTTATTAGACATATTTAATTTATACATTTCAGATAATAAATTATAGAAAAAAAAAATGTCTGTGTTAACTGTAACTACCCCATCAGTTCCGAGTACATTTATCTCGAAGACGGAACATTCACGAATCAGCTTCATAGAAGAGTCTTCATCAAAAACTAGCAAATTGACATTCTCATTTATGGATAAACGGCAAAAATATCGCGTAATGGTAGATGGTGTCGAATTGACACCAGATAACGTCGTGGATACAGATTACGTGACCGTGGAGGACACATTTACACACGCAGCCTTTGAAAGTAAACAGCGGGTTAGGAGCGACGTGGGAATAAAGGGTTCTAGATCAAAATCCAAAATAGCAGCTGACGCAGGCATGAAATTATATGCGACTACCATCTCCCTTGACGACATCCGTATCGATTACACATGCAATACTGAAGAAGAATTTGTAGCGGAGGATATAGATTTAGAGATAGCCCCTTCAGCTTTTTATTTACCTAAAAGAATACCAATAATGTCTTATCCACCAGAAATATTTGTTACTCTTAAAGAAACTGAAACGCATTTCTTATTTGAACTGCCATCATTTTCTTATGAAAAGGGAACATCAGAAAACAGTGCTATTGAGGAAGAAAATGAATATTATCAATACATTACCGTCGGAAAAGGCAGAAATCGTAAAATGGTGATAGAAGAAACGCAAACTAAGCAATGTATTACGCAAACTCGCCATACGTTAGCTACTAGACCCCAGAAGAAAAATGCTTTTGCATTCGCGTCCACGTGGGACATGCATGATACTTACGCGCGCCTTTCAAAAGTAAAGACTAAAGAAGAACCTGATGAGATGGTCATGTACCAATCGGCTGCACCAAAGTTATTACGTAAAAAAAAATCACTAGTGTCAGAATCAGACGAGGAAAGAAAAGGCAAAACTTTAGAGGAAATTGCAAAAACACCAGAATTTTACGATGCGGCACTTTTAATAGAACGCGTACTGTCCACTTCAGAGTATTCTGAGGCCCAAAAGAAATTCCGTGGTCTTGTTAGCATTAATCCACTGTCGTTAGATTTAGTATATATTTATTCTATGAAACCTCTATGGACTTTAGAGTGTGAAGAGACGACTAACCGGCCAATAACAGGGATCTCTTTCAATCCCAAAAATCCAAATATTTTAGCTGTGGGTTATGGTAAATTCTGTTACGCTGAATATCATAAAGGTATCGTCTGTGTATGGTGCACAAAGAATCCTTGTAAACCAGAGAGATTGTACTACTTTGAAGACCCGCTAACTTCTGTAGCTTTCTCTGAAAAGAAGCCCAATTGGTTAGCTTGTGGCTTTGCTAATGGCGATGTGCTAATTTTAGATATAACATCTTATACGGTTAAAATCCTAGCAAAAAGTAAACGCGACACAAATCCTTGCTTTGAGCCTATATGGGTCACTAACTGGCGCGTCATGGAAAGCCATAGCGAGTTCGTCATGACTACTTGTCAGGATGGAAGAATTAACAGACTCACGAGCACGAAGACACACGACTTCATTTGCAGTCCTATGATGCGGATATCGACCGTCGAAGGGAAAATGAAAGGTATAGAAACAGCAAAACCTTGCTTGAAAGTTGACGTCCCTATAACAAGATACCCGGCCGCTCTGTGCATGAAGTGGCATCCAACTATCGACCATATTTACTTTATTGGGACTGACGAGGGTTGTATTCACAAATGTTCCACCCATTATTTAAATCAACATATAGAAGTTTTTAGAGCTCACGCAGGTCCGGTCTACGATATACAGTTTTCACGGTTCATGAAAACGTTGCTGGTTTCTTGTGGTGCTGACGGTGCTATCAGACTATGGATGGAAGGTATGGACGACGTCATAATGACGCTGAACTGTTCATCAGCGGTATACGGCATCGCTTTCTGTCCTATCAACGCCACAATCCTCATATCCGTCAGTGAAAACGTGTTATCCATTTGGGACCTTCGACGAAAGACACACATCCCCTGTGCGGAGTATACATTTCCGGGACACGTTGTATTATCGTATATAAGATTTTCAGCTTCTGGGGACAACGTGTTCGTGGGAGACAGCGTGGGGCGTGTCCATACATTCCATCTGGAGGATACGCCACTCCCGCCGTTCTATCAACGGAAGATGCTCGACGAAGCGATCAAGAAGGCATTATGTACGAGGCCGCAGTTGTTAAAGCAATTAGACAAATTGGAGAAGTTTAGAGAACAACTTAAGTGACTGTTGCCGCAATAACCATAGGTTTACTCCTCAAAAAGAAATGGCGGTCTCATTCGTGCGATACTGTACAACTGCGTTTAATTTCAGCTGATCAGGTAGCAAGTAAACTTAGCACAAGCGCGGATCCATCCTTCAAAAAAGGTTGTGGTTACAGCCACCCGTAAATCTGCCAAGCGTGAGTCGGAATATGGACTCAGTCGTAATCGGTATAGTACATTCGTACAAAGGAGATATTTATAATAGGTATATGGTATACCTTGACTAGGATTTACTACAGTGAATAGTACCATGTGGGCTAAATTGTGGACCAAACTTTTTTTATGCTACTTAAAATGGTAAACAAGCTGCTGCCCACCTAAGGTAAAGTGAAAAAAAAAGAAATACTAGTAAATTAATATAATTATAAAATAGTAGTTCGCTCACGAAAGTTACAAAATAAATAATAAAAGTAATAATTAAAGATTGTGTCCCACAAAAAAAAAACGACTTCAAATGTGGAGAAGCCAGTTATTTTGATCTAAAAACTAAACTACTAAATTGATTTTAATAAAATTTCTTTGGGACCAAATGGCCATTAGCCGCCTATTTTTCTGTGCCTAACCTGTAAAAGACCGTGATGATATTTTGTACTATTTTTTTCTTTACAAACAGATAGGAAGGTGTGATCAAGAAATAATCATACTTTTTGTAAATTTGTTTATTTCTTATACCTAAAATAAATAATTAGGTACAAATTTTACAACTAACCAATAATAGCTTATTAAATATAAAACAAATGGAATAACATATTTAATTAATAATTTTAATTTAAAATGACTAGGTTTTGTTAGAGAGCATTTGTAAGTGATATTCTTTCTTCAGATCTTTTAGATTTGCTTCTAATATTGCGACCTGTAAACAAAATTAATATTTTAATATTTGGCCAAAACACACAAAATTTGAACTAAATGGAATTGTTTAGTAAATTATAAAAAGATCACCTTAGACTACCACCTATCAAGGCTGACTACTTATTATTTTTTAAAACTTATTCCTATTATCTATGTTAAATAATTGCTCATGAAATTCTTCAAAAAGGTGTAATAAGGTTTCTTCAGGATCGACAACGCACGCAAGACAACTCCTAGTGTTGCAAGCATCCATAGGCTACAGTGACCACTTACCATCAGATGGGTCCATAGCCGGTTTGTTAACATAGTAGTATAAGAAAATACTATTTAGATATATAAATGAATAATCAATATACCTCTTCAAACCTAAGCTCTTTCCTAGCTTCCTTGATGTAGCCTCTAATGATGTTCATTTGCTCGATCAACGGGTTGTCATCGTCGACATCATTGTGCTGGACCCTGGACGAGCTGGGCCCGGCCGTGTCCACAGCGCGTTCCATTTCCATCCGCTGCCGCTCCATTTGTATCTGCCTCTCGGCACGCTCGTACCGCTGTCGCCGGACTTCCTCTATTTGAGCTTCTGTTGGTAACTTGCGGAGGGATATGAGATCCTCCTAAAATAAACAATATATATTATATATAGACTTATTTGTTTATATTTTTTTGTATATATGTTCAATCACTTTAAATATATGATATATATTTATACATAATCATATATTAGGTAAAAACAAAAATGTACACAGATGTATTTATCCCTTAAAAGATTTCTTCCAGTCAACCTTAATCCCGTGCCCATCTCAGATCATATGAGCAGAGCATTTAATTATGTAGAGTACACGAAGTGTCATTTTTAAGGAGGCAGGCCCAGTCTGGAAAATAATCTTAAATAATTTGTTTTTTTTTTATGCAACTGGTTTTTTTTTGCCCACCTGATGGAAAGTGGTAACCGTCGCCTATAGACATGAGCAGTACCATGCACATAACAGAGACATAATGTACATTACTAATAGCAGTGTTTAAGTATGATATACAAACTGCTAATTCTGTATGAATTTTGATATTTTTGCATTCTATATATGTACTGGTCCCATACTTTTGTTACTATTTAAGCAGGTTGTTTTGTACAAAAAAATCTTAAAGTACGATTATTATTATGTATTTAAATGAATGGTAGAGAATATCTTAATAATATATGTAATATAAAAAGATCATGAATAATTATAATTTCCATACATGCTCATCCATTTTATGCGTTTTTTTTTATGGGTGAAAATAGTATGGTAACCCCGCCTGTGCTAACGGGATGCGCTGGCGGAGCACCAGTGTAGGGTGCTAGATGAGAATGAAAACAGGCCAGTTAGCCCATCATGATGAATTCATCAGGAATTAACCATGATAGTTTCCAGGGAGAACCACGAGGTTGACCTGGTTGGGTATATTGCTAGCAATGGGATTCTCAGTCTACATTACTAACAATCCCTTTCCCCCCCCATTTTGTGTGTATTGCATGTTTCAATTTGGAAGATGGAACAGTTTCTATCTCATTAAAAAAACCCAGTAAGAGCAAAATAATATTTGCCAAGTAGGCTAATACCTTTATATAATGTGCTGCAGCCTGTCTAATAGAATTCTGTAGCTTTAACTGTCTAGTCCCAGGCTCTGCTGGGAAACTAGCTATCTGCTTGCTCAGTAAGTCAATACCCTCTGCTAACTTGCCTATGCGACCACGCATTGCATTCACATCAGAAAGGTTGTATGTTGTCTCGCCATCAAATAAACTTTGACACATCTGAAAAAAAAAATATTTACAAGGCAGAATATGGTATGCCCAATATATTATTATAATAATATATTGATAATTATTAATATGATCTTACTTATATAGTAAAATTGTAACTGGATGATGTCTATGGATGGGAGATATTTTTGAAGAATTTAAATTTGGGAGGTCTTAATAAAAGCAATAGAAACCATAAATTTATAGTATTTTCTCTCTGTATATCCAACATTACACAAAAATGTTTGTTATGTTATCACACAGAAACTATTACACAAAATTGAATGCAATTTTTACAATAGTATTTCTATAAGTCTAACTAAAAATGTGGTATATATTTTATCTTAGTACACCTTCTGGAAGTAGCCTACTTCATTGGTTGGAAATAATATTACTAAAGATAATTATCATAAGATCAATATATATATATATATATATATATATATATATATATATATATATATATATATATATATATATATTTAATTAATACCACTTGTATTCCACAGTTGAAATGTTATACAGCACAGAATAAGTTTTTATCAACAGTAATTTATCAAGATGGTACAAAAAGTTTGCTATACTAACTTTTTCATACATAGCAACAGCTGATTTAGCCTGTTCCATCAAACTTCTCATCTGCTCATAAGCTGTCATCAATACAGTCTTAGCGTTCCGACTCTCCTGCACTTGTTTCCGTAGTTCTATTAGTTTATAACAATGCTCACAAAGTCGTAGCCGTGACCTTTCTGAATCAGGATCTGGTTCTGAGGAAACCTGAGAGGCTGATGGGTCAACAATCCCTCCTAAAATTTAAAAAAAATCTTATATTGTACCTAAAAGTATTTATATAATTCTTAATCTTGTCATTGTATTACAATAGGACATAGATCAATTTAGGTGCAAATAACTTTTTTATTAAAACAAATATAAAGACTGAGTTTGCATAATAGGGATCTCAAAAAGCTCAGCAGTTTCTTAAGGAATTTGATACAATCTTGGCTCGATCTAACTCAGAATGGATAGCTAATTAATTTTTTAAGATAAACAAAAACTTGAATAATAGAGAACATGAAAAAGACTTACTAGCAATTTTTAAATCAAGGAACACAGAACAATCATGACAAAGAATGGAGCCACACAATCTACAATGATGTTTTCTTCTAGTCAGGTTGAAAGATTTAGCACAGCTTGGACAAAGTTTCACTGATGTCCCATCCAACCATGGTACAACCTGCAAATTTTTTTTTTTTAATTAGACTCATGCCTCAGTAAATAGTAGTTTTTAGGTTTAATTACATTTATTTTTAACTTTTCACTGAAAAGTTCTATATAAAAAAGTAAATTAGGAAAATTGTTCAAATATTTTAAATTATTATAAAGGTTATTTCCATTGTTTTTATTACATAACACTACAAGGTTGTGATTTATCACCTGGAGATAAACAAGATAACCGATGATTTATGTCAATTTTATTTTGACATAATTTTTTATTATCATTAATTACTTTTTATACATAAATTTCAAATGTATCATAAAAATCAATTTAAATTATGCTAAGATATTAATTATTTCTATACAGATAACCAATATATTTATAAGTGTATGACTATGTAAGTCATTGATACTGAAGTTGTTAAATTAAATATAAATTAATATAAAAGTACAACTTAGATGATATTGAAATAGTTGTACACAAAGTATTCATCTAAATACATGTATGCCAAATTTTTTGACAATTAATGTAGCTGTTAAAGTTCAACATATAACAAACTCACTTACATATTAATAGAAATAGTACTTACTTCCTGTTCATGCTGTTTTCTTTGGTTTGGTTCTTCTGGCATATTACACACTAATTTATCTAGTCTTATTAGCAAATTATTAGTTTCCGTCGCATACCTCTCCAGTCTCGAAGACCGTACAGCCTTAAAATAGTCGGTAGAACTTCGGGACACACCTATTACCTGTTCTTCTTGAGAATAATATTGCTCTTGTTGATTAAATTTTAACGCACGATCAAAGGTTTCTTTCAAATCCGTATCGTCACTATTCAATATAATCTTTTTCGCTTTACCAAATATATCCTTTAGAGATTTGAGAACATCTTGTTCTTCTTGGTGTAAATTCTCAAAGTGGCTCGTTAGTTGTGACGCTGATTTCAAGTCAGCTTTACAAATAGGACAAAGAAAGCCTTCTAATATTTTATCCTCGTCAGCAGCAGCCATTCTCGGTATTTAATTTTCAATTGTACATTCTAAGACCACAATTAATAAAAAATAATGGTAATATAAACTAGAAAAGTAAATTGAAATAATGTAATTGAATCACTCCCACCAATTACCAAGACTAACTGTCAATGTCAGTGAGACAAATTGATGCATAATGCACAAATCAATTGACATATGACGACCACAGATAATAAAATTATGTCCCCAGCAAAGATTGGCCTTGTTCTTAAGTCCCATACTTCGTAGATATAGAAAATTTGAAATAAATTCTTTTTATAAGTTACAAATGGATTTACCTTTTATATTTCAGTTAGAAATTAATGCACTAATTGTAATAAAAAAAATAAATTAATAAAATATCTGACTAACATCATCTGCCTCTCTTTATTCCAATTCTTTGGAATGCAATATAATTTAAAACGATCCTTTATAACACTCTTAGGAATTAAGTAAATTTTATTCCTAAATTGTACAAAAAAGACAGCGTCGATACGTTTACGACATTAGATAATTTTATCATTACATTAAAAAATTACTTATACGCGTTGCGTATGTTCAAATTTCATTTTTATTAAATATCAAACTACCTTTAAAATAGACTGCAGGAATGTGAGAGTGAAACACTGCTACTGATGATATAGATGACTGGTACTGATGGGATACGTCAATACTATGTTACAAAATAAACACTCTTTTACATAATTGATTTCATATATTCAGTTATTTCAGAGAAAACATTCTTCAATTCCTCTAGGGCAGTTTTCGTTTCTGGCCAATCTTGCTTTTCGACGGCGCGTATGACACCTTGCGCAGTCAGTCTGGCTGACGACAGTTGTTGATCGCATTGCAGTTTTTCTTTGTCTTCTGTTTCTTTCCTAGCTTTCATACTGTAGTCAAGAAGCGTTTGAGCGAGTTCTATGACTTTCTTACATGTTTCGGGGCTGTTGGTCCAGTCACTCTGAAAATGTGAAAGCACAAACATTTAATATAGTTGGTAAGGGATCACATTGTTAGTTTTAAAAATTAAAATGTTCCGGAAAATGTGAAACTATCCACAATAAATAAATTATTGCTAAATAAATAGCAAAAATCTTCCAGGCAACCTTATTTTTACTGTTTAATGGCTTAGTTTATAAAAGACGTTATAAAAACGTTACAAATAATATCAAATTGTCTCTAATTATAATAAAAACATTAATAAAATAAAAAAAAAATTATTTAAATTGATTTATTAACTTTTTACGTTGTTTACCTGTGTGAAACCTCTATAAGCTTTAAGTAGTCGCTGCGCTTTTAACAAGTAAGTTGGACTTAAATCTGAGTACAGCTGCCATATCTCCGGCTTATTCTGATGTACTGATGTGATTCGACCAAATAATTCCAACACCCGTTTTCTTAATCTAAAAAAAAGAAAAATAATGTAGGGTACTGTGACGAGAGCACGAGCCTAACTGTCAGTCAAGTTCGTACTCACGTCAGTCGTTCATAACTAAGGATCACGAATTGATTTCGGAACTACTAGAGCTTTTTTTCATCTAATTACACGTAAGTTAAACCGATAGTTATTAAATTAATTTTAACAATAAAATGTAGGGTCAATAAGATCCCAATGGAATGTAATCGAAAATGATGGAGTTCTGAGGAAACAAACATATACATAATAACACAATCAAATTTAGAACCTCCTTCTTTTTTGAAGGTGATTAAAAAATATATAAACACTTAGGCAAAGAAAACAAAAAGGTAAAAAGAAATTATAACAAATAAATAAATATATTTATTTATGAATATAAATATTTGCATTGTGTAGGAATCGAACCAGCGACCATTGGAAAATGAGGTGGTAGGTTAAACCGCGACATACCCAAATTCATCATTATGAGATCGAGATGTTCTTTTATTGTAATTGAGCAATTACCTGGCGGTACTATTCCCATCAGCGTCCTTAGCATCTTGCACGATAGCGCGAACGAGAAGCGACAGCACGTCTATATCTTCATACTTGTGCTGGAGGTCTAGCATGCGGTGGCAGCCGCGTATTACGTCCTCAAAGTGGCCGGTGTCGATGCTAACTAGTATTACATTCTCCCATAACTAAAAATAACATTATCAAAAGCCAATATAATAATAATAATAATACATCATTTTATTTTCTCTTCACAATTCAAACGGTAAAATACAATGAAATATGTTTATATTAAAGTAATATAATCAATAATGCTGGCAGAAATATTATTCCATTATAAATAACAAAAAATTGGGTTGTCAAAGTATATCTTTAATAGATGATAATAGAATGGTTTATCTGACGTTAAATTTCTAGCTCCCTTTTATGATACGAAGGCCTATATGTGTTTTTACTACATGACAACTTTACATACCCTTCAAAGCACGTGAAGAGTCATTTTTAAATGATCCAAACATTCATTGGAAAATAGAGGTAAGGCATATATCGGAACTGCCAAACACAATAACAGATTTTAAAAAAATCGGTACCGTTCCATTGAAATCGTAATAGCTGTTCCAGTTGTATAACCGATCACATCGACTTAACACGAAACATGCTCTTATCGTATCTAGCATATGGAGTTAACCTATGTTAGAAAGAGATCGCAGCTGTTCTATGCTCTAAAACAGTCTTATTAAAAGACTATTTCAATATAACATGTTATTTTGAAACAAGCTGTTATTTGTTACAAGGACCACATCTATTTGAATGTTTCAGTGGTTTAGTCTGTTCCACCTTGAGACCACGTCTGGACCACATTAAAACTTTGTCTGGCTGAATTGTAACCTTTATAACTTCATACTAAATACTTATACTTATAAACAGAAAACAGTACCTTCCAATTGTCATAGTTAAATCTGAGCGCCTCCATCAGCGCTTTGTAAGCACGCTTCTTGTCTCCCTGCTTGACGTACACTTTGGCTAGATTGTTCCACGCTTCGAACGTGTTCGGCTGGAGATACGTGTAACGACGGTACGCACGCGCTGACGTCTCCCATTTTTCAGTCACTAATGCTGCGTACCTGCAAATATATATATTATAATAGTGATAATAATGAGAATTAGTTTGTTTACGTCAATGGAAAAACTAAAACGAGTTGATTATGCAATGTTACCTAAGATAGACTTGTTTATTGATACGTTGTTACTCAGAATTTTTTGTAATAAAATCACTTATATTAACTTACATTTATTTTAATACTAATACATAATTAATTTTTAGTACAGTAGAAGGAGGTAACATTGACATACTTAAAACTACTTTCAAGTGAGGCCTGGCCCTTAAAAAAAGATACATTTGTACTTTCAAATATGTCTTTGCAAAGTTACGCATGCATCCTGGAATTAGAACGATCCTTCCCCCCCCCCCCCCTCCCAATACGATGTTCAGAAATGATAGTTTTTTTTAGGTCTTTCTCTTAATAGGTTCGGATGCATCGGATTATAGTCAAAACGAACAGAAAGAAAACCAAATAAACATTAAGTTGACTCAAAATCGGAACCGGCAATCTTAATGCTAATGAGGGCATTCGACTCCAAATGTAATGGACGTGAGATAATGAAATAGAGAGATATATTAAATATGTACTTACCCTAATCTGAGCCAAACACTCTCCTGTATAGAATTAATTTCGACTGATTTCTCGTAATGTGGAATGCACTCTTCATACTCCTTGTGGCTGAACAGAAAGTTGCCCCAGTGTCTCTGAGCTCTGCTGCTTTTACGATTTGAGAACTCCCATGCTTTTTTATAGTGGGATACATCATCTGTGTAATAGATAATTGAAAAATTATATATTTATTAATTATCACAATTTTTTTCGAAATTTCTGTCGCTCCTAATCGCAAATTTTTTATGCAAAAAAGCTAACCAGTGAAAATCATGGTAACATAAATAATACACGACGAACATAAAAAAATTATTTATTTGATAAAATTATTATGAGATCAATAAAAACTTTTTGATTATAAAATAACCATTAAAATATAGTTCTCAATAATAAAAAAAAATAGTCAAATTGCAAAAGATGCCCCTATTCAAGTTGATTGAAAAAAAGGTACAATACCTGTAGCGTCGCCAAGCAAGCAGTACAATTTCACTGTGGGGTTTACATCGATTTGCTGTTGAATGACCTCCGCTGCCTGGAATAAAAAAAAATGTGTCTTAAATTTAAATAAACTTTATTTGAGTAGTTTTACACAAAATATCTTTTAAACTTTAAATCCTCATTTTTGGGGCGAAAAGTTTGTAACCTGCCCCTCTAGACAAGTGGCAAGCGAATTCGTCGATGGAATCAACATCGCTATCGAGTCCGTGAGACGAAGAGAGAGAATTCGCTTGCCACTTGTCTAGAAGGCCGAAACAGTTTGCGAGTAGTTCAGGGGTCAGAACCCCATCAATATAAATTAACATTTTTATTAAATAAAACATCTTATAAATAATCTTTATAATTATATCAATATATGGCCCTTAAAACATCACCAAAAGCCTAACTGCGATCGCCAAGTCGCCTGTCAAGCGTGGCAAGTACTGGGACAAACCCCCTTATGGGGGAGGTCTATGTTTAGGAGTGGACGAATAACGGCCAATATGATGATGGCCCTTGGGGAAAATTGTTAAATTTCGCTGTTTCAGACATAATGTCTCTGAATTGTAACATACAAATACATATTTTGTAATTACCTTGTGCCGTAGTTGTAATATGGTATAGCATACTATAATATCCTCCCAAAGTTGTAGCTTCTGGTATTCCTCGAGCGCTGCTTTTATAAGACCCAAGCTCACGTAGAGGTCTGCCAGCTGCTGCCTCCAAGACCAAGCAGGTTGTAACCCGCTCGCCCAAAGATATGACAATCTGAAAAGTAAATCATTAATATCATCTTTTAAACATTGAACTTTCTCATTATTATTGTATATTTTTATGCATTATTTCGATGCAATATAGAGTCAATTAAATTAATAAATAAGCATATTATTTGGGGTTGGCACAACAAATTTAAATAAAATAAAAAAAACATGCTCATGTTTACATGCTTACTAATATTATAAACGTAAAAGTGAGTTTATTTGTTCCTTATAGCGCCTTAACGGCTTAACCAATCACTATAAATTATACTATATAATACACATATCGTCATAGTCGTAGAATACTGACGGATCTGACAATTATTGCATATAAAGATCTGTCAGTATTCTACGACTATGACAATATTACGTGGGATGGATGACAAATTTGACAAGAATTAACCAAAACAGTTTCCTGGCTGAACTGCATGGAGGTTGACCTGATAGGGTTTAATGCTAGCAATGGGACTGTTAGACCCCGTTTTTGAGAAGACCTTTCTCCTCAGGATTGTGGTTTTTTTTAATGGGTGATAATGGAATGGTAACCTCGCCTGCGCTATCCACTAGCGGGGCACTAGTGAGGGATGATAGGTGGCGACGAAAGCAGGTCAGTTAGCCCATCGTGACGAATTCCACTAGAATTAACCACGATGGTTCCAGGGAAAACCGCATGGAGGTCGACCTGAGGGTGTATTGCTAGCAATGGGTCAGTTATTAACAATCCCTCTCCCCCTCCCAGATTGTGGTATTAAGTATGATAGAAATCTGACCTGGTAGTGGAGGCGACCCCAGTGCGGTCGTTGACAATAGTCTCGCACTGCAGCATGGCGCGCTCGACGGTCCGCTTGTGGCCCGCCTCCAGCTTGCAGCGGATCAGCAGGGCGGCCACGCGCGTCGCCCACGCGCCTTTCTTCTGTGATAGTACAGCTTCGATGTACGGCTGCAGCTCCTCATACATCAAATCGTCTTTGGGCTGTGACTTTTGAATGTATTGTCTGAAAAAAAAAAAGAAACAAAATACTCAATTAAATTTATATTTTTGTTTGATATTCGAATTTTGTAAGACATAGGCGTATTACTAAAAATGCGTATATTTCTCTAGCAAAGCAATAACGCTAATATTCAATCTCTCGGGCAGTGAAATTATATGGTATGAAACTATGAAGGTATAACACCTTAGTCCTCAGGTATAATAACCCATGAGGATGTCACAGAGTACACTGTGATGTTGATAGTTCAGTCCACATCTGTAGGTGGCGATTACCTATAATAACCTATAATATACTATTTTCTATAAGGTAGATCATTTGCTTGTGGGCAGTTATAAAAATTAATTTAGTACATCTGAACGGTGTGGACTGCCGTACGGTGAGCGTGGACTGTAGGGGCGTTGGTTCAGGCTGGAGTGAAACACAGGGATTACTATTCTGAAGCCTCCGGTACCGTCTGAAGAGAGTATTTTTTCTTCTTGTCCTATTTCTTCTCGAGTGTAGTGCGCCGCTGCCCGGAAGCGAATGCCGCTCGACGGGAGGCGGCCTATCTTTATACCCGCCCGCTCGCACGATAACGTTTCCAACTCGCGATAGCGATCTGTGCGAGCGGGACGGGGCGAAAATGAACGAGACGCGTGTCTCTTCAGATCGGTACTCTATAGCGTCTATTTATTTATTTTATTTCAATTTACAATTTCTTAATTCTATTTATTGTTACAATTTCTATTCGTAGGTAATAATGACAACACGCAAAGGAATACTTTATTTAACTTACACTATCTTAAATCTATGTAAATCTATATAAAATAACAGAATACAGAAACGATTAACTAGGACTTAACAACTATAAATTACGATTACATATATACAAATAATGTCGCGAACATAATCTCCCGCCGCAGCTCTCGTAGCTGGAGTTAACTCGTGTTCGCGTCGCTCGATGTCGATGTGGGCAGTATGATCAGCTTCTTAGTGGGTCGCCGTAGGATGCCCTTGTTCGTCCGCACGTCGACTGCTCGGATCTCGCCGTCTGGTCCAGGGTAGGTCGTCACCACCACGCCTCGCGGCCACGTGTTGCGAGGCAAGGTCCCATCAGCTATTAGGACCAGGTCGTCCATTTTGATGGCTCCGTGTGTAGCTCGGGGCTCCCGCCGGTGTTGCAACTCGGGTAGGTACTCCTTCACCCACCGGTTCCAGAAGCAGTCAGCTAGCCTCTGGCTGGCACGCCACTCCTTGTGTCCTGCCGCGTCGCTCTCTGTGAAGCTGCCTGGCAGTGGGACGCGCGATGGACCGCCCAATATGAAGTGATTGGGGGTTAGGGCGCTGTCGTCGTCTGCCGATGTTGACACGTGGGTTAGCGGTCGACTATTGAGGGTGTGCTCGACCTCGACCAGCAGAGTGTGGAGGACTTCTTCCTTGGGCGCCCGCTCGTTCAACGTAGCGGCTAGTGCGGTCTTCACGCTACGCACCAGCCGTTCCCACGCACCTCCCATGAAGGGTGCGCTCGGGGGAATGTAGCGCCACCGGATGAAATGGACTGATGACTCTTCTTGGATGGCTTCCTCGGCTGCTTTCTTCAGTTCGACGTCAGCACCTTTGAGGTTGGTGCCTTGGTCGGACCATAGCTCAGTGGGACACCCTCTGCGGCTTATGAAGCGCCGCAGGGCCATTATGGCGGAGTCCGTGCTGAGGCTGCCGGCGATTTCTAGGTGGACTGCGCGCGTCGTTAGGCAGGTGAAGAGCACTCCGTATCGTTTCTGGCGAGTGCGGCCCACTGTCACGGTCATAGGCCCGAAGTAGTCTAGGCCGGTGAACGTGAACGGTCGTTGATGATGCGCCAGCCTGCTCTGTGAATGGTTGCCCGTTGACGGCTGCGCCGGTCTTGCTCTTCGTAGGCGGCACAGCTGACACCTCTTCAGTTCACTGCGGACGGCGTGTCGTAGGCGCAACACCCACAAGTGTTGTCGCACCTCGTTCGTGGTGATCTCGAAGCCGCCGTGGTGAAGTTTCCGATGCACCCATGCGATGTATAGGCGCACCCAGGCGTGGTTTCCGTCGACGATGGGGGCTCTCGTTGCTCGGCTGACAGATCGGCGGCGGCTGCTATCCTCGATCGAAGTCGCAGAATGTCGTCGTTGTCTATGACGACCGACAGCTGTATGAGTCGACTGGATGACGGCAGCTGTTTCCCATGTTTCAATGCTGCGATTTCGTCGCCGAACGCCTCTTGTTGTATCGCGCGAATCCATAGCCGTCGCGCGCGATCTAGGTAGTGTGTGTCTATGGGGATGAAACACACAGATGGACTATTGCTGTTCTTGATTTTCATCTTCGTCTTCTCTCTATCGACTTTCTTCGTGCGGGTCCAAGTGGGGTCGGCGCTCTCTTTCTTCTTGTTTCTCTTTCGGATGGCGGTGCAGCGTTGACTGGTCGGTCGCAGGAGGTCGATGAACTGCAACACCCGTGCTGAACTGCGAACAAGTTTCAACCAATTAGAAAAACGTGACGGATCGGGTAATGCTATAGACAACTGCGTCGCGTTCTGTAGCTTGTGTACGCGTTCTTCTCCCGTTTCCGCTTGACTATCGTCGCTCGTACTATCTTCACGCGGCCACTGCTCTTCGGGGAGGTACAGGAAGTCCGGCCCACGGAACCATCTATGCTGCGAGCCGAAGTCCGTCGGTGGGTCGCGTGTGGCGTCGTCTGCTACGTTGTGCCGCGTCGGTATCCATCTCCACTCGTTCGTCTTCGTTTCTTCGACGATCTCGGCGACTCTATGCGCGACGAACGGCTTGTATGCGCGAGGACCGGTGCGTAGCCATGCGAGCACGGTGCGTGAGTCCGACCAGTATACTCGGCGAGCGGGCTTCAGGTCGTGTTCTTCGACTGCCGTGCGCGATAGGCGACACCCGAGGACGGCCGCTTGCAGCTCCAGTCGCGGTATCGTGGTCACCTTGCTGAGTGGGGCCACTCGTCCCTTTGCCGCGATCAGCGACACGTGGACCTCGCCGGTCGCGCTTACGGCCCGCCAGTACACGGCACAGGCGTACGCGTCCGAGCTGGCGTCGACGAATGTATGCAGCTCCGCTGTATCGGCCGTGGCTACCTCCGGGTAGCACCGCGGCACCTCCAGCGCGGACAGCCGTCGCACGTGGTCCATCCAGCTCCGCCAGGCGTCCGCTTCCCGTGGTTGCAGCTCGGTGTCCCAGTCGATACCGGTACGCCACGTCTCCTGCAATATCTTCTTCGCCTGTATGGTGATGGGAGTGGCGAGGCCCAGTGGATCGAACAGCGACATAATCGCTCGTAGCGCTTCCCTCTTCGTCGGCGTCTGTTCCCCGCTGGCTATCTGTGGCGGAAGCTTGTGGTCGTTGAAGTTGAAGCCTAAGGTGTCTTCAGAAGGTCGCCATACCATCCCCAGTATCTTCTCCGCGTCGAGTTGTACCACGCTGTCCCCGCCGGTGTCGGAGAACGCGGCGCGCACTTGATGCGAGTTCGACGCCCACCGTTGGAGATAGTAGTTGGCTCGACCGTGGATCTGTGCGACCTGTCTTGAGACGCGTACGGCTTGCTCTTCCGTGTCGAAGCTGGCGAGGTAGTCGTCGACGTAGTGGTTCATGACCACCGCCGTTGCTGCCTCCGGGAACTCTTCCTTGTACTGTTCTGCGTTCTTGTTCTTGACGTAGATTGCTGTACACGGTGACGATGTTGCGCCGAATATGACACTCTTCATCCTATATTCCACAGGTGGACCCTCTCGTCGATCTCCTCGCCACAGGAACCGTTGCATGTCCCTATCTTCTTCCCGTATGGTGACCCGCATGAACATGTCCTTTATGTCCGCCGTGACTGCCACCCGTCGTTGCCGGAACCGCATGAGGACCCCCGGTAGCGATTGAAGTAAGTCGGGGCCCGGCAGCAGCATGTCGTTCAAACTGATGCCCTTCGTCTTGGCTGCTGCGTCGTGCACGATCCGCAGTTTCCCCGGTTTCTGCGGGTTGATGACGGCGAAGTGTGGCAGGTACCACACCCGTTGGGAACTCCGTGGCGGGGCGACTTCGGCATACCCGTTCTTGAGTAGCGTGTCCATTTGTTGTTCATACCTCTTCTTAATTTCTTCATTCTTGTCGAGTTTCCTTTCGACCAGTTGGAGACGTCGCATTGCCGATTCGTAGTTGTCCGGCGGCACAGGGTCGTCCTTCTTCCATAATAACCCCGTCTCGTATCCTCCCGCCGGTAACGGACGAGTTTTCTCCTCTAAAATGCGTAGGGCGCGACGTTCCTCTTCATTGTAAGACTTCTTCGGTGCGATTCCCAGCGATTCGAGCGCGAAATGTTGCTTCATCATTTCTTCCATCGATTGTTCCTCTTCATGTGTCGTCACTATGTGGCTGATTCTGTGCACCTGCTGTCTTGTCCTGCCGCGACTCGTACCGTGCAGTACCCATCCCAGGTCGGTGAGTGATGCGACCGGCTGCGTGTCGGATCCTCTTCTGACTTCGTGGGCCAGCAGTAGGTGCCAGTTGTCTTGCCCCAGCAGTACCGTCGGTTTGCCCTCTTCGTAGACCAATTCCCTCTCTATGTCCCGCAGATGTGGACAGCCCTTGATGACGCTGCGTGGTACCGACTGCGGTGATAACTGCAGTCTGTCCATCGTCCGTGCCCCCACTGTGTATTCTTGTGAATTCCGCCCGCGGATCTTGAAGTGAACACGCGTCGATTGAGCTGCGTTGATCCGCGCCCCGGCCACACCTTCCATGTAGAATGGTGCGGGGGACCCGTAGCACCGATTCGCTCCGCCACCGTCGTCTCGATGATGGTGCAAGTCGACCCGTCGTCCAGTAGCGCGTAGGTGTCGCACGTTCCCGTGGGACCGGTGACTCGTATCGGCAGGATCTTCAGGAACGCGATCTTGTCGTTTTCCCTTGCCGATGCGGTGACTGCGGCGGACTTGTCCTCGACGACGTGTGTTGTCACTTCATTCTCCGGCTGTTGTCGCGTGGTGTGCAGCAGAGGGTGATGAGTCTGCGTGCACTCATCTACTCCACATCTCTTGCTCTTGCAGGCGTGGCGAAATCTTCTCACTTTGAGGCAACGGAAACACAGCCTATGAGTCTTCGCTAGCTCCCATCTCGCCGATGTGTCCGCTTCCTTCATCGTCTTGCAGTCCGATGGAGCGTGTCCCTCTCGTCGACACATCGGGCACGGTGGTGTAGCGGGTTTCTCCTGCGTCGTGTATGTCTTCGCCGTCTTCCTAGGAGCGGACTCCCGCCGGTCTTCGGACGGTATCTCCTCGGCGGGGGCGAAGTTTCCACATCGTGCGGCGGTCCTTTGCAGGAACTGAGAGAGTGTTATGAGGTCCGGTTGTCCCTCCGGTTGGTCGTTGGCGAAATCGTAGTACTTGAAGCGTAGTACCGACGGCATCTTCTCTGTGACGTTTCTCACTATTTCTTCGTTGTATAGGTAGTGACTCTTGTTCAGCGCTCGTATCGTGGCGACGACGTTCTGCACCTTGCTTGCGAAGAGGCAGACGTCTCTTGCGTTGTCCGAGAGTCGTGGTAGCGCGCGGAGTTTGTTCAGTTCGGCTGTGACGAGTGCTCCAGGGCGGCCGAACCTCGCGGCTAACATCTTCATTACTTCTTCTGCGGTCGTAGACCCGACGAATAGGGAGCGTGCCGCGTCCTTTGCGGCCCCCTTCAAGCTTCTGCGCAGTCTTGCTAGGTTCTCTTGTTCTGTGAGTTGACTTGCGCTCTCTTCATAGGCCATCTTCCATGGTAACCACTCGCTCGACGATCCATTGAAGACTGGCAACTCGGTGACTCTTGACGCTGTGGAGGGCAGTATGTTGCGAGCGGCCATCTGCATGGCGATCGCAAACTCATTACAATCGATGCCCACCTTCAGCACCGGTTCTTCTTTCTTCATCGACTGCATCGCTGCTGCTATCGTAGGCATGGCGGCATGTGGGTCAACGTGGCGTGCGTGGTCCCGGTGAAGTGCGTCGCTGCTCGGCTGTGGCGGCGGCGCTCTCGAATCCTCTTCAACGGGTCTCGATGGGACGAACCCCTGACGCTTGCCGGTGACTTCTTCTATCTCTGGTACATGCGGCTCCATTGTGAGTGCCAGCGTGCTTCGACGAACCCAATCCGACGTTCGTTCTCTTCTGACGGTAGCGTCGTCGTCTTCTACTTCCTCGTCGTCCTCTGATTCGGCTTCCAGGGCGGCGACACGTGCGGCGGCCAATTCCACCTCCTTTCGAAGTAGCTCCTCCCGTGCCTTGGCCAGAGCCTTCTTCTTCTGCGAGGCCGTGGTGCGAACCGTGCGTGCCGTGCCGTGCTTCGGTTCCTTCTTCCTTGCTGTCTCCTCTGTCGTTCCTGTGGCTTCGGTAGTCTCCGTGGCTCCTGTGGTCGTCGTATCGCCGGACGTGTTCGCAGTCGATGTGGTGGCGGCGGTAGACGACGTGGCAGCGACAGAAGGCATTCTGACAGCCGCAGACGACGTGGTGGCAGCAACGGACGGCGTGGCAGCGACGGACAGCGTTCCGGCGGCCGTAGTCGACGTGGTGGCGGCGGACGTTGTGGCTTCGGTGACGGCGATTTTTTGTTGCGACGACTTCATGTTTCTCGTAGTCGGCATTTCAGCGATCCGGCTTCAGAATGGTCTTCCTCCAGCGATCCGGCTTCTCGATGTACCAACGGTGTTCCTCCAGCAATCCGGCTTCTCGAAGGACCACAATGAACGGTGTGGACTGCCGTACGGTGAGCGTGGACTGTAGGGGCGTTGGTTCAGGCTGGAGTGAAACACAGGGATTACTATTCTGAAGCCTCCGGTACCGTCTGAAGAGAGTATTTTTTCTTCTTGTCCTATTTCTTCTCGAGTGTAGTGCGCCGCTGCCCGGAAGCGAATGCCGCTCGACGGGAGGCGGCCTATCTTTATACCCGCCCGCTCGCACGATAACGTTTCCAACTCGCGATAGCGATCTGTGCGAGCGGGACGGGGCGAAAATGAACGAGACGCGTGTCTCTTCAGATCGGTACTCTATAGCGTCTATTTATTTATTTTATTTCAATTTACAATTTCTTAATTCTATTTATTGTTACAATTTCTATTCGTAGGTAATAATGACAACACGCAAAGGAATACTTTATTTAACTTACACTATCTTAAATCTATGTAAATCTATATAAAATAACAGAATACAGAAACGATTAACTAGGACTTAACAACTATAAATTACGATTACATATATACAAATAATGTCGCGAACAACATCTATTTTATAAAATTAGTAAATAAGTCATGATAATAAAAATAGTATGTTACAAAAATGGTAATTAATTTATTTTATAAATGGATTCACTGTCGTAAATAATAAATTCACAGATTAAGAGAGATAATTTATATGATAAATAAAGCCTCAACACTCAGCATTGAAGGGATGATTAAGAAACGGAAAAAGTACATTTAAGGCAATATGATCCTCAAGATTGGCAATGTATATATGGTGTACCATGGGAATCAGAGTGACTTCTTTTTATAGGTCAAAGTGAAATGGTGACTGACGGGGCTCTAGGTGAGAATGAAAGAAGGTCAATCAGCCTATCATGACGAATTCAACAAACTATTAACTAATATAAGTTTCAAGCGGGAATCACATGGATGTGGACCTAATAGAGTATATTGCTAGTAATAAGGTATTTTCCATCAGGTGGGTTGTTAGCTTGTTTGCCATTCTATATTGTATTAAAAAAAATAAAAAAAGAGTAATTACACAGTCAACAAACATAAAATCTGCTCCAAGCTGGGTAGCTCTGCTTGGGTAATCTTCTCATTATAATCAATCTTATTCAGTCGCACATCGTCTTGTAATTCAATCTCTGGTGGAAGCTCTGATGAACCATGGCTTTCTTCAGCTGACGGACGATCCACACTCAAGTCCAGTTCACTAAATAATGCTAATTGTGGTAAAGATCGCTGTTGAAACTTTGTTCTTTTACCTAATATACCTGTACAAAATAAATGTAGGATGTTGTACACAATTATGATAATTTTGAAAAAATGTATTACAAAATATATAATAATATACATACATACATATTTCAAATGCTGTGTCTATACTTAAAGTTATTTAACAATTATTATTATTATAAATCTAAAACAATGACTATGGTTCTCTAGAAAGGAAGACTTATCACAGCATTTATATCTATTGATTTAAAATTTGGAATTGTTTTACATATGCAAAATTTATTGCAACAAATGTGAAATTAAATATTATTACATTGTAGTATCACTAATAATAACTATCAAGACTCTATTTCATATAAGATATGCTATAAAGGTCATATTAATGTACAGAACCCTCAGCATGTAAGTTCAAATTGCACCTGGCCAGTTTTGTTATAGTATATATATATATAATTGTAAGTTAATACAACTTTATATCAATAGATTTATGATTTAAAAGTAATTTTTAGATCATAAATATACATAATCTTTAAGCCTAATCTAGAACTAATACATATTGTTTGAGTACAATATCAGCTGATAAAAATTATAATGTTGACTACTGGAAATGTAAAATAGATGAAATGTATATTTACCTGTGAGCTCCAGCTTCAAGCCAGCTATTTCTCTTGCCTTTGATAAGTACTCCTCAACTTTATGTATCCTAGCATAAATCAGAAATGCCTGTGCAATTTCCAGAGACAGCAAAATTTGTAATCTTGGTTTGTCCTGTAGTTTCTGCAGCTCATTTGTAAGCTTTGCTATGATAAGCTCCAGTTCAGCATACAGTGTTGCACTGGTGTCCTCCAGCGCCCTCTGATGTACTACTATTGTTCTGAAATACCACCAGAGGTGCAGCTGAAAATTATATAAAACCTTATTTCGTCATCATCTTTGTAATAATTAAATAATGCTGGATATGTGTTTTTTCTCATAAAAAGATATAAGCCAACTATAGTGACTTCGGCCAAAAAGTTCATTTTTTCACATCTCACATTGGTGTATTATGCTTTATCCCTTTAGAGTATATAGAGTATATATGTATAGTATAAAAAGTACAGTAACACATTCTATTTTTACCTCATTTATAAAAGACCTATCTCACTTAATATTATAACGTAAATAGCTTTTATTCTTTGAGGGTGGCACCCAGGTGTACTGAAGCCTCAACAAAAATTAGATTAAAGAAAAAATACTAGCTTTTACCCACAAATTTATCTGCGCATTCTGGATAGTTTCACTGACAAGGATAAAATTATCCTGTGTCCTTCTCCATCCTGCATAGTAAGTATATGCCCAATTTCATAGTAACTGGTTAAGCCATTAAGACACTAGCTGTTAATGGCTTAATGGATCACTACAAAAACCTTTTAGCAGAGGTAACAAACATACAAACTTTCATATTAATAATATTAGGATATAAGGCTATTTGTATGGATTACAAACAATCAGACACTACATTATAATTTACAATATAATTATTTAATATTACAATGTAATATCTGTGATGACTTTCACTAAATTGATTGACAGATTTGAGTAAAATTTGGCAGACAGATAGATCCAAGACAGATTAGCATATACTTTTTGTCTTAAAAGAAGCAAAGCAATAGATTACAATCAGTTATATAATTGATCTAAACAAGTAGCAATAATAGACAATGCTTCTGTCTCATTTAATTACATCAGATATAACTTGTGGCAATAAAACATGGAGGGAAGGGTATGTTAGTAATGCATACTACTAGTCCTATTGCTAACAATATATCATGTCAGGTTGACCTCCATGTGTTCCTCCCCCCTGGAAATCATTGCGCTGAACTCCAAGTTTATTCATCATGATGGCTAACTGACCTGCACTTTCATTCTCACCTATCATCTCTCACTGGTGCCCCGTCAGTGTATACCGTTAGAGCAGGCCGGGTTACCATTCTGTTATCATCCATTAAAAAAAAAATAATAAAATATTTGAATACAAAAGCAAATGTATTGACCCAGCCATATACTATGATTCTATATATGAATAGATATGGTCATTTTAAATTTGACTGATACCAATAACTTTGTGTCAATTCAAATTTCCAACAAACTATTGAGTGAGGAGAAATATCTACAAAAACCTAAATTAATATTGAGTGACTAGTAGACTCTCTTTTATATGTTCAGTTGAAATATGCTCAGCAATATGCTAGCATACTCATGGTTATACTCACCATGATACCAATTGTCAACGAAACACTTTTTACTACTCCTTTAGGAACTAGTCATGAAAAAATTTAAAACTAAAAAAAGGCTATCAATCACACTCACCAAATTTTCCTCTATTGTATACAGTGCTCTAAATATTTGTAGAGAGAAATATAGAAGTTCTGGATATAAAATGTTTACAAAAACAGGTTCCGAATCTCTCTGTAGTTTTAGTGTGGCATCAATATCTTTAGGCCAATTTGAGCGTAAGTAGTTGTCTAAATCCAATTTATCTGGGTGCGGATTCCAATTTTGGTCACAAAATGTCAAGAATGATTTAATTGCGATACATAGGATTGGTTCAATACAATTTTCGTCTTTCCATGAGTTTATGTATTGTACAAGCGAATCTATGTCAAGTTTAGTATCCAATAAGGTTTTACATACATCAGTTTCATCTATTGACCATATTCCAGACCACATGTTACTGATAAATTTATCTTCTTTGTGATCTGAAAAGTGCGAAATTATTTATGATTAGCCGTGACAGATTAGCGGAAATAATTTTTTAATATAATTCATATAAATTATTACTTCATTATTTTTTATTATTTTTAACATATAATAAACGTACATACCACCAACATGTTGATCATCGAAATTGCACAAAAGCAAAATATTGCTATCGCTACACTTCATAATATTAGTCAACTATTATTTCTTAGGTAATACTTTGAATTATATTTGAAATCGTAATAATTATTCGTACATTTATAATAAATACAATTTCAATTTTTAAAATAAATTCTTTATATGATAACCTCAATAATAAATAAATGTCAAAACAATATGTGAGGAATCAAGTTTATAAAGTGTCAAAACGAACTATTTGACAAATGACATTTAACATTTTCTACTACTGTCATAGATTAAGGATTACAGGTGCTATTATTTTCTTAATTCATAGACTAAGAACAAGGAATTATATAGAAAGAATGATAAAATAAAAACTGTACCTCATATTTATTTATTTTATTTATTTATTTAACACTTTATTGCACCAACATAACATGATTTGTTAAAACAATTTTCAATACGTATAGTGTAGTACAAAAGGCGGTCTTATTGCTAAGCAATCTCTTCCAGACAACCTTTGGGTAGAAAGGATTAAAGCATAAGTAGGTAGGTGGCGCGTTAAAAAAGATAGATTTGTAAAAAATAATATTTGTGACAGCATAGTCATATACATATACATACATAAATAAACACATACAACCAAACATATACATATATATACATACACATACACATATAAATATACATACATATACATATATACGCATAAATACATATAAATATACCATATTAATACACATATATATAACACACATAAAACTGGAAATACGTAGGACTAAGTGATTATAAGGATAGGTAGTGGGCTTTAACTAAGTTTTTAAAAATGGGCAACGATTGAGCGCACCGTATAGGGGTAGGGAGTGAGTTCCACAAACGAACTGCTTGCACGGAAAAGGATTTGGAGTAGAAAGAGGAAGAATGGGTAGGAATTATGAGTTGGAGGTTGTCAGTACTACGTAAAGAATAAGAATTAGAATTGCTCTCTCCAAGAAACATAAAACGTTCTTTTAAATAATGAGGTGTAACTGGATTAAAGAGAATTGAGTAAAGAAGGGAAAGGATGTGCCAGTTACGACGAAGACGGATAGAGAGCCACTTGAGTCGTGTACGATATTGGGATACATGGTCATATTTGCGAAGTCCAAATATGAACCGTATACATAAATTTTGAAGACGCTCAAGTTTATTTAACTGCTCTTCAGTGACATTTGAATAACAGGAATCGGCGTAGTCAAGGATGGGGAGGAGCAATGTATGAGCATATGGGTGCCCCCTTTCTTTTTATGCCAATATAATTAGTAAAAAAAGAACGAAAGATACACCATTAGTTGCTATTTTTCTCAATTTATAGCAGGTATTTTTTACTAATTATATTTGTATAAAAAGAAAGAAGGCAACCATATGATTTACAGTTTTTATTTTATTATTCCTTCTATGTAATTCCTTGTTCTTAGTACGAAGATCACAAAAACTGTAATAATTATCTATCTGTGATTTAGGTAGGATATATTTTATCTGTGGCTGGCTCCTATTCTCTGTGACTGGACATTACACCCTCTGTGGTTGAATTTAGCGTGCTTTTAGGTTAAGGAAATATGAAGTTTTTCTATAAAATATATTAAGTAATATTTAGGAAATATGAAAATTAGCCATATTATGGAATTAGTGTTGGTTCTACTAATAACTGTTTTGTGCAGTATTCTTGTATTCAAATTACTTTACAAATTAAAGTAAGTGTGCATATAACATACCGCTTTCCCGCCTGTTAAAATATCATAATTAATTTTATATTCTTTGATGTAGGTCAGCAGTACCGTGGCGTGTGAACTGTTGGTTCTGTAACAATAATTTTTGGATAAAATACTTACATCGGAATTCTTGGACTTGCCCTAATTGTGACCAGTATAATGGATTCACTAAGGTTCGACATTCATTATATTTTAAGTCAAATTTCACTTTTCTTAAATCAATATGTTGATCAAATATATGTTTTTTAGGACGGTGATTACAATAAACCTATTATCACTACAAATGAGCAAACGTTTAGTACGCCAAAAGTGTTTCAGAAAAGTCCTCCAAAAAATGGTCTCTGTAAGATGTGCAACATAAATCAGCAGTTGAAGGTGGCACAGCTTGCAAGCTTCGTGCCAATAAATGAGAAGAAATATGATGAAGAAATAGATACATATAGGTGAGCATAATTAATAATTACTAATAAAAAAGTATATTCTCTTTTCCCCATAAATTCTTCATTCTTTTTTTACCAGGTCCCTTTACAGGAAGTAAAAATAAAGTCCCCTTCTTTTTCCTCGATCCTTTCCTTCAAATATGATTTGTTGGTAGCAAATATCACCAACAAACACATTCCTAAGGAGGGTTTATGTCCTGCAGATGGCCAGTTGTAAAACTAAAAGATAAAACCTTGAGTAATATATGTAAAAACATATTACATTGACTTCAAATAATTGGGATAAGGGCAGGAAAATGATGAATTACTAATAAAATATATGTAAATAATTACATATATGGATGGTTATAAGGAAAAGAAACCTAAAAATGCTTATTAAGAGATGTATGTATGAAAGATAATATGGCTAGAAAGTGAGTGAATAATGAACTATGCATTATGTTAACCTCAATTGGTTATAGAATAAGTGCACAATAGTATAACCAAGTTAAAACTAAGTAGTGACTAATTGCTTATAATTTTGTAGTTTATTTTTATAAGATTTTTTGCATGCTTTTAAAAGCAAGCTAAGATTGGGATTTTGTAATGCATAAAATATAAAAAATTTAAGAATTGTTATTACTTGGAGTTCAGTACAATTATTAAATTTCATCAAAATTTTAACTGTGAAGATTGCTTCCAATTTGATGTAGTTTTTGCATGACCAGAATAAACATACAGACAGGCAAAAATTATTGATTGCTATTATTAAAACCACTCATATTGATTTTCCATAAATGTCTCATGTACAAACATATAGTTACAATTTTATTATATTTCTATATAAGATGATTATTGACAATGATTATTGATTGATTTGATTATTTTATCTGTATATGCACATTGTGAACACAAAATAATTATATTTGGTATGTTTCATTTCAGGGCGCAATTAGATAAAGCCTACAAATTATGCAGCCCGTGCAAAAGAGTCCTCCACATGAAGCTTTACAAAGAGAAACAGACACTTCTCGCTACCAAATTACTGGAGACTAGATCCACAGATAAGAGAAACCAACACAAAGACAACCAAAGTCAAGTTCTTAAGAGCTTCATAAATAACACCTCGATGATAATAGCGGGCATGTTATTTATTGCTGTGACATTAGAATTTCATAAAAACATAATGAAAGACAAGAAATTGTATACCTCTGTAACAAACATAAAGGAAATTGTATCTGGTCTTCTAGAAAGAATAGCTTGTATTATAAAAATGAAGACATTGATGACATTTCCATCATTAGAAAATTACCTCATTGACTTAGACAATGTATTATTTTATAATGATAGATGGCCAAAACTATTTACTTTTAATATTAGTAAGTTAGATAATATTATAATATTGACGCAGAAAACGCTAGGTGGTTTTGTATGTTTGTTACAAATAATAGGACATATATGGAATGTAAATAAACAAAAGTATACAATTTTAATTGATTTACTGTGGTCAGTGTTTGTATTGACCGCTGTAGCTCATCATTCCACTGCCATAGATCCAATTATTATGAGTATAATTAAGGTGAGTTTATAATAGAATAATAAAAAATAATAATCAAATAATGTAATTGAATGTATAAAAATCTATGGTTTTCATTGTTACAGCTGTCCAGCACTTTGATAGTGCTATTAGTGTATAATAAGATGAAAACTAAAGCCTCTACAATTATAAGAAGTTCTGGAACGCCAAAGGGAATGAAGAACCTTACAAATGGTACAACTTATCCATTGCTAGATGATGAAGATACTTTATCCTTTGGTACCGATGATGATGTGTCGCTGAGTAAATTTGGTTTACACAACTTTTCAGATTCATCTACTGAGACTATAAGTCCATTGAACAGTGGCTTACTAAATGGTAAATCATTCTCATCACGATGTGATAGCATCTGGACAAAACCCAAACATAACTCTACATTTTGTGTTAACCCTGTCATTACTAAAAGTCCCAGTTGTGTTTCTGAAGCTGTTACTGCCAAATCTTCTTTCAATAAATACCAGAATTTAGTTAAAGATGACTCCGATTCAGATTTAGATGAAAGTATAAGTTCTTTGCGTATTGGTAGCCCAAAGAAACCAATGAAAAGTAATTCTGTATTTTCTCTTAGAAAATTCAATCCCACTCCCACTTTTGCGACTCCAACGCCATTGAATCGCTCAAGACCTCTTATATCGCCAAGTAAGTTGGGTCATAGTACTTCATGGGTCGCTGGTGGTTATTGGGGTTCTGAAGGGGATCGACAGATTTTCAATGTAAACGGCAGTCGTTCCTCCAGTCAAAGCTCTGGGTTTGAATCTCAGACATCTAGTATGACTCAACGTAATATTTTTTCGCAGCCTCCTTCACGTGAAGAATCTATTTGTGGCGAACCTATGGTCATAGACAACCAAGTTCCCAGTTTGAATAGTTTTCAATCGCCTCAAAATTTCCGTAGCGTCAATTCACCAGTGTTCCCCCAAATGCAGTACAATGGCCACGTGCACATACCTCAGCCAAAATTTGCTCAACCGAACTTCATATCGCAGAGTGTATTCACACAACAGCAGCCACACATACCAAACAGCATGTTCAAAACTCCCGGGCTGATTAAGTTGCCTCAAGTAAATTCTTTTGCGTCTCATTAAGTAGACTAGTCAGCCTTAACTTCTCTTATATGTGAAAATAGTACATTATATTTTTTGCCTATTTTTTTCGCTTCGATATTTAGTCTTTTTATTTTGTTAAAGGTTCCATGAACTGCCATTATATTAAAATATTTGTTAAGTTATCACGTAGTATTTGTAAGTGGTTGTTAGTCGTAATGTTTGAGACTAAAGTTAGCGTTAAGACTATTTGCTGATCTCGTGTTGAAGCCTGTTGTGGCTATGTGAAAGCATTAAGAATTATTGTATTGTTACAATTTTTATACGGACGTCACTGTCCTCTTGTCGAACAAAATGTGATATTATAAAGACTCGTAATTTATGCAAAAAGTGAAGAGAAAATGATTCTTGATGTTATCATTGTTTTGGTTTTGTCATTTTAAATCTGAAACTTTTTGTGAAGCTCCTGCAATAAAAAATGTAAAATATTATTGAGTTTATATATTATATTTAAGTTAACTAACCGAAAAATATAGGGAGGAAGAGATTGTTAGTAGTGTGGATCACCAGTCCCGTTGCTAGCAACATACCCTGACAGGTCGAACTCTACGTGGTTCCCCTTGGAAACCATCGTGCTGAGTTTCTGGCGTAATTTTCACGGTGGTATAACTGACCTAACTTTTCATCTCATCTATCATCCCCCACTGGAGACTCGCCAGCGTATACCATTAGCACAAGCGGGGTTACCATTCCATTACTTACCTTCATAAAGTTTCAGCCAATTCAACTGATCGGTTATTTTATAGCATGTTATACATGAGCCTTCAGATTGATATAACTTTTTTATTTATAAACCGATTGAAATAATATATAAATAAATATAATAATAAATAACGCTGAGATTAGCGTGCGTAATAGTTTTTCTTATATTTCGTCCATGTACAGAGCGGCCAGTAATATATATATATATATATATATATATATATATATTGATCTCATTATTAGGGTCGATATCCGTAAGTTAAGCAAGATAGATACACTTGTTTCCTCCAAAAGATTACAGTATTACCTATTTTAGATACAACCAATAATAAGAACTGTTCATTGTGGGAACAATTAATGAAAAAAAGAAAAGAATGTAACGACAAGGAGTGGCAATGCATTAGAAGTATCATGGACGCCATAGTATATATTTTTTACAGATGAAAATAAAATAGGAACTCCGCCAGCGCTATCCGTAAGCTAAGGTTGTTTTTTTGTTTCCTAGAAGATATTATTTCTGTAGAAAATATTTTCTTATATAGAAAAACTTAGACATTGTACTAACGAATTTCGTGCCCTTCGTTCACATTTTTGGAGATATTGATGAGGTTGTGGCGGTAAGTAGGTATCTTCGTACAGAGTGGATGTATAGTCAGAGACATCGGTGCAGGCCCACTCGTGCTGTTTGAATTTCTTCAAGCCCCATTCAGTGACATTTCCCTGTACAGACTATAGCTACAAATGATGTAAAAAAATAGGAATAGGATTATTAGTAATGGGGTCTAAAAGCCTCATTATGAGAGGGAAGGGATTGTTAATAATGGAGACGTTAGTCCTCATAGCTATTAATATACCCTATCAGGTCAACCTCCACGCGGTTCCCCCTAGAAACCATCATAACTAATTTACAGTCGAATTCGTCACGATGGGCTAACTGACCTGCCTTTTTTATCCTCACCTATGATCCTTTACTGGTGCCCCGCCAGCGTATACCGATAGTGCAGGCGGGGTTACCATGCCATTTTTACCCATTAATTAATTACTCACTGGTATACACTGGCGAGATACCAGTGAGAGGTGATAGATGAGGATGAAAAGGCAGGTCAGCTAGCCCATCGTGACCGGGGGGGAAAGAGATAGTAATGGAGACTAAGAATCCCGTTGCTAGCAATATACCCAACCAGGTCGACCTCCTCGCGGTTCCCTGTGGAAACTATCATGATTAATTCCTGATGAATTCATCATGATGGGCTAACTGGCCTGTTTTCATCCTCATCGATCACCCTTCACTGGTGCCCCGCCAGCGTATCCCGTTAGCCCAGGCGGGGTTACCATTCCATTTTCATCCAATAAAAAAAAGCCCATCGTTACGAATTGAACAATAAATTAATCACGAGTTCCCAGGGGGAACCGCGTGGAGGTCGATCTGATAGGGTATATTGATAGTAATGGACTCCCCATTGCTGACAACCTGCCCATTACTAACAATCCTTTTCCCCCTATAGGTGATGGTTACCACTTTCCATCAAGTGGTCAGTTTATTTGCCATTCTCAGTAATAAAAATATAACATACGAAACATTTCATTAGATCCGGCTGAGGGTAAAATTGATGAGCACTCCACTTGTAATATCGTTGAATAGGGCCGCACAACGGCTTTGGTAGATGGTTGTAGACAAGATCAGTGATGGTAGCGAAGTTTGCACAGGTGTCGTGGGTATCGTGACGTATTATTGCAGATACGTTACCCTGGAGAATATAAACAAAAACATCTAATAGATCTAGTACTAGGGATATTCAAGACAAGTACGTATTCATAATATTTGTGTATTAGAACTCGGACGTTATATTAGAACTTGGTTCTCCCTTGTGAAAGGTATAGTTAAAAGTCTAGGATATAATAAAAATCTCAATCGAAGTAATTGTATATAGCAGCATAGGACTAAACCCTTACGATTTTATATAAAAATATCTAAATCGATTCAAAATTAATGAAAATATTACGTAACATATTACCAAAATAATAATATTACAAACAAAAAAAGAAAATTATTCAGTAAATGCGTCGTGACGTTACAGTCCCAGAGATTAGAAAGGGCGAAAGATACAGTAAAATAGACTCTAAGTATCCACAACTGAAAATAGGACTCCCTCTAGACACAAGGTACATTCTTGAGTCACCTGCTTTTAATGATCTATTATCTGCGGACATCCTTATTTTAGATTCTATCATGCTGATAAACTCATTGATATCCATGTAATATGTAGCTCTTCTCTATAACTAGCTGAGAGAGTTGGATCTTCCTCATAACTGTATCAGACCATTATCAAATAAAATTCATCGTAGAGAAGACGGTATGCACGTGCTTTAAACAATAACTACACCTAATTTCCGGTTACCACTAAGTATAGTTGAGTACCTGTAAACTGTTTAATTTATTTAATCTGAAATCAGGTTGTCTCGACTCTGGTTTCAATTTTTCTTTGTCTATAATGTCTTTGGGCGGGAAATATAACGTGCCACCTTTGGGACATTCGGTCTTATCCTCCACCCAATTGCCTGTAGTAAAAAAAATCACAAATAGCTTATGTAAAGATAGAAAAATAATAAAAACAAACGTGGCATAATCGCAGTGATAGATATTAATTAGATAGCCAAGTACATCATTTTGTAATTTTTCTATAAATCTGTAAGTCATGTATTTATTGGGTTTTTATCCAATAATTTCCTAAAAGTTCAGGAAATTTATTGTACCGTTATATTTATTAATAGCTTTTTGCCCAATGATAATAATAGTTTTTAAGTTAGCTTTTCACGACCGTGAAAATCGATGCAAGTAGTATTTCCGTGATGCCAGAACAAATATTTAGACAAGGGGGGAAAGGGTATGTTAGTAATGGAGACTGAGAATCCCATTGCTAGCAATATACCCAACCAGGTCGACCTCCTCGCGGTTGCCCCTGGAAACTATCATGGTTAATTTCTGATGATAATTCATGATGGGCTAACTGGCCTGTTTTCATTTTCATCTATCACCCTTCACTGGTGCTCCGCCAGCGTATACCGTTAGCGCAGGCGGGGTTACCATACCATTTTCACCCATTAAAAAAAAAATATTTAGACAGACAAAAATTCTAAAAAAATATTGTTTTTGCTTCTACTGCTCGTATCAAGAACCTTCATATATTTTTTTCTTAAATAACTCCCATTTACAGAATCGTCTAGATATTCTTTTCTCATGATGTGGCAAATAAACAGGCATGAATATTACGATATTATTGTTCTATAAGTGATCGGTTAAAAATAAGACAGAAAATTAGCATATAGAACAGATTTAAAGACAAAAGGAAATTAGTGTTTATATTCGCAACTTTCCCTTACCTAAAAGTACTCCTGTATTAAATACAGGAGTAGGTTTTAAAGCTTTGGCGATAGCTTCAGCGCGTGTCGGCGACTTTGCTCTGGTGCTAATTGTCGTCATTCTAATAAAATAATAATGTGAGTATTGGTAAATAATTTAAATAAAACATCGCTTATAATTCCGTTAACATCTTATGAAATTGGCATTCCTGTCACAAAGACTGAAATAGTAATGTTACAAAGGTTTTATTCTTTATCGGTGTAAAATAAATTTTGTAGTCATTTACTTTACTTCAAAGTATGGGATAATATAGCAGTGAAATTATAGGATACAGAGACATAACGTCTTAAACCTCTGGATAGCAAAGAATGAGGGCGTCACAGTGTATTCTGTAATGTCCGGTAAGCCTCCAAGATATTTTTTGTTTAGTGAAAATGGATTTTTTTAAATGGATGATAATGGAATGGTAACTCCACCCGCGCTATCGGTATACACCGGCGGGGTACCAGTGAAGGATGATAGGTGAGGATGAATTAGGTCAGTTAACCCTTCCGTCTGGGGACCTGCTGGGTCCGTGGCCCAATGGAGGCCATTAAAAAGGTCACCACCGCGGTGCATATCCGCATCGGTTGGGTGTCGGCACGGACGAAGCTGTTGCAGCAAAGGCAACTGCGTTGCTTCCGGTGCCTGGAAAGCGGGCACGTGAGAGAGAAGTGCTCTTATAAGGAGGACCGCAGCGGTGCATGTTTCCGCTGCGGTATTAATGGGCACAAAGCAGCGGAATGTACCACCACCCCGCGGTGTGGGATCTGCGTCGCGGCGAGTCGGCCGGCGGATCACTGGGTGGGTGCAAAGACATGCACCCCATCCAAATACAAGCAGCTGAATCGGCCAGCCGTTCAGGCCCCCTCTACAGGCCGCGGGAGAGAGGAGATGGACACGGATCAAGGTCCAACGTTCTACTCCGGCGATCAGGGCGGCTAGCCGCCGTTCGCCAAAGGGCTGGGGTGACGACCGCGGGGGCGGTCCCACCCCAATTAACATGGCCCTGGGAAGTCGCGCGCGTATCCCCGCGTGCTTCCCATTGAAGAGTAGGCGGGCACTTAACATCAGGTGCCTGCTTCATATTTGAGTCGGGGCCCGCAAGCCGGTGCGGGCCAACGCCGTTGGAGCTCGGTGGATTTCGAAAGAGAACCCGAGTCCCCAACACTTTGGCGCGGCGAGGGATGCCGTGGTGGTTTTAGCCGGTAGGAGTCCGGCAGTATCCATATGCCTCCCCCGAGGCATATGGGTCTGCATGAGGCATTTCCCCACGAAAAAAAAAAAAGGTCAGTTAACCCATCGTGACGACTTCAACAAGAATTGTTCACGATGGTTTCCAGGGGGAACCGCGTGAAGGTCGACCTAATAAGGCATATTCTTAGTAATGGGGCTGTAAAACTCTATTGCAATCCCTTTCCCCCCAGTGAAAATGGATTAGTAACCCTATCTTCGCTATCGATATATGTTGGCAGAACACCAGTGAAAAATTACAGATGAGGATGAAAGCATGTCAATTGGTCTTGACGAATTCAACAACAGTTAATCATGATGCTTTTCAGAGGGACCCGGATGGAGGTTGTCTAATCAAGTGTATTGCTAGCAATATGGCTGCTAGGGCCCATTATCAACAATCTATTTCCTCCTCCTCCTAGTTAAAAATCACCATTTTTTTAATGGATGATAATGAAATGATGACCCCACCTGTGCTAACGGTACCTATATAGTATATGCTGGCAGGGCACCAGTGACAGATGATAGGTGAGAATCAGAGCATAATGGTTTCCAAGGGTGACCAACCGTGGAGGTTGACCTCAGACAGAGTATATTGCTAGCAATGGGACTGGTAGTTCACATTACTATTCCACCTCCCAATGGCTACCATTTATATGAATTATCTACAAATTTAATATTATAAGCTTAAGTTAGTAATGAGACTAACAGATTCATTATACTTTTTTAGATTGACCTTCTCACAGCTCTCCATGGAAAATGAAACCAACCTAGTAAATTTGTCATAATGGGCCTGCTTACCCGACTTTATCCTCATCTATTATCCCCTGTTAGTACTATGCTAGCATATAGTGTAGAAGAGTCGAGTATCAATTCATTTTTATTCATAAAAAAATCTAAGGCAATATAGCTTTCAGTACAATTCTTAACAACCATCAAAGGATTCTCCAATAATATTTGTATGTAGGTATTTGAAATGAGGATATTCTTAGAGTATATATTTTTTTTAGACCATTTTTGCAAAAATAAAATATAAACATACCTACATACAGTTGATTCATAGGCAGACTGATACTGTTATGCCTTACTATTTGCTTGGGTCTCTAATATGTTAATTTTTGGATTATACACACAATACCAAGGACTGTGGATACTCTATTGTGTATTAACACAAATAAAATTTGGAGAGGATCACTACCAATTAAAAAATAACAACAGTTGTGTTATAATAATATTATTCGATTTCCATAGACACATTCAGGTTTTCTTTTGGTAATGAATGAAGTAAAACAGACAGCTGGCTTTCTAGAGGTCCCGACTGTTTCACAATGTTTGTTAAATTCTTTTCTATTTCCAATATATCATGATTGATAGTCTCCATACTCTGAAATAAATATTAATGTCAAATGTACAACTAATCAAGGCAAGGATTACTGTCAATGTTTTGAGAACTTTTTCCTTATCATTTAGGTTCCTAAGGGTACTCAGTGCTCTGAATAAATAGCCGTCATATTTCTCTATCTTAAATACTACGTATAGACTTCGAGAATTTAAAAACAATTGGTTGATCACTTACTAGTGGATTGAACCGTTAAAGCGCCAAGAGATAAACAATACTTAAAATATTAATAAAGATATATGAACATACTACTGAACTCATTTAGAATAGTTTGTTAATATGATCCACTTACCTCGATCATAGATATGTATAAGTGTTTAAAATGTTTGTTGCTGTACTGTATAAAACCGCTTACATTGGACTCTGTATCTGATGGCGGTATAGAAGCCATAATTATTATAATTTACAAACAAGATATAAGTGATTTTGTTATTTTTTATAAATTTCTATGTTGCTTAAAATGCAATATTTTGTATAGGTAGCTATTTAATAAAATGTATTTTTAATTCAGTTAAGTTTATAATGAATATTTTAAAATTTTGATTTTTTTTTTTTTTTTTAGTACGTTTGTTCCGTTTGGAACAGGCTAAGGTCGGAGACCATGCTGCCTAGTCTTCAAAAAGATAATTTGTCTGGAATAAAAAAAAAAAAAAAAAAAAAATACTTAATTAAAAGATAGCAAATTGAAAATATACTAATCTGTGATAATGTGTCTGACACTGCACAGATGCTACAGTACAAAGTCCGTTGATCGGTTGGTAGTAATTTAGCAGACTACTGGCTAACCTAAGAAAAAAAACAAAAAAATAAATTATTGCACGGTATTAAAATATTACACTGTTAATTAGGTACGTGAGATATGATTAAAGCAACTAAAAGCAGATTGATGTAATTAATCGCATTTACTAAATAAAACAAAAAATTAACTAAGTATATAATACAATAGCGTTGAAAACTACGTGATAATTATGATTGTATGATTCGTGATTCGATTATGATATTTACTGCCTATGGTAGGTAGCGTAAAAAAAAAATGTTACTTAAAAAAAGCGTCTACGATTTACTTATTACGGAGATATTAATAATCAATGTATAAATAGATATTACGATTTTAGCTTTTTAATCTACAAGACTACAAAAAAACTAATGAAGTAAATGGCAATAACCGTTTATGGTTTGAAATTAATAACTACTTAGATTAAAAATAAGTGATTAAGTATTATGGAATTATGGAATGAATTCACTAATGGAAAAGGTTAAATGAAGATAATATGATGATGGAAAGCAAAAAGATAGATAATGGAGCGATCTCACGGTCTTTATGCACTATCCATATAATCCTTTTTGTTTTCTTGTCTTGAAAAGCGTTGTAGGGCCCGTAGAATTCTGGTCGGAAGACTAAACAGCAACAAATTCCCAGCTCCAAAACGTTGAAGAACGGCGTTGAAAGAAGCCCGTCAAACCGTTGAAAGAACCGTTGATCGAAGACGACCGCGTCGTTGTTGGAAGCCGGTGGAATTTATCACGATGTAATTTAAACAGTCCAGTAATTGAATAGAGCTTGAAGGACCATATGTTCAGGGAGAATAAGAGCGGAATGTTGTTGTAAAATACAAGTTTAGCCCGACAATTTATTGTGCGAATATATGCGTGTGCGGTTGCCACTATGCTGTCTTAAAATTTTGATTTAAACTGCCAATTAAACGTCAGTTAATCTGTGTTGTTGCGATGTTCGACTAATTAGCACAACTATCATTGTTCATCACACAGCCGTGTAAAAATAGCAAATATTTACGTTTATTTTATTTTGATAGGCGTTTATAGCTTTATTCTAATTAATTAAATATTTTTTCTCCTAAATGATGTAAATCCCAAAAAAAATAAAAAGAAAACCGTTAATGAAGTCCTTAATAGTTTGTTTTTTTTCTGTTCAAGAATGTCAATGCCGTGAATGTCAATGTCATGTACGTATGTCAAATCATTTGCTCCTGCTGCGGTTGCTTTTGCTGCAGTGAAAAAGAGTCAATGTACCTATGGAAAAAAAGCTTAAAAAGAAAAGCTTTTCATTTCAATACTAAATAAAAATTACTTTCCGGTAAAAATAATGAAAATTATTGAAAGTTTTACAGTGAAAAGTGTATGTAGTGTACTTATTACAAATTTTTAATTCTAATACGTGAAAATGGTAGGAAAGAGTTGTTCGTTGGTTTTTTTCAGTGCTTTTGTTTATAAATTATAATAATTTTATTTGTCGATTAATGCAGATTTTCTATTTATATTTTAATTGCGTTTGTACAGTATGTTATTTAACGAAAGCCACTCCTTACAATTGGTTTTAATATTCATTAAAAGGGTCTCAAAAACATTTTTCCTTTTTTCCTACATTGTTTATAGTACCAAAAACTAAATAAAGAAATAAATTCTCAGAAAAAAGAAAAAATATTGTGTAAAAATTTTTTTAGTCCTTATTGAACAATACTAATGTTAGTTTTAAGAAATGCATTTTATTAATTAACATACTGTATTAATTGTTTGTAGTATTTTGAACTTAATCATTTTTATATTAAATATTAAGATTGAGAATATTTTAGTGGTTTAATATTTTATTTACATATTTCTACTCCCATACTCCCATTTCTACTGACTTTGCATGTAATTTTTTTGTAAAAATACCATTAAACAATTTAAAAAATGTATAATAAATTAATATAAAAAATAAATTTATATTGTATAAAAATTGTGTGGGGTCTGGTAACCTTATTAAAGAATTTATTTATCCAAAAATGCAATTTATATTTATCATATAAGTCTATTTTGTATTATTATTTGTTAAATAAATAAATATTAAATTTCTTAGTGATTTCACATGTTCTTTGTCTAAATAATGAGGAGTAAGTATGCTTGTCCTTAATAATATATTCATGATATATTTTTATCTACCATTAGTTGATCCAACAACATAGTTTGGAACAGTACATAATGGAAAAAGAAAAATAGTTGTTATTGGCTATTTTTTTCAATTATTTTCTTCATAAGAATCATTCTCATACCGAATTTCTATTTAATTTAAGTTAAAGTTATAAAAAAAATATATTAATAGGAAAAAGATTATTTTAATAGGAATGGCATGTCGAATAAATTTTAGGTTTTTGGTAATGTATATAGAAAGTTAGATATTAAATATGTAACTTTGTAAAAAAAAAATATGTTATCATAATATTATATTCATGTATATATAGTTGGGCTTCCTCAAATTTAAAAAGTGAGTAAAGCTAATATAAATAATTACAATATCAATAACATTCATTGTAATAGTCTTTCATAATAAATAAAGCAAGAGAAGCTTGTAAGAATAAAGGCCTTTGGCACATATTTCTCTCTGCCTACCCAATTGTTAGTCCTTAGGCACTGATAATATAAAGTATACTAATACTTAAAATATAAAGATAAATTGCTTGTAACTTATATGCAGTTGTTTAATGATATTTGCATGATATAGTATACTCTTATGACAGTTACCAATTTTTATCAAGTGAGCCGTCAGCTTCTTTGGCATTCTAAGTTGCATAAAAATATGTTTATAATCTTAGAAAAAAGGTTGATATATATATATATATATATATATATATATATATATATAAGTAGATATATGTATGAATGTTAGTTTATGTTTTATCTAAATCCTTTTACCTAACACGTCCAAGCATCTTAACAAACATTTATATTTATTGTAATTATATTACTAGGATTGTTTGAAAACTTTTTTGATAGTTCTTTAGAAATAAAAAATATATTGAAATTTTTGGAGTGATATTCTTTTTTATAATATAGTATGATTTTTCAAGGATTTGTCTATAATAAGAAATAACTAAAAGTACTCTTATTATCATTGTATTTAAATAACAAAAATATTATTGTTTTCAAAATATTTAAGAAGTTAATCAAAGGTTAAATACATAATAATACATACATAATTATTTATTACAGAAAGTACTTAGAAACATAAAAAACTACCTACATAAAAATTTTAATTGTCAATAAGCAATAATAAGATTTTTCATTTTAAAAATTTTAGTGATACAGAGAAGAATGCTATGTTTTTATATTTCATACATTGAAAACACGCATTATAAAATTAGATAAAAAGTGTGAAATTGGTCAAATATTTATCGTAAAAGTGTGTGGAAAAGTATATTTTTTCTGGAAGTCACAATGTGAAATTGTGAATGAGTTTTTCTTTCATATGATATCCCACATGGTTTAAGGCAGCTTCTTTACAAAAAAAATTTTTTTTTGCAGTATGATTGGTTAGGTTAGATAGTTAATTTTAAACTTACGCATTTTTTCACATATTTTAAATACACTGTTGGGACTTAATGGGATGAAAAATTTCATATAAATAGTTCCTACATTCCTTGTTTTTTATTGCCGACGTTTCGACTTGGTCACGACGTGGTACAATCCCGATAGTATATTTATAATAGTTTAATAATATCTAAGTTTAAATTTTTTATATAAAAACCTAAAAATACTTTAGTGTTACAATGTATGATATCACAGACAGCAGTGTATTGTCCGCGTTTGAATTTCTAAAATTCATATAACTTATCTATCTTTATGCCAAGTCCCTTGTGGGATAGGCAGAGAGAACCGATTGCCAAGGTCATAACAATGTTTTTTTACTTTCATAACTTATTTTATCTAACTGAATTAGGTATGTGTTATTAGAATAGAATAGAAACATTTATTGCCATACAATTACAATATAAATTATAAATAACATATACAAAAAGTGTCTCATACTAGGCAAAAGGAACCAGCTCAGCTGATGCTGTGAGTGTCCCAGCGAAATGTGAACAGCTGCACAGCGCTGGTTTTCAGCCAGTCCCTCTCTTACATAATATTATGATCAGTTGAAATTTTGTTTTAATTAATAAATACAGTAGGGACTCGATTATCCGGGCCTCACTGATATGGTTTCGTTATTATCAGGATTGTCAATGATAATTTAAGAAAATGTCTTAATAAATATTGATTTTGGTTGATAAATTTAATTTGTTTGTATTATTTTGTATAAAAACCTGTACACGGACGAGATATATTTTTAAAGTTAATAATATAATTTCATGTATTTAATTATCCAGATTTTCGATTAATTGAATGCCTTACTGTATCAGTGAGTCTAAATAATCAAGTCTCTACTGTAAATTCATTCTTGATCAAATTAATATGATTCATCGTTTTATCTATTATTCATCATGAGGTGAGAATAAAATATTTTTGGATAAAATTAAAATCATCAGAAATCGGTTTAGAATCGGCAAATATAAATAGATAAAAACATATTTATTGTTGTTTTCTTCAAAAGATTATTATATTATGTCACATTAAAAAATAATACCGTCAAATTGAGAACGAGCATTCAAAGTGCTGCTACAAGAAAATTGTGAAAATGAATATGGTTACAAGTTAATGAATTGTCTAAATTAAAGAAACAGTAGGTCGGCGACGGCGCCGGCCAGGCTGGCGTCGCGACGTCGCCGCCTCGCGCCTGCTCACCCCGCTACCTTCCACAAATGCTCCCTCCTATCGGTACTCACTACACAGACAACACTAGTAGCCCTTGCTCTTAATATCTAAAAGGTTCTAATTTTTGTACACTGGTTTCGTTCGCCTATTTTATACTTATCTTGTCGCATTAGAGAAGATTTTAAAATAATGGAGTGTTCTTATTAGTCAATTAGAGAATAATGTATAAGTGGTTATTTTTTTAAAATACGTCTTGTTTTTGGGGAATGTTTGCAATTATACAAGTGACTATTGTCTGTTCAATATTTTTCAGTTATATTCGAAGTAATGTATAAATAATAGACTCGAAGAACGTCATGTCAGAAGAACATGACGCTGATTGTGCGACAAGTAATAATAAATACCGAAATGATCAAAAAAATGAGAGCAGTGAATTTGTGAATATCGTACCTGATGAGCTGAAAGAAGAACAGGAAGAAGAATATGCCAATACAGCTGAATTAATCACAGAAAGTGCCATAAATAATAAACATTTAAATAGTGAAAAAAGTAGAAATAATGACGAATGTAGTGCCAATGATAAACTTCAAAGCGATCTTAGATGGACTCTTGAAGGTGCTGAATTTAAAATATCATGGAGTCTTCCGGAGGGATTGGCGACCGGAAAGGACTACATCGCTTTGTGTTATGCAGGTAAGGAAATAATACTTATATATACCTACGTAGTTTTATAAAAAATCATTCATATATTTTCTTTGAAATAATTTGCATTTGATACGTTGATTCATAAATTTTTTGTTTTATAAAAACCTCAAGGATCTATGCAGTAATCGGTGCCTATCATAAACAAATCAATTTATTTTTGTTTGATTATGTTCTGAATTATTACGTTGTTTACAGCGAGATCTAAAATAAAATTTCCACCATAATACGAATTATATACTTAGTTACAATTTTATGACGCCTATAAATATGCACAATTTGTGTTGATCGACATGTTTTCTAGCGAAGATGTGAGCTTTATAGCTTAGTTATATTGAGGTTTACTAAATAATCGATTTATGCGGCGACCACTTATTCTGGTGCATGCAGATTTATCTGTATCTGATCATTTCTTTTTATTCAGCGACTCTAAGAAGAAGGTTATAAATTTAACGCTATTTTTTTGTGTATAAGATGCTATATTTTTAGGGTTACTGCTCGTGTTGTTCCCGTACTAATAGTGAATCATTTTCAATTAAACAGTTTGCAAAATTATTTAGTATTGTTTGGCAAACAGTTGTCAATTCATTTGGTGGATAGTGATAAATTTAAGTAGTAAGTTAATGAATATAGAACACAAAAACTAGGGATATCTTAGATTGCTTTAAAAAGCAAAGATGACTAGCAACTCATAGCACTATTTTATGGTGATGGAGTAAGATTACAATGTGTCGGTATTACTTTTCGTCGCAAAGATGTCTATTTTTCAACCGATTTAAAAAAGAAGGAAGTTCACAGTTCGGTTGTATTTTTTTATGTTTGTTACCTCATGACTCCGTCAGTTCTAAATCGATTTATAATTTTTTTTGTTACCTGAAAGGATATACTTACAGATTGATCCCATAGAAATAGTTATCAAAATCGGTTCCGTATTTTAATTTTTAAATCATAATAACTGGTCATGACACAGTTGAAGTCGGTTTTTTGGAACACAATCTTTAATTATTAATGGATCAAGATGGGCAATTAAACAATTTTAAAATAACACATCTAGCCATATAACGCTACCAAATTATAAATTTAAAAGGTTCAGTAACAAAAAATACAAATACCCGGGTTTTTTTTTTCCATGTTAGTCACGTATTGTATTTAATATTTGTATAGAGTTAAAAGAAAATTATAAATACAGGGTTTATAGCAGTTGTTCTGTTTTCACTATAAAAACATGTGTAAACGCAATACGTAACTCGGAGGAGGGCCGATCTCCTCATGTAACTGTACAGCAGCGGTGGCCGGTCCCGGCAACTTATTGCATTAATTGGCAACAGGAAGTGAGTTCACTGTACAACGTCTGCCATAGATGTAGGCAGTATCGCGGATTGCGGTAGTCTGCTATCCATAGCCGTTATACTTGTGGTTATGAGGAAACGGTATTTTTCACAGAATAGCCACTTCTACATTATTTATTTATGCTACACCGGTGTGCTCCATGTTTTTAAAATTCTGTAATCATACACTATACGACCTCCTTGTTCCTCATCTGGGTAGATAGTGGGATTAAAACAAACATCTTTCGTTTCCCTTACATCAATCTATTTACATCTTATAAACTCGTAGATTTCCAGTTATTAGTCTTTTTTTAGCACATCTATTTGGTTGATATATATCCCTGCTTGGTGGCTCCTACTGACGTGTTCACTTATTCATGTCCGATACGTCTCTTCAGTAATTTTTCTTTTTTTTACACAACTCAAAATGGCAAACAAGCTGACCATCCGACAAGTGTTTCTCTGGTTTTTCATCTTGACATTCTCTCGAAAGTACAAGGAATGAATAAAACCCATATGATTTTCAATCATATGCTTTTTAAGGACTTTTTTTGTTCGTCTGTCAAGACCTTTTTTTTTTTCAGGAACAGATGTAGGTATCAAGTTGAAATTAATATCATATACTCAATTGTACAATCCATTGAAACTGTGGAGAAATCAAACTTTTTAGTCAACGCAATTGAAATATACGTTCGTCCATAGTGTACATCTTAGTGTTTGAAATGGAATCAAACTTATAAAGTACTTCCTGTTGACTTAGAATCATGAAATTTCACGAGAAACAACAGTACGACAGTACAGCATAAGGAAAGGGAAAAGTCTGGTAACCATAAATTTGTAGTTATGCCACAAAAAATACACATTTTTTTAAATTGTACTTTGTACATAATATTCGGTGCAGAAGTCCTATTCGCACTTTGTTTTTTTTATTTTAAATAAATATAATATGAAAGTGTACCATAAGCCCACTAATAATTTTACATTACATATATGTTAAATCTCTGAAAAATCAAGATACAGTATTTGCTTCTTTAACCACGATATCTTGACAATTTCTTTAATAGGGTTTAATGTGTTCCATAAACGTAGAGCAGTGTCTATTTTACTAATTGTGTTGCTAAGGATCGTATCCAACAATAATAATTACTTATTGTAGTTTGGTTCAAATGATAAATTCCCCTGTCAACATTATGCCAAAAAATATTCTTTATATTCAGGCAACAGCTTTTTGCCATTATCATTTAAATAGAATTTGGCAACAATTTTAATAAATTCTAAAACCATATTTTGACATGCTAACCGGGCTAAAAAACATTTTGATGGAAAGATAGCTTTTTTAATTCCTCTGATCTGTGCAATCGATAATGTGTTCTGGAGAGACGATAATTATAAAGAAATTCCTGAGGTAATCTCGTGTAATTATGACGACTGAGTCAACAACAAAAAAGCAAACTGCATCATTACAATATTATGAAGCAACAACAGCACGAACTGTTCAAGATGCTGTTACATAAACCGCTGCATTGTGCCCGTTTAGCCTTTCACCAACATCGGTGCTTGTAATTTTCTTGTTCGAAATGTTAGCAATGCCGTAATCGCATATCGTGAAACCTTAACGGAGTGTACAAATATTCACCTTCTCATTATCATTATGGTCACAATTCCATAGATAGCTAATCGATTAGATGATATGCTTGTTGCCGCAAGATGACTCCTACACCTTCAACCGGATTTCGATTATTAAGTGCTTTCCCTTCCAAAATTGTAGGATAAATATTAACTTTCCTCTCTATAGACGAATATACATTTGACAGTTCTTATTTATAAAATTGTTTAACATGTTTAGGTAGAAATTAACGTTGTAAAATGTTGTGTTATAATGGTCGATCAGAGCATCGTTACCATAAAATTGCAGGTCACCAGCTCCGAGCTCGGTGACCGCATGAATGGGCCCAGCGGGTCGGCCCCGCACGCCTGTGCCCCGCCACTCGATTTGTGAATGAACCGGCGCGTGCCGCCTTCTCGTGGTGTCGTGGTCGTGGCTCAGTCGCGCCGACGAGCAACGCGTCAACACGCGAGCGCATGGGTTCGTTCCATTTTTGACGTTTCGAAATTTGAATTTGTACGTGTTTGTGTACGTTTGACGTTATTTGACAATTGACTCTTTGGGTGTGAATCGATTGCAGTTTATAGCTGATGTGCAGTTTCCTTAGTAACGCTAAGTCTTGATCATTTTACTAAAGGTGAACCAGCCGTTGGGGAAAGTAGCCATTCGCTGACATCGGTTCTTTTACGGTAAGCAATACTTATATTGTTTTTCATTTATTACGAAGACTAGGCTGGCTACCTAGACGAGGTGACACGTAGGTAGGATGTAGTGAACGACAAATACGACTGTGGGTTGGGTTTGTAGGTGGGAGCCCACGTAAATTGATTATAGTAGGTGTCGTATATGATAGGGTATTCTTTAATATTTAGCGCAATTCGTTTAAGCAATATTTTACTACAACTTTCACTGTCACGTTACAAATAAGTACATGTAGTCCAATGATCTTCAAGTTATTGTCTGAAATAGTAGAATTGTATATCTGTATATTTTTATTTCAATAAATAGTCTTTAAACATACGTTTATTGTTAATACATTAATGACCGGTTTATCAGGTTTAAATAAGAAATACTTAAGCATCTATTTATCTTCATCATCATTCATCATGTATTAAAAATCTTCATTAAGATAACAGACTTTATGTACTTTACAATGTTCTTTTAATAAGTTTCCTATATGTTTTATTCCTTTAAAATTTCGGATCTCCCAGCTATTAGTTTGCTTTTTGTCACGAATAGTGCATAAAAATCTTTGAAAACGTTCAGATTTTAAGCGCCGGCCAAAACACAATGGCCCATACGTTTAATAAGGCGCTAAGGTTCCTACCTGATATATTTCTCGCCAAATGGTTCAATGCAATGTGTCGTCTCATAATTGATGGGCCCCCATTGTTTAGCGCTTATCGCCCCATGATGCGGGTTTTTCTATTAAATTAATTTGTCGAAGGACGAACAATATAAATGTAAACGTTTATTTTAGGCGTTCATTTATAATTTGAGATATATATATCTGCACACTCGTGGGATATTATTAAAAATCAATTGCCAAATGTATGTAATCGCATCCCTAAAATGTCTGCGCCTATTTGGATATTTCTTTATTGCTGTGTTTGCAATAAAACCAGTAATTTGTTTGTAACCTTGTCCTGGTGACAAGATTTGTATGAAAGAAAATGTTTGAAAAATCATGTCAAAAAGTGAAAAAACTAGATAAAAAGATCTACATGATTATAAAATGTGCCCCGTGTATGCAAGCAGAAAATCAGCGCTGAACGCACATCAGTCCAGCAAAAGCTGAGTTTGTATCTATTACCAGGCATACTGGTACTTAACTATGTATTTACTCATATATGTGTTACTAACATCATAATTATTGTACCATATCCGTAAAAAATAACAAATATTATTATTATTATTACATGTAAAATAATGTGTGATTAACACAGAAGATAGTAAGGAGATCTTTAAAAATATAGACAAAATCGACAGACTGACAATGAATTATGGTTAAAATTATTTGTCATTTTGTTTCATTGCATCGTTAAGGGAAGATTTGGTCTCATTTTCTTCTTTAGTATACTCGTGCGAAGCCGAAGAAGGTAGCTTCTTATTTGTATTTCTTTCATTAATTTGATTCAAATTTGAAATTTCCAGAGAAAAGCATATTTTTATGAACACTACCTGTAATGTAAAGTTACGTCAACTTGCACTTAAAGTGCATATTTTTGTAAATCTTAATCAGTCACTGAAGAATCTGGCTATGTATTACTATACAAGTCTTCTTTCTGATTATTATTTGAATTTTTCATCATTTTAGAGATTCTAATATTTACGTATGACTTAGAAATTACAGTGTGGGTTACCATGAGTGGGTACGCAATTTAAAATGTCAGAGGGGTTTTAATTTTACCTCTTAACAGTAAGCGGCTTTAGATAGTAAAGTGTAGGCATCTAAGAAGCGGGTGGAGGTCAATAAAACCGCCATCCATCAAGCCGCTAGTCCACCAGCGGATATTAAATTGACACGCCTCGCCCTGAACGCTTCTCGTCTCAACCCATTACAGTAACATAGTCGACGAATTGCTTTACGATGGATAATGTTACGTCTAATGATACTGGACTTAATGCACGCTCTTTTTAAGGGAAAGAAGGAGGTTCATCTAGAGATCCTTTTTATTTTTTTTTTATGATAACGGATCTGTCTGCTGCAATCGAAAGTCGTGACGAGTGAAATTGCTAATTTTTAAATTGAATTCAAATATTCTATGCAAAACAAAAGATGCTTGTTGCAAAAAGCAAAATCTCATTGAAAAAGATTTCTCTTCCTAATTCAAATATTTTTATGTATATATTAATGTTTTACTAATACCTAATTATTATTTATATATTAATTAATTATTGAGTTAACCAGGTGACTTGCTAGTGTATACTGCTTTATTCCTATAGTTACTCTTACTCCATCATACGGGTGAAAAGAATTGGTTACACATCACATTCTTATGTCATCACCAAACTCTTACCTTGGAATATCGATTCCATGAAATTTTGTCAAAATGCGGAAAAACTATTCGTCTCAGAGAAACAAACCTTGGGTTAAATTACACTGGTCTACAAAATTTAACCTTTTGTGTGTCTTTCAATTGAATACTATATTTTCATACTACTTTGAAGTTACTGAATACGTAAACACGAATATTTTTTTTAATTAGCTCTTATTTCAGAAAAGTACCTAAAATACAAAATTTGACTTTTAATAACATGTTAAAGTACAAAACAATTTATTGAAAAAACAAAAAAACATTTATTTATTATTATTTTTTTTACTTTTTATATAAAATTGGGAATGTATGTATGTATATATATATATAACTGAAGGTTCTTAAATCAAGATTTCATCGAAAAAAGAGTTTCAACAAATATATTAAATAGGCTAACCGCACGCACATGCTATTTATAGAAATCTTAATATTATAAAGCCAATGTTTTACTTCCATTAACGGTTCAGAATCAGAAGTTCTCGTTATCAAAGTTTCATTAAACTTTAATTAGCGGTAACGTTTCATTGTTCTCATGGATTTCGTTCGACTCAACAGCCATTACTCAGGTAGAGTGTTGCGACAACTAATGAAATTGTGGGAACATTTCTCACGAGAGTACCAAGTCACACAATTGGGATACAGACTCCTGTTATATCACTTAACACTTTTTAAATATTAACAAGACGAAATTTTAAGACATTCTTAAATTTAATAGATGTCATTAGTCGAATTATGCTTACGACTAACTTTTTGCTTGTTGCTTCGGATGTGTGAATTTCAGAAGTAGGAAAACCTTTGAAATTGATCACTTCTGGATGAAGATAAAATATATGTTTTTAAGATAGACTTAAGTGATACAAGTGTGACAATTGCATCTAATTTGGTGCAGTAGTTTTTACGTGATGCCATAACAAATATACGGTCAGACAAACAAATAAAATATCTAACAATTATTGTTTTGGCATCTACTAGTCTTATAAAGTCTCATTATAATATATTTTTTTAAATGTCTCCCAAATGGTAGATATCGTTTACTTACAATTTTATTATACTATTAAGATGAATATTATGTCATTGTAATTGTCAATCGCAATTCGATTAACGCCAGGTGCTTAACGTAGGCATAACGATGACTTGCACCGATCGTTTAGAACCAGACTCGTCAAAGCATATTACTCTTCGACACGTCGTAAAGGCATTAACTTCACACTCGAGGGCCAAGCATTGTTGCCGAGTGAAAAACACAGAGAGGAAACGATAAATTATGTTTGAAGTTTATACGATCGGCCGGTAATGGGCTATGCGTTCTTGAGCTCGAACTCGCACCGTCCTCGGCACATTTATAATAATACCTTTGAATATCATCACTTATGAAGTATACTTGATTGTGCATAATGATGATTTATAATTTGAGGTTTGGTTCTACAAAAATGTTTCCTAAAAGTTTACATGAGAAGCATACGAGAGCGAAGCCCAACCGAATGCAGATAAAATGAACAAAATTGTTGCAGAATTGACAAAGATATCGTGTCTTGTGCACTTACAAATACAAACAAATTCAGAACCACCTTTTTTAATTTATCTAAAGAGCAGGTAACTGAAACTAAACGGAAGCAACGGAGACGAGAACAAAGGGTCGGTTGACTTTTAAATATATAATAATATTCGTTCTTCCGGATCAACCCTCGATGTAGGGCGGAACCCCGCAAGAAGCGGAAGTAGCATACGTCCGCCATACTTTGGTCTCGTAATTGGTGGCACGGGCTGTGCTTCCGGTTTCTTTTATGGGCTCTAATAATAGCCGAAAATCTCAATAAGCGAACCGTCTTGTTATAGTAAACAATGATGTCAGTTATTTCTACAAAGATTAAATCCAGTACCGAAATTGCAATAGTTCGTCGGTTTTAGCTATTACCTACTTAAGAAAAGGAAATTAAATTATATTAATTGTTTTACAAACAGACTCCAGTTTTGATAAAATTAATGTGAGAATAACGAGGAAATAAAACCATCTGATTTATTAACAAAATTAATGTAGAATAGGACCATATGTGAATAAACTCTTATAATTAAAAATAAGAGTTTAATCATCAAAATCAGTTCAGAACTGACGAAGTATTGTGTAACAAAAACCTCTTCTTTATTAAAGTCAATTGAAATAAATAGATTTTAATTATACAAGGCGCGGCGATTGTAATTGCTTTTTTGATTGTATAAAAAACTCTTGTATAAAAAGATATGATCTGGAATAGAGCTGGCTGGAAGAATACATGAATTAGTTGCCCCGACAAGAGGAAACTTTTAAATTAAAAAAACCCTTTGTCGTTTGATATATTCTGCTATCAATATAGATAAAAATTTGTTTTTTGTACCATCCAATACATTGTTTACTAACTCGTTGGTGATAATTATATCGTTAATAGGTTAACTGACAGTTCAAATTGGGTTCGTCCCATACCGCGATCAATACTAATATGTTCAATAAAGTGTAGTCAAGTGCTAACTTTACCCTATAAATAGTAATAATTTACAAATTGACTTTGAGTCTCACTTCTTTCAACTGAAATTACTGTGGTGAACATATTTAATTTTAAATTGTTCCAAAATTTTTAGGATATATTTTATATTAGTTTAGTGCTCAATTGTGGTATGTAAGGAACAACTTAGAAAATTGTTTCTTACATAACAGAAGTGTAAATGTAAAAATATATGTATAAATATTTCTTTCTAGACCTAGCGGTCTTAGGTAATAGACAATTATTATAAGTTCATACCATCTTTTGGTTTAATACCGTGTTTTTGATTACCACCTTCGGGGTATAAAAAATTATATCGTCATTTGCTTCTATCATGACCTATGATAGCTTGTCTTTCCTGGGACTTTGATTTCTCGTTAGGATGTCGCCAATTTAGTGGACGTGGGAGTTGCTAAAGTGGGCGAACCTTATCAGATAATGTTTATTACTGTTCAATACTTAACATGTAATGTTCAACATTACGGAATTACATATGGAAAATGTTTTTATAAAATACTAAATAACCAATGTTTAGAATAGTTTGGAATTCAGAAATGCACACATGACTTTGGCCTATTTTGTCCACAACAACGTTTCTGATACTGAAAACAGTAAACACCTATGTGTAAATAGATTTACAATTATTATTATTATTATATATATTACTATTCTCAGATTCACTATTCTATAAATCATAGTGGCATAGGAAATTAATATAATATAGATTAAATTAATAATTTTTAAAAATATTTTATTAGTGCTTTTTAATCCGTGAGACGGTGGCAGATTTAACCTCTGCTACATTGAACTCGAATACGATTGGCATAATGTATTATAATATCGATTGTTTTCGCCTCAATTACAACAGTCGACAAATGCCTCATCAAGGTTTATAGTTGCGAAAAAAGATATGGCTTGATTAACTCCAGATCCATATTATATAAGCCCAGAACCAGACTATGGATCCATATGAACTGTGGAAAATGCGCCACATTGCAAATTTTCAGAAACGCACTTTAAATTTGTGTTTAGCTGTACTATATTATCGTCTTCTGACATGGACACGACGTGTGTGATACGTGCGTAGAATACAATAATCCTCATGTATCTCAACATGGACTTGTAGGTACAATCGGTAGTTTTTATTATCCTGTAGCCCATATACCAAGCTGGCACTTAAGCAGTGAAACCAAGGACGATCGTTGTTCAATCCGGTCAATGAAGTCACGTATTCAAACTATCCTGTCAGTTCATTATAGGTACGTGACAAAAAAATATCGCGTCTGTCGAAATTTTAGCCGCTCTCCGCCTTTTCTCATGGTGTTCTTATACCCATAAAAAGATTAGTGAAGGGTGGAGGTGCTAATGCATGTGTGTACGCACATCCGGTCCGTTAGGGTCCGTTAATTGGTCCACATAAAAGGGATATCGTGTAGTATGCCCCTGCGCTCGGCCTGGCTTCCTGCCCGCAACACCAGAATGACATCCCGGAATCGTGCCGATCGTGCGATATACCACTGCGGGTAAATGTAAAATAGTCGTAGTCGACGATACATTAAACAAAAGGCACATAAAATGTCCCAGTCCTATTCAGCCAATATACGGTTAATGAAAACTTTTTAAAATTGAAGTAATTTAACTTTCTTCTTTATATAGAGTATTGGGCATGATTTTAACGTTATAATCCTAATTTCATGTATAGAATAATAATAATTCCCTAATGAAAATGACATAATAATGTTTTATTGAAGAACAATTTTTGCAATTATTTTTTATATTGTTTCTTTCTATTTTATACTGTATTATATGTATATAAAATGATGTGAGTAACGTTTTGCATTACAGCGCTAGTAAATGAACTTGTGTTGACAGATTTTCTGTTGATGGCGTACTTGTTTTTTTCTTACACTCTCTGTTAATAAACACATCCGTTTCAATTATAATGAACTATTCTGTATTTTTTTTTATTAATAATTTTTATGATTGACGTCATTGAATTGCGTACATATTTTTTTATGGGATAATGGCAAAGGAGCTGTCAGTTCATTTGTCGAAAAGTGATTATTAGTATTAGTGGTAGTAAAAAGCAGGTACAGAATAAACAACGTCATGCATTCTCTTCATTAGTGCATTATCTCTCCTGTGCTGCTACTTCCAAGAACATTATTTTTTTAGATTCGGAGGCGCAACTTTGAGGGACATCTCGTTTTTGATAAAGCGGGGGACGAGATGCCCATTCTTACTGATTTTTATTTATTTGATTATATTTAACACTTCCAAGGACCAAGCTGTTATAAAATAATATATAGCCTGGAAATATACAATGCATAACATAATTAAATCGAGTGTTATGTTCGTCATGGGTATAGTTTACAAATACTTTGAAATTACTTCATCAGGGAATACTGTTGGTCTTTGATATAAAAAAAATTGCTAACGGTTTGTTTTGTACCAAAATTCTTATGGCAGTCTATTGGAGAGGCCTATGTTCAGCAGTGGACAGATAATGGCTGAAATGATGATGATAACAAGATCTATTAAATGTCAATTCTCAATTATGCATCATTGTTGTACATTTCTAAGGATTATCAGTTTATAACGAGGATATAAGTAATTGAATCATAGGCGTGCTTTTTCCCACGACTATCTACAATTATGGGATGTCTGTAATTATGAACCGTGGCATGTACGTGGTACATAAAATATTTTCTTTGATACTTGTAATCTGAACGCCAACCCATGTTCCCGTGACGTGTTTCTCAACTGTAACCATACCTGACTATCATATAAATTCGTGCGCATCGGAGCATGCAATTCACATTCATTATTCTCGAATATATCAGAAAATTTAAATATATAAGAAAACATGATACAAATATATAAGTAAACATTTCAGGAATCACTATGAATTTCTAATATAGAGCCGTTCTGTTTTCCTTTCCAATTTTCCTCTACATTAGTAATGTAAACTGCTTATACGTAGTGGAGATTCGAGGAAACCCTCCGAATATTATAGATATTCCTGGTTCCAAAACCAAAGGTACCGTCCTGAGAACAAAACAATAGGTAATGTTCTTAGAAACCATCAAACAGCAAAGATGGTAGTCGACGGCGGAAACAATAGGTACTAACTGTGTCGGTTAGCAGACGGCTCTAAAAGGAAGATGTGTGCTGATTACTGACCAGCGACGTGTTGGCGTGAAAACTTTGAGGGTTTGATCAAATATTTTTACTCAATATTAGCTTCTATTCTCAAGGCAGTAAGGCTGCTTTAAGCGAATACAGAACGTATTATCTAATTTGTATGTTATTTATGGCAGCAATTCGCAATGCGTTAGAGGACATACGCCGTGGTCCAAGTGTTTATAGTATGCGTCGTATATAAATAGGCCGGTGTATTGATTGCGATATGAAGTTTGTTTTGGTTAGTAGTTGTATTGTTATCATTGAAAACTCACACATAAACGTAAGTAATGTTGTATCTTGAATAGATAATTGATCGACCCTACATTGTATAGATCAAATAGGCAGTAGTTAAATGAGTCGCGATGACTCGATCGAGCTTGTATTTTTTTTATTAATAGAGCTTCGAATACAGATAATATAGTTAATAACAGCGATTACTCACAATATGAGCAATTATCTTTTTAATTATTCTAAGCCTGTTTAGATAAACGGTTGTTAGTCTCTCGATTCAATGGAAATTCAAAGGAGGAAGTAATTTTTCATAAGTTCTCATAATTGTATACAAATCAAATTTCTGTTTATTATCAATCGAGAAAATGCTTTATTTTCTTAGGACATTGCAAATATTTTTAAGTGATAGATAGAATGCGTATAAAATATACAAATTAGAGTATAGTAATTACTATGATTAATTTAGCACGAGTACATAGTGGCGATGTTCCGGTAGGCGCGTGCGCAGGAAACCCACAGGATATATCAGAATTAGAATCGCGAGCCGATGAACGGTGGACCATTTGCGTTATGTCGACCGCACTTCCCATATCCGCTTATCAAAGCCGTAAAATGTTTTAGTTTGTTATATTCAATTTATCACTAAAAGTTAAGGTTTCCTGGTAAAATGTCCCATTGCTAGAAAAAGATTTCCATCAATAAACATAAGATATTTCTATATACGGCCCTATATATCAAACTATCATATGTAATACATATGCAGTGCAGTTACTAATTCATATAGGTAATCCAGTGGATATAAGTTATGATAATTCATTATAATCTGCTCCAATAAATTATTTGCAAGTTGCTATAACAAGTTCTATCTTCATACTAGCTTGTCCGGTATGTATTTTTAAATTCCTCTTCGTCCTCCCATTTGACCACTCATTGTTTTGTAAATGTTTAGCAAACTATATTTGATTGGATCTAATACTTAAGAGTATTTTCGACGTTTCTTGCCGACCGATGCCGACGGAAGTCATTATGCGGTTCCCGCCGTGAGCCGCTGTACTGTCGTCCTATAAAAATGTATTCATTAAATCGGCTATTAGCACCACACGCTATCTTCCGTATAATCGTTTCTTTGACATGATTCCCAGTGTATTGTTCTCACTATGTCCATGTTTGGAAACTGATTGCGGATGTTTTACCTCTCGTATCTTCTCCCGTATTAATTTGTAAAAATATAAGTTCAGGAATTTCTATTTTTATAATCAGTTACTTCTTAAACCACTGAAACAATAACTGAAATAAGTACAGATTATGCATTTGACAATCAATTTTTAAATATTAAATAGAATTAAATTGAAATATTAATTATAAAAAAAAATATGATTCATCACTAAAAAAACAAAAACCCGTTTTAACCCTTTTATCTCCGTCTTATTCATGAAAATTGAAAGGCTGTCGAACTACCTAATTTTGTTTTTTATTTCTATTTATTATTAAGCGTGCGATATGTAATTTATATCGGTATTTTCCTTTAAATCTCTTTTTTTATAACTGTATTATGAATTTTAACTTGAGGCCCCAAGCTCCATTTTCACTGTGTGCCTTTCTTTCTTTTTGTTTTTCTTTTTCATTTACATTCCCGAATCATATTACCATACAGAAATATAAAGTTTTTTTTTTAATACAAAAGCAATATACCAATCAAATTATATATTACTACTACCGCATCGTATCAGTAAGGTGTGTATTCTGTCAATCTTACGACAAATATTGACATGACAAATCGTTAGGGAGTTACACAACATGTTCCTTGCTTACATTTATGCATTTATGGGGAGCATTTAGTTGCAACGAACGAATGGTGTGTACCGATAAGGCCGTGCGTGAGCTGTTGGGATGACTACTTTGACTATACTACAATGTTTGCACAGAGCAAATCGTGTTTGCCCATTTTGTCCTGAAGATCGGAGGCATGGATCGATAGCTGTCGGATGTATGCTCGCTCACGTTTTATTTGCTTTGCATGAGTTTTATGGGTATACTAATATTGATCTAAAGGTATGCCTAGGGAGTTTTTGTTATCATTACTCCTACGTATTATGCATGTGCATAGTGTGACCTCTATTTTTTAATTAGGATTTCAGTTGTCAATTGAGAACTTCTCGATAGCATTCTATTGTGACTTATAGTGAAATTTATTGACACTGACTTAAGTACCTATTTAGATATCATATTGTTTACGTATAATTTTTTTTTCATTTCAAAAATTCGACACGTACATTTTTACTAATCACCTCAGTAAATCTTCTAATTTTATTTTTTGTTAAATTTTTATGGTTTATGTGTTGTTGCTTGCACATTCAAAATTTTTGTGTCTATGCATAGTCAGTCAAATAAGCTATTTGTTTTAATATCTACTACAAAATATTTGTATTTTATTGATATTATTTTATTAATATTGTTATAGAACTTATTGAAGTTCCGTAGCGGAATTCCACAATGCACACACACAGTCAGTTCACTTTCCTGGGCTACTTAAATTTACAGCATATCTATTACCTCATCACAACTTAGATTTACAATATAAAATACTTTTAAATCTATAATTTATAAAATTAAAAAGTGTTTCTCAATTGTGTGACATTACCCACGTAGTAAAGTTCATTTGTCAATGCATTAGATATCCGTAAACACGGGGCCACAAGGCCATCTATGTAAATGCGTGTTTAAGCGTTAGACCGAGAACACAGAAATATTAGTGGTGGAATTCAAATGTGTACATTAATTATATTCTCTAGCTAAATCTAAATATAGTCGATTATTTTGTAATCAATTCAATATTGATCTACATACAAAAAAGTCGAATTCATTTGTACTTGCAGTGGTTTATTCGATAGTTGCAAATCACCAACGGAAGCTGATAGTAGTAATGAGCTTCGGATATCGCTCACCTATTGTGCCAAGTTAATAGATATCAACTTCCTCAGTGCTACAACTGATGGCACCAACTGTCGCTTATAATGAGGCATTGTTCTGCATATAGAGGATCTTCGCATTTTGTTACTTTGATTGAACACTAATAATTGATCTTACCTGTATGTTAAGAGACCTCTGTATAGAATTTATTAAAGTAAAATTTATTCGATTATGTTAATTTTATATGAATGAAACTTTGATGATGAAATGAGCTATACTCTTAAGCCTGATCGACACTGATCATAGATATTGAACAATATATCTTCGCTATATATATATCAATAGGTCTTCGCTTTAACTTGAGCTATAAGAATTTTGGAGATCAGTAACAATCGCACATGCATAATTATCGTTAACTATTCCTAACTAATCGATCCAATTCCACGTAAGTTAAACCGGTAGTTTTTACATTGAAATATAATGTGTGCTTACGAAACTTATAACAAATAAAATTCTTAACTAATACAAAAATTGATAGATCAAAGATCAGCAGGTGTACTCTTGAATCCAATATCGATATCAATCCAATCTAATGCCAATGACAATTTTGTACTGCACTCTTCTCTTTTCATTTAAGAGTTTCCTCTTGTCGATGCAACTAATTCGTGCATTTTCTTCTAGTAACTTCTATTCCAAGCCATATCTTTGACCTCCCTATACAACATGACACCTAGTATTTACTTTATCTGTCCCATGTAGTTATTCCTCAGTCTTTTTCTTCCTCTTATGTCCTCTATTTTTCCTTTTACTATTTAAAAAATTATCATATCGTATAAGGTGGCCCAGAATTTTGCCTCTTCTATTGTTTTTATTAATGTTCTTTACTCATTCACACTTTTCAAGATTTCCTCATTCGTTACGTTTTACTTATTCGGTACTGCAGTCATCTATTAGGAATTAAGTTAAAATTGGGATTTCTTTGCAAAAGTTTGCATTGACAAGTTGCACTAATATGCATCTATCAGAACAGTATGGAGCCATTATGTCAGTAGTGTTGAAATACGAGAATGCGAAACGTCTCAATTCCAATATCGAATCATTGGAATTTATTTCAAGAGTAACCTCATTGTTTGTCTACTAAAACTAACACGTCTCAACTTTCTGATCTTAAATTTTTCTGCTTGAAAATAATCAGTCAAATCAAAAAGAACGAGACAGTATCTTCGGTATCTGATTTTCTTTAACATGATTCGTCACCTCGTCAGTTAGTTATTCTGTTTTCTTTTTCTTGCCTGTATTATTTAGATTTTAGAAAATTTTACTATATTTATTTAAAATTAATTGCGTTCTGTTATGTAGAAATCAGTTATTAGTGTTTAATATTTACGAAATCAGGTCGTTGCTCGATCACGGATACGCAGTAGAGTCACTATTGCATATCCGGACCGGCACGAAACGATAATGGCCCTGGCATTTACTCTACAAATTACACAGAATTCCAATTCGTGCATCATCTAAGAGGGAGGTACTAGATACTAGTAACTATGCTGTAGATAATTATTGATCACGAACTAACCTCTTCCTTTGTAGGTGATTAAATTCGTAATCTTTTTCAGTCTTTCCTATTTTCTTTACTTTTTTTTTTTTATTTATTTATTAAGAGCACCTACGTACTGGAATTATTGAAATGGTTACGTTGTAATTGTAGTACCATATTTCGTTCCTTGTTTCCCGATTAAAATAACCGATAATTTTAAACATACACATGATAAATATTATAAAAAATCAATGTATGCTCGTAATAATAATTATTATTAAATATAGTACCTATATTTAATTATTATTATGCAAACTAGATAATCCGGTTATCAACTACAACGTCATCTATTAAAAGTAATCCTAAGTAGCAATTCCAATACAAAATTATCTATTTTTTATTATACAAAAATTTAAATATAGGTAACTTTAATTTTTTTTAGACTAAATTATTAAGATTAAACTAGGACTAGACTAAGAAGATAAGATTAGACTAAGTTATTATTATTAATTATTAAGAAGAAAATTATATTCAAATCAGTCGAGCCGTTTTTGAGTTTCAGTGAGACCCAAAAACTGCAATTAATATTATATATATATATATATATATATATATATATATATATATAATAGATATTATATGTGTATGTATAGGTGTACCTAATTAGGTCTTCATCAACATGGCAACATTATCGGATTGTCACTTAACTATTTTTTATTAACGAAAGGGTCAACATTTATTAGTATTAAAACTTGAATGTAATTTGAATAATGCCGGAAAACATAAATTTCATTATGTCCACTGATCGTAACAAACACACAAATTGACTGTTTATTTCTCAAGATTGGTCGAGTGGATACATCTTCATTGTAACTTAGTTCCTGGCGTTCCGCGACTTGCCTGGGAACCGGTGCACGTAGTTAATCAAACGGAACCTAACTTATCCAATGTTTGCTCAGCATTTCACTTGAGATTTTTGCTATTGGGTCAGGTTCTATAGCCTTCATTAGGATTATTATATAACGATGTTGTATTGAACCTGTTCGTATAATAATGTTGAGAGAGTGAACACTATTATGCATTAGGAACACGATGTCTAGTACCTGTGAAACAAACAAATTATATTTTTTTATATATTTTTTTACTTAGACCAATAAATTTTTTTGTGGAAGTATGAGTTAGAAAGTGTGGTTATTTCTTATGTTTCGATTATTTCAGATGTATATTTTTTGTTCAATTTTAAATATCTCTTTCAAAAAATGTTGCCTTCCTATATAATGTTTACTTTCACATAACGTCTACAATCCTAAAATATTCGTTTAAAACATACTTTAAATTTACTTATTGTATCAGTAATTTAAAAATAAAATATTATAGTTTTAGTGTACAAGTTATACAAATAGCATTACAGATGTTACTAATACATTACATTACATAGAGGATCCATTACAATGTAACACCTCTTAAAATCTTTAAACGGTATTTTAGGTAGTTAAAAATTATTCATTTTGATTAGTTTCTCGTCTATTAAACATAATAAATCATCATCAGCATACGCTGCAAGCTACAAGTGGCTATAAGCATTAGGCCACCTTATAATCCGCGGGCAACACTCGCGACCACGCACCGTAACTGGGTTACCATGTCGATCCTCGTCACTGCAAGGTCGAATCATCTGTTTTAACTCACGTGATTTACATAACAAGCCTCACAATAACGTACCATACCAAAATCAACTAGACTGAACAGATAATGGACAGGATGACAAACGAGTTTCGTCAGAAATATCGTAAGGGAAGAGATTTGGTCGAAATTGTTGCTGTTTTATATCTAGCTCGAACATTAGCGTCCTTGATATGGTTGGACTCGTTTCACTTCCTGTTACGAAGCAAATTGTATACACAGAGCACGTCACTCATTCAAACTCCAATCAAAGGATCGTGAATGAGATGTTTACCGCGTACTCGATTAAGTATGTACGTATATTATTATGTGGTAGAATTCAAGAGTTTCCTGTTTTGCGTTTAAGACTTGACGGCGCATATAGCTAATTGAAACTGGCATCAATAAAGAAATGAAACGGTAAAGGTTTTTTTTTTCCATTTTATTTCACCACTGATGCCAAGCGTCGATCTTTACTGATTAAAGGATTTTACGAATTCCGATTATCATTGAACCTATCACAGTGTTAGATTTTTTCAAAACCCGCCAAATCGTTCGTCGTTAAAACTAAACAACGCACGCATGATTTTTTCCCCTTCACTTAGAAACTCAATTTAAATTACATGCAGTTAGTTTGACTGGTCGGTGATTACAGCTGGTTTTACTTATATAAAATTGAACGTGAAATCTTTTTGAATAAATCAAATATTTACATTGTAATTCCCATTTTTAATGTTTTCAACGTCAATAAACAACACATTTAATACCTAGTTCGGCTTTTATTTTTGCAATATATTGATACCTAGCTCCGCCATAGGGCAAGGAGGACTAGAGGGCCGATCTGTCAAGGCCAGCCGGTTCGTTAGGGCCATTCATGGATGCCTGCGCGCAACCTCCCACCGTTCCCGCCGCGACAGGATATTCTCCTTCGTTGTGTGCTATGCTGTCCGATTGATCGGTTTCTTTTTAGAATCCAACACGGAGCAAAAAGACACCACGCGCAATCGTAATTCACCGGATGCACTAACGAGTGTAAAATTTTTTTTAAGGCAACAGCAGTTTGTTTTTGCCGAATGCCTGGTTTTCCGCTATGACTTTATTCATTACTGTACACATGCATTTGATTTATACTTTCATATATATATATATATATATATATATATACACAAAAAAGTCCTGATAGTATTAACACAAAATACTTTAATATCGATCGGAGCAAAATCATGTGTTAATTTATATTCTATTCACAGCAGGAGGTAATAAACATAGTACACAGCTATGTAAGACTAGTTCAAAGCATGTTATTTGCTGTTTCCTATTACGTAGATAGGTTTGAATAGACCTTAATAAATAGACGACGATGCTTTTTGATCTGAATAGAAGCATGTTTGTTCCTACAGAAACGAGCTCGACTTTTCCTGAAAGGTATAATTTTGAATGTCGCTGCTTAAATCAGAATGTTTACTGCTAGATTAAAATTGATGATTTTAGAATAAAATGTTCATTAGTCTTATAACAATCTTTAATAGCTTACATACAGAAAAGAATAAAATATCAATATGTAAGGAAACGGGTAATGAGTTTGCATTATACCGGTATCGCAGGACCTGTGGCATATTTCGGACGTGCATTGTGGGCAATTCGTCATGATTTGCGTATGTAAATCAATGGAGTTTGGTTATGCGAACATAACGGTATTTTGGTCGGTCTATGGCAGGAAGGCGGATGTTATAAACACACTTTCAGAAAGCATCGTGCGATACAGTGCTTTTGGCAATAAGATGACGAATTCTCGACTGAAGTATGCGCCCGTCGTAATGTATAATTTATTGAAGCCGCAGCGACATGTAAATCTGTAGGTGCCATGTTCTAGGAGGTTGGCAATTTTAACTTTGTTTATCACCATTCTTTTTAAGGGATCTGGTGATCATACCGAACTACTGCCTAAGGTTTTTTGAACGTGAGGTTCTGTATGAGCCTGGTTTTCGTCGATCCTAGCATCTTAATTTTATTAAGATTTAAGTTACATAGAATAACACCATAGTCCTCAGGAATGGCAACGCATGAGGGGTATCATGGGCGAAACAGTATATTCTGTTATGTCCACGGTACTGTTCATGTCTATAGGCGACGGTTACCACTTTCCATCAGGTGAGCTGTCAACTTATTTGCCATTCTAAGTTGCGAAAAAAAAATCATAAATATTAATCATATTATTAATGTTTAAATACAAAGGTAGCGCGAGCCATCTTATAATTTTGTTGATATCTCTAAAATATTCCCGGCAACACGTGCGCATACATTTCGCCAACAGATTAGTTCCTCCTTCGCACCCGTATGCTGGCCCCCGATGACGGTTGCTTTTTTAATGGCTGCGGAACCACGTCTCAGTTTTTATGATCACGACTTTTTTCGTTATTTCCGCTCCCGTATTATTTTCACAATTGTTTGTTTTGTTTCATTTATATAATTTTTAATTTTAATGTTTTTTATTTTTAATTTCCTAGACATGTTAAAAAATATGGGAGCGTGTTCACCTGTAAATCAGAGTATGATAGAAAAGTAATTAAAAATTTATGATACCTACGTTAATAAAGTGTACATAAATTCGGTAATAAAAGCTATAAAATATTATGAAATTCTTCTTGTCTACTTTATTACTATCACGAAATACGTTATATCAAACTACCATAACACTGTCTGTAACTAATTCATAAGCTTCTGATAGAAACATGAATTATGTTCATGCACTGCCATAAATTTTAGCAAAGAATATATCAACACGATACTCGAGGAAAAGTACAAGTGTTCCCATTTATAAAGTCAAATCAACATGATTTATTTCCGTGATATGAGGAATTAGTTAATCGTATAATAAAATTTTATCTCGATCTTTCTTTTTAAATTAATGTTATATTCAATATGATAATTATGACCATTTATTTTATTATCAACACTTCCTTTCCTTGATTTAAATATTAAAGCTGATCTAAATATAGTTTTGATTTACATAAAAATACATGAACGCCATTATCTAAACGTTCGACGGCACTGTATAAATTTACAAATTTCTAAATTTAATAATATAAAGAAGATATTTTAATTAAATAAAAGTTTAATAACTCAAGGGAATGCTTGAGAATGGATAGGAAGATAAGATGGATAAGAAAAATAAAATTAATGGCTAAAAAGTAGTATAGTTGTACGCATACACGTCATGCTGTAACCAGTATCCAGACTTATATTTTTAAGCAAGTTCTAAAAGGTTTTACACACTTTCACAATTCTTTTTGCAGTCTATATGTAAGGTTAACTTCCATTTTGGTCCCATATTATTACAATTCTTGGTTCAGTAAGTTCAGTTCAAAATTAGTTGGATTTGTACAAATCCATATGCTTACGTAAGCTACAAAGTATGTATATGAAAATTATGATTAACTTTTGGTGGTGACCGTACTAAATATATTAGCCTACGAGGTATAGCCTATGACGTATCTAATATGGTATGGTGTGGTGAAAGTAACAATGCGTGCCACGAAGCCGTAGTCCTTAAGGAAATTGTGCTCGACGTCAGAATATTACTCATCTGTGTTCATTACTGTCCTGTCAAATAACATTAGATACAGCAAGATGAGTAACGCTTAGGTTACCCAATGCAACTTGTTCATGTGTCCTTAAAAAACGCATATTGAACCATTCGGCGAGTACAGAGGACGTGTAACATATGTGTAAGATTTAAATGTAGGTTATTATTCTCCATTTATTGCGTATAAATTATGTTCTAATATATTCTATCATATCTTAAAAATATTTTTTATTATAGTATTTAACATTGATTTCCCTTATAATCAATTAAACTGTTAAAAAAATTATAGGTTAAAGAACGAAGTATACACAAAACAATAGCAATAAAAGTGTTATAAACTGTTTATAAGTTATTTTGATACCCCTTCTTATTTATCCTATTACTTAAGATAACATTATGAAATTATTTAATTCATTCGAGTGCATATACTTGTAATTAAAAAGGCCTGTTATAATCATATTACGAGAGTGTAAGCCGATTAAGTAAGTGCACAGTACACTATGGTGTAGAAAGTTATTAATTTTAATTCTAATAAGTATGATGGATCCATATGTATGACGGAGGTGGCTGCGTCGGTGTCAATACTTCCGCTATCAACCGCTTGCTCAAGTCGACTTGATGTAATTACACATTAGTCTCACCCACTGACACATGGTACACCAAATGTCAACGAGACGTTGTTTACGTAAATGCGAAAACTGTTGCTCGTATTCCACCTTTGCATAACAGACACAAGCTGATTGCGGACTTCCCGTCTTTTCTTGTTATGCAAGGCTGCCCCAAACGATTTATTCATTTACCGAACTAGAGACCATAACTTTTAAATCAACATAACGTCGCTAAGAGGTACTCCGTCGCCCTCGGCTTTAGGAACCTACGCCTACGTACACACGTATATGCATACATCTCCACCCTACGTATGTTTTTACTTGAAGATTCTACTGCATTTACACCACCTACGCTATGACGTTCGTTTGAAGTTAATTCGATAATAAATAATAATATGGAACCGCTATTTAAATAGGTCAATCAACAAAATATTGAAGACCTGTTACTCGAAACGTTGTCACTCCCACTACAGAACTTTTCATCGAAGGATCGATTGAATTTAATCAATAAGTATGGTGAATGTGGTGGGCGATCGGTCGTCGAACTGCGCGGGCGCTGCATGCTGGTGGTGTGCTCTAATTCAATTTAACAACATTACAGTGCTCAAGATGACAATCTGCTCAAATGTCACCAAGTGTATGTCATTCATTAGCTCTTGTACCATGATATGACAAGGTTACAGTTAGCTTGATGCTTACAGATTATTGTTGTGAAATCGTTGATAAACTGGTGTAGAAATCCAAAACTATATATTTTTTAAACTTATAGATAACTAGTGATCTGACCCGACTTTGCACAGATAAATAGAATTTTCGAAAATAATATATAGCTTGTGTTACTTGCTGATAATGTAGCTTTCTATAAGAGAAAGAAGTTTGAAAATCGGTCGAGTAGTTTTTGAGCTTATCCATTATAAACAATCAAATATTACCTCTCTATAATGTTAGCACAACGAAATCGATACGATTTCTTTTAAAGTGACAAGTATTAACTAAATAGCGTCTTGTGTCAAAAGTTTCCCATTTCTCAGAATTTATGTATCATTAACATAGGTAAGTTATTTTATATGGTCATAGTATCTAAAATACCATCTTATTTGTGTTTAAAATAGAACGATGGGAAAAACTTTATACTGTTTTCAAAATAAAGACAAATTAGTATAATAAACGTGCTTTTCTCGCACCGGATCTGCAAGGATGGGTTGTGTCACCTTGAATGCCGGATGCCGGCATTCTGAGGTGCTATCGGCCGTCAATCGTGTGAGCGTCTCGTCACATACATAACATAATTTATATACGTCTGTCTGTTTGTCTTTGCTACTGCCAGAGCCGTTTTTATTTTACGAGCATCGACGTCCGCTCTGCGAGACCTCGTTCAAGGTCGACGATTCTTATAAGCGATCAACGAATGCATCGGCTGGAATTTAAAGTGCATATACCTGTCGTGAACGTTTTCTGTCATGCGAAAATAAACAGCAGTCCTGTTTCATACGATCAAACAGTATTAACTGGCATGAGTATTTCAAGGGAAGAGTGTGTCTCGTGTGCGAAGTCCCCGCCGGAAATGGATAGGACGTGGGCGACGCCTACGAAGCAGCGGTGTGCGCGGCTGACCGCCCTCCGCTCGGAAAAGTGACAAATTTAATTCAATTATCTTTTTCGTGAATCTTGCTTGTGCTCTCTTCAATTATTTATGTTATCTTATTCTTGTTCCAGGTAAGCGCTGTTCATTAAATTCGTCACGACCAGTGAAGGTCGATCGGGCACTTCATCAATCAGACTCTTAGCGAGTGAATTGTAATTATTTAAGTACGGCCTTCATGTGCTCATTTGTAAGTATGTTGCGTGCGACGTTTACACGTGGTTGCTATAGTTTGAATTATTAATATTTAGTATTAAAGGAAATAATATATACTTATTGCTCAATTGTTTGAATGATATCGTCGTGACCATTCTTCACTTATCTAATAATATAATATAATACACGTGAGGTAACACAATTTGTAACACTACGACTTATTTCCGCATCCGCTATTGTAGTGCTGTCCACTGCAATTTAATCCTTACTTCAAGTGGCAAGATGTATTAGGACAGTTGTGCGGTCACTGTTATCAAATGAGATTGTTGTATTCTTTAGTCATAATTTTAAGGTTGAAATTTGTTTGCCTTGCGAAGTAATGGGCGCCCTTTGATGTAGAATAGAAATATCGACAAAGACGGACGTCCGGTGCCGGTCAGGATTTGTTTCACACAACCGTTGCGACTCCTCGAGTTTGTATGAGATCAAATCAAAATTTCTAGAAATATTTTATTGAGATCTATGCTGCATAAAGTTTGTTCCGAGTCTGTCCCGATTATGGATTTCCGCTATCAAATATTGGCATTAGAACATCGTTTTTCTTTTGTCGATATATTATGACATAATAATAATTTATTTATTTACAAACAATAAGCCAATATATTTAGGAAGTAGTGAAATATGTACAATGCCGCTGAGAATCCTTCCGGTCCCTTTCACATCTCGGGTAAGCGGCATTCGTAAAATTCAAAAGATTTGAATGCTTGGGTCTGAGTAAACATCATTTGTTACCGCTCATGTGATTTTAGCTTTTTGTGTAGTTTTTGCCCTGCGTTCGTGTTGTCCGATTCAATCTTATTATCTTTGTATATCCGGATCTTGAGCATAGGTTAAATGTCGGGTTAGAATTAATTACAGTCTTTTGTTGGAGAGCTTAGGTATTTATAAAAATCCGCTTATCCCAAAACTATAATATCACAAATATTTTTAAACTTTTTTTTTATGGAAATGCTTTCCGTAAAGTACCTACGTATTTTGATACTATTAAGCATCATCTCACTTTGAAAAATTGTCTAGACAAAAATTTTGAATACTTTGTTGTTACTATGATATACTTATTTACAGTTTTGAATACTTGTATAAACAACTTCGATATTTTACATTTACGAAGGCCTTTTAAAAGTTGGTGACACAGGCTATTATAATATCTAATGCCCTTCTTTAACTTCAGCTTTATTGGAAAACAAACCGCTCCCACGGGTTGGATAATACGAATACCGTTATTACAGTTGTATTGGTTGGTATTTGGCGACGTGTGTCAACCCGCTAGTGTTTTGCATACAATGCCCATATTGGCAGCGCTTGCGCAACAGCGCGGTCATCAGGCCGGATGTGACGATGCCACTGCGGCTGACGACGTGCCAAATTGTGGAGCCCAATATTTCATATATTTAGGCTTACTTGAATTGTTCTAAAATGTATAAATAATATAAATAGAGTTGATGGACAACATCAATTTAATGTAACTTATTGTAACTGAAAGTCCTTTTTTAATTGTTAATAGCTGATTTGTGCTAGTGCAAAAACGACTAGGACTAATATGGTACTTGAATCTGTACATGAAAGGCCCTCCTTATGTGTTGAAAGTTTAGTCATAGTACTTACCGAAATTTTTATCAGCATCTCGCATATTATTTTGTCTAGGTGTTCTTTAGTACATCAGCAGGCTTGAAGCATCACTACAAGTTTTTAAAGTCAAATAATTGAAAGAATTTTGTAGTCCTAATACTGTATACACAAGGTTGAATATTGATTTCAAATTCTGTTAGCTAGTAATGGGAATATCCGTACATGCACCGCACGATGAACAAACGATGCCGGTGCTCGACATCCGGTCACAAGCACTATGTAAATCGGTGCCTCATTGGAGTACGTTCATACAACCGTCCTTGGAACTATCGTTCCACATATTTATTTGGATTCAATGTATTCTATTGAATTCAAATCTATGACTGTATCATACGTCAGTCTGTCATATTATAGTTTAGTATTATGTGAATAAACTCTTATGACATAAAACGTAATAATGGTGTTTAGTATTATACGTTATTATCTATGTCCAGTAATTGTTGGCGGTTACCGCTATTTTTAATTTTTATTTCAAATATTTTCTACTAGTGAGAATAAACAACTTAGAATACTATCTTGCTTTTATGCTCCTTATCAGTGTGTGAGTGACACTTCTGTCTGTGTAAGAAATTTATTGCACTAATTTACTTGATGGAAACTTCGTACGAAGTAATTTTTCATTGCTCTCTATCTGGCGATTTCAAATTCTAATGCCAAAAAGCTTGCAATGTTTTGCATACTGTATCGGTAATGAATGAGAGAGTGATATTTATGCTGTTAAAGTTTTATGGACTATGACTGCTTAGGAACTGGCAGACGGTATGCCTGTATGCCACTCTAGTGTAAAAATTGAAAAGTATCTTATATCAATGCAGCGATAGTTGGCGTTTCCGTTAACATGATTATAAAATGTAACTTTAAATAATACATTGCAATAAAAAATTGTACCCAAACAAAAATAAAATTATTTTGAAAAGAGTGATTGCTATATTACTTGCAGGCTCTTTGGTAGAATCATAAAAGTGTTGATTCTAAAGAGTTTTTAAAGAAATTTATTTTAATAAAGATATGCACCAGTTTATGTAAGCTCATTCATAACTATGATATCAGATAATTAATTGTAATGAACTGCACAGATTACATCTAATAGTACCGTAATGTATTCTGTTTCCGTCTGACACTTAAGCTCACCATATAAGATATGATTGGGTATAATATTTCTGTAATGTGAGCTGCGATCATAACCGCGCCTATAAGAAACGTAATATATCGTCTTTTTGTAATATTATGAAGTATTTAAACTGTAATTTAGACTCGTTTTCAAATTGTCATTTCCGAGTCGTCAATTGGTGTAAAAAGTTTATTTAAAGCGACATCCAAAAGGAGATGTTTTCTGATTTGATTATATTTTGTGATTACGTTACAAATTATGAACCGTATATTAAAATTTTTATCAATAGTCTTTTTGTTGATCCCATATTAATTTTGTAACACTTGAACCTGCTTTTAGACAGAGTAAAAAGTACTTATTACGAATCAAAATCTACTTGCAGGTAAAGGCCCAATTATGTGTTCTAAATTCAAATATTTTTAGTCCAATATCTATGAAATATCATCAATGGTCAGTATGTTTTGTTATTTGTTGAAGACGCCATTGTTTTCTAAACTAAATGTACTTGCTGTACTTGTTTGCAACCAGTTTTAAATATAAACGCATTACATGTATTACCAATTTTGACGTCCATGCAATTGCAAACCGGGTCTGAGGGCACAGCAACCTTCTGCCGTGTGAATGTAACATTACGACCAGTTTGAGCACAACTCCGTTGATAGAACGATATGAGCTTCCGCGCCACTCGTGTGGGAAACGTCAGGATATCGATTTTGTGCATACACTGCTACGTTACTGCATACAACTTGTTTTCACTAGTGTTAGGTTTTATGCTAATTCCGTGGGTGGGAGTCTATTTATGCTGTGAAACTACTGTATCATTATGCGTGACTCTCAATCCACCATTATTTTCCAGTTCTATAATATTTTTGAGTTCTATTCTGGCTATTTGCCATTGAAAGACCATGAATTGGAACAGCACAAGAACAAACCAATATAATATACATATCGATACAGAACCAGGTAACCTCAGACTTTAGATCAAGACTGTCAACTGAAATTTTAGTTCTCCAGATGAAATAGGGCTTAAGAAAATACCCCACTATTATAGAATCAAAAAATAATGTACAACGTTAGTCTGCTCTATCTTTCGTATAATAAAATTATTCAGCTTTGTATTTTTTTAGTTTGTCTTATTTTAATATCAAGATAAAACTCTCATGTGTTAACACACATGAAACATAGAATCTTTATTTTATATAAACGAGATAACATAACATAAAGGAAGTGGTAGTTCTGGTTTAAAATACAACGGGTAAATTTAGCTTAGCTAGCATGAGATGGGCATTTTGCACAATTGTCCGTACCATTGTCATTGTCTTAGGAAGTGAGATGCAATAAGAAATAAGTCCGCTCTCTGCGTAGACAAAAGCGCATAGAATGGTGGGAATGTAACGGTCTACTTGTTTTTGCAGTTGTAGTTCCGTTAGGACGCCATTTAAAAATATAATGTTACGATTCCGCGTTGTTTTCTAGAAAATACCATATCTTAACAACGATTCATTAACCTCCCCCTGCTGGGCACAGATCTCTCACCATAAGAGGAGAATGTAACCTACTAATACTATGCTGGTCAGGCGTCTTCGTCTAGGCCCCAAACCAAGCTGCTTGACATGGAACACGTTTTATTTCTCTTGCACTGGTGTATTTAACAGACTTCAAAAAGGATGAGATACTCAATTTGGTTGCATGTTCTATGTTCGTTATCACATAACTCCATCATTTATGAATTAATTTGGGAAAACCTTTTTTTTATCCTAATGGATATGTTTTCAGATTAATCCCACAGAAGTTTTATCAAAATCAGTGTGGTAGTTTAGTTTTTGAATCAAATTATCTGGTTTTGTCATAATTATATGTATTCGGTATTTTTATAGATCCAAACGTTAAATTATATAATTTCCTTATATAGTCGCGTCTTTGTACATTCTCGAGATGAATGTGGTGACTGGTGACACATTGTATTCTAATTTCATCACCACGCAGAGAATATCTAAGATATTACTTATTATTTACAGGGTGCAGAGGAATAAAACCTGAGTTCTCAGTAATGGCAACGCATGGGGGTATTATGGGCGAAACAATATACTCTGTTATGTCCATTTCATATTTATTATTATTAATGACGACATCAATCACATGCAGAGTAGTAATAGATATTTATTTAATTATTATAGATATTATCCTTTACCAGAGAGTCGTCCGAAAATTTTGACTGGCATAATCGATACTCGATGTTTCGGTCTTATAAGTGGAAGTAGTAGTAAACCACCGTGCTATACCGCATTCCTATTAGTATTATCTTTTTTGTATTTATAGATATAGGCACATGCTTTTTGTTGTTTACTATAGTGTCTTGAAAGTGTGTCATGTATTAATTCAGGAATTTAGGACACCCATAACATTTCACTTAGGTCAATCAATGTGTGGTCGATCTTGGTAATTTGTTAATTATAATATAAAGATGAATCATGATAGAATGGGTATACTTTATTTGCATTATACTCATACAATGTAGGGAATAAGCAATTAATAAATGTAATGATACAGTTGTATAAGTACAATAAGGCGGTTTTACTGCTTAAAACAAATTTTTCAAGACAACCTTTAGGTAATGGACTAATTGTTGTACAAGTAGGTATGATAATATTGTATAATTAACAACTTAAAAATTAAATCATGATATGTGCTTCCACAGTACAGTAGCACAGTATTTTCAAATTTCGACTAGGGACAGAGAAACGAGCGTGATGTGTGACCAAGTTATAAAGTCTATAAGGTTCTTTATTAGCATGCCATGCCTGGATCTTTGATATTTTGTCTTTGCCATGATTTAATACATGTAAGTACTTATCGTAAAATTTTATTTCTAAAACGACGCATTTGAATCTTAGATTTCAGTAGACAATAAGGCTTTGTTATTTCATATGTTCTCACCGAAATCTGGATAATGAGACAGTAATAAAATTCTTTTGTAGTTTCCGAGATTAGTTTCTGCAAACCCATTGTTCTTCTGTACGTAATGTTCCCACATATTAAAATAAAAGCTATTTTTAAATCGTGGAGATTGCCTCAAACGTTCGAGAAGTTCTGCGATTACGATAATGCTACCGTGATTAGAATATCGATAGAAACAACAATGCGGAAATCCTTAGCGGTGAACTCTGACATTAAGGCTTAGCTCATGGTCAGTGTCAGAGACACTATCGCAACAATTACAATCAGCAACGTATTCTCACCTCGCTAATAAGTATGCGCATCGATGAGCCTTTCTAAGAGTTGTTTTTTGACGATACACTGTTCAAGCAGGAAGCGCGTGCGAGCATTCGGTTTATTATGAGGCCGACACTACGTCGCTCGCTACTAAACTTGAGACCGTTGTCAAAATCAATAAATATAATATTATTGATGTGCGTTTTACGAGGTTTGTCCGGAAAGTACGTATAAAAGTTTTTTAAAAATTTTATTTTACAATTATTCAGGTAAATCCATTTTATCCCCTTCAAAGTACTCCCCCTGTGACATAATGCACTTGTGCCAACGCCGTTTCCACTGTGAGAAGGCCCCTTGAAAGTCCTCTGGTTGTAGGTTTCTCAGCTGCCCCGTCGTAGCTTTTTTTATCTCATTTATGTCCCCCAAATGCCGCCCCCGAAGTACCAATTTGGTTTTTGGGAACAAGAAGAAGTCACACGGGGCCAAATCCGGCGAATAGGGGGTGTTCGGTCACCGTAATGGAATTTTTACTCAAAAACTCACGGACAACAAGAGAGGTGTGGGCAGGGGCATTGTCGTGGTGAAGAATCCAACGCCCCTCTCGCGCCAATTCTGGACGAACTCGTGCCACACGAGCTTTGAGGCGTCTGAGCACATCGACGTAGAATTTTCCATCAACTGTCTGGCCTGGAGGGACGAATTCTTGATGGACAATCCCCCGAACATCGAAAAAAACAATCAACATTGTCTTGACCTTTTTAGCCACTTGTGGACGGTTGGTTCCTTCATAGCATCATCCCCATAAACTGTTCTGAGATCGGCAAAAATTTCACGGCCATTCTTGCCGAGTTTCGAGAGAAACTTGATTACGACGCGCTGCTCTTCAACGGAAGCGGGCTCCATGCCGACGGGGTTTCGTTAAAGGTAACTTCACAGATGGCGTGACAAGCCAGTTCGCACCGCACGGCGGTCAGACCAGAACTGAAGCATTGTTAGGGACATAAGGAAGGGGTCCTGCGCTTACCTGGCCTACTCCTCTTTCTCGCATTCCAGAACACTTTTATACGAACTTTCCGGACAGACCTCGTATATGAAATACCAAAAAATATTCCCTTTAATATCATAGAATTTTCATTGTATCATCTCTCATTAAAGATTCTATGATGATATATATACACGATATCATCATAGAACCTTTAGGTGCGTCGTTGTCTACAAAGATATGCGGTTTTCTGGCTTAGTAAATTATAATTTTATAAATTTAAGAATGCGTTTAATTTTGATCCAAAATCAGCCCGAGATAACGTGAGTACTTTTCACCATTGCTTATAATTCAGACTTGGATTCTTACTTCACCTGTGTTCACAATTCGATCGACTGTTGTTAGTTTGCCAAGAACAGTCTGACTGCAACATAATGTTTTTCTTGATTTATTGCATTTCGTCTGCGGCCGGGTCACATAAGTCGGAGCATTTGTATTCGTTCTGCGGACGTGGAGGTCGTTCGTCCCGGTTCTCGGCTGTTAGTTATTATTTTGCATTCCACGAGTTTGAGTGCGATTCAGATTTGCGCATCGTTCTTACAGACAGTATAGTAATTGCGATTTAGCCATCGTAATACAGATTGTAATCATTTTCCTAAATGATGTTTTATATAATGAGTAGATTATAAAAACGATTTCATTAAATGCTCGAATAATCTTTTTCTAAATTATTCATATCCTTATACGTAGGTAGCATAGAACTTTTAGAATCCGGTAGGTGTTTTCCTAAAGCGAGATACACGAATTTATGACCGTCATAACTTGTTTAGGAACGGAGTAGGTAAGTGCTCAGTCGATAACCGGTCGATTGGCGAGGATGTCGCTGGCAACGTTCCCATAAATTCCACGGAATCGTACAAGATTTATAATGGCGGCAGCGTAACGGTGGGCACGCCGCGCATGCCGAACGCACGCGCCTACGTGACGCGCGAGTCGCGCCCTCGCGCCTGCGCACAATGCGTGCGAAATCTAGATGACATCGATCTGTATACATACATATTGTTTTTGAATAATGCAAATTTGGAAACTTAGGCATCTCTTTAGAAAACTAATGAGTACAGCCTTGTGTTTTACAAAACGACGAGCTTGATATGAATGAATTGATTATAAAGCGTATCAACCTAGAAATATACAAAGCAGTATATACAGGTATATATTTCCCGTTCTGAATTAATGAATTACCTACTTACTAATATAATTAACTGCAGAGTTGATAATTAAAAATTAACCACTGATTAGCAATGCTTATTTTACTACTTGACATAATTCTCAAAAACACTTATGTTAGCATATTTTTTTATATCACTGAGTTGACAAACAAGTATACGGCCTATTTGATTGTAAGAGGTTACCATATCGTTGCCGATCCTAAAGAAATCGTTTTACTCCTAGCATATTACTTTACATGAAAATTATCAAGTATACAGTATGTAGAACACTTACTAATGCTCCAAAAAATTCGGACTGTGTAGACGACATTAACAAAGTACCTATATCAAAATCAGAGTAATCTGATACGCTCAAGGGAAGTTGTGGGCGCATGCTTGCTTAGTACACAATATTAATAATTCTATACAATCAGAAATGTTGTTCGAAATCTACTTTGAAGTACGCATATTCCAGTTATGTATCAGTGATTGTCGATCCATTTACCTCCTTTTACGTGTTTCCTCACTTTCAACTCTCGTTAGCAATTTGTTTAATCTTCATTTCTAATATCCGATATGAATTTCTAATATGATAGATCAAATTAATGTTTATTAAATTGATGTAAACGTCACGTCAACATCAATCAGCGCTTATTTATGTACACAATATATAAATTTGTTAATTTTATGCATACATTAAGATTTTGATGTCATGTTGATATTCTAAATTATTAGCGGTTTATAAAATTTTAAACTATGTCGATTGTGCATAGTTTTCTCATCTTTACATCATTAATAAGGACTGTCTTGTTATGTCTATACTGCTACCATAGAAGTTTATGCCTATATATATATATTTTTAATGGATAATAATGAAATAGTGGATCCTGCTCATGCTAACGGTATACCGGCGGGGCACCAGTGAGAGATGATAAGTGAGGATAAAAAGACAGGTCAGTTAGCCCATTAGCAGGTTGGTTTCCAGGGAGAACCACGTGGAGGTTTTCCCGGTTGGGTATATTGCTAGCAATTGGGTTCTTATTCACCATTACTATAAACATTCCCCCCCACCCCTGTCCATATGATTATCACAAGCTACCCATCTAAAAGAAGTATGTGTCACATGTGCTATCAAACGTGTATTCCTATATGAATTGTAACACAGCTCAATCTAATCCATGAATCTTCGTTAACAGTCACTGTAACGATCTCGGCTCCCTTCATCCCCTGCGACTGCTAAGATGTTTATACATCTTATGTCAATTATTGCAACCTTGACATCAAACGCAGCAACACACACTTAATTTCTCTCGACAGCAATAAAGATGTAGAGACAATTGACATTCTGTCAATGTAATATATTCGAATCTATATGTATTTGGGCATATAATTAGATTGGAAAATACTCACAAACATGGTTCTATCACCACCCACTTAATAGGATCAAGAACTTATCGATGTCGCCCCCGTACACTTTCTAGTTACTCCATTTTGTAGTGCTAGATAGCTAGTAAAACATTCGTAGGAGTTTATTGACTTGTGCCCAGGCATGCGGCAGGTTGGCGGATGTAGGTGTTCGCAAATATTAGCGCTTACCTAATTCAGTACTCGGAGACCATGTTTGCTTTATTACCTAATCGGCTAGTTAAATTAATATTTTAGTTGTCACCTACACTGATATTTCGGTTTTGGTTTTGCGCTATTTTATTGTTCCGTAGGCGTACGTTCAGGTGACATGCGCGTGACATCAGTTTGACAACGGTTGAACAATATGGTATCTTGTCTCGTTGATGAAACATGAATTACTGAAGTATTGTTAAAAGCGTTCATAACTTTTGCTTACCATTGTATGTGTGTCGCAATTGTCTGTCAATTTTAAAAAAACAATTGAACATTTTTCTGTATCTCTAATTGCTTATTTAAAAAGTTCTCTGCTGCTGAACTAAAACTAATTATGCAATAATATTCTTATAAGTCTATCACTAAAATTTTTAAATTTATTGGCAAATATTTGAAAATTTTTAACGCAAAATATGAAGTAGATGCAAAGATTATAGTGATATATTTACGTGCAACATTTTCTATGACTAACATTTTAGTTTACTAACGGAGTACTCGTTAAATAATTAATCAGAAACATTGAAAAATATTTAGTTGTTCTTGAATATTGACAGATAATTGCGACGTTGCCGTCCTTCGTTTGAATACTCTTATTTATTCAAGTATTTATTATGGTTTACAAAACGGGTTTTGTTATGATTGTTACCACATAAGATACAACATGGATCAACAGATAGATCAGACATACTACGTCATAATCCTCTTAAGAAATTAACTGCTTTGTATAGGTTAGAAAGAGGTAAAACCTGCCTCTTGTCAACTGTCACAAGTAACAATTCTTGTCTACGAGATCTATATCCTTGAGGGACTAAAAGAAGATAATCATGAGAACTAGATCGTTGTTTGGCAAATGCGAGCTTTATGTGATATAATCGGCGTCAAATAAGTATTATCAGTTATTCACTATTTGCACTTTAGTCACGTATCTTTATACTTATTCTTTATAGATAGATAATTTGTTTACATTACTTACAGCACACAAATTACAATACTGTGTATTATGTGTATGTTTATACACATAATACACAGTAAAAGAGATAAAAGAATGAAAATAAAAAATCAACAAAAAAAAAACAAAAGCAAAATATATAAAACAACAATTTCCTTTCCTTTTTTTATATTCGTCCTTATAGGTTTATTCATCCGTAACTTTCAAACCATATCTCTAACAATATTCATCGAAGTAGGATCAATAATTTGCTTGTTCGTTTTTCGTTTACGTATGTATAATACTGTAATAATCATGTTAAACAAGTAGCTTATCTCAGAGTTCAAGATAGCCTAAGAAATTTTATTACAATCAGTTCAAACCGTAAAAACCGAGTAGGTAGACATTCCGATTCATAATTTTAGTATGTATTAGATTTTTTGCCAGTTCAACAAACTGATGTAAAAGTACGAGGCGCGCCCGCCAATATTGCGAGTGCGCCACGGCCGCGGCGAGGTCGCGGCTCTCGCTTCGTGGCCGATGCGCGTGCGCACTATGAATGAGAGATCCCCCACTACGCGGCGTTTCCACGATCAATGGACCGCACGTGGCGATAAATAAATTCAATACCTACTTATATTAGTTCTCATGGAAATATCCTCATACGCAACAAGTTTATAGTCAATATTGATTAAATTTTAACTTTGATATATTATTATGAAAATTTAAATTCTTAAATCGATGATTCCATTTGGTAGTCATCTATTTATAATAAATGCTATAATACAAGACAAGGTATTCATTAGCACTTGTTATTCGCTTAACATTCATGATTTAATTCATATTTTTATTATGAAGCACAGTCGATAAAAATGATTTTGTGTTGTGCCCTAGTTTTTAACAGACAGACACAAATACAAAAACTTATACAAAATAGAAATAATATTTTGGCTTCATTATTGCTGTTTGTTTTTGACTGACAAGAGTGCTACCTATTTGGAAGTATGCGTCTTTGACATACGCTTCTTAATGATATAGGTACAGAAGAGACCTCTACAGTATGACGATGTAACGATAAAACTAATATGATGTATAAACTATTTTATTTAATATTTCCAGTTTTTGAATTGTTACTATTTTTTTATAAGACAAACATACAGACATATCAACCTGTATACCACCTGCGCCGCGTGCTGATGGGACATCGTCACCTGTCGTCCATAAAATTCGCTTTTTATTAGATATATAAAATATTTATGTCTCCATTAGCGAGCCATATACGGATACAGTATAAAATGTACTTATATAATTATATTCAACGTATTATTTTACATAATAATGAATTTGGTGATGATGAATGATTTGTACTCGTTCGTTGATGTTTGTTTGATGATGAAATTAAGACGATTTTTCCTATTACCCTAACGTTGTCTTGAAAAGGTTGCTTTTAGCACTAACACTGCCTTGCTGCACTTATACAACTGTATCTGTTATATTTATTATGTTGTTTTATTTCCTATGTTGTATAATGCAAATAAAGTATACCCATTCAGTTATTCTTTCTAAATAAATCAAAAACTATTATGGTTTCTGAATTGAGTGCAAAATGTACCTATATCTCTGTGATGATTTCCCGCATGAAATAAACATATCCTATGGGAACCATACAGCAAATAATGATTATTTCTCCTTTTCGGCCTCATGGTATTATGAGAGGCATCTGAGAAAACAAAGCATCTTACAGTAGGAAGACTAAATAAAAACCAAGCATGGCTTCTCGTTGGCTGACACTAAAATGGAGAGAACATTTACGGAATGTCAATGGATTATTATAGTAATTAATCTTTATACCAAGTTTAGTTTTTATTAGTTAATATTGCATTGATTATCCTTAATAAAGGATATCAACTATGCTCCTTATTGATAGTTTCATATTATCAATATTTTCAATATTATCGCTGAATGTCATGGTATATCCACTCCATCTATTACGAGTAAGTCTATATAATACGTATATGATAATCAACACCATATTCATTCAATAATACAAACGGCTTGTATTATAGCATAAAGTAACGTAGATGGAGATAACGGCCATCTCCCTGGCAGCCCTTATTGGGAAACTAGCACGACCGGCCTTTGGTGGATGGGCGTTGGTCAACGCAGTCAGTCAATGTGACCCTTATAAGATGAACAACCATCAACTGAGCAGATAACACCACGCCATATACAGTAGTGCAGTCGAGGCGATGTAACTCTAGATACAAGGTTATTTGATTCGTTTGTAATTACAAACGAATTAAATATTCCTCGTCTATATTTTTTTTGCTGGGTGAAAGTGGTATGGTAACCCCGCTTGCGCTAACGGGATACGCTGGCGGAGCACCAGTGAAGGGTAATAGATGAGAATGAAAACAGGCCAGTTAGCCTATCATAATTAATTCATCAGGAATTAAATTATGATAGTTTCCAGGGAGAACTGCGAGGAGGTCGACCTGATTGGGTATATTGCTAGCAATGGGATTCTCAGTCTCCATTACTAACAATCCCTCCCCCCCTCCTCGTCTATATGGGAACAGTTATTATTATTATTATTAGGTTTAATGGCTAAACCTAGTATAGTATTATATTATCTGTGACTAAACTATTGGACCATCTTGATTGAAGCTAGATACAGATTTTGTTATAACTTGTCCATCTAACTGTTTTTAACATATTACGTCATTCTAATCTATACGCAACCATACAAAATATGTGTTTGGATTCAATAGATTCTGTGAAATAAAGTCTCGTTTTTAAAAGACTTTAATTAAGATGGTGATAATTTCAGTTTAAATTCAATACTCCTTCTTCCTACATATATATCTTCGTCAATCATCATCATCATCATATCAGTCGTTGACTGTCCACTGTTAAATATAGGCCACCTGCTATTGGGAGGGTTTGTCAGTAGTTATTACGTTTGGCAAGCAGATTGGCAAATGCAGTTAGGCTTTGGTGATGTTTTAAGAGAGATTCGGCTGCCTGCCCTCGACCATTGAATTTCCTTAGTCCTCTCTTACGACACCCACGGGAAAGGTCCGTCTGAAGTGGTCCCTTCTATGCCGGGACCACACGGCTTTTTCAATACCACATTAGAAAGAATATATACTATTATTTCTATAACTTCACACTTATAATACTGTATTGATTTTGATAATTCTTTTTGTTATCGTTGCGATTCCGTGTTGATCTCACACTAATTTTCTCACTATTGTAATCAGATTATCGTAGGGCAATTTATGTCCATTGCGTATGAAATGACAAATCTTTTTATTGCTCACCTTGAGGGTTTACCGCGAAAAATCATTATTCTAATTTAATGAATCACTGCCACAGTTTTTTTATATAACTACAATTTACATCAGAGGATTGCGCACACGCAGTTTACTATTAGGTAGTCGTCGTGATTCACTCCGGATTTACACACTCACTGGCCGCGTGTGAAAAAATGAATGCTAGAAAAAAAGAATATATGCTCAAGCATGAGGTACTCTTTCTGTGAAATCACGGGATCAATTACCAGGAAAATGCTAATGATTTAGCAGACAATGGCTACATCATGTTGCATTACCATTTTCCGTTCATTATGAAATCAGAGTATTCGGGTCGATATGCTTCTTTTATAAAAAAAAAAAACTAAGTATTTATAGTAAGTTTTATAATTATAAGTTATTTAAAGTAAGTTTGTATAAATGTCTAAAAATAGTGACTAATTCATTTAAAAATAGCTTGTATCGTATAGTACAACGAATAAAATCTAGTAGAAGTATTAGTAAACTCTGATATAGGTATATTTAACATGGAAATGGCACCTCTGTCCCATTCGTGTTTCTACCATAAAGCAGTTATGTTTACTGACTGTGTTTCAAATTGAAGTGTGGGATATGGTAGTGAATTTACAGGGTACAAAGGAATAATACCTGAGTCCTCAGGAATGGCAACGCATGGGGGGTATCATGAGCGAAACAGTATACTCTGTTATGTCCATGGTACTGCCCATGTCTATAGGCGACGGTTACTACTTTCCATCAGGTGGGCCGTCAGCTTGTTTGCCATTCCAAATTGCATAAAAAAATGGCAGTGGTTCCGTTAAAAATATTTAAAAATAAAATAATTTCTAATAGAAAAAACGTATAAAACTTTTTCAATATGTAGTATAAGAACTAGCTATAATATGTCAAATGTAGCATCATATGGAGATTATATAGTATAGTTTACTTAAAATTGTGTGGAATTGTATAAATATGATGTTTTGAGCGAAATAAATACATTTATCACTAAACTACAAAGATATTGTACGATATTTTATTGATATTAAAAATCAATCATTGCTTTATAAACTGAGATACGATCCTACATATCTATTTGAATGTATTATTATATCCATGGGAAAGAAAGACTGAAAAAGTTGATTGCTAAAGAATGCTATATAGCATTAAGTCCGCCTTTTGTACCTAACATTTTTTTTTTTTTTTGTAATGAGGTGAATAAAGAATAAATAAAAAAAAAAAACAGAAAGGAAATTTCTTCTTATGCCTAATTTTCCTGATTGACGAAGTTCTAAACTAAGTATGAGAATTGATTTTGTAGCTGAAAAATAATTAATTATAATTTTTAAAATGAAACGTTTATTCATATTCAATCGTTTTTTACTGCTGACTCAAAACTTCGACTCGTAAACTCTTTAAGTACAAAACTCGATTTCAAAGAGTTTACTGCTTTTCGAAGACAAACTAAATAAATCATTTTAAAATCTATGCTTTTTTATTTTGGTTTTAGTAAAATGTCTCCATTCGTGCCTTCTATCTCGGTAGGTGCTAATAGGTACTCTTGTAGCACTGTATTTAACCTTCAATATCCGGCGCAATTCACTTACGGAGGAGGGAATTTTAAGTGGTCCCCCACTCGTAAAATTAGCCGCTCATAATGGAGTCTCGAACGAATGGAACGGAATTTTTAAATGCTTTGACTAACAGGCAATTTTGTGAAGGAAACTGGTGGAATCATCATTGCTTACGGGTTTTTCGTACAAATCTAATCGGTTTTTTAATTACATTAAGTTTTTGCGAAGCTCTATTAGCAAAACAGTATAATGATTATATTCTTTATCGCAGATACATTTAGTATTTTATTATATTAGCTGCATGCCGCGGTTTTGCCGTCGTAAATAGACATATAAATTATCCTATATGCTAAGTTAGAATATAACCTATCAGTGTAGCAAATTTTATTCAAATCCGTGTAGTAGTTTTTATGTAAAAAAGGAAAAAATATCATTCATCCATCCACCCTTACTAACTTTCACATTTACAATATTTCCTAATAATATTATAAACATATACAACAACTTCTGCTATGGATTTGTTACTTCAGTGTTGAAAAAATCCCATTCTTTCCTCTGCCTCTTTATTTGTACATGGCCTTTTTACATTTTATCCTAGCTTATCCTTTGACATTATTTGGAAGAATTCTTAATGCGCTGAAAGACGCCGTGTGAAAGTTTGGAAGGGATCAATAACATGTCAACATACCCTCACTACACTCGTGAAACCGTTGTCTCATCACTTCGCTAATGGGAATCTGTCAGCGACCCGACCCCTTTAAACTCTCATTTCCGGGCTTCAGCTGTAATGTAGCTTATTTTGAAACGGATACACTTACAGTTTGAAATACTACATACCTGCTGTTATATTGTTAAGATGTATGTAGATTGTGGAGTACAGAAATAAAAATCAAAATCCTTTTATTTTTTATCTGTTATTTTAAAAGTTCTGTGACTGAACAATACAATTTTATAAATTATTTTGTCCATCAGTCCGTTTATTTGTAGATAGGATTAAGATTCAAATGTTATATACCTCTTATTACCTCATTTAGGTTTAAAGTCATATTTTAATTTATATTAGCATTACATTTGACAAAATAAGTGATATCTCTACATGGATTTAAGTTATAATAAAAAAAAAATCATTATATTAATTTTTTTAGATAATAAAATTTCAGCAAAGAGAAATATATATCTTGTGATGATATGGATCATTATCATCACAAGAACTATGGCGTTTCACATTAGGAATCAAATTATCGAAAGAGCATGGTACATATTGACAGCTGTTGCTGTTTATTTTGGGAATATCAAGGCGTCAACGTTTCAAGATCTCGTGTGAAATGAGGGTCCACTTAAAAACATATCATAGTCGATATAAAAACGGTTAAACAGTAGGGCGTGGGTGTAAGACAGCTGAGTGGATGGGGTCGTGGAATGACCGTAGTTTAGTTTAACTACAAGCTTCCGCCAAACGAGCGATCAAGTTGCTTCATGACTATTCAGTGTTAGTCCGCTGTCCATGTAATTGTTGCTAAGAACTTTTTCTGTAACTTTTGTAAAATTGTTGTTTTTAGAAAACTGAATGTACAGAAAGTTTTTGAACTTGTGTCTCGAATTCTAACACCTCGAACATAGATTCGTAGTAGACGTATGTATTAAATAAACAATAGTGATTTGATTTAATAACATACATATGTATATCTTCACATCGTATTACTAAAAAGATTGATTGGAATAGTATTTCGAAGAATACTTTTAATAGACAAGAAGACTGAATAATTTTATTCGTGCGTTCGCTACATAGTTCGCAAATAATACGATTTATTTATTTTTATCTGTTCCCCTGAAAGATTAAAAATAATTCAGAGCAATCATCACAATTCAGTAGAGAATTCCTGAAAATTAGACGGAAGTTGCCGATTGGAATTTTATTAGATATTAACATTCTTTAAAACGATATTACTTAATATATCAACTGACTTTAAAATGAAAGTTGAAAATGTAAACGAAATGAAAACTTGTTATTGAACTAAGATTATTTTTTGTGTAGGTTTTATATGTTCGGCGATAACTATGCCAAGATCTTTAATTTTGACGCTTTTTATAAGAAGCATATATATTTTGTATTGATCCCATACTAATTTTGTAAAAATGGATGTTTCTTTTTACGACAAAACTTATATCTCAAGTACATATAATAGTATAGGTTCTATGACACATAAATATATCTAACACTATGTAGTCTTATCGCAAATCCGCGGAAACAAGCCGGCTGATCTCTATAGTGGCGCGACACTTGTATCTCCTATATCCTGCGAGCGGAAGAGCGTGGAAGTTGCGTCATCACCGGAAATAGACGCCCTCTGTGTCAGCACGCAGCACAACGCACCGCGTGTCGTCATACGCACATGTACTCCACGCACCGTCATCAACCGCTCCACTAATCAGCGCCCGCGTTAACGTATAACGTGGTCCACACCACTGTCTAATCATGCTCGTTAACCGCCTGCAGGAAATTACTACCATTAAACAAATTTTCAGTACACATAAGTGCTTAACTGTTAATGGTGTTCCTACCAAAAAGCTGAAGTACAAATCGGTGTAGGTAAAAAAGTAATGAAGTCTATCGATCTTCCCGTACTTTTTCTTATTTTAGTAAACGGGTAATTATTACTCAGCGGAAACAGCTTGAGATAATACTGCGATTTATCTTTCGCAGCGTGTGTCCGTTTGTTTATTTGCCACACAGTGGGTTCCTTCCCGCATAAATGAATACGAGCACTCATTACGGATGTGTTTTTCAGGAGTTTATGTGTCAGAAAATACTGCCAAGAAATGAGCATAAATATTTCAACCGGTTTATATTATTAAAAGCGTACAACACTTAATCAACTGCAAGATGACTGAGAGATGTTAACCGTCCTCTCGTACGAGTACATTAATCCAATCAAAATATGGTAATGGCCGAGTGCACCCAACTAAATATTGTGATACGCTTGTGGAATCAATTTTCGTTCGTGTAATTTATGTTCGTGTTCCCCAATTAACTGGCAATTCGGTGGCTTCGATTATTTCGCATAAAATGTACCGGCGACTCCCGCATCCGGTGATTACGTCTGGCGCATAATTTGTGATGCGCCTGCGCCTGGGCCCGACCTACGCTCGCTCTTAATTTTTGTTTGATAAAAAACGGAAAGGTTCGCCATGACCGGTGTCTGTAGTGCACTCTGTTTGTTTGTTGTTTGTTTTTACTGTCAAATATTTTGCACCTGCGCACTTTTTGGTACTTTTTTCTACTACAGATACCTGGCCTAATGAGATTTTTCAAATCACAGTACTTAAATACAAATACAAAGACTTGTTTTGTTATTTTTTAATTATACAGATCAGCTAATAACATTTTATATTTTATAACTAGATATCATTATATATAAATTAATATTATTTTGGTTATAATTGATCTAATAGTATCATTATATTGTTGCAGAATCGGCGAGCATCGCTGGCGTCGTCAGGCGCGTGCCGGCGACCGGATGCGCCACCGGCGACATAATGTGGCTTCTTGATGAGCCGAATCAACCTTATGAAGGTAATTCAATTATTATCGAATAAACAAATAATATCTTTAAACCCGAGTCCGAGTAAAGTATAAAACTAAAGGATTTTTTTATATTACAGACTGTGAGCAGCTACTTTGCTTTCGTTATTATAATGGCGAGGGTGAAGAATGTGTGGCGGAGTCCCCGACAATACCACCGCGTTTCAAGGTAGACCTGAAGAAATTACCTCTTCGCCTCAAAGAAGGTATTTCAAGAAAGCGGAGTGGCGATCAAGTCTCGCCATTTTCCTATCACAATGAAAGTTTTGAAATGAATTCAGAGAATCCACCTCGGGTTGAGTTTGTCTCCGGTACCAGCCAAGACATCAAGCATCTTAGCGAAAATGTCAACAAATGCTCAATTAGTGCTTTAGAAAGTAACGGGAACAATATAAATCTCGATCAAACAAAATGTGATCCTAGTAAATCTCTAGTTAGTAGTGTAAGTAAAGAATCTCTTTCTGTAAATAGTGAATCTCAGAGTGCTATAGACTGCAAAGCTACGTCATCGGGTGTTAAGAAGAAATGCCCTCCGCCAGTAGACACAGGCGGCGGGCAAATATCAACTGGCGTTAAAAAGAAAACAAAAGCGAACAGTGGTTTCGAATCACCGACTTCGCCAGGTACGGAGTATTATAAAATATGGTCACCAAAGAATCCTTGTAAAATAATGAAGTTCGTATATGACGTTGAAGGTGCCAATGTGCCAAGTGATGCGGAAAAATCACCTGTTCCACCCCTACCTCCTCGACAATCCCACAAACCACTGGAAAGAATGCACGCATTATCTCCACCTCAGGTACCAAGACATCGGAAGCCAAAAAAACTCACAAAACCCGAAGATGCATTTACATTTGAGTTGATAGATATAGATGAACAATTTTTTACTGATAATAATATTACAAATTCTGCTGTATTACAAGGTCAAATAAATGACTTCAAACCTGGAGAATTTTATTCAGGTAATCAGGTCTCTATGTCTTCAACGACTTCATTTTGGAGGGGAGGTCAAAATGTCGCTCCTCTGGCTACACCCGAAACTGATGGCAGCTTATGTGATTCCATGGTCTCTTCTATGAAAATATCTAAGTTAAACGAGGAAAAGAAAGATAAACTTGTACCTGAAAGCTCTACTAGCATTAGTAAAAATAACATAATGTTCATTAAAGATATAGGACCAGATAATTATATAACTACAACATTTGCAAGGAAAGATAAATCTAGTCCCTCTAATGATGTCGTAGATAGTGTTATTCTAACACCAAATCATGCGAAATCAGAAGAGAAAGCTCAAAACACTTTTCTTAATGATATTAGTAATAATTCTGAATTTGAAGATGACAACAGAAATCAAATTGAAGAGAAAGAAATTACTATACTAAAGAGCCATAAGCCTTTAACGAGACAATGTTCAGGTCGTGCTACACCCACTATGATGACAGCTTTTCTGAACTCTTCACACATTGATGCACCGACTAGGGAAACTGATAATAATAGCCCTAATGCACCAAGTTCTTGTAACTCTTCACATTCATCATCACCCGTAGATGATCCAAACAAAACTCTGCCGTGTGTAGGAACTTTGCTAATGAATCGAAAATATTCATGTGATAGTTCAACGCCAAAGCATTCTAGTTTACCTCGGCATTTATTAAAGACCCTCGGATGCGAAAATACGCCAAAGCACTCTCCGCTTAAAACACCTAATAAAAATAACGAGGAGAGTCCAGTGCGGCCACATCCTAGGGTACTAGCAAGAGTGGCCGCTTTGGCTGGTGCCGCAGTTCCTCAATGTCCACCTACGCCTACACATCATGCGAGAAGGCCTCGGCCTATGCCTCCACCAGATCTCCATCCACCACCAATAAACTTAGAGAATAGGCTACACGAGAACTTTGAAATGGTGGAATTTACAAGTGAATTACGGACATCAGAGATCAGATCGCCAAATCTTGAATTTGTTAACAGTAACCACTTTACTATAGTTCACGCTGGACCGCCTGATGGGGTTGTTCTTCGAAGACCACGACCTATTGAAGATAATGATGATAATGACAATGCTGTAGCATCACCAACGCCTCTGAGGCATATGGCTGGAATTAGGTTACCATCGATACCTGAGAGAGCGTCAAGGCAGATGGCCTTAACGGGTGACTTCCCTGCCAATATGATCGGAGGGATTATTGAATGTGAAGAGCCCTTACCTGCAGGTATTTAAAATTTTAATGCATATATACTTTATATATATTATTTTGCGTTTAAAAAAAAATACACGAACATTTCAACAATTTCAGGTTGGGAGGCGCGCATGGATAGTCACGGACGTGTGTTCTATATAGACCATATAAATCGGACCACGACGTGGCAACGGCCCGGCGATAATGGAACAACACCAAGAACACCTGCTCCTGAAGTGCAGAGGAGGCAACTTGATAGAAGGTTCGTGCTTCCATATAACGTAGTATAGCCGTTAGGCTAACGTTATCTTTTGTTTCGCGACATTGCCTTCTGTCCTTTTTTTTGTATGATGATGATTTTTAAACATTTTACGTATAATAATATAAATAGAAACATCGATATTAAAATGTTGTGTGGTGACTCCAAAATTTAGATATTTAACAGTCTCTTTTTTACGCTGAGTACTCAATGCTAAAAATTATTCATAATTTTTCCCACTGGGTCTGTCACTGTCTATTTGTTTGGATATGATATAATTTGGATATTATTTGAGACCATCCTGAAATTTTAAAATAAAATGGAAGTAAAAAACGTTCAAAATTTTGCTTTTCGAAATATGGCAATGTTGCGATACGTGTCAATTTTCAAAAACAAGCGCGCTCAAAGAGAGTGCACTAAAACGTTAATCATATAATATCAGCTTCATCATATCAGCCGTTAACTGTCCACTGTTGAGTACAGGAGGAGGACTTAGGGTGTTTTACCAGTAATTGCCACGCTTGGCAAGCGGATTGGTAACCGCAGTAAAGCTTTAACGATGTTTTAAAAGAGCCGCTGCTGCCGATCCCTCAACCATTGAATTCTCATAGTGGCATCTTACAACACCTACGGGAAAGGAAGAAGTAGTCCATTTAATAATTTTTTATTTAAATATTTAATAAATAATTACAGGTACCAATCAATCCGACGGACGATGACGCGCACGCAACTAGCGGACGAGGGCGGCGCGTGTGCGTCCCCGCCGCCCGCCCCCGTGCCCGCCGCCGTCACACACTCGCCCGTTGCCGGCGCCGCGCCCGCTTCCGCCTCCGCCTCCGCCCGTACTCCGCACGCGCCACACCCGGCTGCCGAGTTCCTAGCCCGACCAGACTTCTACTCTATACTTCATATGAATCAGGCATGCGAATTAAACCTAGTTATAATTCTTACATATCAGCTTTATCAGAAGGAGACTTTGTACAAAAGTCAATTGCTTGGGTACCTCTGTCCCATTCGTGTTTCAACCGTGAAGCAGTTGTGTTTGTATGGCTGTGTTTCGGTTTGAAGGGATGTAGCGTGAATTTACTGGGTACAGTGGAATAACACCTGAGTCCTCAGGAATGGCAACGCATGTGGGGTATCATGGGCGAAACAGTATACTCTGTTATGTCCATGGTACTGCTCATATCTATAGGCGACGGTTATCACTTTGTGGGCCGTCAGCTTGTTTGCCATTCTAAGTTGTATAAAAAAAAATTGCAAATGGCGGTAACGTTTTAGTCAGAGAAACAATTTCGATCTGCATATTACTTGATTGAATTCCAATTCGAGCCCTGAATTTTTAAATTCATATTTGGATTATTATAAAAATTATTTGTCACTTAAAAGAGTTTAGATCGCAGAATCTATTGTATCCTTTATTATATTTCATAAATTTCTACGCGCAACGCCATCTAGCGGTAGAAACTATTTATATATCTACAATACCTACCAACACAGTACCACACTACTAGATGACGTTACAATGACAAAAATTTTAAAATAAGCGTGTCACAATGATAGAAGATCAGATGACCAAAATTCCAATAAAAAAGTTCTAAAAACTAAAAATAATTTTCTTTTGTTTTTTGTGTCGTCTAGCAAGTCTTATCAAAGGCTGTCATGTTTAAAGTAAGCGTCCTAGAAGTCTACCATCATAGGGCGCAATCACCGCGCCATAGTAATTTAACACGTGAAGGTAAAAACTAATATAAATGCATGTACAGGAGGCATCGTCGCTGTACAACTGCAACTCGACGCTGAAGCACATGATCTCCAAGATACGGCGGGATACGGCGTCGTTCGAACGGTACCAGCACAACCGGGACTTGGTGGCGCTCGTCAACATGTTCAGTGAGACTGACCGCGACCTGCCACTCGGGTGGGACACCAAACTCGACCGCAATGGAAAGGTATTCAAACAATCAACATTTATTTATATTAAAAACCTATTGGCGTATTTAACATTATTTTCTAGAGTGGGCTTGGGCTTTTAAAACAGCCATATTTTGTACTCTATGACGTGATGTCTTTGCGTATAGTTAAAAGTTCCGCACAAACCGTGGCATGGGCACTAGTTAATTCTGGCTTGAACAAGGTCTACCTATTGAATATGTCTATGAAGAAAACCAGAGCTATACGGTTTAATCATCGATAATATATACCGTTCCGATATCTATATATTGAGTTTTTCTGATATCTACCGATATCGCCCATATAAGACGGATATCTACTTCGTTTTGATTGGGTTCTCCATTGGAATATTTTATGTTGATATTCTATATTTAAAATGTCCATTATTTTGACAATATATAGATATTGTTACTACATTATATAGATATACATAGCTATATAATATCACCCCTACTGCAGGATATTTAAAGTTGTAACTACCTCGCCGATATTTAACCAACCACTAGTCTCGCTGTGTCACATAAAATTTTACTAGTGTAGGATCGTTGACAAACCGAAATATATACATATAATATACATATGACAGCAGTAGTTTTACCTTGCAATTATAAGTCTTTTTATGCCATCTAATTTCGTGTCGTGTACCTCGATCATTGATACCAACTAGATAAAATCATGTGTATTGAAATAATATATGATTATTCTTTGTCTTGTTAATTGTATTGTCAAATATTTCATATTTATTTGTAATCAAGTAATGGTAATAGTATTGGAATGTATCGATGTTATTATAATTGCTGTTCTTAAATCGTTGCATGCCCGATAGGGTATAACTGTTGATACTGATGTCAAATCCAAAACAATGGTTACTGCTATATGTATGTACACAGCAATAAAATTCTATTCTATTCCATTAATATGAGTATCATTTGTCCATAAGTAGAAATATCTTTAAACTCATTTACAAATAAAAAAGTATAGCTTTGTTCGTGTTTAAGAGCCCCGCTTTTCAATGAGCTGATATTCGTTCGTATATTTAGTAATATTGATGATCGAAGGACACTTATATAATATATTCCTTTATTATTATATACGTAACTAAAGTCAATAAATATGTTTTTTCTACACACAGGTGATGGTAAACACTGTTAACCAACTAAACATCTTTATATTATCATAAAAAAAAAAATCATGACTCACAAAGTGGATTTTATAAATTAACATTTATCGTTCAGAAAATATATTGAGAGCAGTACAATGATTATAGCAGATTCAAACGAATTATCACTCATTAAGTTGTTTGTGTAATTAACTTCCGTCAATAATGACTGACTCTCTTAAAACACAGTAGAAATGTTTTTGTTAGTGCATATGAATCACGGATGAATTTGGAGAGAGGAAACTGTATTGATATTGGTGAGATAAATAATCCGAATGACACCATTTTTTCGTATTTTCTCTGGCCGAATGAATCTATTTTCTTTTATTTTTTCTTTATATAGGAGGGATATATTTCCCAATATAGGAGGGATGTCATCTTTTCAGGAAAAAGGAACGTAATTAAAAGTATATATCGACAATTAACTATTAAGCAGTTTGATTGTAGATAAATCTATATATATATATATATATATATATATATATATATATATATATATATATATATATATATATATATATATATATATATATATATATATATATATATATATATATATATATATACATACATAGCGTTGGTAGAAGTACCATTTGAATTGGAGCACTTGTCTAACTTTATATGGTTTCTATTCACCCCAATCTCCTATATATGGGTGACAAAAATATGTATAATAAATATATCCCTACAAAAATATCATCACACTGCCTCGGAATATTCTGGAACAGCCTAGTCATTTTCGTAAGGATTTCGTCAAATGTGGTATAGGATGTACAGTGGAAGTGAATGTTGTGGGTTGCGTGTTGCGCAGCGTTTCTTCGTGGACCACGTGATGCGGCGCACGACGTTCATCGACCCCCGCGTGCCGCCCGCGCCCCGCGCCGGGCCCGCGGCCGGGCCCTACAGCCCGCTGCTGCCGCCGCGCCGCCGCCCCGACCACCTCGCCCACCTCGTCCAGGTCACCGGAATTATCCATCTCGTCCGAGGCCCTTATATTGCCCAACTCACCTATTTCGCTTGATATGCCGGTGTCGTCTAGGGCATCCATATTGCCCGTCTCATTCGTTTGATTTGCCCACCTCGTTTAGTTTCTGCCTGAACTCATCCACCTTACCTGACTCATCCACCTCGCCTATATTACTAGCTGATTTTAAAGTAACGTGCTGACGCGTTTAAAGTTAGACCTCATTTTTGTTATTAAATACGTACAGAGGGTATAGAGGAATAACACCTGAGTCCTCAGGAATGGCAACGCATGGGGGGTATCATGGGCGAAACAGTATACTGTGTTATGTCAATGGTACTGCTCATGTCTACAGGCGACGGTTACCACTTTCCATCAGGTGGACCGTCAGCTTGTTTGTCATTCTAAGTTGTATAAAAAAAAACGTACCTATTGGAAATAATTAGTGCATCCTTGTCACTCTGAAATCAGTCTTTATTTCGAGAGTTGATAAATAATATATACTAAACCTAACTGATCGAGAATTTTCGAAGTATTTAGAACAACTATAACTACATTATTTTATTATTACTTTATCGGCCGATAACTTTTTTTTATGGGTGAAAATGGAATGGTGGCCCCGCCTGCGCTAACGGGATACGCTGGCGGAGCACCAGTGATGGGTGATAGATGAGAATGAAAACAGGCCAGTTGGCCCATCATGATGATTTCATCAGGAATTAACCATGATAGTTTCCAGGGGGAACCGCGAGGAGGTCCACCTGATTGGGTATATTGCTAGTAATGAGATTCTCAGTTTCCATCACTAACAATCCCTTTCCCCCCTCAGCCGATAACTGTCCACTGCTGAACATGACCCTTCCCCATAAGGGGCGGGGGGGGGGGGGTTTACTAGTAATAGTAACTAACCACGCTTGGCAAGCGGATTGGCAACCGCCATTATGGTGATGTTTTAAGGGGGAAATTACTACCCATCACTCGATCATTAAGTTTTCTTAGTTGCCTCTTCTGACACCAACTGGAAAAGGAACACATTACAGTAATGACACTCGATGATTAAGTTCCCTCAGTTGCCTCTTCTAGCACCAACTGACACATTAACGTAATGATTATTTACTTAAATATGATATTTAATTTGTCCTATTAGTTCCTGTTAGTAGTTTTCCTGTTAGTTCATACTAAAACGAGTTTATTTAGGGAAATAAAGAGCTGTGTGTAATTACAATGATATGTTTATAGTATTTATCAGCTCTCGTACATTACTGTTGTCCAGTGTTGGCTTGAACAAAACGGCTTTTAATCAAATAGTTATTTGTTACGTAAATAATTTTATCTTATAATTTAGACTGTTGTTATTTCATATAGAAATATCATGTAAATTGAAAATGTTGACTGGTGGAGAATGACATTAAGTCAGCTTTTTGTACCATATTTTATTTTAGTCAATAAAATTATTTAAATGAATTACTCATTATTTGTCTATTAAAAGGCGTTTAGGTATTTTATTTTTTGTCATTGTATATGTATTCTGAAACGCATGATTGAATTTCTCATATTTTTTTTTCAGTTGATAAGTTTGTACATCACCTATTGCTTTGGGCTATATATATATTGGGGGGAAAGGGATTATTAGTAATGGAGATTAAAAATCTCATTGCTAGCAATATACCCAACCAGGTCGACCTCCTCGTGGTTCTCCCTGGAAACTATCATGGTTAATTCTTGATGGATTCATCATGATGGGCTAACTGGCATGTTTTCATTGTCATCGATCACCCTTCACTGGTGCCCCGCCAGCGTATCCCATTAGCGCAGGCGGGGTTACCATTCCATTATCACCCATCAAAAAAAAAATGTATATTACAAACAGAAAGTTTTTATTTCATTTTTTAATATATTTCAGCGTCGCAAGTGTTTTTTGTTTATTTTCGCTCTTCGTTGTCAAATATGTTATATAGAGAGTTGTTTTTATGACTTCGACCAGTTATGTACAAGTATTTGATACTTATTTTAAATTTAGATAATCCATAATTGCACCATCTTTGCATAATGTTTGGTTGTTTTTCATTCAAAATCATATCGAGTTGGTTGCACGTTTGTGGGTGCCATTGTGTCATGTAATTGTGTCTTGTTGTCATTTATTTATATTTTTTTTATTACTCACAATTTAGTTATTTGTTCTTAGCTTCGGTGTTTGTTTTAGCGCATGGTGTTGTACATTGGTATTATTTAGTTAATTTTGTGTTATATTATTTTGTGAATAATCAATGAAATTGCAACTGTTTTTGTGTATGCGCAGGCGCCGACGCCACCGCCGCGGCCGCCTCTCACCACGGTCGACACGCACGCGCACAACTCACAGGAGGAAATACCTGTCGCTTACAATGATAAGGTATATATTGTTTATATTTGTCTGTATTGATAAATAAATAATTTAAGATTGTATTCTCCCAAAATTTTCCCAAAAAAAAAACTTTAATTGATAATGTATCTGAAAGTCTCCGTAGCAAAATATAAAATAGACATAAAAAATTATATGCTATGTATTCAGAGCACTTTTTAAATAACCAGTCAGAAATATTACAAAAAATTAAATTAAATTGTACAAAAGTCGATTGCTTGGGTACCTCTGTCCCATTCGTGTTTCTACCGTGAAACAGTTGTGTTTGCATGGCTCTGTTTCGGTTTGAAGGGTGGGATATGGCGTGAATTTACAGGGTACAGAGGAATAACACCTGAGTCCTCAGGAATGGCAACGCATGTGGGGTATCATGGGCGAAACAGTATACTCTGTTATGTCCATGATACTGCTCATGTCTATAGGTGACGGTTATCACTTTCCATCAGGTGGGCCGTCAGCTTGTTTGCCATTCTAAGTTGTATAAAAAATAAAAATATTGTTGCTGAAGATAATTGCGACGTTGCTACAGTTCGGTGGTCAATAGTTATGAACGCGTTTACTTATGAAATGCGCGGGCGCAGGTGGTGGCGTTCCTGCGGCAGGCGAACATCATGTCGATCCTGCGCGAGCGCTGCGGCGCGGCCGGCGCCGGGCCCGCGCTGCGCGACAAAGTCCGCGCCGTCCGCGCCGACGGTGTCGCCGCGCTCGCGCGCTACCAGTACGACGTGCAGTTCACCTGTATGCTCAGGTCAGTGATTTTTTTATGTCAGAGGGCGTAAGTAAGTAGTTACCGCAGTCCATGGACATTGACGACACCAGGGCAGTCGCAAAGACGTTGCTGATTTTTTCGACTATTCGCCTCTACCTACCGAATCTTGATATATAAAAAAATCGTGTTACCGATACCGCTCAACTGATGTTAATGACATTTTTGTAAATGTCATTAAAATCAGAAAAACATATTGTGATGTACGTACTCAATATTTTTATGGGGATAAACAACATTTATCGCATCAGATACTGTTGATATATTTTACTACCGTATATACTTGTATAGTTGTCAAGAAACTACATGCGTCCAAATTCGTTGTATTATAATAACGCCATCTATACGTTACAACTGAAATCTCTTGATTGACTTCAAACTCATACTATTAATAGAACTAAGTTTAACAGATGGCGCTAGTGTAATATAAAAATATTGAGGATGAATAAATATTTCCAAAGATTTCACAAATAACCCAATTCCGTAGAGTGTATAATATATATCATCGATTCTTTATGTACGAGTATTGAATAAAATAATATATACGATATATTTTAATGGAAGAGAAAAAGGATTATTAGTAATTGGTATTAACAACTCCTGTCAGGCCGATCTCCACGTGGATTCCCCTGGAAACCATAGTGCTGAATTCCATATGTGTTCATCACGATGGGCTAACTGACCTGCGTTTTCATCCTCACCTATCATCCCTCACTGGTGCCCCGCCAGCATATACCGATAGCACGAGCGGGGTTACCATTCTATTATCATCCATTAAAAAAAACCTGTCGTGCTTTCATTTTCACATATCATTTTAACGGTGCACCGCTAAAGTAACTGATAGCACAGACGGAATTAACATTTTATTCTCACCCGTTAAAAAAAGATATACTTTAATTTCTTTGCTTAATACTTAATTAGTATACGCCATCTATCGATATGAGTAAAATAAAACACATTATAAAATGTCATCTCGGTTAGGTACCTCCTCCACTAATGAAAACTTGCGTTTCCATGCCTTTAAGTTTTCATGAAAATCAAACATAAAATATACAATATAAGATAAATATTATAAATATTTTCTTTGTATGAATATGTCTATAATTAAAAAAAAAAACTACCAATTCTGGTAATATTTTCGTAAATATAATTAAGGCGAAATGATGAATGTGAATGCACCAACTCAAAAAATAGATTTTTTGATAATTATATAATTCAAATTGATATAACATAACAGAGAGAAAACAAAATCAATATTATTCTTTCATCATCAATACACATAGTTATTATAATAATAATGCGTTTATTATGTTGTGTCACCTATCATTGTAATTTAATAATTGCACCCCAGTTTGATAATTATATATTTTGAATGTAATTGCTTTGAGTTTATATATTAAAATTAATTTTAATTTATTAATAGATTCTTCTTTTTTGAGGGAGGTCTATTATAACAGGAGGCAAATGAGCATGCGACTCACCTGATGGTAAGTGAATATCGCCGCCCATGAGTACTTACAAAACCAGAGATATTGCAGGAGTGCTGCCGGCCTATGTTCAACAATTGACAATAGACGTCTGATATGATGATGGTGATATTTTGAATTACTATATTGTGATTTAAGTTAAACATATTTAATTATGATAACTTTGCTATATAGTAATTTGAATGATAACATTTTTTATTATTTACTAGCGATCTGGCGCGGTTTTGCACGGGTAGATATAATTTTCGAAAATAATATATAGCGTGTGTTCCTCGCTGATAATGTAGCTTTCTATATCTGAAAGAATTTTAAAAATCGTTCGAGTAGTTTTTAAATTTATCCAGAACAAACAATCAAATCTTTCTAATATTGGTGTATAGATAGATATTATATATAGTATAGATATTAGCGAAATACTTACATGACACGTTATTCGCGTATCTTGCAATCGCTTTTAGTGTGACAATACCTTTAAACTTACTTTAACGTACATCTTGCATTTTGTAAAAGTTATTATATCAATTTTTAAATTCCTGGTATACCATTCTATAATTCCTTGTGTGCACAGGTACCTAATGATGACCACGCAATAGTTAGCGTTAACTACATAAATGTAATATGATTATTTAAGTACTTATATACACATTAAGAATCTTAGATTTATACACTTGATCATGTCATTTTTAGATAAAGAATCTTTCTATGAATGCTTCAACAAAATGGCCTTACATTTTTTTAAATGGCGTATTTTTCGCGAGTTCTTAAATTAGACTAATCTTGTATCTTATTATTTTTTTTAAAACTTGTTATTTTATTTATTTATATTCATTATATTATCAATATTATGCTTTCAAACTTTTGTAAAGTATGAAAAAACAATGTGGCCGCTTTTAGTTGTCTGATTGTTTTTTGGGACATTTTATAAAATTTAAGCTCCATCTAAAAGAAGGCATGTATAATAACTATGTCGCCAGGAAGTCATATGGAACTCTGACCAGTTAAAAAATTGTAGCAAAAGTCTATTAAAAAAGTGCTGTAATATTATCAATTTTATTTAATATCATTATACAGCCATTAACTGTCCATTGCTGAACATTAGTTTCTCCCATGAGGGAGCTTTTTCCAGTAGGCGCTGCGCTTGGCAGGCGGGTTCGTAACCGCAGTTAGGCTTTGGTGATGTTTTAAGAGGGACGCCCACTGCTGCCCATCCCTCGACCATTAAGTTCCGTTAGTCTTCTCATGCGACCCCCATGCAAAAGGGAGGGGTTATTAATTCTATGCCGAGACCACATGGCAGTTTTTTTTAATGGATGATAATGGAATGGTAAAATCATTTCCCGCCTGCGCTAACGGTATACGCTGGCGGAGCACCAGTGGAAGATGATAGGTGAGAATGAATGCAGGTCAGTTGGCCCACCATGTTGAATTCACCAAGAATTAATCATGATGGTTTCCAGGGGAACCGCGTGGAGATCGACTTGATAGGGTATATTGCTAGCAATGCGGCTATTAGACCTCATTACTAACAATCCCTTTCCCCCCAACCACATGGCAATTAGTATAATAGTAATAAAATATCCTTTATCTTAACGCAAAAAACGTATTTTGGTTAGAGCAAAATCTCCTGTAGAAATAATTATTTCACTGTAACTGCGTATTTTTTTTTTAAATATTATAGGGGATAAATCTGTACATAATGACATACCTTCAATGTTTAAGAGAACGTTTCCTCTTTTTATATTATTATTGTATACATTTATTTAATTTCCTCGTGGTGCACGCACGACGCTGCGGTCGAAGGACGTGCGTACGCGCAGAAGTCCAGCCGTTGTACAGTCTGTTCATTAGACGATGTAATTAGGTATCATTACTGCACAGCACTGATATTAAATTGTACGTTTTCCCCTGGCAGCTCATGATAAATACACTTTGGGAACTTTTTCCAGGCAGTAACTGAAAATCAACGGTTAGCTTTATAAGCAGAAAACCTCACTGAGATATTGTCTGTTTGCATCACTGTACGGTACACATATTCATTACATTTTCATATATTCTGTTTCTTTCTTTTTATTTAAGAGTTTCCTCGTATCGATGCAACTAATTCATGTATTTACTTCCAGCTAGGTCTATCTTAGGCTATATCTTTGACCTCCCTATACGACATGACACCTACTAGTTCTTTATATTAAATTATGTAAAAAAAATGTATATATCGCCCTTTTATTTTATTTTTTTCTTTTCTCTTACTATTGTCACGATTTTTATGTATGTCTTGATGCAATAAAGAGTTTCTCTATCTAAATATATAAATCTAAAACCACGATAACTTAATGAACAGTTAAACAATAAATAATAGAATAATAACAAAATTGTCAGCAGAGACCTTTTTTGTCTCCGAGTGACTTACATGTCCTTTTCGCAGTCGCACACAAACCCTAGATTTTTCTGTGCTGTCCCCATACTCTGTACTCCGTATAAGAGCCAGATTTTTTTACAGATTCGATTTTAAATTTACGAACACATACAGAGTTAGTACGCCATGTAGTCCTGGCATAAAATGGGCCATTCTTTTCTGTGGGTGTCGTAATAAGCGATTAAAGGTATTAAGAGTCGAAGTATGGACAGTAGAGTCCCTCTTAAAACATTACCAAAGTCTAACTGCGGTTGCCAACCCGCTTGAAAAGCGTGACAATTATTGGTAGAACTTCCCAATTTATAGGGGAGGCGTAGGTTCAGTAGTGAGCAAATAATGGCTGATGTATTCCGTAGAGAATTCTGAACGGTATTCATAATAAGTCACCTAGGCCTACTAAGAGCGACAGATAACAAGGAATCCTCAGATAAGATCCTCACGATAACATTGTGAGCAGTTTAAATTCATAGTAGCAGCACGCTGTAGACGCCGCGTCGTCTGTACTCAATCGCCAAGTTCATAATTCTGTCAACTCATTACCGTTAGCTACGTGTTTGTTTATTGAATCTCGTAATTCGCAGTACATATTTATTCCTAGAATGCAACAATGTAATAATTATATTATACAATTAAATGGGTTTGATTACATATATAGTTAAACATATAGATGTCGCTACTGTATGTATTTTGCGTGCTAATATTTGGACCTTATTAGGCTCATAAGAGCCTACTTGAACTGTATTTCTATTCCTATTTGTTCATTTTAATTTCATAAATTTACGTCGAAATATGTTTAGATATTTACTAAAAATAGAATTACAAATGGTGTTTTTTTTTTTTTTAAATGAATTTAGCGCAGAAGTATCGTTACTAATAAGTAACTTGTATCAAATCTGTGATATTATAATAAGCTATTTAATAGTCTAGTAGTAGTAGCACGCTTAGTTTTCATACGTATATAGTACTTATGTCAGATAAGCAGATTGCGGCTGATAACACTCATTTGTAATCATTTACCACATCTAAATAGCTTGGACGCTGTGAATTGTCCCACGGGATGCAACGCAATTCGAATAATAAAACATCTGTTGTATTCTTGCCAATATTATAAATGTGAAAGTATGTTTGTTTGTTGCCTTTTAACGGCTTAACCAACCGGAATTGATATTTTTTTTAATAAATGATAGTGGAATAGTAACCCCGTATGCGCTACCAGTATACGCTGGCGAGATACCGGTGAGGGATGATAGGTGAAGAGCAAAGTTGGTCAGTAAACCCGTCGTGACTAATTCATTAAAAATTAACCAAACCAAGAATCTTGATTGACAATTTTACTGGAACAGATCTGAATGGATTATTATGTTATATAATTATATATATAAATAAAGGAAAAAAAATCACAGGTAGACCTTCAATAGCAAAACTAAAATAGCAAAAAAGTTGTCGTTTAAAAATTAACTACTGAAAATAAAGTTTTTTTTTTTAAAAAAATCACGATAGTTTCTAAGGGGATCCAGGAAGGTCGACCTGTTAGGGTATGTTGCTAGCCATTACTGACAAAGTAATGAGATAACAGGCCTGTCCCTAATCCTTCTCCCCTCCCCCCCCCCCTCGCCCCACCACAAATCATTAGTTACAGTACAATAGAACTGAGGTAAATTCCGTTATTTACAAATTAAATTATAGGCCCACAATAAAATCAATTGCGGTTAAGTGTAGACGTAATAAAGTCTACACATGTCAGTGACCTTTCAACAATGTCCGTTTATAAATAAAACATTGTAACAAACCAAAGCGTTAATGCATAAGGTACGTATCAGCCCAAATTAGGTAACCAAACAAACAGATTTGCCGATCGACACCGCCTCGTATTTGAATCGACAAAGACATTAACAAATGTATCAACTGACAATGCCTGTGTAGGTATCCTTGTGTATAGTTTATACAGTTCAAAATTAAGTCACTCAAGGTTCGTTTTGTGTAGACAATCTATAAAGCAAGTAAATAGATCTGTCACGTATATAAACTTACTTGAATAAAACATCACTATCGGTGCACCTTTATATGTACAAAACTCGCGTTTGACAAAAATAGCGGACTTTATTTGTAATCTTTCTGAAAGTAGACCTTTCTAATAAGAAATAATTAAGTTTGTGTTCCACAACATGCCGTTGGTGTTGTGGGTGACCATGGGCGACGGTAGTCACTTACCATCAGATAAGCCGCATGCACGTTAGCCCCCTGTGTTTAAAAAAAAAAAAACAAAACAAAAACGAATTCAGTTGTGGCAAATCCAGTTTCTTAATTTAAAAAAAAACTGAACTACTATTAACTAAACTAATTTTAATAAAAATTCTATGGGACCAATCTATAAGTATATTCTAAAATAAAAAAAAATCCAAATCAGTTTACAACTGACGAAGTTATGAGGTAACAAACATAAAAAAATACAACCGAATTGAAAGCTTTTTTCTTTTTAAATTAGGTAGAAAAGGTCTCTTCATAATTTTACACAAAAAAAAAACAGGATATCTCGCATACTAGTAATCATTAGAGTAAACTACCAATGAAACTGAATTTTCCCCTAAAAATGGTAAATTTTATCTGTTTAGAAATATTAATCTATAATAATAATAATTTTTTTATTCAAGAAAGATACAGTTGCATAAGGTACAATTTTCAATTTTTACAATTTATATTAAACGAGGAAATATCTGCATTACCATCAGTCCCCAAACTAGGCCAGGCCTGTATGTTGAGGATTATAAATCTATAAGGACTTTTAAACTATGCAAATGTTAAGGCGACTGCTTCAATAATTCTAATTCTAATAACTGAATCTTTTAAGTATAAAAGACCTATAATGTATTCAGGGATAAAAAAAGAGAAGAGAGACTTGGCGTGAAGATAGATAAATAAAATTATACCTACTACATGCATATTTGTAATACAAATATGGATGTAGTATGTATCCTTATTTAAATGTCACGGAACGGAATATTTAAATATTCCGATCCTTGTTTTAGTTATTTTAAAATTTTAAAATATTGCCCCGTGACTGAAATTTATGTTACAGACAATAAATTATTCGCGATGTCTGTACTGTGGTCGTTTAAATAATATTTTTCGGCATGACAAGGGCCTGTCAGTTTCGTCTATTAAGAGATTTTAATTAGATATATTTCTTGGAAACATCGTTTCATTGTGAGCCGAATATGTGGCTATCTGTCCGAATGTATGGATTCCAGTAAGCGTTGTTCCGTTGCTGACATCATTCTGTACATAACAAAATGTTTTTTTGTCTTTTTTAATCAGAACATTGTAATAATAAGTCTCTTCAAAAAAGGGATAAAGAGGTTTCTTCAGGGACGGCAACGCACGTGTAATGCCCCTGATATTGGAGGTGTTCATAAGCTATGGTAAACGCTTACCATCAGGCGCGCCGTATGCTTGTTTGCTACCTAAGTGGTATAAAAGAATATTTCTATTTTTTTTAATCAATAATATTAGAAAAACTCCACCAGCATTATTAACGTATACAGCCAGCAAAGTATACGTTAATAGGCTACGCCAAAACTATTATCCATATAAGGATATCGCCCTCTGGTGTCAACAGTATCTAGGTCGTTATCGTTATAAACGAAGATCTGTGAGGTGGTTACCCTGATGACGATTTTTTATAACTTCGGAAGAACGACAGTCATATTTATATTGTCTAAACTAATTTTAAAATTCAGAGGTTCAAGCGGAGAATTAATATTGGGATCTTCGGACCGCAGTCAAACGTTATTTGCTCTATTTATTCACTTACAGTTACAGATTACTTAATAAATAGATACGGCGTAAGTATTTTTGCTTCTTAAGAAAAATCCTGTAGATGATGCGTAATTTAGTAAAAAAAAATTTACTCTAGGTACACTAGGGCCTAAGGTATCTCCCTCTTAACTCTGAATGGTGCGTACTCACCCAGATGAGTAACACCGTGAACATTATTCTACCACCAAGTATAATACAGATTTATGCATCCTTATATAAATATTGATAGAACTATTATTATTAATTCTACTAATACTATTAATTCAGTATTTTTCAATATAATACTTGTTCAATTAATCATGTTATAAAGAAAATTGAATGGAAAAATAAGAAATCAAATTACGTTGTTTTTTTTCTAGACGTTTCATATAAATTATGTACAGACTAATGGATTGTAATCACATTAACTATATGGAAACATTTTAATTGCCTACTCCGAATGAATATCTAATGTGTGATTTGTATCGTTATACCCATATATGTATACAGATATAAAATTTCCTATCTAGATATAAATCTAGCGTTGAGCAATACAGATCCAAATAGTGAGTCATACTCGTAAATAGTCATAATAACATAATTAGTAACTAGAAATAATTACTATAACACATTATAGAAACTTCACAGCATTGTACAAATATCCTTAGTGAGAGTACAGTTTTTTTATGCCACTGATACCACCCATAGGCATACCGCCCACCTTAAGCAGTTTCCGTAACCTATGAACGCCTGCAATATTACTTGCCGATCCTGAAAAAAACCTCTTTACACCTATTTTGAAGAACTATGCTGTAGTCTCTTGGAATAAATCTCGATAGGGAGATCATTCTATTACCTAAGCGTTCGTGAGAATAAAAATCTCTGAAAGCGCGCTGTACGCGGCTATCTAGGCTCTAAAGTGTGGGGGTGAACTCCCTGTCGATGGTGAGCTGTTCTATGGTAAAAAGAGGCCGTGAGCTGTTTTTTATACAACTTAAAATGGCAAACAAGCTGACGGCCCACCTGATGGAAAGTGGTAACCGTTGCCTATAGAAATGAGCAATACCATGGACATAACAGAGTACAATACTGTTTCGCCCATGATACCTCCCATGCGTTGCCATTCCTGAGGACTCGGGTGTTATTTCTCTATACCCTGTAAATTCACGCCATATCCCACCCTTCAAACCGAAACACAGCCATGCAAACACAACTGCTTCACGGTAGAAATACGAATGGGACAGAGGTACCCAAGCAAACGACTTTTGTACAAAAACTCCCTGTGGTAAGTGTTTTTTAAACTTCTCAAATTTTGTATTTTGTGATTTCTTGAGTATGTTTAGTGGTAAAATTCGAGTAGGTAATATTATAAAGCCCGGTAAACACAATAGATTAATTCCTTCATTTGAGGAGGAACAATAAAAATTATTGTAAATAAAAAAGATTCCATTCAATTTTGTATTTCTAATTATACTGATGTCTTTCAAATACTTATTGGTTTTGTTTAATGTAGAAACACTGAAATACTGAGTCACGATTACACCATTAAACTCTTAAATAGAACTGTTTCTTTCCATAATTGAAATACGAAATAACAAGATAATTGCAATCAAGAATACATCTTTCCTTCATGAGTATTACTTTTCATACTACCTACTTTATATTTTTTACCTTCATATTTATTTATTGATTCATTAATTTTCTTATAAGTGTAAACATTGCTTTAACCTTAGTACCTGCTATCATTCTTTTTTCTATATTATTCAGAAGATCGGCCTATATCTATCTTCTATCCAATATGAAGATGACATAATAATAATGTACAGAGGGATAACACCTGAGTCCTCACGAATGGCAACGCATGGGGGAGTATCATGGGCGAAACAGTATACTCTGTTATGTCCATGGTACTGCTCATGTCTATAGGCGACGGTTACCACTTTCTATCAGGTGGGCCGTCAGATTGTTTGCCATTCTAAATTGTATAAAAAAAATATATTGAAATCTCATTTCAACTGTCTATTTTCCTTTCCTGTTCTTTTTTTTGTTAGATATACGTTACTACCATTTATATATCCTATTTAAATTGAGTTTATTTCTCGTTAAACACTTTGAACGAATATTAAATATAAAAATTCAAAATTATATATTTTTATATATACTAAATATAAAAATTAAGGAATTTTAAAAATAAATAGTCCAAATTGATCTAGTTATTTTCAGTAAGTGTACTTACTAATTTTTTTTTTTAATATAGATAATAATTTTAATTTTTTTTTCTTTACTAAGAACTGCCATTATGAAAATAAATGTTGTCGATCAACTAAGATTTAGATGAAGTACCGTTCTAAACCTTTAAACGATATTCTCGCTTGATGTTAATACCAAAATTTGAAGGTTTATTATAAAATAATGAGGTAATTACTAAGTAGTGCACCGTGCATCCGAGTAGGCCAAATTATATAAAGTTTGTTTACACTTATTATTTTAAAACACCACGTTTTAAAATAATAGGAGTAGATGCAGTGTGGGAAGAAATTGAACTCCCTTGTGAACCTTCAACTTAAATTTGTAGCAGATAAACTAACAATCACGTTATAAATAGTATTAATTCGTTGGCTGAGTAAACAACTTTGATATTAAATATAGTTATTTATTCGACCACATACATGTTGAAAATATTTATATAATTTATTTATTACTTACCTGCAGTTTACAGATGATTAAATACCAACACACTTTATATTTTTATTAAAATTATATTTTTTTATACATGTCAAACTTTATTTAGAACGTTTAAATATCAATAAGTATTTACAAGAGATTGGCCTTTAATATCAAGAGTCCATCCCACCTTTTTTTTCTGCCTACCCTAATGGGAGACAGGCGTGACAGATTTGTATGTATGTATCGACCTCCACGCGGTTCCCCCTGGAAACTATTGTGATTGATATATTGTTAGTCACGATAGGCCAACTGACCTGCTCCATCCACACCTTTTGTCCCTCACTGGTGCCCCGGCAGTGTATACCGTTAACGCAGGCGGTGTAACCATTCCATTTTTTTTAATGGGTGATAATGAAATGGTAACTCCGCCTTTGCTATCGATATACACTGGCGGGACACCAGTGAGGGATGATAGGGGACGATGAAAGCAGGTCCGTTAGTCCATCATAACGAATTCCATTAGAATTATCTACGATGGTTTCCAGGGGGAACTGTGTGGAGGTCGGCCTGATAGGGTGTATTGCTAGCAATGAATTCATTAGACCCCATTACTAACAATCCCTTTCCCCCCTAACTATTCCATTATCATCCATTAAAAAAAATATACTACACCGCCATACATGTAAAGATAAAGCGAATCAAAGTTATCTTTTGTCCTGTCCTGTGTCAAGGCTGTTATTACTTGGTAAGATGTAACGTAATATAATTACCATTATCTATTATCTACAAAAGAGTGCCAGCGGACGGGTTAAGCTAGATTCACACTGTAATACAGGTCACGGTTCGTTCGATCTCAGTTTACCACGACGGGCATTGTAGTGTGAATATAGCCTTATCCATCGGTCGCGTTCTTGTCGACCTAATTACAGCAGTAATTTCATTGTTCTGCGATGGTGCGAGTGCGTCGTCTCTATAATAGATGTCGTGTAGTGGTCACGTCTCGTTACCTATGTACTGGGATAATTAATAATAATAATTTTAAAATATAATGTTTAGATAATACATTAAAAATAACCAAAAGCATTATACACACATACGTATCTATCACGTCTGAAGGCAAAGGCATTGTTTACGTGTATTATAATCTCGTAAAAAAAAAATACAGTCGTATTGATAAACTCATCCTTCTTGAAATATTGTCTAGTGGCATTTTTCAATTTCGTTAAGTATATTAAAATCTAAATTCCGAGACGGGCCTATCGTTGTCATCGTGTTCATATTTGTCATCAATTGAAAGTCGATTAAAAGTTTTTTAAATGGACGCAAATTTCACTTAAATTCGATCTCTAATATTGTATTTGATCAACATGCTAATTCAGGCGCGATTTGGAAGAAAGCTTGATACAGCTAGTGGGAATCTAAAAATATATATTTTTAATATGATTAATAATATACATATGTTTTTCAATATGAATAAATTTCTGCATTCTGAGAAGCTTATCACCGATTCATCCACTAAATTGGTTAAATATGAACAAGTAGTTTTTTCTCTAAAAAAAAAAAACAGTGTGTCCAATTGTCTTAAAATTAATAAAGACTATCGATCTAAATAAGTAATCAAAATCGATTAAGAATTAGAGAACATAATATGAAAAATACACGCAAAATATACAGAAAAATATATATACAAACCGGCTTCAGTTAAAAGTTGCTTGAACACCTCTATAATTGACTTCACTTTACTCATTAATGGTATGAAATGAGTGATTAAAATGGAAGTGATTTTTTTTTTCCAAATAAACTTATCCGCTGGAGCGATTAATTAAACAGATGTCAACATATTTATCGCCACATAAAGATGATTCGAAGTTCACTGTAAAAACTAAGTGTATTGTTTTTCTAAGAAGTGGCATCTTAGCCATTATTTTTAAACTACGCGTGTGGTGTATATTATATATTTTTATATAGTATAGTATACTGTACATAGTCTATATTAATATTATTATAAAGAGGAAATTAATATTTTACTTGTCTGACTGACTGATAAATTTCACAAATTTCACTCTTTTTTGTTCATCAAGCGTCGTATCTATGTCAGAATTTGGCTGAAATAGGAACAATTTATAGACAAACACAATATACTTTTTTTTTTTCAATAGGTGAAAATGGTATGGTAACCCCGCCTGCTCTAACGGGATACGCTGACGGAGCACCAGTGAAGGGTGATAGATGAGAATGAAAACAGGCCAGTTACCTCATCATGATGAATTCATCAGGAATTAACCATGATAGTTTCCAGGTCGAATCGCGAGGACGTCGACCTGGTTGGGTATATTGCTAGCAATGGGATTCTCAGTTTCTATTACTAACAATCCCTTTCCCCCCTGTCAGTAATATACTTATATTAGGCAATGTTCGATTTTTAAGGACATTTATTCCTGTCTATCTGTTTTGTTAAGGTTTGACTTTTCATCAAGTAAACCGGCAGCTTGATTCAATATTCCCAGTATCTAGTATGAAAAAGGCAATAAAAAATATTTAACCAACGACTATAAAACCTTGCAAAAGAAATTACATCTAACAAAGACAATGCCTTTGTTTCCAGTCAAGAAGAACCTGTAGTTAAATGACTAATTTGTAATTAATATTTCTGTGCAACTTTTATTCTCTCGTTTGTTATTTTACACGCAATCATTAGTGTTGTGGTTTTTTGTTTTCCATGTTGAAACACTCGTGATACAATAAATTAACATTCAAATAATAATTTATTAAATTCCGTGTGGAAAACACGATCGAACTTGACTAAAGCAATTGGTTTATTATATGAATGTCGATTTGTGTATGGTCCCGGCATAGAATAGGTCACCCCTTCTTTTCCTATGAATGTCGTAAGAGGCGACTAAAGGAACTTAGTAGTAGATGGGCAGCAGCGTCCCTCTTAAAACGTTTCTAAAGCCTAACTGCGGTTGCCAACCCGCCTGCCAAGTGTGGCAAGCCTTCAGCAGTGGACAGTTAATAGCTGTAATGATGATGTCGATAGCGTCTCTATTCTTCGACTATAAATTTTGCTAAATCTTATTAGAATCGCTCTAATACTTAAGCCGCTAAATTGTATAAACAGACAAATGTACTTTTGTATTAATTAGTTAACACATAAATTAACTATTCGTTTATTGGATAAAGGGTTTCGCAAGTTTAGATTAAACCGTTGATCAGGGCTCAACTGCCCTTGATGCGCGCGCGCACGCCATGCGGGCATTTGCATACAATCGTCAGTTAAACTACTCATTCCCAACATAATACTAACCCACTTGTTTGTAATTTAATTGATTGATTACAATTCTGTGACGGTCCTTTAATTGAATGGCTCTTCGGGTTAATAAACTATATTGACGTCTATTAGATTGTGATGAGTGGGGTCTGACATATCTGATTCGAAGCACCTGTTGTAATAGATGATTAATAGCTTTTATTGTACACCAATACTAGCTGTGTCCCAAGGCTTTGTCTACGTGACAAGGTGACTCGCTCACCATAGAAAACTTGTTGCCTTCTCTAGAAACGTCGGTCATTTCTATATGTAAGAAAAAAACATTAAAAGGCATAGTATAGATTAATCGAAACGATTGGAATCCTCCAAATTTCAAATAGTTCACTCAATCTTAATCGATGAGTTAAGGTGATCCCATTAGTAAATTTTAAATTACATTTGCTAAATAAAGATTTTATTACCTAAAGCCTTCTGTCAAGTGAGCCACTCTTATAACATGTTGACTTTTATGACTATCTGTCAGCATTCAATTTTGTCGCTAAAGAGTCTGAGGTCGAATTATATGTAAGGATTGTTATTCATGGAACTGGCCGAAGCAAACCTTATTTCAAACGTAATAAGATTTATTTTGTTTAGCCAATACGCGATCCAGAGTTGTTAGTATACCAATTCTAGGAATGAGTTGGTGTTATTTATTCCTTTTGGATTCCGTACTCAATTAGCAAATACGGAATTCTCATAGGATTCTATATTTGTTGTAGAAAAAAAAATGATACGTATTTTTACTTGTCCATGAAGAAACGGCTGTATATCTATATCGGCTATATATAAGAAACGGCTGGTTTCCTGTCATAATTTGATTAAAATATTAAAATAACTGTAAAAAATATATTTATTTTTATATTAGAAAATTAAAGGTACTTTGATTAAAATTTCTAATAAGAATATTACAATATACGTATACTAGTTCTAATTATACTATATATTTTTGTATACAAAGCATCTTATTCAAAATATCTATGTATAAACAAAATTTTCTCTCTAAATATTATTTCTTGATAAAATTAACGATCACAAAGATGCGCTTGCGCCGCGGTGGCCGCTATTTTCGCACGACGCCTTACGCCCGCATCGACTATTTTCAGTACGTCCAACGATCCTGCAGGGTATTAAAAACAAAATAATGTTGTTTATGCTTTTAATATAGGAATAGCAAACTGATGATAGACATTGCTAAATTTTATATTGATTAATATTATTGCTACTAAATAAAATATAGGTGATGATTTAATCTAATAATAAATATTTTCTTCTGTTGTTACAGGTAATAATGCCGGAATTTACTTTCTAAATAAAGCTATGTAATGTGTAAGTATGAAGAATAATATTGAAGTTCTGTATTTTGAAATATATATTAACTTTTGACTTTGTAAAGGTTTAGTTTCCTAATTGATTTTGAAATCATTATCTCATGTTCCGAATCCATAGGTTTATGTATTAAAATTCTTAGTAATTGACACTTCATACCTTTCTCAAACGAAATACACCTTCATTATTATCTTTGTGAGCTTCCGGTATTTGAACGCTGTTACAGTTCCTGTAATGTTCTGAACTACTGTGATGTAAGTTTAGAACAGTATTTGATTTGCTCTTTGAAACTTGCATACTGTTAATCCTTGATCGTTAATAACTAGGTTATACAAGCAAGCTGTCACGCGTATACTCCCACATAGCCTCCCCGGAGCGGAGACTCCCACGTGCTGAACTGAGCACGTGTTTTATAACGTAATATAGCTTTTTGTTTGCTTTGATGAGTTATGTTTATATTAGTTCAGGAAAATAAGTTTGCCAATCTGAAGAATTCTTCTAGACATTATTTGGTATTAAGGTTTTTAAAATATAGTACATTTCGTGGTTTTGAATTAATATTTTAATTACTTTTGTGATGCGGTGGCAAAACTGGAGTGTACGTAAACGAGATCCCAGAACTGATTTGCAGATGTCCAAATTAGGAACAGTTTTGAAATAAATTCTAATAAATTGATATTGAAATTTTCGCACACTTGAATTGCATTACGAGTAGATTAATGGTTCCATATTGTTCTGATAGATGCATATTATATTACTCGTAAATTGCCAATGCAAACTATTGTAAACCGATTCCAATTATAACCTAATTCCTAACTATTATTTCATGAATAGACTGATATCAATATTAGATTCAAGAGTAAGCTTACTGTTTTCTATTGACTTAGGTTTGGAATATGGCCACAAATGTTCTTGTGATTTTCCACACAGGCTATCCAAGTTCTATTACTACGGACATAATGGTACGCCAAGGATTAACCAACATTTGTGCAGGTCTTAAGTAAAAAAAAAAACTGTAGTTAGACGAAGACAAGTCTAAAATTAGCGGGTACATCTCCGGCGTTTCCTTTACTTGTTGTCATATGTATGGCTCAGTGATCAAACGACATGTGACTTCCTTTACATGTTCGAAGAAAGACATTAGAGTTTCTTTTTTATCTTGTGATCCGATTATCACTTTCTCGTTACAAGATGTATTTATTATTCGAACAGTGTGACCTTTTTAAATATACACGTAGATATAGATAGATATTTGAGCAGATACACAGATTATTCTGTAATGTCTTTTGTATATGTTCATATCTTTAGACGACGGTTACCACATTTTTTTTTTTATTTTAAAATTCGAATGAGTATGCTCTCAATCCCATCTGATGTTAAGTGACGATGTGCTCTAAGTTGGAGCATGCAAACCAAAATAATGTCTATTCACTCTAGCCTTGAAGGACGACTTTTCATCAGGTGGGCTATCAACTTGTTTCCTATTATTTTACTTAAAATATAATTCTATATCATAGGTTACGTAAAGTAGGTGCTACCATCGGAAAAGATTCCACCTCCATATAATATATGACACAATTTCATCCTTAAACTATTTATCGGCGACTTCATGGATTTCTGAATATTAATCTAACCTTGTCCTCAAAACTGAATATCCACAGTTAATCCAACGCAAATGTATATAGCAGTTAAACATAAGCCTATAGTATCAAGACAAACAATGGTCACGTAAGGCGATAACATCAGTGATGACTGCGGTAATGACTGCCGAGATAACGCGCTGGCCCTTCGTACTTTAATAGGTAGTTGACCGGGATGTTGCCAGCTAAATAAAAACTCACTCAGGTGATTTTATTTTACAGAATGATATATAGAAGAAAACGGCAAACCGTTTTCTGATTTTCTGTATTTATGCTACTACTTCATGGTTATTTCGGTTTGAAGGTTCTTTTTTCTATTGGATGATAATGGAATGGCAACTCTGCCTATTGGTATATACTGGCGAGTCCCTAGTGAGGGATGATAGGTGAGAACGAAGTCAGGTCAGTTGGCCCATTGCGACGATTTTGACAATAATTAATCATGATGGTTTCCAGGGGAAACCGCGTAGAGGTCGACCTGATAGGGTGCATTACCCTGATAGGGTATTAACGTCCCCATTACAAATAATCCTTCTCTCCACGATTTCAAGGTTGGGATATGGCAGTGAGATTACAAAATACATAGATATAATATTACAGAACCATCAGACCACATGAATGGTGACACATGAGGAGAAACATGAAAGACTTATAGTGTACTTATGTAATATTTGTTTTGTTATTCATATTTTTATAGCTGATAATTATTTGTCATACCAAATTGCATTTGAATAAATACATAGGTATATTAAACAATATTCAATGGTAGCAATACTGAATTATTCATAAAATGTTTCATGACGACCAATAACGTATAGAGCTAATCTAGGTTATGTGAGAAAAATTTGTAAATTAGCTCAAAATGTGTTTTTGGTTGCTAAAATTTTATTAATATTTGACTAGAAAAAGAACCTACTTTGCAAACCAAGCGTGGTGCTGTCTGTCAATATTTTAGAATTATGCTGTGAAAAATATAATTGTAAAAGAATTTATTAATTTATTTTTAGTATTTTAAAGTAAATAAACAATAAAAACGCTCACGACTATAAATAATTCCGTTAGATTTGGTCTATATATGTTAATTTTTACAATCTACATTTTGGACTTTTCAAAATGCAACACCAGTTTTGTTTTATTACTTCTTAGTGCTGGATTTTTGGTTTCATGACCTCTATTATGCTGTTTACGTGACGTCATAAACTCTAAGACGCGATAAAACGATCAAGCCCTTTAATGTCTATGGGGTACTAAAAAAACTTCAGTACGATTTTATTACATTTATTTATTTTGTGATACATAGGTAGATTAACAATAGATGGTTAAAGAAGATAAGTTCTCTATGATCAACATCACAAGGTGTAGGGTTTACAAACATACACACACGCACACGCACACACACTTACATAAATATATATCCACTCAAACGATATATATGTATATATATCGTTTGACTATTATTATATATTTGTATCTAGTGTTAAGCTTAAGGAGATCGCTGTTTTTAAGAAATAGTAGATTCCTGCGTAAATATAAAATGTTTGTTGATATGTACCTATTGTGAAACTACGCTAAGAATATTTGCTTGTTTAAATTTTTCTCTCAGTGATTCATGACTTCCCATAGAATAAATCGCACGAATAACACATGTTTGTATATGAATATGCTTTGGATGGCGCCTGCTTTACCCCATAATAATATTCCATAAGACAGTATACTATGGAAGTAACTAATCTAGCAATCAATCAATTAAACTATTTTTTATTTATACTTCTATTGGACATCAGCAGATTGTCTTATAGTTGAACCAATTAATCGTTTGTTTATATTTTCATTAAGTTTTATTGAAACAAACCATACATAAATATACTTTTCCGCTGGCAATATTTCTGTATTTTAAAACTACAACTTTTGTAGAGCTTTTAGAAAATCGGCTAATAATTCAATGGTTCGGAATAAGTCGCAGTTACTGAAACTTTGTAGTAATGGAACAGTAAATATATTAGTATCCGGGTACTCGTACCCAGCACTGATCCGTGTACGACCGTTTCGTGGCTTGCACAACGCGTTGCTCCAGTTCACCGGATATTTACAACTTTATGTGTTTGAGCAAATGCAATCAGTTGATGCAGGCGTCAGAACAAGGTAAATTGTGTGCGTAATTGACTAAATCGTTTTGGTTGAACTGAAATAGTAATGTAACAAAATTAATACTATTTTTGTGTAAGTATTAAAGATATACCATATATGTAGGTAAAATAACCATTGTAATATATATATAATATATTCGGCAAAAGATACACAACAGCTTTAATCCCCGGACAAATCTAAGCTAATTTTTTAGTTAATAAAGACATAAAATACATTATATAATAAAAAAATTACTAAGTGTTGTCTGTACGAGTACATAGGAGGTGTTTAAGAAAAAATATACATTCATGAAAAGTCCTAGTTAATTTTAAACTTTCGCCTTATATATCTATATTTAAATTTACGCGTCGCATTATGTTTTATTTATTTATTTATATATTCAAAACAATAATTTTTAGAATTTATACCTGTCTGTATATGTACCTACCTGTCTATATGTTTGTTTCGGCGTTAAGAAATATAAATAAATGTTATTAGTTACCTTTTTCCAAAATCCCCGTTTTCTAAGTCGATGGTAAATCGAATAAAAATTATAAAAATGTCATTATCGAAACAGAGGGTAGGCAACGCGCGCGTATTGCCCGCGGTATTGCTGGCGTTCATTGGTTACAGTAACTGATTACCATCAGCTGTACCGTATCCTTGTTAGCCACCTCAATAGTGTATAAAATAAAAGTAATACAAATAACAAATTGAACACAGTTATAGAAAAATATATTCAAATACATACTTATTATTAAAGTTGTTTATTACTAATATCAGGGACAAAAACCAAAACCTCATTGTAAATTGGAATCCTAATAAATACCATAAATCTCAAATACCGCAAAATTTGCTAAAAAAAGACAGGCAGCAAGTACATTTCCCACGATGTGCATAAAGCAACTCTGTCGTGTACAATAATAGTGAACTCGCGATGCGCACGCGCAGGTGCGTTCGTACAATGAATGTAATCCGCGTGTAGAGCACATACACGCATAACTGTCTCCTATTGTGAATCTCGTATTTCGTATATTTACTAACGGAATGTCATTTGTTAGCTGAGATGTTCGGAAAATGTGGATTTTTTATATTGCACGTGTATCAGGTTACTCTGAAATCGAGCGGGGGCAGAGAAACATGCTAGATATTTTTAGGGGTCTGTATCTAATAAATATAATAGGAGTAGATAACGTCTATTTCTCTTCATGTCTCGGATTGTTTCCATATAGTTTTTCTTCTGTATATACATAAAGTACATATTTTTTTATAAAGATTTCTCATCTTTTTATAACAATAAAGATTATTTACCTTATGACAACAATTTTTGAAACTTAGAAATTTGCCCAAATATGCCATAGACATCAGCTGTTCATCAACCCTTGTTATAGAAATATCTAGTATCCAGCGATATCACTGTTACAATATCTTCTTCAAACTAGGATACAGCTTATAAGGAATCTGTTTGAAAATATTAGTGAATAGGAAAAAAAGAAATGTATAGATCATGCAGGCGACTAGTATGAATCCAACTGTCTTTTTAGTTTTATGTTATTAAGGTTTGCCTTTGTTGGGGAGTTCTTATTTATAATTGCTCAGTGATTACAGAGAGAAAGTATTTTAATGTAAGAACAACCAAATTGACTTAAGTGTATTTTAATCGCTGAGAAAAATGGCATACGAAGTTCGTCAGGTATGATCACGACTAAGGGTCGCGAATGGTCCTGATAATTGTCGAGCATTCACGATTAAAATACGTGTAAGTTAACACGATTGTTTTTAAATTAAAATATAATATATACTTACAAAACTTTTAACAATAACATTTGCTAATCGTTGCAAAAGAAAATTCTTCCAACTTGACTCAATTTTAAGAAAATTATTTAAATATACTATGTATTGTATTTTAAAAACTTTATTATACATAATTTACATTAGACACATTAAACTATTTAATATACAATAACAGACGTATCACATAGAGTGGATATCTTATAGTCATCCTTTGAGAAGCTGAAAGAAAACAAGAATATTCGAGCGTAAAAACTGTACAGCTAAAGATAAAACTCAATAATTCCTAGTTAAAATTGAACATATAATACAATAAAAAATAACTATATACACCTACATGCATATATATTCACAAATGTCTCAATGAAATGGAAGTTTCAGAATTTTGTAAAGATACCTACTTTAAAGGATTTTATTGGCTGTGCCATCTTCAAGTAATTATGTAGTTGAAACTTGATACAGTTGGAAAACCTAACTCTCCATTAACGCCTTTATAAGTAATTGGATATTTAATTTAGAATTTTCCACTTTATATACAGTATCTACAATTCAAACATATTTTAGAAAGTATTAGAAAACATTTAACTCTTTTGAAAGATGTGATAGTAATCATAATCCTTAAATTAGTTTTTATTGCAAACAGCTTACATCCGGCAATTATTCCCAATACCCATCGATTCTTTGTGGTAACACTTCACGTCTTGTAACGTCACACAGCTGTTGTAATTTCACGCGTTTATTTTTTTTTATTCACAATCAAATGCGGGTCAGCCTACTGATCTGTGATTGCACCCTTCCCTGGCAACACTATTTTTTTTTTATCTAACGGTACGTAGTATGGTCGGGTCGACTCAGGTAGACAAGCGCACGGCGACTGATGCCTCCCGGCGGTATCATTTCTTTAGTTCAGGATTTTCTAGAAAAATTGAATTTTTATATCACATATGTATGTAATAATAAATTTGTCTTCTAATTTATTGAGTATTACAATGTTTACATTTTAACTAATATTATAAAGAGGAAAGGTTTTATTTTTTGTTTGTACTGTTTGTAATTTTTTTTTATACAACTATGAATGGCAAACAAGCTGACGGTCCACCTGATGGAAAGTGGTAACCGTCGCCTATAGACATGAGCAGTACCATGGACATAACAGAGTATACTGTTTCGCCCATGATACCCCCCACGCGTTGCTATTCCTGAGGACTCAGATGTTCTCTGTACCCAGTAAATTCACGCCATATCCCACCCTTCAAACCGAAAGACAGACACAAATTCAGACGTACATGATTGATTTTAAAAATTCTTGTACTTATAGAAAGCTACATTATCAGTGAATAATATAACTATATTTTATTTACAAAATAAAAAGATTCCATACAATAATTGCAACTATATGCCAGTGTGAAGCCGGGGCGAGTACCTAGTCTTTGAATAAAGGTTAAAATTAAATGCACATATAATTAACGTCAATATTAACGCTAGCACTGCGTGTTAGCACTGCATGATACCCAATATAATATTAACTATGTTAATACAATTTAATGTAGAGCCTTGCAGAAAAAGAAAATATTCAAATGCCTAGCAGGCAATCGTACTTGGTTAAGTATCTCACTAGGTATCTTGGCCACTGGAAAAAGCATTGCCCACACGTGTGAGGGTTTAGATATTTAGATATATTGCTCTGATATTTATGCTATTATTATATAGTTTTTCTTAAAAAATGTCTCTGACAATAGGATTAGAAGTGTTTTTTTTTTCTATTAATTTTATTTATTATGTACATACATTATGTCTGATGATGATACACTATGTTAGGAGAGCAAAATGAATGAATACTGTTGAATGCAAGTAGGATCGCCAGTACATAATCTTTACATTTCATTTACTGCGCATATGTAATACAGTGTTTAGATAGTAGACGGGAAATTAGAAAAGAGGAAATTAACAATCATAATTTTTCAATTGTCCCTATTCTTAATTTTGTCCTATAATAAGTATTATTTTGTATTATAACAAAAAATAAAAACTATTTGATAATGTTGTTAGTAAGCAAAGCAGTGCTATAAAAATAACAGTAATACTTAACCTGAATCGAATTTTTGTTGTAAGTTGATGTTATTTTTTTTTTTACTTTTTTGCCGATAAATGAGTATTTTTATTACATTAAAAATTATAAAAATTTAAACATTAAAAAAAAATATTTCAACTTCTTTACACAGTAAGTAACATTGTACGTTGTATTTCAAAGAAAAGGTTAGTCACCTTCAATGACAATTTCAGCTCTATCAAAATATTAACACTATACAAAAACAGTCATATTTGCGTGTCTAAATACATTTAACAAATAAGACAACCTCAAGGTTTCCTATGCATTTATAAAATAAACCGAAATGGTGAGTGACAATCTTAAAGTTACAAGTTGTTAGTTAAAACTGCATACATATCTGTTTATACATGCAAATTGTCAATAATCACATACATGTAATAATATACGAGTATCAGTTACAAATACTGTGTAGTTGATTGCGTTTTTCAGTTTATTTTTTTGATAATTAAGTGATTAGTTTACAGCTTACAAATTATATTTTAAACACTGCCAATTTCCGAATAAATTCGCACATGCATCCCAGTAAACTCCTATTACTATTAAGGCCATGAATTTAATTTTGTTGAATCTATTTTCAAATTACTTCCTTGAACACTTCGGTAACTTTAAAATAGGCAGGAATTATTACTCATATCGATATTTCGATACCGCTCCGATATCCATATATTCGGTTCCCCTGGATATCGATGACGAAAACAAGGTCATCACCCATTTGGATATCGCCATATTCGACATTAAATAATATTAATAACCTATTGCATAACCATGATTGTAACAAATTCAGCACTGGTAATAACAGTAAAAGTAAGTACGAATTCATTTGTACATTTGGATCAGCTTAAACATCTTTGTCTGAACTAGGTTATAAAACCTGTATCTCAGATAACAGCGCTCAACCCTCATATATAATACTATATAATACTAGCTTTTAACATTTAATATTAGCTCAGCAAAATTTTATAAATATTGGATAACACACATTTGCCATATTCGTCATTGGATCAGTGTTAATTGATAAATAATAAATAATTGATAAATTCGTTATTGCTATTAAAATATATATTGCTATATTTATTACCCATCTATACATTAAAAACATCGACTAGTTGCGATGCTGTATGTAACGTAGCATTGACGCGTGGCGTAAACAATACAATACCTTAGCATAATAAAATCCCTTTCTTTGCCAACTAATGGCTCAGTAATTAGATGACAAACAAAATAACGTTACATGGAGCATTTGAATAAAACGAGAACACGAGGTCGTCTCCCTCGGTATTGTCTGAAGATTGTGAAAGTAAAAGTCAATGGGTGCCCAGTTTATGGCACTGAAAACAATTTGGAAGGTTTGTTTAGTAGAAGGCAGTTATTCCAATAGTCCTTTAAGTACCTCTTTTTAGCGCTTCCTTTTTTTTTTTTTTTTGGATGGTTGCTCAATTTTTATATGCTGTGTTTTAATTCTTTTCTAATGTCCCGCTATAGTAATAAAACAAAAAAAAATTTTGGTGAAACATGCATATTTACTTAGGTCTCCTCTGTCCCCTATCTGTAGGCGAGAACAATAAAATAATAGTTTTAGATATACTCAAACATTAAAGAAGGATCCTTTATATCACAAAGTTTTTTTTTAAGAATTTAACAATTTGAAAGAAAAATTTGGTAAAACATTACAGTATTTGAATACGATAAAATAAATATCCAGACTGTATATTTATTTTAAAATCCGATAATTTTATAGCCGAAGTTTAATGTACTCGTATATCGAATCCCATCGGCTATCTGATATAATTTTTTTTTTTATTATTGTCGACAAATAGTAAATGTGGTGTAAAATTCGATACGATTGTAAACTAAACGTATGCGCACAGAAGCGAACCGGTTACGTCCAGCCTCATTCCTACAGCCCGACGACCCATTTGCTACTACGGAGTGACAGCGACACATGATCACATAGTTTGATGAGATGCGCGTGCGCCGCCCGCAGTGTGCACGCAGCTTTTGATCCCTCTGTTTAGATTAGATACAGGACTGACTTATGGTCCTCATTTTAATTTTATATTCAGAATAAATTTAAATTGTAAATCATTGACAGAATAATCCCTGATTTGCCGTTAATAATATGTAACAGTTTGATCTTTGTATTGATGATTGGACTAGTAATCTGACTTGGATGAATAAGAAGCACTGTAAAAGTAAGTATTTTGATAAATGAAATAACTTGAATTCTTTTAAAGACGTAGGTATGCAATTTATTAGTTGTGTCTAAAAATGTTATAAAATATGAATATCGTTGATACAACTAATTAGCTTCATAAGAAGTTGTCTTATTGGCTTTTTGTTTAGTTTTGATTGCTTGATTTTAATTTGAAATTAAGCACTACACAACTAGAGATGAAAGACCACAGAGCGTATGTAACTAAATTCACTTACGGATCAAGTTATATTGGTTACTTGTTAAATCCAATTGTTTCACATAAAAGGAATTCTATATATAACATGTTTGTAATATTATGTATCGTAAAGCCGTCTTTATGTAATAGGAATTTGATTTGATTGTTATTTACGATTCGCATGAATGTCTAATACATTATCTAATTTATTTTGCAATTAGATCAATACAAGGCTATTTTGCTAGTTTAGTGTTTGACCGCCAATTATAATTTTATACAATAAATATTTTATATTTATTTATTACTGTCTAATTTCCTCTGGTAGAGAATTTCAGAGGAAATTAAATAAGTACTTATGAGCAGTGGATGGAGTTTAATTGAAATTAAATAGATTTAATATAAATAATATGACATTCCATATTTTCGTTAAATGGTACTCATTCCTGGAGATAGGTAATATATAGCAGTATTTATATATTAAATTAATACCAAATATATTCGGTTATCCAATATATGATATCAAAATGAAGAATCCGATTGAAAAGAATATAGATATCCAACTAGTATGGGCGATATCGAAATAAGTGATGACTTTTTTACCGCCATTAATGTACAGCGGAACCCAATATACAGATTTCGAAGTAGTACCGATATTACCAATTCCTACTCGTTAATGCAAAATGTTCGTAGATTCGAGAAAAATATATAAAAAACAAATGAGGACTAGCTTAAGTGGAGAGAGGTGATTTTGGTATATAATAGAAGAATATCTCTTAAATTAAAAAAGAAATCCCTGACAGCGTTTATATGCAGAACTTTATTTTGTAACGTAACATTTGAACGATATATTCATAAAGCGTGAACGGTTACCAATATTTCATAATGGACCTAAAACGCACGGATTGCCTGATCTTCAGCTATTAACATTATTACAAGGAGCAGGTCATGACCATCTACAGCATCACAATCGAATATAATAATTGCTTATAAATTTTAGCATACTAATCATTTTGTAATAATTACTTTGTGGTTTGATTATGTACATCCTGCAATGTTAGTGTTTGTTACATAATGATTTTATCAGAGCAGTGGATACTGTCAAACTTTGTAGGAATGTAGTTATCAGTTCCATTGCTGATCGATCTTGGTCTCGGGGTCAAGACAGTTTAAAAAAAAATGAAATTTACAATAATTCACCATCCTCATATCAGGCGACATACGCATAGGCGACGGTTACCACTTTCCATCAGGTGGGCCGTCAGCTTGTTTGCCATTCTAAGTTGCATAAAAAAAAATGCGGGTTGGCAACCGCAGTTAGGCTTTGGTGATGTTTTAAAAGGGACACTGCTGTCCATCCGTCGACCATTAAATAATTATTGATTATATACTGCATCAAGGTAAACTGAATTTTTTTTTGTTTTTATTAGAAAGATGGTACTGAAAAAATTCAAGTTTCTATCTCTAACCGATAAAAGATCATACGAAGCTAATTCATTTACTTTCATTATAAATATCAAAACTTTATTAAATTTTTGAAATAATGAAAAAAAATTACTCTTACGTTTAACGTTATGACGTTAACTTAACGTCCGTCTTCGGTTTTTATATTTTTTTGCGTTGATGATAAAATGATCAACGATATAATGACTCCATATATGATATCATGACTTTTGGAGTATGGATTGACAGTTCAGGCATGTCGTGTTACATTATAAATTGAACAAAAATAAAATAGGTATTCAAACGAGCTGTCATAATTCTTTTCATAATAACCACGATATAAAAAAAATTATATAAATATAAATGCATGCAATGGTATCATCTTGTAATTAAATGATGCATCATCGACTCAGAATGGTCACATCATATCTATTATATTTAGCAAAGCAGAAGTTCATATAATCGTGGCTATATGTGGTTGTATTAGTAATAAGTTTTGTTTACAAATTATCGATCCATCCAGATTTCGCATAGATAGATAGAATTTTCCAAAATAATATATATCCTGTGTTACTCCCTGATAATCTAACTTTCCATAGGAGATAGAATTTTTAAAATAGATTTGGTAACTTTTGCATTTATCCATTACAAACAAATTATCAAACCTTAATAATAATATTAATACAGATAATCCTTTATACGATTAATTTAACACGTGAAATGCCTTGCAGGAATTATCCTGCAAGGCATTATTATGCATTAGCATATCTCTTTGTTCAGTAATACAATTCGTGCTTTATATTGTCAACCATTATAATAACAGTGGAAACTACTAGCAAAACCCCCCAAATGGGAGAGGCTATGTTAAACATTGGACAGTAAACGGCTGATGCAATACAATACCAATTGTGAACCATATAAATTTGCATGGACAACAGCTTTATGTTCCCATAATAATAGGTCACAAAACTTTTATAAATGTATGTGTAGTGATACAAAATAATATTGCAAAAGTTTAGTAACTAAGCTATTATACTTCTTATATTAAATATTTCGATGGCTTCCTTTCCTTTTGAATATGGTAGAAATAGATATCTGTCCACCATCATCTCAATTAGTTATATTAATAATATCTTTATTGCAGATATTCTAAGCTTAGCCTAATGTTAGTACATCTTACAAAAAAAATATAACAATTTTACAAGTTTGGTTCTTTCTGTGGTATCAAATTTGTGGTTCCACAGCAGTGATCAATGTAAGGGCAATCCAATCATATTCAGGATGTCGTTGGTGCTGCCCAGCACTCTACACACTAGGGAGGCGCATCTTTTACGCATTGTGGCATAAAAGGCATAAAATCGACGCGGGCTCCTGTAAATGTCCCTGATGATTCATTTATGTGTAATAGATGAATGAAAGAGGAAATATTTCCATTTCGATTCATTCTATTTCAGCATTATCTTCCTTTCTAACCATATCATTTTTCACACAACTGCTCTGATTGCATAAAACTCTGAATCCCTGGAATTAAATATTGTATAATGATTTCGTGTTATACTGATAGAGCAATAATAATTTTGAAATTAGGGTTATTTTTTTATTCAAAATATTTCGTGCAAGATTTGCGTGTACGTTTTTGCTCATTTACTGTAATCACCTTGTAGGTGTATGACATAATCAATGTTTTGTTCATTTCACAATTTTTGTTGCTGTAAATTGCAAACTTGGTAAAAGAAAAGCAGTTCGTTCGCTGTTTCTGTTCGAACTAATTGGTTAATAACATGCTTATTTTAACTAAGGATAAAGATAGACCAAACAAATGAAATTTTGTAATACGCATTGTAATTTTCAAGTTTTTTTTTTTTCAAGAATACAAATTTGGAATTTACTTTTAAAATTTCAAGCTTCTAGGCCAACGGGAAGTAATTTTGCTACCCCTATGTGTTTTTATCATATAGTTCGTAAATAAGTGTAGTTATGTGTTTGCAAATTATGCACACTGTTTGTTATTATATACATGATGAATATTCATCACCGATACTTCGACCTGCGTGTTTCTAATATTTCATAACAATATTCTTATTAATATTATAAATGTGAAAGTGAGTTACTTTTTTTATACAACTTAGAATGGCAAACAAGCTGACGGTCCACCTGATGGAAGGTAGTACTGTCGCCTATAGACATGAGCAGTACCATGGACATCACAGACTTTATTATTTCGCCCATGATACCCCCCTCCCCCCATGCATTACCATTCCTGAGGACTCAGTTGTTATTCCTCTGTACCCTGTAAATTCACGCTATATCTCACACTACAAACCATGTACAACGAAACACAGCCATGCAAACACAACTGCTTCACGGTTGAAACACGAATGGAACAGAGGTACCCTTTTGTACAAAGTCTCCCTCTGGTAAATGTTTGTTACCTTATAGCGCTTTAACGGCTTAACCAATCACTATAAAATGTAGTAATATACGTACTATATGTGACGAAGAAGGATATAGCGGACGCGGACGAAATCGCGGGTAAAAGCTAGTATGTGTATACAGAGCTAAGTATGTGTACGAGGTCTGTCCGGAAAGTTCGTATAAAAGTGTTCTGGAATGCGAGAAAGAGGAGTGGGGAGGCCAGGTAAGCGCAGGACCCCTTCCTTATGTCCCTAACAATGCTTCAGTTCTGGTCTGACCGCCGTGCGGTGCGAACTGGCTTGTCACGCCATCTGTGAAGTTACCTCTTAACGAAACCCCGTCGGCATGGAGCCCGCTTCCGTTGAAGAGCAGCGCGTCGTAATCAAGTTTCTCTCGAAACTCGGCAAGAATGGCCGTGAAATTTTTGCCGATCTAATTCGATAAGACATCCGGGGAACCACGAACAAAAAAATCAAGAAAATCCCGCTCAAATGTCAAGACAATGTTGATTGTTTTTTTCGATGTTCGGGGGATTGTCCATCAAGAATTCGTCCCTCCAGGCCAGACAGTTGATGGAAAATTCTACGTCGATGTGCTCAGACGCCTCAAAGCTCGTGTGGCACGAGTTCGTCCAGAATTGGCGCGAGAGGGGCGTTGGATTCTTCACCACGACAATGCCCCTGCCCACACCTCTCTTGTTGTCCGTGAGTTTTTGAGTAAAAATTCCATTACGGTGACCGAACACCCCCCTATTCGCCGGATTTGGCCCCGTGTGACTTCTTCTTGTTCCCAAAAACCAAATTGGTACTTCGGGGGCGGCATTTGGGGGACATAAATGAGATAAAAAAAGCTACGACGGGGCAGCTGAGAAACCTACAACCAGAGGACTTTCAAGGAGCCTTCTCACAGTGGAAACGGCGTTGGCACAAGTGCATTATGTCACAGGGGGAGTACTTTGAAGGGGATAAAATTGATTTACCTGAATAATTGTAAAATAAAATTTTTAAAAAACTTTTATACGTACTTTCCGGACAAACCTCGTATACTGGCATATCACTGAATTTCCTGCAATACTTCTGCAGTCATCCCTCCATCTAGTGGGAGCCCGCCTTACACTGCGGTTGCTTGTAGATGGTCGCCACTTAAGCGAAAACCGTTATTTCAAATTTAAACTATGTGACTGATCCTTCAGTCGATATGGTCACTTTACTTCTTCGACTGATTTCCCTGTTATGGTTTTCTGTTGCACACTAGGTTGTATCCTATGATATGAGTAACTGAACACCATAGGTCTCCGACAATATTGATAAATGTGTTTCAACCGTGAAGCAGTTGTGTTTGCATGGCTGTGTTTCGGTTTGAAGGGTGGAATATGGCGTGAATTTACTGGGTACAGAGGAATAACATCTGAGTCCTCAGAAATGGCAACGCATGGGGGGTATCATGGGCGAAACAGTATACTCTGTTATGTGTATGGTACTGCTCATGTCTATAGGCGACGGTTACCACTTTCCATCAGGTGAGCCGTCAGCTTGTTTGCCATTCTAAGTTGTATAAAAAAAGTCGATTGCTTGGGTACCTTTGTCCCATTCGTGTTTCAACCGTAAAGCTGTTGTGTTTGCATGACTGTGTTTCGGTTTGAAGGGTGGGATATGGCGTGAATTTACTGGTTATGTCCATGGTACTGTTCATGTCTATAGTCGACGTTTACCACTTTCCATCAGGTGGGCCGTCAGCTTGTTTGCCATTCTAAGCTATATTAAAAAAAATATCACATACATTATTTGCAGTACAAATACTATTGCAGGTGTCGCTACATTCTACAATTAAGTGACATTGAGACTCATTTACATGTAGTATCAGTTCCTTACCTTATTTAAAACGAAGATCCATATCCGCTTTTGTTATTTGTTTCCATGAAATAAAAATTAATTTTCACAAATTTTTCAAAGTAGTAAAAATGGCATGGCTACCTCACCTGGCCTAGTGACTAGCGGGGAGTAAGTGATGATAGGTGAGGATGAAAGATAAGTTCAATTAGCCTATCGTAATGAACGACAAATAAATTAAATAACAATTAGTGAGCTACTAGAAATTAATCACGGTTATATTGTTAACTATAAGGTCATTGGACTCCATTACTAACATTTCTTCCGCTCCTCATTTTTTACACTGACACTTTTTTTTAGCCATCGAGTGATAATTACCATTATAATAGACAAATCCAATATTGTTCAATATTTTACTGCGAACCGAATCGCTTTTCATGTCTTCGAATACTTGACATTTTGACATTACCATTAACCGTTGATTAGTCACGGAAATTAAACCTTATGGTAGTACATATTAAAATCTATTCTTGTAATTACTGTCACAGTTGTTTTTTTTTTCTATAAGGCGACCGTTTATTAGCATGTCCATACTCGTATCTGTAGCAAATTTAATTCAAAATGTTCAGCCGTTTAAGCTTGATGGAGTCATCTAAACATCTTTTCAAACTTGTACATTTATAATATTACTCGTACTCCGATATACAAGATGAATGAGGAATAAATAAGGATGTTCACTGAAGAACCAAAGTTATTGACATAGCGCGAAGGATAAGTAAGCTAAGGTAGCAATGGACTGGTCACAGTTCGGAGAACCGATAACGATTCTTGAGTGGCGACTCCATATAGGTAAACGCAGTGTAGGATGATCTCTCGCTAGATGAAGTGACGACCTCAAATGCGTTGCAGGGAATCAGTGGATGCAAGTGGCTCAGGACCGTTCCTTATGGCAGTCTGTGGGGAACGCCTATGTTCAGCAGTGGAAAGCTAATATGATGATGGTGATACAAGAGGAAATATAATTCATTCGCGTCCTTTTATGAGAATGTTTTATCTAATGTAACTCGACAATTGAAAGCACCGTGTTAACAAGGTCGGTCATAATTTATGACGTTTTTAAATGAAGGCTTGTTTGGGGCAAATGTTCAGTTCCACTGGTAGAACACTCCCATACATTGTCGGTAAAAATGATTTCGCTTTCATGCCATAAACACCTCAAATTTAAATGATACCATGGATACCTGGAACCACATTTTCGAACAAGTTCATAATATGAGTACACTCAGTTAATGATATCAGATTTTCTTATGATACTATGGTATGGAATGGTACTCCCCTTTTACACTATTGGTATACACAAGCGGAACAGTGAGAGATGATAGTTTAGATGAAGCAAGTCAGTTAGCCTACCGTGACGAATTCCACAAGTATTAACTATTATGGCTTCCAGGAGAAATCGCGGGAAGTCGACCTGATAGGGTATATCACTAGAAATGGGGCTGTTAGACCCCATTACTAATAATCCCTTTCCCCGCAATGATATCAGTTAGGTATCAAGGAATCTTTATGCTGATTATATTGCAAAAGTCGGGTGATGCTGTACCTCTGGTTTCCTAGCGTTCATAGGCTCCACTTACCATAAGGCGAATCATATGCTTGTAAATCATACTCGTTCTTTAAACATTTTGTTTAGGTATATCATACCAAAGACAATAAATTTAGTACGAATTGTGTTTTTAATTGTGTGATTTGCATTTATTGTTGGATTTAAGGTGACTTCATACAACCAGATGACGCATGCACCATCTAGACATATTAAATAGTAATTAAATAATTTGTTAACCTGTTATTTTGGTAGCTATAACTGATCGACAGAAGATCACGCGTAATGATCCAGTCTGTCTAATCGTTACATTTTGTCTAAACTGCGGGCTTAGATTATCTGAGAGATATTTTGATATTCTCCACCCACGAGTGAACGTAATTTGTGTTTATGATAACTAATCCAGCCATAAATTCAAGTAAATATTTGTGAATTAAAACAATATCCTATATCTCAATACCTCTGTCCCATTCGTGTTTCAACCGTGAAGCAGTTGTATTTGCATGGCTGTGTTTCGGTTTGAAGGGTGGGATATCGCAGTGAATTTACAGGATACAGAGGAATAACACCTGAGTCCTCAGGAATGGCAACGCATGGGGGGTATCATGGGTGAAACAGTATACTCTGTTATATCCATGGTACTGCTCATGTCTACATACAAGCGACGGTTACCACTTTCCTTCAAGTGGGACGTCAGCTTGTATGCTATTCTAAGTTGCATAAAAATAAATATTCGTGACGTAAAATAGGTTGAAATGAGATAATGATGTCCAAGTCTATAGGATGTATACTATATGTATGTATACAAATGTATTACATAATAAATTAGAATAACTAAATATGATTATGTATTTTAGTTGGTATTATTACTTTTTATACATAGAACTTTTGATTGTAAACTGTACACGTACGAGTATATGAACAGTTTAGTAGATATAGATGGACAAATAGTTCATATCACTATTATTATACTGACATATTTTTTACTGTTTTAACTATTATTATATTGATATATTTTACCCATCACTTCATATATGTGTTCTAAATTTTTTGCTCGACTTGAATAAATACCTTATATATCAAATTTTATAAGGATTAATTGCCCCAACAAACAAACTCATTTTCACATTTACAATATCAGTAAGCATGTATTGTGCAAACAAAATATATTAGTATTTTCTACAACTTTGTTCTAGTAAACAGTTCGTGTTGTGTCAAAGCGTCGTGCAATAAAAATCATTGTTTAAAACTGTAGTAAACTTAGCGAGAAAATAATCCAATACTGTCGGCTGCACTGCTTAACTTGGTTATATGACTCAGACGCAAGCACAAACAAAGCTTAGTTGTTGCAGTAAAACTTGTATCCACGTAATTTTGTAAGAAATATATCCAGATTGCATATGCACTGTTGTAACTACGAGTATATATTTATTCAGTAGAGGACGCAAGATGGGCAAATGCCAAGAGCGGCAAAAAATTTGGACCGCTTGATAGGTAAAATGAGCGACAAATTAACGTTTAAATACTAACATTTCTTGAAATTTATAAAATATTTCTATTTTTTCCAATTACATTATTTCCTTCCCTATGTTACATCTACAAATTTTTATTTCTATGAAAACAAATTATTTTTTGGACTACTCATATTTACAGTAAATTCAGAATTAGAATATTTACTGTCTCCTGTAAAATTTTGATGGTGTCGTGTAAAGTCAAAAAATATTCCCGGTTAATTAACGATTTTTGCACGAAGCAAATTTCTTAGTTTGGACAATATGTGATTAAATAACAAACGTATGTATAAACTTTTTAAGTTTAAATTCTCATATTAGCCGTATGTACAATATATATTGAAAACCTACTAAGCAGCCGACTTTAAAACAAGTTCATTAATAGAACTCCTAACTCGTGATACTAAACTTAACCTATATATGTCAAATATTTAGGTTGGGGCACGGTGAGGTGCCCCTCCCCCTGTACCATCCCACAGTCCGATCTATAAACCTCGAGAGAGAGTGGTAGACCACTTGACCTGGTTTGTTTTATGTAAAAGTGAACCTTATTTATGCACAGGGAGATTAGCTCGCCTTTGAACTAGTTGTCAGCAATCTGTACATTGATCATATTGCAAAATGTGATAATAATAATATGTATACATATAATTTTAACATAATAATAGGTATGTACATACATTGTACTGTGTAGTACGGTTGGTACAGATATAGGTAAGTTTCACTTTATCTAATCCCAGTAATGTGATCCATATAACTGCAACTATGCACTAACTCTATATAAAATCACTTTCTTTTAATGCCAAGAAAAAAACTGACAAACATACTAGTATTATTTGCCTAGCCTTTGTTGCTGTTATACATTAACGCAACATCGATAATTGCCACAATAAAGACGAACAACAAACACGTTGTAAGTGTAGATAATATGAGAGTAGTCGCTAAACAATATACTTTATGATCTATGCATTGTAAATAAACATATAAAAAGTTTTTATCTAAAATATTTTGTTGCAAAGCTGATAAGTTATCATAAATTTCTTAAAAAATGCAGACTTCAAACAAAAACCCGACACTTGTTCTTATTGAATTTTATTTCCCATGTATTAATAATAATTATTGATGAGAATTAGCCTCTCGTCCAAATAAAATCTTACCTGTTAATATTTATACAAACTACAACAATAAAATGTATGACGAAACTTCTGTTTGAATATAAAACGTTCAGCTCAGAACATTTTGGTCGAAGTTGTTATGGATGGATAGGTATAATTTAAGTTTCCGTTCTAATCGTCTAGTGCTTCATAAACAAACCAGTCCTCTTTCATTTCGATATATTCCTCATCTCGTATATAGGTCAAACGATGACGCACGTGTGCATACACACCCTATACCCATCTCACATTAACGCACCACTCCTGCATACTTAAGAAACACAATGTATCCCACTGTTTGTTTACATAATTGCCTAGTCTGTTGATTTTATATTTCAAAGATTGTGATCGGCATAGTAATATTCTATTACAATTCCAAGTTTTTTTTTTTCTAAATAACATATTATTAACAAATCATTCCACGCCCATCTATTAAACAATATAGCAATTGTTGGACGAGCTTACAAATTCAAGTCTGTGGATGTTTGTCGGTAACAATGGATATGAATTTGTAAATATGTAATCATTGCAAAAAGTTCGCTTTTGTATAAGTACTAACATACCTAAACAACTCAACACAAACGTCTATGCATGTAAATCAACGATTAATCTATCTTTGCTGTAGTTCTTACTCGATTACCTGTTGTAATTAGAATCAATTTGCAGTCTTATAAATAGATATGGTATTGAAATTACCGCAGTGCTTTTATTTTCAACCGTCTTAAAAAAGAAAGAGGGTCTCTATTCGGTTGCATTTTTTTTATGTTTGTTACCTCAACTCTGTCAGTTATAAACCGATTTGGAAAATTCTTTTTTTTATCTGAAAGGATATACTCACACAAATATTTAGTCCCACAGAAATTTTATCAAAATGGGTTTAGTAGTTCAGTTTAGATATACAAATGACTAGTTTTGCTACAATTGAATTCGCTTTTTTTATGAAACACAATCTTACGAGTATATAAGTTAGTTTTTTCACTTTATATATATATTCTTTATTACACTTATAAGTTACATATAAAATAATCTAATGACATTGTAAAGTTTTAATTAAGTGATCTCATATCTCTAATTTTAATACATAGATGTGATTAAATAAAATTATATCTATATTGTAAAATGCTGCAACAATACGAGTAAAGGATAAGGCAAATGACTCAGGTCAGTGAGCTCATACTGACATCAACCGATCGACGCTGCGCAGATTTCACTTATACTCTGCTAATTTTAAACAAGCGTAGGATATTGACAACTTTACAGTTCAACCCTATGTAATATTTGAAATTACATCATTAAATCCTTTTATGTAACAATAATAAGCAAGCAAATATAAATCGGATGCGGTGATCGAGGTTCACAAGCGGTCAACACTACACGCGACTTGCGCCTCTAGGCGTTCAGCAATCAAACTGTAAGCACGGCCTGCCAATTGCATTTAATGGTCACATGTTGCTTTGTGACGTGGCCAGAGGCGGTTTCCGTCAAGATTTTCCATTCAAAGGAAACGGAATTACTATAAACTTTATGCAGCCCTGAAGATCGGCGACAATGAATGCATGTGAGTGACTCGAAAGAGCTTACGAGGTCGCAGAACTGGCACCCCCGTAGCGGCGCAGGGCGGCCGTAGCTGCGTTCTTCGCTTCTACGAGTAGATAGCGCGTCATTTCAGTGTAGTCCGAGCCACGCTGACGAGTGCACGCGTCATGACGATGCCATCCACTAGCACTGCGATGTAAATCCAATACATCGTGACGGTGCAGTCAAATTTGATATTCTAATTGGATAATCAAATAAGTTGTAAGTCACCAACAGTGTACAATTGTATTGTAATGAGGCAGTACGCACAGCAGTCGAGGGCGGACACACGAGAAGTAATCTAACCACGTGAACATCTTCAGTTCCATGGATGAGAGGAACTATGGAATTCGTGCCCAGTGATAACCAACCTTATTTCTAGTGAAGTGACTTGAACAGTGATGAAGGGATTATTCAAAGGTTACCGGAGCCAGCAAAATTAATTCTTACGCGGAGTTCGGAACGCGCGCGGTGACGTCCCACGGGACGCGCCGCCGCCAGTTCATCAAAGGTTGGAAGAAAACCATGGGGGTCATCTCCAAGACGGTTGGCGTTGTTTTCAGTCTGTGAGTCCCAAAATTCTATATACAACTATTAGCAATAAAATAGGAAAAGTTTCGGTTGTGACATTCTATTTATGGTTATCTCTGTTACATCGTTCTTTATTACACGAATGTTGGCGAGGATTAATTTATTTTTATTTGTTGACATTATTTAATTTAAAATTATCTATGCAATTTATCAACAAAAGTCAACTAGTCTAGAATGGAGCGGCAATAAAAGCCTTTTACTGGGCTACGGCGTCCCTGCACAGACATCGCTTGCGCAACTGCTCCTATTCGCACGTTCGTTGATACTCACGCGCTGTCGGCCGCACAATCGTAACCTAATGATGTCTTGTTTTTCTTTGACTCCATTTCCGGTTCCCCTTCAGAGCGTATTCTATTATGCACAAATTATAATGCACACAACTATTCATTAATTGTTGTCACTGTGTCATCACTGTTTACATTGTGCTTAGTGCGCTCTCATATTACGAGTAGTTCGAACGCTTTCGCTTTAAATGTGTTAATGACGGTTTTAATCTAAGTGTAACATATCAGATACGCAACAGTGCGATCTTTCGAGGACGAGTGAAACTGAATGTAAATGTAGTTTCTATTGTTGTATTTTTAGATCTGACCATCTTACTTTTATTTCAACTAGAAAAGAGATACAATGTTTTTTTTTTTCAGGATCTTTCCTATACGTGACTATTAATAATACAACTTTATATTGCGGTTTGAAATATTTAGGTTATTACAATTTCGCTATAATTGTTTGTTTTCCTGTGTTCCTCAAAAAGTAGAACGTTGTATGTACGGTACATTTGTTTTTGTATTCAATACTATATCATTATTTCTTTGTTATTATTTCCAAAACGGTACCTATTGTAATGTTTATACATACTGTTTCAAAGACATTTTGGACGCATTATTGTTGTTTGTAATTGCAATTCTATATTTAAAATAGGTGACATTGTTATTAGCAATCCCTTGAAAATGAACGTGATTTATGAGATAAATGTTTAACATCCGTGGTACAGCACTGTAGGACCGTTGCTTTATAAAATAGGTTTAATTTTCGGCTGGGCCAGTTGTAGACTTTTTTAAATTGGATCGTGCCCGGGTGTTTTTTGCCTGATTTCTTATAATACAGGATATTTTAGGTTGACAACTAGGCGATTAGTGTGACAATATAGCAGTTAGTTTTTTTATTAATCTCATTACATTTAAAATTTTCCATAATATCTATCAGCGGTTATTTTTAAAAAAATCTTTGAATATATCGTAAGACTATACGATCAAAGTAAATGGTTCATTTTACAATTTCAACTCGCAAATAATATCAGTATACAACATGGTATACGGGGTAGGTGATTATGACGTCATTAAACATTAGCCAACGCAAGCCGTGCCACGAGCGGCCCCTACCATCAACTTCTATCTAAAATTAATAGAGTACAACAACTCCGTAATGTGGAAACGGACCGTTTATCTTGATTGACCTAAAATGTGGCTTGAATTCAATAGAAGCTAGAATTGTAGTGCCAGCAAAATGTTCCCTTGAGCAGAATAAGACCAGCCCCAATCACGATGGTAGAATGTTGTCTGTCATTCTTATTCGTTTATGCAAGTTTTCAATTCAATAATATATTTTAGTCTTCTGAAAAATCTGTTACTTTGGTGCGAACGTCTATTCATTATACTGACAATCATACCGGCATATCTATCAGGCAGAACTTCATTCTTCTCATTTATTAATATTCTTATAAAGATACAAATTTCTTAAACAGAAATTTTATTGCAAATAATTTCTTTATGATACAAACAAGTATACAATAAAATACTAATAAGAAATATATCTCATTAATAATTTGAAATGTTTCAAATTCTAATTCAGAAATTTATTAATTTTGAATGTTTTTTTTTTTTATTTCATTACAACAAATCTTAACTTTAGTTCATGGATAATTTATTGGAAGACATTTATGAATATTATAATACAAAACTCACAGTAAGGTTGATGAATGTGGAGGCAGCGGAAGAGACTTGTGTGAATCAAAGCATTTGACGTTCCATAGTTTCTGTCTACCCTAAAGGGAGACAGGCGTGACAGATATGTATGTATATATGTAAAACTTATTGTAACCATCTCCAACAAGTATTCGTCCAATTTTGGTATACGTAAACCTATGTTTTCCACAAATCACTCGAATTATATAGCACCACTGCCTCTAATTTATTGATCGTCGCGAGTGCTCCGTAACATTTATTTGGCCAGTGTCAACAGTCAACGGGATTTGTTATCTCGCATTGATAGCGTTAGTTCTTAATTTACAATCCTCACGGTAACTACAAGGAAAGGTTCTTTCTTGTAAAGGATCGCTTTTGTGGGACCTCGATTCGGGAAGCGGCTTGCGACAAAGCGGCGCCCTTTGTTGCCCTGTAAAAGCGGTCGGTAGTTACAGATACGAAATACAGCTTTTTAATTCAATCTACAATGTTTTTAGAACGAAGAAAGTAAATACCTCTATAAAGGTACACGTAATTCCTTATTTGTTATAAAATACACTACTTTTAGTAGAATACGCTTCGGAGATTACGTCTACGTTTAATAAAAACATAAATAATGGTTTACAATAGCATACTTACCTAAATAAGTTATTATTGCTAGAAGCATCCTGGATTGTCACAGACCACAGCCCATATATATAGAGCAAAATAGCCAGGACAATATTTAATGCCAGAAACATAACAACTTATTATATTGAATATGATCATTCCTGAGGACTTCATCATGCCCCCCCACATGAGGAAGTCCTCAAGAGTAATAATGTTCTGAGATTCTATAATATTTATAACATTTATAACGATGTTTATTATTTGCCCATAAATGATATTTCGTTTTGTTTAGCATTTTGAATTGTATAAAAATAGTCCTACATCTAAGACAGAAAACAAATTCCACAAGAAGATTCTCGTTACAACTTCTTTTTTGTATGTATGTTGCGCAATAACTTCACCGACTTTAAACCGATTATGACAAAAAAATATGTCCCATATTGTAATTTGTGTCTTTTTTGTTTGGGGAACAAAATCTTAAATTATTCAGTTGTAAATGCATTAGATAGTTTGTTAATTAACGAATTATGAATTTTCACATTTTTGCTACATTTTCAATTATGTCACCAGTTTCTTATCTTTCAAAGGAAGTGGCCAAAGGTTAGCAATATTAACAGGAATGCCGCTTGAAATATCATCGTCTTGACAAAGTCTAACCAAGCGATAACCTCCCTAATGAGTTTTACTAAGAAACTTAAAACTATTACGTAAAATGTAAGAAAGGAGTGATATATTGTTACAGGACAAAAAGTTCATTAGAATTTTAAAACTAAAACCACCGAGGCCATTTGACTGCGTTAATGCTTGATCGTCCTAAACAAACTTAGTTAATTTGTGATTTATACCCCTCCTGTTGGTTTTAATTTATCGACAAATAGGAAAGGCGAGAACTTTTATAACAATCGTAAATCGTTTACTTTTTCATCTAGTCAAATCTGTGTTCGTGCTCCCATATAGTTAGTCGCGGTACAATCAAAACGTCATAATGGTTTCGGTCGTAAGTCGTAATCCACTCGTTCGATATGGGAACAACCATTGTCGGAGATCGTCTAGATACGGTATCGATATCCAAAGCTACACAACTCTCTCGTGATATAGAATAATAAACCGTAACGCCTCGATATAATGGTCAGTTGGCGCACTAGATAAATTTGGCGTTACTCTTTAAACACGTTAGTATCGGTCATCACGTTTTGGACAAACACCATGATACGGATTAGAGCGTGTGTGGATAATTGGCGTTACTCGCGCACATTGATATTGTAACGAGTTTTATTCTTTCAAATAATGATTAGGACACGTATGTTATGGTATGGTCTACTAAGTAACGCCTACTTATTAAGGAGTCACATTAATTTATTAACAAATATACTTTTTCATTTATTATATACGGTGAAATTTGCTGATTAATATATTGTAACCATTGAGTGGCAATACCAAGAAGTGCTAAGTGCTCGTTACATGTTTTAAAAAAATTATGTTTTAGCAATTTCTAAAAGAGTCACGCCTATAGTGCCGATTGCCAGACTTCTTTTTAGCAAAAATTATAATAGTATTCGGGATTCCCCTAATAAGAATGTAACAGATGTCAAGAGGCCCACATTATCTTTCTCGACAAGAAATGAGGTCCTTCATTCATTCACTGTTTTTGACTAAACAAATATTGGTCTTATATAAACTGCATCTTGTCACACTTGAGTCTAAATAATAATGAAAATTGTTGGTGCCTTATAAATTCTTTTTTCTTTCCTATTCCTTTAATTGTTATAGATAGGCAAGTTAGGTAAATAGTTTGAAATTAATCTGGGATATCAATTCAAGGTACGATAAGGTCGATACACCTACATAAACTAAATCCCTTAAAAATTATAAATAAATGATCGACGGTGGTTCCGTATAAATACATTTGATTATTATTATATCTACAGATTATAATTAATGGTATAGAAAATATATCTAGCCTCTCCAAACTCTAATCAGTAAGGTTCAATACACCTGAATAATAATTATCCAAAATGTAATTTATAGTGTAGTGTCGCCTCGAGCTAAAGCTTGGACCAAAGGATACATATTCATGAATTGTTTACAAAATCTATCAATATGTTAAAGTTGTGAGATCATCCTGATAAAATATAAACTATTTGTAGGCTTCTTATTTTAAAACTAATACCTAGTTTAACTTAATTAGTTTACCGGTGATGGAGTTGTTACTCGCGTCTCTCATAGACGACGCGACATCGAACGACGTATTAATTATTATTTAATAATAATTCGTGTGTCATTGAAGTTGAAAGGTAGACAATTTTAAAAATTTTTTAATGATACATTAGTTTAAAATTATGAATATTATCTAAATTGTTGTTTTTCAAACATTTTTATGTCACGACCTACGAAAAAGCCAAAAAATTAAGTAAAAAATCTTGCGACCCCGTCCCTAAATCAGTAATATACTAATTTCTGTATTCGTATGATTTTACTAATTAGTATTCGTACAGAATAATAAAAACAAAGCCCTTTCCCTGTATCCACAACTACCACACCACTACCTTAATAATTGGTGACAACAAGTGACTAGCAAAAAAAACTACGTTCATATCCAATATACAAAAAATATTTTTAATAAATACAATACAAATTATACAAATATTTTTAATAAATACATTGACAACACTTATGGCCATTAATAAAAAAATGACAATCCAGTAATCTGTTCGATCTGACTGTGTTTAGTAGAAGCTATAGTGGATGAAATTAGTCGTCGAATGATTTGAAAGTCATTCGACTGTGACCCCTTTTTAATAACAAACACGACCCCCAGGTTGAGAAACGATGATCTAAACTAATATTATGATTTATGCTCAAAACATATTTACCGATTTTAAAAAAATTATCACCTGTAGAAAGCTACATTATCAACTAAAAGGCTGAAAAAAGAAAACCGGGCAATGATGTGATCGTTGATAATGAACCTTAACAGTAAACATTTAAGAAATAATGAATAACGACGTATGCGATTTTCATGTCGATCAAATTGCTTTATAATTGTTATTCAGGGATGAGAATGCTAAAATGATTTCTATTACTGAGTCGTTATGATATTGTTTCACTTTTTTTTTTTTTTGTAATAATCGGGCTACTGAGTCCTCTCTGTAGATATGAAACGAGTGAAACAGAAATGCGTGCGTTGTTTTCGGTGGAAAGGTTAAGATGACAACTGTACCTAATCTCTGGTATAAAAAGTGTAACTCGTAACAATTAAATAATGTGCACACACTGTACGCAGTGACACGGTTTGTTCACTGATGCTCTGTGGAAACAAGTAGTTTATATAACTTTCTGAAGTTTCTCCCGTTTAAATATCTAGTATATAATAATATAATAGTAATTGTTTAGGGAAGGATAAGCAAGCTGAAGTGGCAATGGGCTAGTCACATAACTCGACCACGGGCAAACTCAGTGTAGGACGACCCCCCCATTAGATGAGTGACGACTCAGGACCGTTCTTTATGGCAGTCTATGGGGAAAGCTTACGTCCAACAGTAGACGTATAATGACTGAAATCTCTCCCTTGGAAATTTCGGTAAATTCCTTCTTAATTTCGTCCTTAGTGTTCATTTACATTATTTAAAGGGTTTTTTTTTTGTATTTCGAGTTGCGCCCAAACTAATTCAGTCTCGATTGAAGTTAATTTTTATTTTTGTATAACATAACCTTGTCCAAAGCCCAACGGGATGGCTCGCGGTCACCTGGTGGTATAGTTGTTCTGCTTAGAGAACCGGGTCTGTCCAAGGAGGACCAGGTTATATACGTTCTCTAATTACATACAATTGTTATGTATATAATAAATACAGTTCATGTTGAAGGTTTTTCAAAAGAAGGAAGTTCTTGATTTGCTTGTACTTTTTGCGACGCAGATTTGAACCGATTTTGATAATTCTTTTTGCAATCAATATAGGTTACTCCTTTTCTTATTATTATTATTGTTGGAATATAAATTTTGTCAAGATTGAAGACGTTGTCTTTTTTTTTAATATATATTTCTCCTATGTCGTTATTGTTCTAATTGTTAAGTACAATTCCTGCATTCCTCAGGTCATCATAGTTCGACTGTAATAAGTAATCTATTCTTTTTAATAGGTGTGATAACAATAAAACATTAATTAACATAACAGTAATTGAAATAATTATATAAGATACTGTTTTATGTTCGACTTTCAAACATAACTGATTATTAAATAGATAAGAATGTTTCAGGTCCCTCTGTCAAAAGCCAATTCTGGATTTGTATCAAGATGAAATATTAACGATACTTATTATCAACACAGATCTTCTACGTGTATAGTAGGTAGAGAGAAAAGAACAATGCAAAAACTCTCTGTCCTTACAAATAACAACGAATGAATGAAATTTTATTGCAGTACAATTGTAACATCTGCTACATACTCGTAAATCCACTTCCGTAATTTGTCTTGTGCATTCACGTTGTTTTCGGAGATTTTTAAACTGCCTGTAAATATTTGATAGGATTACATATCTTTTCAACGTACGATTACTACCAAATCTAACCACTACTACAGTGTTTCAATACAAAATGACATCGAAGTCATTAAGCATACGTAAAACGAAGAATATACTCACGCTATAATAATGAATATGATGAATGCTCTACCATAAAAAAAAAGAAACCATCTTTAGAATATTAATTATATCTATAGGACAGATTCTTCGTGAATTTTTTTTTTAATTTTGTCTCCCATATTAACTTTACAGCTGGACGCGTCGTATTAGTAACACGGGAGGCTTAAATTTTCTGTCGTGAAAATAATTCATTATACTGATAGAGCGCTGCTTTAAAATTATTTCAAAGGGCGGCGGTAGTCACTTACCATCAAGTAAGCCGCATGCTCGTTTGCCCCCTGTATTGTAAAAAAAAATTCAATCTATATGAACCAAAAATAGCAAATAAAAATATCCATTTCTGCAACTCTGTGGCATTCGCTCTTGTAATTATGGAGTACAATCAAGCTATACACCAACTCTATCCCTTCCTTTCTCGTAGGTGTCGTAAAAGGCGACATTATGCGAACTTAATGGTCGAGGGATAGGCAGCAGCGTCCCTCTAATAACATCACCAAAGCCTAACTGCGGTTGTCAACCCGTCTGGCAAGCGTGGAAAATGCTGGCAAAGCCCCTCAATAGAGGGAGACATGTTCAGCAGTGGACAGTTGACGTCTGATATGATGATGATGATGATGATGATACACCAACTCAACCCTTACCACTCTCATCGCACTTCACTTCAATGATTTAACTTGATCTAACTTTAAATAAATTGAATCGGCTGAATTAAAAATAAATGAACTCACAGAAATGTCACCAGTTACGTCAATACCGTCTACAAGTTCGAATCCTGAAATAATACTTCAGTACGTCAGTAATACGGCAACGAGTAATCATAAGGCACCAGAATGAAGCCCACGCCTGTTTGCTTACGTTTGTGAAACTAAATAATACTTCTACGACACCCACTTTAACTGGAAACTTTTTAATAACTAATAATAATGTAACGGCTAATAAAACCGTTAAATATCAAATTCAAAAAGGTTTTTTTTTTAATGGGTGATAATGGTATGGTAACCCCGTCTGCGCTATCGGTATACACTGGCGGAGCACCAGTGATAGATGACTCATGAGGATAAAAACCGATCAGTTAGCCCATCCTGATGAATTCAACTAGAATTAGTTGTGATGGTTTCCAGGGGGAACCACGTGGAGGTCGACCTGACAGGGTATATTGCTAGTAATGGGGCTATTTGACCCCATTACTGACAATCCCTTTCCCTCCATTCAAAAAGGGTTCTCACTAATAACGTTAAATTTGTTTTTATGCAACTTGAAATGTTTAACTTTTTTTATGTAACTTAGAATGGTAAACAAGCTGACGGCCTACCTAATAGAATGTGGTAACCGTTGCCTATAGACATGAGCACTACCATGGACATAACAGAGTATCCGGTTTCGCCTATGATACCGTCCATGCGTTGCCATTCCTGAGGTCTAAGGTGTTATTCCTCTGTACTCTGTAAATTCACTGTCAAAACAAAACAACCATGCAAACACAACTACTTCACGGTTGAATTACGACTGGGACAGAGGTACCCAAGCAAATAACTTTTGTATAAAGTCTCCCTATATTCCAAACTATATGACGATCACTTTGAAAACTGGTAACCGTCGCCTATAGATATGAATAGTACCGTACATGTTTCAGAATATACTGTGGCGTCCATAGTAATATTTATACGGGCAAATTCACCGTTTCTAAGAACTGAGTTGTAGTCTCTATACCTCTGTATAGATACATATACATAAAACATTACATACAAACGGGTAAAAATGAGCAGGTACTTACGACCTTGCATTATATGTGATCACGAACAGACTTTATTGTAACAAACACCATTAAAAAATCAATAATATTAATAATTATATAGAAATGAGGTTTTTTAATGTACCATGTAGTGTTATATATATATATATATATATATATATATATATATATATATATATATATATATATATATATATATGTATATGTATATGTATATATATATATATATGTGTATATGTATATATATATATATATATATATATATATATATATATATATATATATATATATAATGAGAAAGAAATTCACCATGTTCTGCAATTTTCCATTATTTTTTCAACTTCATCCGATAGTCTTCTTCAGGGACGTATAGCGCTTTGCGTCACAGCGTCTCGCCTTGTACTATGTTATATGGCGTGAATTGAGTTAAAACTTTTTGGTTGTTGGAAGAAGAAAAGGTTGATAATTACTTCAGTGTAAGTTGATCATACGAAACCAATAACTTTATGTCAATTGCATTATACATATAAGTAGTAAACGAATTAATTAGGCTCTGATGATCCTCAAGAAGAGGTCAAGAATATCAAAAGATCTTAAAGAACCCTAAAACCGCTTTTTGTTTTAGTGGATAAAAATGGAATACTCAATTGGTTTTCGCTGGCTTTATAATAAGGGATAATAGGTGAGGATGAAGTCAGGTCAGTTGGCCTAGCATGAAATATTCAGTTAGTAATAGTATAGTACAGTAATAGTTTTCAAGCATTCATAGACTATAAACGTATGGATATGTAAAAGGCAAAATTAGTTCTCATTATAAAAGTTTACTCATTAAACCATTATGATTAACCTAGCCTTAAATCAGTATCTAATCGCAGTATACGTATATGCTTCAAGTATATCATTAAAAGACAATTTTATGGTGCCCTATAAGCAGTAAAGATAAATTGACTTTATGGTGGAATATTAATAATTACTACGCTTCACAGGAGTGTCCTTACGCTCTACAAATTGGTCATTGTCTTCATTTCCTGTAATAGATAACATTTCGACCAATTTCATTTATAAACGCTTCGATATAGCTTCTTTGTAAAAATCAACTCGTGAATACATTGTTATCTAACTTTGTCTTTGTAATTCATTACTTCAGTCGATTCAATGTGATATTTTAGGTCCAAATTAAAAAAAGAGGAACCCTTACTTTATTGTATATATATTTACGTTATATTTTCATCAATTTTTAATTTTGGGAGTTTATATTAATTGAAAGATTTTTGTCTTATATTAGCAACACTAAAGTCGATTTTTTATGGAACAAAATTTTAATCTATTATCATCATCATCATCCTGTCTTTATTTGGGGTCAGCGTAATGTTTTCTTCCATTCATTCAGTTTGAAAAAATTTAGTTTTTTATTCTCTTTCTAAATTTATCATCTTCACATATATATCACATTTACATACACTATCTGTCTCTTTTTTATTTTATTTTTTATATAAAGTATGACGGATAATCATCAGAATATCAACATCAGTCAACATGATGTGCTACAATGGTGTCAGACACGATGTTTTCAAATTCGATTTCACATGCATATATAATGTTAGTCAGGATACAGTATTATGGTGTCTACTTAGAAATGAATTTACAAAATAATTCATCCATAATTAAGTGGCGTGGCAACAATCAAGAGGGTCAGAGTTGAGTCAGCCCCATGCTTTTGTTCCCTGTAGCATTGTATCCGTTTCCTGTCGCCGGCGCTGTCTGTATAAACGGCATTAATTGACGAGCATTAAGGGCATGGTTCGGTGCTGTTTGTTGACCCGCTGGTTGCCATGTAATGATATCATTGATGGAAAAATGTATCCCTTTAATTAACGAGTGAGATCGTTAAAATCGGTTCACGATTGGCGAAAATATCACATAACAAACACAAAGCCCAATTAAAAAGTGCCTTTTTGAATCCTGTTAAAAAATACATGCTATAGCTTGTTATGCTTATAACCGCTTTCATTTTAAATATAGGTATATATAGATTGACTACGATAACATGGCACGTCCCTTCAAAATCTAAAGAATTAAAAATGTGTAACTGATAATATTTACAAGGTTTTGACCAAGGTGTATTTGTCTTTGGCCAGACCGCTACTGAAGACGTTTTCTCATAAATATAAACAGATCACTGTTTTGCAAACAAACTAGCTAAAAAGAATAAGTTTTTTTATGCAACTTAGAATGGCAAACAAGCTGACGGCCTACTTGATGGAAAGTGGTAACCATCGCCTATAGACATGAGCACTACCATGGACATAACAGAATATACTGTTTCACCCATGATACCACCCATGCGTTGCCATTCCTGAGGACTCAAGTGTTATTCCTCTGTACCCTGTAAATTCACTGCCATATTCCAATCTTCAAACCTAAACACAGCCATACAAACACAACTGCTTGAAAGTTATGTTACTTTAACAAATCAAGATAAAAGTAATCCATGATAACGTTAATCGCTTGGTTGTTTACCACTGATTTTACTAAAATTTCTTTGCAAAATCTACGAGTTATTTTCGACACTACTTTGATGTGTATTACTCTGTGTACAGACAACTTCAAAAAGTATTTACGTGACACGGTGGTCTGTATTGTTATAATAATTTTCAATTTTATCTTGCCATTAAAATTTATCAAATTATTGTTAACAAAACAAAACAATTAACGAATTATGTATTTCTTCAGAACAAAGATCACTAATTACATAATTATACCTACATCATTAAAGGGGGTCTTTTATCTAAGCATATTTTTCTTGTTTTAAGTCATTCTCCAATATAATAGTGAATATCTCAATATCTTATACAGTTATCAATATTTCATCCCATATATTATCCACTATTTAACATAGTTCCACACAAAGTACAATCTCGCACCACGTTCATCCATTGCCTTTCTGCAATTATAAAACACATATTCGTCTCAATAGACACTGAAAAATTTGTTGCTAAAATAATTATTATATTGATTACTTTAGGCAAAGTCATGGGCCCTCTTCTACTTACAAAACTTATTAACTATTATATAAACTTTAGATACATAATCAGTTTAGATTTATACACATTTTTACACACAGTTTAATTGTTTCTGTTATTAGAAATAAGTCTTAATTTCAACACAACCACAGGACTCCCAATATTTTTCTTAGTCAATCTAATGTAATGTCTTGCTTTTGTCTCCTTCATCTTTTCTTCTCTCCTAACATTGAAGTTACTATGACAATGTACATGAAATTGATTTGTGACCCTTTCAGTAATTTGAACTTGATTCTAACTATATAATGCTGTAATGTGTGAAGAGACAGAACTTAAGAATCAAAGACATGTTTGTTAAGTCATTCATAAAGACAGTGTTTGTTAACTAAATAACCTTCATGACTGAATAGAACCGTTTATTGTGCGAAAGATTTATAAAGTGTAATGGTCGGATGGTCTTAAATAAATTTGTTATATATATATATATATATATTGTCTATATCTTGCAAAAGGATCGCATACTTATTTGTCCGTATGAAGGCGGAAACAGCTCAGTAATATCCTAATATTGTAAAGTTAGCATGTTTTATAAGAACTAACACTCAATTTTTACATCCATGTTAATTTTAAGAACCTTGGTTTTGTTATGGTTTTTAGTGTATGTTCTAGTATGCGAATAAAATGTAGATTGCAAGACCAAATGCTATGAGATTCTGTTAAATGAACGACATAAAATCAAAGTGAAATCGTAAGCATCCTTTAAAAGCAGTGATCTACCATTGTAACGAAACACTTCTCTAAAAAATCATAGGTCGAAAAACGATAAAAAAAATTGTGCCTACCATATTAATACGGCATGTCTAGCTTGTCGAGTATTGGGGTATATTTGGAATAAATAAATAAAAAAATTGAATTATATACATGCCTTAATTGAACCCTCCGCCTTGATGGCCAAAGCATTTTAAATTTTAGCTCATGAAGTTAGCTTTGATGCTTAGCTGTATCGACAACATAAAACATTGTTAATTTTCGAAAACCTTTTTTTATCTCAATTTTTATATTTTAACGCAAATTTAATTTGGACCTCGACTCCTGTTATTATAACACATTAGCGGCGGTGATTTTTCAATTTCCAAAATTCTCAGAAACTTTAATTAAGACAAAAAAGGATAAGGGGCCAGGGGTCATTTGTTATACTAGTATAGGTAATGGTGAAGCTAATTTTAGTCGAAATGTATTAGACAAAGATAGTTGTTTATATGAATTATTTATTATCGATGTATATATACGTTTTAACTTTTGACCTAGAGTTTATATATTTTTTTAATAACTTTATTGTCCAAAAAAATATGGTACAAAAGGCGAACTTAATGCTAGTAGCATTCTCTATCAGTCAACTTTTGGGGTGATTAGTAAATCACGAACACTGTACTTCATTATTGGGATAGGTACTTATTACATAGTTCCTTTTCTTCAATTTGAATATAGAACATTTATTTTTCATCTTTTCTTCATTTATTAATTACTATCTGAGGACCAAATAATCATGTGGATATTTAGAAAATTTTACAATAATTGTTACATTAATTGATATCCAATTTACTGGGTACAGAGGAATAACACCTAAGTCCTCAGGAATGGCAACGCATGGGGGGTATCATGGGCGAAACGGTATACACTGTTATGTCCATGGTACTGCTCATGTCTATAGGCGACGGTTACCACTTTCCATTAGGTGGACCGTGAGCTTGTTTGCCATTCTAAATTGCACAAAAAAAAATAAAATATCCAAGCACTTATCTGTGCCTATACATATTATTTTTAATAAATTATTATTTATTACAATTGTCATTTATAAAATTTATTTTTGCAAAATGAGCCAGTTTGTTTACTATTCAATCAATACTACCAACATCTGAGGTAGCTTAGTATTTATTTTCCACATATACTCTAACTTTATGACACTTTTAACTGTGTTTCAAACACATTGTTATTTTATGTCAGCCTTGTATGAAAATAGTCTTGCTTGCAAACAACAACCGGTTCAAAAAATACTACGATTTGAAGATGCAGCAAGGTCGCTGTACACGTGACGTCTAGAAGCTAAAGAATTTTTGGACGCCTATTACAGCGTGCCTTATTGAGTTTTTTTTATAGGTGAAAATGGAATTGTAATCCCGCCTTCGCTATCAATATACGCTAGCGGGGTACCTGTGAGAGGTGATAGGTGAGGAAAAACAGGTCAGTTAGTCCATTGTGACGAATTTGACAAGAATATACCATGATGGTTTTTAGGTGGAACCGCGTGGAGGTTGACCTGACAAGGTATATTGTTAGCAATAGGACTATTAGACCACTTTGCTAACAATCCCTTTCCTCCCCCTCATTGAGATCACTAGGGAGTGAGAGACATGATAATTTTTTTTTGTTGTCTCCTCATAACTCTGTCATTAATAAATCGATTTAGAAAATTCTTTTTTATTTGAAAAAAAAAACAGATTGATCTCATAGAAATATTATTTAAATCGATTCAGTACTTTATTTTTTAAATCAAAATAACTGATTTGGTGTTTTTTTGTGAAACTAAATCTTAAATTAAGTATAAAAACAAGTAATTAAATTGAAAACTTTCATCAAAGAAACATGGGTTTAAAAACTTTTATTAAAAAACTTATTTCCAATATAAGCAAGTTATCTTAATTTGTTCTTTATTGAAATCAGTTATAAATGTAATTGTTTATAAAATGAAAAATTATTTATCATAGGAAGTAATTTATTATAATATAAGACACGTATCAACTAACTTATTTCCAATGAGGTCGCTCCAATGTCGTGCCACTTAGTAATTTAACTTCGCCTTCTGGGAATAATCACTCGAGAGTTTATTTAAAAAACTTAAAACGAAATCTATTGTAGTAGAACAATTGGATTCGTTTCGGGCTACGTGTCAATATTGGAATTATTCTCAGAAGTAATTTGATACTTTTTCAATGTCCTCCCCGTACAAAACTTGAGGTCCGTCCATTTGTAATAGTCTTGTAGTGTTCTATTACTTATTTCCCTTTACCGCCTCCGTTTCCATTAGATTGTAATATTTTTAAACTACGATGCCTTATTGCTATTTATAAAAAAAAATTGTAACAGTATTGTATTTTTTTTTTTACTGCTTATAGTAATCTAGAACTTTCCAGTAGAAATTGTACTTATTCACTTTCCAGTGTTATTTTTTATTTAAGATTTATTCAAAAAAGAGATATGTAAGAAAGCAAACACTTTTTTACTTAAGTAAGTTATTTATACAGGGTGAAGTCCAAAATATTGGCGGTACGTATACCTAACCCCTTGTTCATAAAAGCGTCAAACCTGTCATAAACCCATTTTAACTATTGAACTGTTTTGTCTCTTTCTTTAGTGCTAACTTCCTAATTTGAAAGAAAGTGACAAAATAGTCTAATAGTTTTTATGAATAAGCGCGTAAGAATCTACCTATGCTTTAGATTAGAAGATATTAGGATAGGAATTTTTTTAATCAAAATTCAAAAACTATAAAAAAAAATGTTCAATCTCTCATACTAACTCAATACCTGAATGCGCCGTGTTAGTATCGAAGGCTCAATAGTTTTTGTCGTTCGTTTATCGACCATGTCTCGTTGATGAAAATACTCGTGTTCAGTTTCGCTGATTTCCTTCAAAGGATTCTAAAGATTTCTATTAATATTAAATATTTTTATTCTTACTATAGTTATAATGTATAGTATGTTATAACTGCCTAATATCAAGAGAAATTATATCTTCAACTGTCTTTTATAACAGTATCGTTGGTAATGACTACAAACAACGGCGATACTTGTGTACCTGCTTCATAGCACCTGCGCGTGCGCTTACTGGGTACGACAGCGCTGCCTCGCCTCGCCTCGCCCGGGGCCCGTAACACGTGGTTTACTTAGGCCTAGCGGGCCATCACGACGGTTATAATCGCCTAGGCATTTTTAAAATATCTTTGATCACATTCTTATAGATACATGTACTAAAGATAGAGTCAACTCTGAGATTTTATAATTTTTTTACAGTTAGCTTTAACCAATTTTATTTAACAATTATTTAGCACGTTTTGATCTCATGCAATACATTGTATTGTATTGTACTGTAAAATCTTTATTGTACATAATTCAAATTAAGCACTGATAAATAATTTAATATACAATGGCGGACTTATCCCATAAAGGGATCTCTTACAGTTGTACTCTACATTGGTATTTTAAAAGCATTTTTAATTAGAATAACACATTTCATGTAAATCAAATTTTATGGATTTACACAGAAAACATGAAATTTTTGTTCAGCAATTTTTTATTCACTGCTCTAGTTCTTTGTTACACCTGTCTATTTCATCAGATCCAACTATGCAGATACAGGATCAGGTTTATGATAAAGTCTATCTTCTAGCGCAACTATTTGGGTCACGGAAAAAAAACAATGTATATAAACCAAGTACCTGTGAGAATCAATCGGCTTTTTTGTGTTATGAGGCTTTATTTGCATTGAACCAATTGTCATCCTATATATAACTGTTGTACGTGTAAATTTAAGGTTTATTGCAAGATTACGAAGTTAATTAAAACTTCATTAGATGGGTAAAATACGTTAAAATAAAACTCTCGAAATCCCCAAAATAACATGACCCGTGTCGTCTTAACTTCGTATAATGAACCAGCTTGTCAGACCAGGAATGGTGAAAGTTTGTTTTGTACAAAGACAATCATATATTTATGTCACTACTCTCTTATTTGTCTTACTTATGACCCACTTATAATTTATTACCTACACAGTAGTGGACTAATCCTGTAAGTTTAGTGACCATTGTTGATACAAACTAAACGCTCGTCACTCTCTGAGTCACTGTTAATTGAATAACTACCAGCTATATCGGGCCCAGGGGATCTTCCGCCGCGTCATCCTCGGTACACCCTGACACTGTATCAAGACGTCACGCGTATCATTTGGGCGTTATCTTGAAAACTATCACAGAGATCGGTATACAATGAGGGGCCGCGGGCGGGACACTCCTCGCACACCTGTCTACGCGAGCAGGGCAGGGCATCTAGCGATCAATAAGCCAGCAACACAACGGCTGCGTGCTCGAGCCGCGGGCGCGGACGTGTCCAGCGCGTGCGCCCGCGCCGCTCGCCCTCCGGGGAAATGCCTCCGATAGTCATTAACTTTCGGGGATTGGTGGCCTTTCAATGATATATGTGTGGGATGTGCCGGATGCTTATGTAATGACTACGAAGAAGGTGCTATTACCATGAGCATTTTTGTGCTTCATTTTTCTAAAATTTTTCTGTCGCGCCCGGAGCTGTACGGCCTTGGTGTTGAAATTGTGGATACCAATAAATATAGTTCAGATTGTTTATCAGAGTTCAATATCTGCAGCATAAATAAATATTTTCTGATATGAGTAACATGTAAATGATTAATAAATATATAAATCTAGAAGATACGTTTTGGTCTAATGCCCCGCAACATTAGAAACGATATCAATCGGTGTGAGTTTTGTTATTACGGACAACAATACCTTTATGTTAATTTAAATCCCAACTTACTCTTCAATGATGGTAAATATAATAATAAGCGAACCTAATTTGTAAGCTTTTCTTTTGCTTTAGATTTTTCTAGTATACTCTGCAAAATTGAATATGACATAGACTACAATACTATTTTCAATTTTATATTTCCATTTTAGATCTGACTCAGTAACAGATAATTACCGAGGTTGTTCCCTTCTGTAGGTCAACATACAGCGAGAGGTAGCCAGTGCCACACACAGCCACCGCAAAGGACAAATCGTTTCCTTAATTTGTTAAGCATTTGTCATTCAAATGGCTACAAATCAATTATACAGACAATGCAGCTGATTGCCAAATGACTATTGATATTGTACACACAACTTACATAATAGGCAACTATCATAATCGTAACAGAACGCTCGTTTCTGAAGGTTTCTCTCTATAAGGATTCAACCAATTTATTTGGGTGGCACGAACGTGATAAGCCCGTTGCTATTATTGTGAACCTATTGTTTATAATTGCGCCGAAAAATCGCGCGTTTTGTTATGACTGGACCGTTGCTATGTGACGCAACGATCACACCTGGATCCTCTTAACAAAAGAAAATTATAGGTATAGACATCCATTTGAATTCCGAACACACATCGAAGATTCAAAATTTATCCGTCGTCGATCGGTGCGTGCGCATACCGCGTACCCTCACGTATATTTCACCGTGCCCAAATGAAATTATTATACTAATTACCAAATCTCGATCACGAGCGGGGGGCGGAGCGGTTCTAAATCTCGGCCCGCTCGCCTAAATCGATTACGGGTATTACTAGCCTAGAGCCCCGCGTTTTGTCTCTGTCTAATGTGGGCCGGCCTTGCTCTCATCTTTTTGGATATAATCTTTTATGGTTCATTGCACCTCGTGGGCATTTTAGCCGAGACCGTTTTACTGGAAATAGGAAAGTTCGGTCTTATGGTGTCCGACAGTTTGTTAGTACTGGTTACTGGATATGAATGTCAAGTTCCGGCAGCTTTCATCAGCTTTGTCCAAGATTACATTTTGCAATAACAATAAAGATTTCAACGGTTGTTGCATCAATTAGTCGTCGGTTTCACACTGACATCGAGTTCACTGCATATTACGTTCTTAACAATCCGCGCTCTGATACCGAAGAAGTTCGCAGACTTTCACACGCTTTGGCTATTTTAATAAAAAAGACCGAAAATCAACTTGAATATGTGATTTTTGCGAATTAACATCTATTTCGCACGACTTTCTAAGCATTTTAATGTTATCTGCTCTTAACTAAGGATTGCAATTGTTTAAAAGAAAACAAGTGAAACTTTATTCGTGTTTTCGTCTCTCTGTAGTTTGTGAGACAAAACATGGTTATGCTCCGCATAAGTGTGACACGAAATTACTTTAAATGCATTCCATTATTTCATAAACAGTCCGGCGTCTTATGTATTCGACATTGAATTCAATTCACTTGTTGTAATATTCACTGCCTTAACATTTATAGTTAGTTTATTTTGTTTGTAAATAATGATTATAATTTGTTACATTACATCATATTTAAATAACTTTTCATCGTTTGTAATTATATTCTTATGTATATTCGTATATCGTTATGTAAACTAAATTTCTTGGCTGTTTTGTTCCCTTGTAATATTTAAGAATTGGCCAAGGTCGAAATGCGGCAGGTGGGTACAATGGGGAGTCACGCACGAATGTCCGTTTATTTTCAACTTTGTATTTAACTTTAGAACAAAATGACGTCCTTCACTTACTACAAATATTTCCAAGTTCTGTTTTGAAAATGTTAAGTTTCATTTCGGTTGTTCTGTCAGTTTCTCTTCAGTTTGATTCTTCGTTTCAATTCCGTCCGTCAGTTTTAAAACGATTATTTCTTTCTATATATTACCTTAAATATATATTATTTTAGTAAAAGAAAGAATGTTAATACTATCTAACTTAGTTCCTATCTCAGTTTCTCTCTCTATTTGTTTTTCAAGGTAATGAATGATCTACCTAATAAAGTGGTAACGGTCAATTCAAATTAAACGTGTCTAAGTTTAAGACCTTTCGTGAAATCTCTTGTACCAAGTTCTTACTCTATCTAATTATTGTCGACAGCCTGTTCGAGCAGGAGATCATGAGCTACGTGCCGGCGGGTGGGTGCGGAGCGGGTGCGTCCCCCGCAGCGTCTCCGGCGGCCGCGCGAAGCACGCGTGCGCCCGCGCCGCAGCGCCGAGACTTCGAAGCCAAACTGCGAGCTTTCTACCGCAAGCTGGAGAGCAAAGGATACGGCCAAGGACCCGGGAAATTAAAGTAATTGATGTCATCTCTTATAACCTAGATGAACAGGAAGGCAAATGAAGGGTATAAATAACAAAATAAAATCATTTTCCATTGCAATTTGACAAGGTCTATTAGTTATAGACATGTTGTTTTCCCAAAAAGTGATGTTGCATTTTCGGTTAGGCCAACTTAAAAAAAGAACTTCACTAGCTTGGATTGTATTCTGATTTAGACTTTCAGAAGTTCGTTGTTCAGATAACGAATTCTCATAATATATAGTTGAAGATTAAGTCCAGATAATAGGTGAGATTAGTAGATAAAAGACATATTGTATATCCAAACCTATGTAAGAATTTGGATGTATCCAACATTTGAAAATTCGTACAAAATGTGTCAGAGAGACACTGTCATGTCGTGTGCATTTATTAGTATCTGTCTTCCGTTCCTGATTCTGTTGTCAAGTAGTATTGCACTCACAGAGTTATCTTAGTCCTAAAGAATGACAATTAATGCCTCTTATACAAGGAAAGCCATCAACTACTCTGTTCTGTTCGTGGTGCATTAAATATCTGTAGACGAATTTGGTGACTGCCATCACTATCTATCACATAGGCTGTCAGCTGGTTTTCCTTTAAAAATTGTGTAAAGAATTATTTATTCATTAATTGTCCAAGATGCACAAAACATGAGTTTTCTATGCTTAGAAAGGCAAATAACCTAATAACAAATCAGATGCTATTTTCGCTATAGTGGCGGCACTCGATAAGAAGTCTACTAGGACTTTTTGATTTTAGGGATTTACGTTCGAAAGGAGGAGACAGGTATATCTGTGATGTTAAAATTGATTAACAGAAGTTGGTATTCTTTTTTTAACTACTTCAAAAAGATGGAGAGTTTTATTTCCCTTTTTTTATATGTATCTTACACGATGTTTTCAATTTTAAATTTGTTGTGATAATTCTTTTGGCATTTAATAGAAATATTGAATTATTCTAATTCTTCATTAATAAATCCATCGTCACTAGTTTTCTAATTTAAAGTATAACAAACGTTTCCAGACTAAACATACGCCGGGAGCACCTTTTAGAAGACGCGTTCAGACGCATCATGTCTTGCGGAAAGAAGGAACTACAGAAGGGCAAATTGTGCGTGCTTTGGGACGGCGAGGAAGGACTCGACTACGGCGGCCCCAGTAGGGAGTTCTTCTTCCTGCTGTCCAGGGAACTGTTCAACCCTTACTACGGCCTCTTCGAGTATTCCGCCAACGATACGTACACGGTCCACGTGTCGCCTATGTCCGCCTTTGTCGACAACCACCATGAGTGGTGAGTATTTTGATTTTATTGCATTATAATCATCACCATTAACCTCATCATCTTCTTGGCGACCTTAATGGTGTAGCGGCTTATTACACTGCCTCATCTTCCTATGGTTGCGTATTCGGTCCCCGCTCAATACAAAAATTTTTTTTTATTCAACTTAGAATGGCAAACAAGCTGACAGCCCACCTGATCGAAAGTGGTAACCGTCGCCTATAGACATGAGCAATAACATGGACATAACAGAGTGTACTGTTTCGCCCATGATACCCCCCATGCGTTGCCCGTCCTGAGGACTCAGGTGTTATTCCTCTGTACCCTGTAAATTCACGCCATATCTTACCCTTCAAACCGAAACACAGCCATGCAAACACAACTGCTTTACGGTTGAAACACGAATGAATTTATAGTAATTAAGTACTTATATCTGCTTGTATTGGTCTGAGCGTTTTCTATGTATGTGTATATAAATAAATATATTCAGTTAATTTTATCAGTTCCCAAGTATCAATAGTACAAACCTTACATAGTATATGACTAGACGAACGCTATTTATTCTTAATTTGAAATTTTGTTAATTGGACGGGACGGATGATCGCTTCATTAATATCCCCCTCATGGATGACGATGGACATAAAAGGCAGGATAGGATATATATAGTATATTGGTGAACATGTTATCAAGTTTTATTGAAATTGTTAAATCAACACTTCCTGAATGAAATTAGTAACAAATAGAAATATTCAATTAATTAATCTATGTTTTATTTGCACTGCTATTTGATATTAACAAATTATCTTATAAAATGCATGATATGAGTATTTATTTGCCAAAAACACTTTTTACGAATTGCACACTAGGCATGCAAGCCTGTATCGTGTAATTCAGAATTATGGTTAGATTAATTGTTTGTTTGTTTGCGTTTTTATTAAATTCTATTAAAACAGGATATATTTATACAACATGATGAGTACATCATGATGTATAAATATAGTAATAACATATAATTATTCTTAGCTATGCATTACGAACTAGGAAATACGTATGCATTGTAATTCCAGTCTTCCTGGTTAACAAATGAGAGAATTAGACAAACCTATAAAATAACATTATAGTTGATTACGTACTATTATTTTAAATATCTGTGATTATCTAGTACTTAATACTTAGTTAGTGAGTGACAGCCGCTGCTCCATCATTGGGTCTATCTGACCTTCAAATCGGTATATGTACTGGTGAACAATATGGGTAGGTAATCATTAACTTAAGTGTTCCATACCATTTGACACTTCACAAATGTTATAAAGTGTCTAGGCACTTAACGACAGTGGACTAATGTCTTGAATCGATCGACTGATTAATTGATTTTTGACGAGCTAACACTACGATTTATTAACCTACAGGAATTATTTATTTATTGCACTTTAAAACTGTTAAATAATTATTATGGTACATGTTACTAATTTGACAACTAAACAAATTTTTTTTGTTATTTTTCAACCCATGTACCTACAGTCGCATGCGCGTGTTCACGGGCGTTAGATGTGTTTTTTGATACGCGAAATACTTCCGCAAAAATGTCGTGTACTGTGAAATGTGCTACCTGTAATATTGTAATTGATGAGCTTCTGTCTTACATACAGAACAAAATATCGATAGCTGATGAAGAAAGCTTAGTAAAAATCTGTGCATCATCGTTTACAAGTGAACAAGTTCAAAAGTCACATACGTTACTATTTGAATCAGTGTCTTCAGAGTTACGAAGAATCGCACGTAAAGGAAAAGGAAAGGGAGATCGTCTGTTGTACAACATACTCAGCTTCTTCAAAGTCACAGATCCTGATATGCTGCCTATATTTGTTGCTCGTGACCTTGAAAAACTGCCACCTATCACCTGGGATCATTTGGACGTATCTAAAGTCCTGAAAGACCTATTGATAGTACAGTCTGAAATTAAAACAATTAAATCATCGTATGCAACTGTTAAGCAGCTAGAAGAAGTTAAAAAGGAGTGCTATAATTTAAAAACCGTTTCGCCACCATTCTCTGCCGCTAAGATTAACATAAAAAGAGGTGCTTATCGTGACAGCGGCCCTATAGCTTTATCGGTTATGGATGAGTCTACTATAAGTAATCATGAAGATGAATCCAGTGGTGAAATGTCTTCTACACGGGATAATAATTTACATTATAGAAATATAAATATAAACACAAATTATCCGGAGGGTAGTAGTGATACACTTATCGATGCAACGTTCCATCAAACGTTTGAAACTGAAAATAGCCGTGTAACCGACAATACGAAACGCGATGAGTCATTGTTGACATGTAACCGGCAGTCCACGCAGCCAACGGTCGGCAAAGTAGGTACAACACTTGTTGAATCTTATGCAGGTGCCGTAAGGTCTAATAATGAATGGACAATCGTCGAGAAGAAAAGAAAAAAAAAATAGACGCATTGAAAGAAAATTAGGGACAGTTGTAATCGGAACAGATGAGATGTTTAGAGCTGCTGAGAGAAAAATACCACTGTTTATTACTAATGTGCATAAAAATACGTCAGAATCAGATATCGTTCGATACATTTGTAAGATGACACAAGAAACAGTGGCATTAGAGAAAATATCCATTAAGCGTCAATGTGATTACAATGCATTCAAATTCTTTGTAGCACAAAACAAAGTCTCGTTGTTTTTGGATGAGAATATATGGCCAGAAGGGATAATTTTTCGACGGTTTATTAATTTTAAACTAAAAAAATCGACTGGAAACGCACATATTTCCATTGACGGCATTACACACCAAAATTATGGATAGTGGGATCTACAACTTTGTTACCTTCAATTGTAAGAATGTGAAGCGCTCTGTAGAAGGGATACGGGAATTATGTAAAAGATCGGATATCATAGCCCTGCAAGAAACGTGGTTGTTGCCGAGTGACCTATCATATTTGTGCAGCATAGATTGCGAGTTTACCTCTACGGGAACGTCGGCGATCGATACAACGGAGGAAATACTGCGCGGGCGACCGCACGGTGGTGTCGCGATCCTCTGACGGCACAGTGTATTTTCCAATGTTGTAGTAGTGCCATGTGATAATCCCCGCATATGTGCGATAAGAATAATGTTAAAAGGGCGGTCAATCCTAGTGATGAGTGTCTACATGCCTACCGATATGTCTACAAACTTAGTGGAATTTACGGACATTCTCGGCTCGGTAAGTGCAATCATAGACAGTAATAATGTGGATTGTGTTTATATTATGGGCGATTTCAATGCTCATCCCACAGAATCATTCTTTAAGGAATTATCTATATTTTGTGAGGAACAGGAATGGACTTCTATAGATATAGAAATGTTGAAGGGTTCATCGAACTGTTTTACGTTTGTGAGTGAAGCTCATGGGTCGCAGCGGTGGCTAGATCATTGTATAGTATCGAAAGCGGCTGTGTCCTCTGTACGTAGAGTGCACATACAATATGACATACTCTGGTCAGACCATTTTCCGCTGATTCTTGAGTGTAATTTAGACGTAGTTCCACCTAAGATAGAAGAAGTAAAATGTGAACGTAACAATGTTTTGTGGGGTGACAGAGGCATAGAACAAATCGACTCATATTATAATGAGTGTCATTCTCATTTCAAACTTCTTAAGTTTCCATCCGAGTTCCATAACTGTGCCGATCAGACTTGTAATGTTATACAACATAGACAGGTCATTGATAAGTTGTATAATGATATAATAAATGTACTAAAGAGAGCGGCTGTAGCTAGTAGAAATAACACACATTGTAAGCGTAAGAAAAAGAAAATTGTAATAGGTTGGAATAAACATGTTAATGAGGCACACAGGAATGCCAGGCAGAAATTTCATGTTTGGTGTGATTATGGTAAACCTAGAGTTGGCTCCATCTATAATGATATGTGTGAGGCTAGAAGATACTTTAAGAAAAGTCTAAAGTGGTGTCAAGACCACGAAGAACAAATAAAGATGGATATTCTAGCTTCACATCATTCTAATAATGACTTTCGGTCTTTTTGGAAGGCTACGAGGAAGCTAAGTACAAAGTCTGCCCTTCCTGTGTCTATTGAAGGCGTAAGTAATGCCGAGAACATAGCTGATCTTTTTAAGGATCATTTTACTGTTAAATCCCCTTTGGGGCCATCGCGTGCGGAGTTGAATGTTGAGACTGGACGTGTGGTGGAAATTAGATGTACTGCTAGTGAAGTAGATCGAATTATAAAATCTATGAGTAGAGGTAAATCTCCAGGACACGACAGTCTCAGTATTGAACATCTAAAACATGCTGGGCCACACTTGGCGAGACTGTTGGCAATGCTCTTTAACTTTTGTATAAGTCACTCGTACATGCCGGAGGAGATGATTAGAACAGTGGTGATACCTGTAGTTAAGAATAAAATTTCTGATATAACAGACAAAAATAATTATAGGCCAATCTCCTTAGCTACTGTTGTCTCAAAGGTGTTTGATAGCATGCTTAACTCTCGACTGACTCAGCATATAAAACTTCATGACAACCAGTTTGGCTTTCAAACTGGACTGTCAACTGAAAGCGCTGTTCTTTGTGTTAAGCATGCTATTAGATACTATACAAATCGAAAAACGCCAGTCCATGCATGCTTTCTCGACCTGTCGAGAGCTTTTGATCTGGTTTCTTATGACATCTTGTGGAAAAAGCTCGAAAATTTTCAATTACCATCAGAGCTCATAAATATCTGCAAATATTGGTATGGAAATCAGCTCAATAGCGTGCGATGGGCGGGGACTATGTCGCAGTCATACAGATTGGAGTGTGGTGTGAGGCAAGGAGGGTTGTCTTCGCCGGTACTATTTAATCTGTATATTAATGATCTGATTGTTGCTTTGAGTGGTACCCGTGTCGGCTGTCACATAGACGGCATTAATGTTAATAATATAAGTTATGCTGATGACATGGTGCTGCTCAGCGCGTCGATATGTGGGCTTAAAAAACTCGTGGCTATTTGCGAGTCATATGCTGCATGCCACGGACTGATATACAATGCTGTGAAAAGTGTGGTCATGGTCTTTGAGAGCAGAGGCAAAAACTCAATAGGCTTTCCAGATATTAAACTTAAGGGTATAACGCTGAAGAGGGTGTATAAATTTAAATATTTAGGACATCAATTGGCCTCGGATCTCAAAGATGATGATGACATTGAACGGGAGCGGAGGGCGCTGGCGGTGAGGGCGAATATGATAGCACGCAGGTTTGCGCGGTGCTCTGGACAAGTTAAAATTACGTTATTTAGATCACATTGCACATCTTTCTATGCATGCAACCTGTGGGCTGTATATACTCAAAAATCCTACAGCGACCTCCGTATCCAATATAATAACGCGTTCAGGGTGTTGATGGGGCTGCCACGATTCTGCAGCGCGTCAGGGATGTTCGCTGAGCATCGTGTAGATTGTTTTTATGCCACGATGCGAAAAAGGTGTGCATCCCTGGTGCGCAGAGTACGTGCCAGCACCAACAGCATCCTGAGTATGATAGCAAGCAGGCTGGACTGTGTGTACGTTAATCACTGCTGCGCAATTTCCAATGGAATTGTGCAGCGGTGATTATCTGTATACTGCTTAATATATTGTATGTGTGTATGTGTGTGTATGTGTATTGTGTATGTAAATTTACTAACATTAGTTTTTAAGAATATTGTTACTAATAAATATTTAATGGACCAAAAAGTCTGAAATAAAAATTATTATTATTATTATTATTATAGGAATATATTTTATTTCACTGGTAACGAGCTATAATAAAGAATAATCTAAATTAAATTAAATACAAGTGAAACTGCTAATAAAATAATTTTTTTTTGGTACCTTCGTAACTCAACGAAAACAGGCTAAGATCGGAGACCATGCTGCCAAATCTTAAATATAAAAAGTTTGTCCGGAATTTTATATTCTCAAATAATTACTGGGATTTTCCTTGACCTTCCAATAATTGAATTTTCACTAAATGATTTAGAATTTTTATTTAAACTGATTTTGATGATATTTCCATGTTAAATTTATTCAGGAAATGAGACCATTCAGAAATGTACCTATTAGATATAATAATTTGAAATTTCATTAACAATTCTCTCACGTATAACAGTTAATCAATATCAGTACTTTATTTTTAATTAATATGTATATATTTATTATTTATTCCGATCTCAATAGATATAAGACTTCCGTCGATTGTAAACGTTCCTTTTCGTCTATATAATGAATTCAAACCTCATCCCACATACAATCTACGTCCACAGGCTCGTAATATTGTAACTTGATGTTGTCCAAACAATGCGACCAGCGAGCCTCCGTAACGGTACACATTATCATTTGGACTAGCCCTTTATTATAAGTATAGCCATGGCCAGGTACAAAACTATAGGCACTTACCTGTTCGTTCTAATGCGTTATGGTGCTTTAAGTTGATAGTTGTGGCATAATAGAGTATGGCCGTGTTCATTGACGTATTTAAAATTATTTTCTAGGAACTCTTGGCCCCTTGTAATAGACACATATGTACTCTCGAGTATGTTTTTTTTTTATGTAACTTATAACGGCCCACCTGATTGAAAGTTATAACCATATCTTTGCCGGGGGAAAGGGATTGTTAGTAATGGAGACTGAGAATCCTATTGCTAGCAATATACCCAACCAGGTCGACCTCCTCGCGGTTCCCCCTGGAAACTATCATGGTTAATTCCTGATGAATTTATCATGATGGGCTAACTGGCCTGTTTTCATTCTCATCTATCACCCTTCACTGGTGCTCCGCCAGCGTATCCCGTTAGCACAGGCGGAGTTACCATACCATTTTTACCCATAAAAAAAAACCATATTTTTGCCCATAGATAAAATCCCCGCTCTTAATATTGGGGTGGGCACTAGACACTTCTAGGGTGGACACGATTCACTAGATCCACCTCTAAGTATGCCTATGCTTATGTTGTAATTATAGCATGGTGTGTCTGACAGCTGGGTACACGAGGACCTAAGTGTAAAAAAAAGATACGCGTCAAAAATAAATCCTGTTTTTTCAGTCATTTTTTTATATCACAAGGGGCAAACGAGCATGCGGCTCACCTAGTGATAAGTGACTACCGTCGCCCATGATCACCCACAACACCAGAGGCATTGCAGGTGTACTGCCGACCTTTTAAAAAGAAATATGCTCTTTTGTTGAAGGTTACGAAGTCGTGTCGGTTCGGAAATACTGCTGCTGGAAATCGATTCCAAAAAGTGGTTGTGCGTGAAAGAAAATGCCTTGAAAAACACATGGGCGATATATATCATAATCTAAAAATATTTTTCATTTAATATTATAAATATATATATATATATATATATATATATATATATATATATATATATATATATATATATATATATATATATATATATATATATATAGTCGAGATGATATTTTTATGGCTTTTTATAATTAATACTAATGAGTAGTCAAATAGATTAAGTCATCATATGATAGTTGAAAATATTTTTCGCATAATGAACTAGAACAATTTATAATATAAACGACACGCCCAGAACGGTCTATTCCTTTTTCAACATAACGGTCTGTTAATGAAGATCTTAGAAAAAGATATATTGGTATTAGTAATTTATTAACTTCTTCAGATATTTAACATAAATAATAGATTTTCATGTTGTAGGTAAACTTTTATTTTAGTATAATGAGTTTTGTATGTAGTTTAGAGAGAAATAAGAAAACATTTGGAATTTATTAATGGCGAAGATTAGCGAAAAATTTATTATTTTTTGTGTGTTTGGTAAAATATTATAATTCATATTTTTTGTCTACTAGCTCCAAGCCAAACAGAAACTACATGTATGAGTAATTTCATAGCGATTGGTTTAGCCGTTAAGGTGATAATGGGTAACAAATAAATTCAACATAACATTTCATTACTCCATAAGTTGTAAACTATTATTTTACTTAACAATATATTGAGAAACGCCATATTGATATTATACAAAAATAATCAGTTGACAGCCTATTTAAGCGTCGTGTGTATGACTATTTTTAACCGGCACAGTTCCGGTACGTCGGGAGCTGCGCCCGCGCCGGCCCCATACACAAAACTCGCATCGTATTACAACAAACACCGAATATCGGATATCAAACAAACACTATGCACTCACAGCTGTACCTATATATTTTTTGCGTGTCTGTATGTCACGCAAAGTTGATATAATTGTAACCGAATCATATAATAATGGTACTAAGTACCATTTGTTATGATCCATATTTCATTTCCAATTTATATTCGTAATCATTAACTAGCTACATATTAAAAAAAAGCTTACCAGAATTGTGTTTTCATTAATATATTTGGTTAACCTTGGGCAGTTGGGAGAGGGGGGAGGGGGAGGGAAGGAATTATCAGTAATGGGATCTAACTGACCCATTGCCAGCAATACTCCCTCTCGGATGGATCTCCACGCGGGTCCCCCTGGAAACCATCGTGGTTAATTCGTCTCGATAGGCTAACTGACCTGCGTTCATCGTCACCTTTCATCCCTCACTGATACCCCGCCAGCTTATACCGATAGCACACACGAAGTTACCATATTCCATTATCACCCATTATAAAAAAATTCGGATGCAAGCAAAGCTTCACAAAGACACACATGAGAGCACATATGCCCAATTTTTAGGAGACCAAGGCTTCCCTTTACAATAATCTTAAATATGCCTAATAAAAATTGTTGTCATCAGGTTCCGTTTCTCTGGGCGCGTACTGGGCCTGGCGCTAGTTCACGGCTACCTGCTCGAGGCGTGGTTCACGCGAGCCCTTTACCGGGCGCTTCTCCGGCTGCCACCGGCGCTGGAAGACGTCGATGCGCTCGATGCACAGTTCGCTGCGTCGCTGCGGTGGCTACAGGTAAATCTAATGTTATAGAGATAAAAGATTTTTTTTGTATTTTGTTTGTAATGAATAAACTCAAAATATGTTCAGCAGTGGACAGTTAACGTCTAATATGATGATTCCTAAAGGCCTAGCCTAAAAATTTATGTATGTTTTATTTGGATATGCCATCTAGAAATAGTCTATTTTATTAATTTTTCAAATTCTAAAGTCCAAAACCTAGTTAATTATATAAATTTATTTCCAGTCGGCTCGTTGCGTGTCGTCTCTGGAGCTCACGTTCGCTGTATCCGAGCGCCTCGCAGACGGCCGAGTGCTGGAACGAGAGCTCAAGCCTGGCGGGAGGGAAGTGGCTGTTACTGAGAGAAACAAGAAAGAGTACCTGGAGAGGGTGGTACGGTGGCGGGTAGAGCGGGGCGTTGCAGAACAGACCGAGTGGCTCGTTAGGGGATTCCACGAGGTGAGAATTGGGGTTTTTTATTTTTAATATGTGTTGGAACCTGTGGATGAGGAATATTTTTTATGTAACTTAGAATTACAATGGAAAATTATGGACCACCGCGTATAAACATGAATGGCACAGAATCAACTATAACGCTGCTGGTATCCCTCATGTATTTGATATTAAAATATGCGATATGAGCGACTACAGTTCTAGCGTTGGACAACGCTCGACTGCGGTCTGGAGATCTTAAAATCGAATCTTCGCTCGGATTTTAATGTTCGGATCATTTAAAAAATATTGTCACTTCATGCTTCGGTGAGCACACGTAAGATACATCAAAGACCTTTGTGTATACAGAAAGCGATCTAGCATTGAAACATTGACGTATTTAATGTGAGGTATCGTCTGGTGTGTGCCTTGCAAATTCCGGTATAGAATAAGCCACCCCATCCTTTCCCGTGGGTACTTACAATCGAAGGTTGGGCAGCAGCGTCCCTCTTAAAACATCTCCAAAAGTCTGTCTACGGTTTCCAACCTGCCTGCCCAGCGTAGCCAAATTCCCCAATAGGGGAAGGCCTATGTTCAGCATTGGATAGTTAACCGCCGATATGCTGATGATGATCGTCTGGTGCCATCCCAGAATCAGGTGCGAAGCTTTTAGCTGTTGCCAAACATATGTAATTTTAGTATGTATGTATATCAATAATTAGTAGTACCGCATTCGAGTATTCTGAAACTTCCCTATGGTTGACTGGGAGAGAATGCTTTTAGCATTAAGTCCGCCATGTACACATATTTGTACTAATGACAAAATAAATAAATAAAATATCTGAGAGTACATACACGCCTTTTTTAAGCATCAGGGTCTTCATAGAAAATAATATTAAGTACGCCAATGCCCCCGAGGGTAACGAAACCATTCTACGATTATTAGTAGCATTGATTTGCTATTATTATCAATGGACTTTGGCAGGCAGAAAAACTTGTAATACTGCAACCTCAGTGATCAGTCTTTTTTTCGCTGCTAATTCCTATTAGGAGTTTTAAGATGCTCTTAGTAGCGATAGAGATGTGCTAGCGTGCGGTGACCGTCGTCGCAGGTGGTGGACCCGCGGCTGGTGGCGGCGTTCGACGCGCGCGAGCTGGAGCTGGTGATCGCGGGCGCGCCCGAGCTGGATGTGGCCGACTGGCGCGCGCACACCGAGTACCGCGGCGGCTACCACGACGCGCACCCCGTCATCGTCTGGTTCTGGCAGGCCATCGACAGGTACCATACCACACTACGCTACACTACAGTCGCTACCTCCTCGTGAATTGGAGGAAAGGGGATATTTGATTTCTCGTATGTTTGTTTGTTATGTATAAGCTCTTAAAACTACTTAACAGATTATAAAAGTTCTTTCACCTATAGAAAGCTACATTATCAACAAGTAATATGCATTATATTTTTTATTTCGAAAAAATTAGAGATTTCTATGAAAATTAAATTAATGTAACCGAAAGTTTACATTTTTGTAATTTTCATCAATTAATTTTTCTATCAACCCCTGCGGCTCGCTAATTTAATGAGGTTGATCTCCAAGCGATTCCCCCTGAAAAGCGACATGGTTGATTTCTCATAAATTTGTTAATTTGACTTCTTCCTCACCTGTCATCCCTCAATGCTACTTCACACTCATAAACAATATATAGGAGGAGTTTCTATTCCATGATCATCCATTAAAAACATACACAGTTTGCTAATAGTTGTAGTTGGGACAGAAAGAAATTTTTAGTAATACTCGTAGGATCTGATAACGTCATTGCTAGCAATATACCATATCAGGCCGAGCTCCACACGGTTCCCCTTGGAAACCATAGTGGTTAATGCTTAAATTCGTCATGATGAGCTACATGACATGCTTTCATTCTCACCTATCATCGCTGACTGGTGCCCAGCCGGTGTCCACCCACCGATAGTGCAGGCGGGGCTACCATTCCATTTACACTCACAAAAAAAATAATCATCATTGTCGGCATTAGGAACTTTGTATACATATTGATATTATTAGAAAATACTGGTACTGTTACACAAAAAAAGTTTTATAATAAATACCTGACCGGTTTCGAATGTGAAAGTAAATTTGTTTTGTTACTATGTACACTGACATTTGATATACACGTACTGTACGGAATGGAGAAAGACAGTTTTATCCCAGTCAGTAATCCTATCCCGGTGATATTGACGAAGTCGCGGGTAAAAGCTAGTAGTGTACTAGTTGATATGTAATTTTTCTACTTATTTAAAACATGAAAAAATATATTTTTCCCAAATCTGGGTCTATACTTTCATTATGTGTGAAAAACCTTCGATGCCCTCCACTAGTTAAGCAAAGTGTCATATTAGTAGGCAGCTAATACAATTATAACAATATGTTACGTTGAACAGATTCACAAACGAGCAACGGCTGCGGCTCGTCCAGTTCGTGACGGGCACGTCGTCGATCCCCTACGAAGGGTTCTCGGCGCTGCGCGGCTCCACCGGCCCGCGCCGCTTCTGCATCGAGCGCTGGGGACGCGTCGAGTCGCTGCCGCGCGCACACACCTGCTTCAACCGCCTCGACCTGCCGCCCTACCCCACGCCGCAGCTACTGCACGAAAAACTCCTACTAGCCGTTGAAGAAACGAACACGTTCGGCATCGAATAAATACAATTTCTATCAAGCTAAACCCACACTGATTTATTACCATGCGGATATTTCACCACTATTCTATTACGTATTCGCAGGAGAAAACCGCACGGGAATCATTCCGAATACGCATATTGAAATTAGTATAGTGAAAATTCGCTGTGCATACTTATCTAAGGGCCTACGCAGATGTAGGGACTCTTTGTATACAGCAGAAAAAAAAATCCCTTATTATTTATCCGCGGACATGTAAACTCGTATATCCGTTGTGTTCTATTTTAGAATATATCATAAAGAAACCTCATGGCGGAGGCCATTAGCTTACTACTACTACATTAGCTACTTATAATCTATGCACGCGCAGAGTTAACTAAAATGCTTCTCTGAAAATTATATATTGCAATAACCGAACTAGACTTAACCATGGAAGTCTTGTGACTGATAAGCAGCTATCATTAGGTTCGATGCCCGCAAAACGCATTAGCAGATGTAAATAGTTACTAATTATTATTTAATCTTTGGTCAATGTAAATAATAGTCAATTGATAGAATAGACGGAAACAAAGATAATGTAACTTGAGTTGTTAGACTCTGTCTGTAAATTTATTAACGTAGACGTGCCTCTAGACACTTATAATATTACTAGCCACCCCTATGTATCGAGGTTTGTACTTTATAATGCTTTTATTGTAAGTGAAGTATATTGTGGCTGTGAACTGGGATTCGGGTCCCATAATTAGATATTACGCTTTGTCACTAATTTATGATCGTAATAACGACGATACAGTTTATAGAGACGAGGACAGCTGTTATACAAGTTCGTAGTAATAAAATAAAATGATCCCGGTTTGTTTAATTGAAAGTTATATTAAAATATTTCCATTTACAAAACAGCACTAGTCAGCTACATAGAAACCGTAATGCTTGAAATGTTAATAGTATATTTGCCATATATCACAATTTTAAATACAAGTTGCTACGCTGATCTAACTTGTTTTAATTATTTAAAATTAAAACTGGTTTCTTATTCATGAAATAATTTTATTAATGGTTCATATTTATTATATCTAAATGCCTCTGCAATAGCCAGTATATGCTCAAAATTCTAAAATATTCCTATTGTTGTCACATTATTTTTTGTATTATACAAAATATTTCTTTAATGCTTTCACACATGATGTCACATTAGTCATGTATGGAAGCATCTTAGACTTCAAATACCCAATCTTATTAATATAATGTAAATAGATACATTATTTATTGTTTACTTACACATTACACAATGTGTAATTTCAGTTTTAATTTGTAAGTAATAGCTATATTATGTTGAATATTTAATTCTGTGTATTGTTTCAATGTGAAAATTTTAATTGTTTTGTGCGAGTGATAAAATGTGTCAATATACATCATTACTTACAATGTTTGTTTTATTTACTCATTCACTCACAACTATGTCCACAGTGGTGTGGTCATTGCTGTCTACCAATCATTTCATCCCTCTACAATACTATCATCAAATATGAGTGGTGATTTGATATCATTCACTATTCTCTAATGATGAAAAACAATACTTTTATTAGTAACATTACCTACATAATGAGATGGGGGAGGAAAACCTTACAAAAAAAAAAATAGGAACATGGTCTTGATAGGAAGCAGCTCAGAAAATAAGAATAAATCACACATACAAAATGTTTATTTTTCAAGAAGTTTGTGTAACAACAAAAATCAACCTTGTTAAGACCTTATCTTTTAAACATATATAACTATTTACAGTTCCCAAAGTCTGCATTTGTCAACACAAACTCATATAAAATGCAACAAGGGTTATTTTCACAAAATGTTCTACACTAACTTGTGACGGAGTTAATTCATTATAGTAAGTCACAGTCTGCAAGTTTAAAATCTTATTCATACAACTTTTCGCAGTTAAATTATAAGCTGATGCGATTACAACAAGAGAAAAGCTACTATTATGATAGTCATATGTGTTATTTGTAGCTGTGTATTCAAAATTAAAACTTAATATTATCCTCCCCCTCTACTATATCCTGCGGATAAATGAGTATAATGAGCCGACTTTCTCGTCACGATATTCTAAGCAAACTATATCATTCAACTGATTCGAGACAGTCAACGCCAAAACTGACAAACTCAATGTAATATAATACACACTTGTGTAAATATTTTGTATATTTACTTCAAAAATAACGGTACATACAATATGTTATTTGTATTTCTATCGTATTGACGAAAAGAAAATGAGCTTATGCTCACTGCGAGTTTATCCGAGAGAGGGGAAATCCTTGCTGTCGTCAACTTTAGGAGGCGCAGCCTGCTGGCGCGGCTGCGGGCGCTCCTCGGGCGGCGCGTCCTCCCGCGGCGGGGCCCGGCCTCCCCGGCCGCGTCCACGGCCCCGGCCTCTAGGTCCCGGACCACCACGTCGCGCCGTGTCGTTGAACGTGAACTCGATACCGAGCACGCGCTTCTGGCGACCAACACGCTGCGGATAATCTGCCATGTCATACTCCTCATCGGTGTCGTCATCCTCACCACCCTCCTTCTTCTTCTCGAGCATCACCAAATTTTTCCACTGGCTGAGGTCCTCACCCTCGCCGGCCTTGCGCAAGTTATACTGTGGAGCAGTGCGCTGAGCACTGCGCAGTGCCTTGTACTCGTCCAGGGTGAGCTCACGCGGCTCTTCCTCGGCCGGTGCGGCACGCTCTGCCTCCGGTTGCTGCCCGTCGCCGGCGGCAGCAGCCTCGCCAACCTTGGCCTCCTCGACGACCTCGCCCTCAGAGCCGGTTTTATTCAAGTCCTCTATTTCGTCCTTGAACGTGCCCCAGTTATGTGGGCCGCCACCCTCACGCTTGTCCACCGGTTTGACACCAGTTTTATCGGAGCCAGACCGCCTGTCAAATTCACGCTTGCCACGGTTGTCGTACCCTGGACGCGGCCCGCGCTGTCCGTCACGATCACGCGGCTCACGTGGAGGTCTCTGGCCACGGCGTTCAGCCCCCTCCGGATTGTCCGCAAAGTTGCGCCGCTCAAAATTAGGCCTGCGGTCGCTAAATTCACGCCTTGGGGGTCTAGGCGCTCCTTCCTTGTTATCAACCGTACCATTCTGCGGTCGATCTTCGCGACGCCGTGGAGGCGGGCGTTCCGAATTACGATCATTCGGTCGCGAAGGTCCCTTACTTTTCTGATGATCGCCATTCTTGGTCTCCTGCGATTTAACGTTTTGTGTTTCTTTGATTCCTTTTCGGGCACCGGTAGTACCGCCTTTGGGTTTGCTTTCAGGCTTACCCTTATTCTCCTTTTCTGCTTCTTTGGTTTTCTTTTTAAGCTCCTTGGCTTGCTCTCGGGCTTTTAAGGCATCAAGAGGATCGGACTCATCGTCCAAAAAAAGAGCGTATCTGTTATCAACCCCCACACCGTAGGAATTCTCCATTGTACTTTAATTGATGATTTAATCACACAAAAACTGGATGTTAATGGATACTTTAACGCACTTTAGTAAGGCGACATTTTGTCTTGTTTTATTGATTTCATTTAATATGGCGGACAAACGCGAAACACTCCATATGACGAAAGGAATAGAGTAAAGACTTAAAATGGCGGACATCTCATATTTTTTTTTAAAAAATGTCTATGGTTGGTGGCAAAAGTTTAAATCGAGATATAATTATAGTCGACCGACTTCAAGAATCGACTTATTTATTTCATAATAAACTTTATGATATTAAGTTAATCCATTGTACATAATATATATTTTTTTTCTAATATACAGATTTACATACAGAGAATTTATTCTTTTACTTCGCCTTCTAAAATTTTAAATCTGAAATAGGAGTATATATTTTTACAATTTGACCGTGTACGAAGCCATAAATAGTGAGAAGTTGTACGCAATTTCACACAAAATTATATAAATATCCCTAATAGTGCCTAAATTATGATATAACATCTCAGTTTACCTAATCTTACTACTATTTTAAATGCGAAAGCATGTGTGGATATGTAGAAGGATATTTGTTACTCTTCAACCAAAAACTACTGAATAGATTTAAATAAAATATGAATATAGAACGCAGTAGAACACTGGTTACTTTGTATATTAATTCACGAGGGCAAAACCGTGGGATACAGCTAATTTACAATATTTTACACTTATTCAATTCTATGAACTGCTGAAAGTCACACATCTTATCGAAAACACTTTCAATAGTGTAATTTAAAATTTTGATTCACCAATTATTCGCTAATAAATAAAATTACTATGACAAAAACTATATTTCGATTTTATTAACGCAAAAAGTTCCGCTTTTGGCTGGGTACAATTATACAAACTGTGACCGATCGTGTATAATTCAAAAAGACGGAGAGGATGTTATTATATATTTATCTTTTTCTAATGCATTGCTAACGTTAACTTCATAAATACAACTAACAATATACTATATGAATCTTTGATTCCAACTAGTCTATTCTGTTCTCCTCAATCGCAAATAATAAGTACGTGTATAAAAACAAATCCTCGATTGGTTGAGTCACTAAGGCGCCAAATAATAAGAAACAAACAAATAATAAAGATGCAAATCCGGTACCAATTTAGTGATCATGTTATAATCTCCATCTATTGATTGATTCTTAAATTAAATTATATTTATTTGATTGATTCTTAAATTTAATTATATATTGCCTTTAATTTTATTGTAAACAAAGATAAGCAAACAAGATTAATAAAATAAAACAAGATTAGCAAGATAAATATAGAAGTAAATTTCTTTATTTATCTTGCTAATTTTTTATTTATATCTAATTATATATAAATTTAGAATTTTACTTTTTACAAGTCTTAACTTGTTTTGAACATATTTATAACTGGTTTTCGACTACAACTCTATACGCGTTAATTTTAGAAATAGGTAACCATTTATACATGCATGCACATTACCTAATCATTTAAAAAATATTTAAGAGAACATTAAAATATTTTTTTGGTTTCTGTATAGAATCAATAGTTAACAACAAATTATCAAATTAAACACAAAAAAAAAATTATTTCTTACATGAGTTTAGTTTTGGTGTACAGACTGAGCCTCCTCCAGTACCTGGACCGCCTAAACAAGTCTCCATTATTAATCCACAAACAAGATATGGATCGCAATCACCTCCGGGTCTCCGATCTTCGATGAAACCTTTCCCTTTCTCTTTTATGTTTCTCGGTAGACGAATAGACGCTTTTCTATTAGCAATGCCCCATGAAAATTTTTCAAAAGGTGCTGTTTCAAATTTTCCTGAGAGACGCATTCTATTAGTGGCTTCGTCATTACCATAAACTTTCATGTGCTTCATGTGATTTTTTTCAAGTTTTTTAATGCATTCTTCAATAAATTTATAACCACCATCGGAACGCATCCGCTTTGTACTAAAGTTATGATGCATACCTACACCGGGATGTAAAGTTCCAAATGGCTTCGGATGGTAAGTAATATCAACGCCATAATCTTCACCTACTCGTGACATGATATATCGAGACATCCATAAATCATCTGGAGCTTTAATACCTACAGAAGTACCAATCTGCCATTCCCAGCATCCATACATAACTTCTGCATTAGTTCCCTCAAAATCCAGTCCGGCATAAAGACAAGCTCTAGCATGAGATTCACTCACATCTCTTCCTGCTATGTATTTGGCTCCAACTCCACAGTACGAGTATTGATATTTGACTGCAGGAAATCCTCCGCCTTTAGGCCAACCAAGTCCCCAGCCATCAACATCTAACATTGTATATTCTTGCTCGAGACCAAACCAAGGTTCTTGCTCTTTATGAAATTCACATAAATCATTACAATATTTTCTGTGATTTGTACTTGCAGGTTGTCCTCCATCCCCTATGTATACGTCACATAATACAAGAACATGTGGTTCTGTTCGAAAAGGATCCCTGTATATTGCTGCTGGCTGTAATTTAGTGTCAGAATTATCAGTAGTTGCTTGCCCTGTCGAGCTACCATCGAATGCCCAAGTCGGTGCAGCATCCGGTGCATAAGGCACGCAAGTCAATATTCTATCTTTGCATCGCATGTTAATACCTGAGCCATCAATCCATATATAGGTAGCCAATACTTTATTACAAGGAAATGGGAGTCGCATATACCTATCCATAACTTTTTTGTTCAATATGTGATTAATATTGTGTTTCATTAAACTTCTTTTAGGAGTAAATAAATAGATACTTTTATTTTTTTGTAATTTAAATGCATACTTTAAAATTTTATGCATTTTCAATAAACTCTTATTTAGGTTTAAAAAATATGAAATAGGTAGACACTTGTAAAATTTTAAACATATGACAATCGTGACATTTTTTTATTCTTTTAAAAATATTTTACAATTATGTCATTTACAGTAAACAGATAACATTGATTGCGCTATAAAGATAAGAACTTTTATTGCAAAAGAAAATAGACTATGTAACTGTAAGGGCTAACTTCCATCCTAAAGGTTTAAACCACAATTTTAGATAATAAACTTTTTGTAATTGTAATGTTTATAAAATCCTCCCTAAATATAGAAAAAATAAAATATAAAAATAAATATAGAACATGAAGAAATAATTATAAAAAAAAATATAAATATATCGCAACATGAGCAATAGTACTACTAAATAATAAGGTTTATAGTTTTAGACACAAGTTTCTTCAAGAAGGGCACAAACTATATGAATCAAAATCACCTGCTGAACGACGGTCCTCGATAAAACCTTTCTCTTTAGATGCAAAACTTCGTTGAAGACGTACTGAGGTATCGCGATTAGCCACAGCATATCTGCAGGCATCGAAAGAAGCTGTTTCAAATTTTTTTGTTAATCTTTTTCTATTCTCGACTCCATCACCAAGACCGTAATTTTTCATGAATTTTTCATGTCGGTCACAAAGAATTTTACATACTCTTTCAATTTCTTTTATTCCATTATTGCAACACATTTTGTTAACACTAAAATTATGATGACAACCAATTCCAAGTTGGTCTTTGCCCTTAGGCATTAGGATGATAACTAATAATTACTCCGAAATTTTCAGCTTTTCTGTTAAGAAAGTAGCGTTCAATCCAAAGATCGTCAGCAGCTTTGATACCAGATGTAGTACCTACTTGGTATTCCCATGATTCCTTCATAACTTCAGCATTAGATCCTCCATAATCCAAACCCAAATAGACACAAGCCTTTGCAAGACACTCAACAATTTCTCTACCGGCAACATGTTTTCCGTTACTACAATATGAGTGCTTTGCCTTTAAATTTGGATAGCCTCTTAATTTTGGCTAACCAAGAGGCCACAAATCAGAATCAAACAAAGTATATTCTTGTTCTATACCAAACCATGGACTTTGATCTGAGATTTTACTTAATATTTTTACAGAATGAGCTCTATGATTTGTAAGAGTAGGAGAACCATTAGCATAGTATGTTTCACAAAGAATTATGACATTTGGACTTTTGCGAAAAGGATCCTTATATATTGCGGAAGGTATAACCAAAATGTCTGAATTATTAGTTTTAGCTTGACCAGTGGAACTTCCATCGAATGACCACTTTGGAACCATTGATAAATCATATGGACCTTATTCAACACTCGGTCCTCTGAACGTAAATTAATACCACTTCCATCTACTCAAACGTAGGTTGCAAACATTTTATTTTTTGGTAGTAGTAAAAATAAAGTGACTATAATAGGTATCTATTGGTGTATTTACGGATAAATAAGGTTTTCCATATTGAAAAATATACTTGGTTCGTTAATTTCCTTGCAAGTCTACTGAAAATCATTTCAGATAATTATTTTAGTTAAAATGTAAAAGACAAATCAAATGTTTGCTTTATAATAAAATATAATAAGTATTGGGTGATACCGGAACAAACAGAGAAAAAAATCTAAAAATTCTAAAATAAAATCTAATTGTATTATAATAAAATTTATACACATTCGAAACCGTGGGGGAATTCCAAAGGGTAGGTGATCGCAAGATATTTTTACATACTAAGGGGATGACAATATATTTTTATATAATAAGGGGGTCGCATCATGAAAAAGATTAAAAAACACTGATCTAAGGTTATGTTTTTTTTTCTCTCTTAGATTGTCAATCTATTAATAAAATTTTTATACTGCTAAATGGTACGGATGTAGGTTGATATCTGTACTAAAAATTATTTTTTGAAAATTTAAGAATTATTATTTATTAAAGATAAAACTCAAGTATAATTCACGTGCAGAGAAAATGGTGACCAATCAAAACCAAGACAATCTCGTTGTACCCTGTTCCAGGGCTAGGAATAATGTTGCTTTTGGGAAATATATTCAGACTAGTTGTATTACTTTTTTATAAATGGAAAAATAAACATATTTATTCAAGTCGAATACGGAACCATAACCAATTTTTATTTTTGAGATTGTAGCTATATATAAATATACTATTTTACTAAAGAACCATAGAGACATTCGACTATTTTATTTACTGGCTGAATTGTCAAAGCTAATGCGAAACATCATATTGACTGTGACAATTCATGCCAATTACAAATTAAATATTTTCTTTCATCATTCATTTAAATCCCTTAATCGTATTCTTTGATTTAAACCTTCTTTCTAACCTATTTTATTATTTAGGTTGATTTTATAAAAATTAAGATACTCAATTGAAGTGGTAAAATGCCGTAATAGTAATAAAAATTCCATTGTAGATGTATTATTTCAAATCATGGAAACGTAAGTCGCCTATTTTGTGTCTTTTTACATTATTTAGTTCATAGTATTTAATATTGAATATCTTACTCTATTTCCAGTATACACTATGTTTATACGGTACCTATGAAAAATGATGGTATAGGAAAGGTGAATAAACTTTTAATTAGATTGATATAAGCTAGGTGCACCATTGAGGAATAATAGGTAAGGATAAGAGCATGTCAGTCCAGTAATTATAATAGTTTCCATAGGAGATCGCATCTAGATCGATCTGGCATTATCGCGAATAGCCAAGTTGACCCGAATTTTCTCTCCAGAATTTTTTTTTAATACGTGATAATGGAATGATAATCCCGCCTGCGTTATTGGTATACACTGGCGGAGCACCAGTGAGGGATGATAAGTGAGAACAAAACAGCAGGTCAATTAATCAATCATGATTAATTCCACTAGAATTAATCATGATAGTTTCCAGGGGGAACCATGTAGAAGTCTATCTAATGGGGTGTATTGCTAGTTATAGGGAAATCAGATCCCATTACTGATGAGGTGGGAGAAAATTATTGTTAGTAATGGAGAATTAAAAGCCCCATTGTTAGCAATATACCTAATCAGTCTGATCTCCACATGGTTTCTCCTGGAAACCATAGTGGTTAATTCTTGTTGAATTCATTATAAAGGATCAAATAACTTGCTTTCATCCCTATTATCTTTCACTGATGCCACTCTAGTCTATATTGATAGTGCAGTTGGGGTTACCATTCTATTATCACTCATTTAAAAACCCTGACAGGGTATATTACTGGCAAGTGGTGGTGTTGTTTAATAAGCTACCTAAAGAATTAAAGTTACTGAATGATTTAAATGTCTTTAAGACAATTGAAGTCATTATTGCTAGAGAGGTGTCTGTACTCAATTGACGAATTCTTACTATCATAAATTTAAATATATATGTTGTTTGTGTTAAAATATTACTCTAAATTGTCTGTAATTTTTATTTTTGTACATTATTTAATTTATTTTTCATATACTGTATATATTTTATTGTACCTACATTTAGATGCAAATTATTGTTTATGAATAAATAAAATAAAAAAGTATTGGTTAGAAAAGGATTTTTGTTGTATGCCTGTAATAAGTGTTTTTTTATCATTTAAGAGTTTCCTCTTGTCGGTGCAACCAATTAGTGTTAAAATATATTTAAAATAAATATTATTATGTGAAAAATATAACATTTTATTCAATGTTCAGGATTAAAGCAAATGCAGCATTTCTATGTAATTATGAGGTGATGCAAATTCTACAACAGTTGAAAGACAACACACAGAAGAAACACAAACGGGAGAGTTCTCTTGCCACTGTCACATATGAGGTAATACAAGTTACAAATTTAAAATCAAAATACAGTGATCATATATTTATGGAATGCAACACAGAGCCAGACCTATTTCTGTATATTTTTTATTATAAAAAAGTGATTTGTTGATGAAATGATATATTTAAATAGATTTATCAATTTAGGGGTTATAATAGAAATACATACACTTATTACTACAAAGTCAATTCTGAAATATCATACTCCAATCTATACATAAAATTAAAATTTGGTATCATAAATTCTTTGATCTATGTTCATAGGCCCTATATAAATTATTATTATTGTTAGTCATAAGTGTTACTCAGATTAATGACTGGTATGAACCAGACAGGAGTATTATTTTATGAATTAAGTTCACATCATAGTCTCTGATAACTTCAAACTGATCTTTTGAAGATTGCCCAGTCATCTACTAAAAGACGAGACTCTCTGTTGATTGAATCATGATATAAAATTATAATTATTAAAATAATATATATTGTTTATGTTAAAATAATATAAAAGACATGTTTAACCAAATGTTTCAGACTATACATTATTTACAAGATTCAGATTGCAAGAATCAAAGTGCACAATCCATACATAAGTTTCTAGAAGCAATGAAGAGGTTCAAACTGACAAAGACAGAAAAACTGATGATGGTAAACACTCCACCAAGAACAGAGCTAGAGATACAGCTGGTAATTTCTTGATTTCAATTTTTACATAATACTATGGGAAACAAGCTGACAGTCCACCTGATGGAAAGTAATCACCATTGCTTACAAATACAGTCTCTTTGTCAACACAATATTATAGCAATCGTGCCTTGACATTTCTGAGGACTATACATGCCTCTATATCCTCTAATTTCACTGCCAATTTTTTTTTATATCTATATTATTCTTTTTGCCTGCTACTTTATTCATGAATTTTAGGAATAGAAAAATATCATTTTTAGGTGGTGTATCAAAATAAAACATATGCTAATTTTTAAGTTAGTCTTTTAGGAATATTACTGTCAAATCATATCACTATATCCAATTTAGTGCAGTAATTATTGTGTGATACTAATATACAGACAAATAAATATCTATACAAACTAATATAAAACATGTTGTTTACTGAATCTTGTACTATTTTAAAATAGCGAAACTGCACGAAAATATGTATCTAATAGAAGGCATTAGTGTCTAAGATACAGGCTAGGCCTAGTTTAGACACTAATATGCTGGGCATAATGCTACTCTTTATACACATATAATTCACTTTGAAATTTCTGTAAACCTATGACTGTATATTTTTATGTGCAATAAATCTTTATTATTATTATTATCTAAAAAATATTGTTTTAAGATTTTTGCTTCAATTGTGCTTGAGACCCCTTATGTAATTAATAATTTTTTCTTAAATATCTTCCATATGCAGACATGGTCTAGTTACAATTTTATTATATTAGTATGACTATTTAATTAATATTACAGATAGTCCAGGAAAGTGAAGAACGTCTGACAGATGAAGAAGTTCAAAGCATTATTGCAATAGCTAATGAATATCTGCCAGTCACTAATATTACGTAAACCAGAAATATGCTGTTATAGTGGACAGTTATTAAACTCTGGTGAACGCTGAGTGTGAAAACATTGTTTATCATAAGTTGAGATGTTTAAGGTACATTTAATGATATATTAGATAAATTAACGTTTATTTACTGTATTAAGTAAATTGTATATTTTTAAAAACAATTAATGTTTTTTTTTTTTGTCAATCATATTGATTCTGCTATCATTCACTGCATATTAGCAATGCAAAGTGGCAATAAGGCTATATTGCTTATTAGTTCTGTGAAGTTGCTACTGACGCTGGTTATATTCTGTCAGTTATATGCATAAGGTTTCTTCTGGATAACAGGACAGAGGGATGTATTTTGAATGAGGTTCTGTTAATCTTCCTACTTTACATAATCTTGGATGGATCTTCATGGTATTTATACAAGATATTTTTTTCTTATACAGCTTAGAATACCCCCATGCGTTGCCATTCCTGAGGACTCGGATGTTATTCCTCTGTACCCTGTAAATTCACGTCATATCCCACCCTTCAAACCGAAACACAGCCATGCAAACACAACTGCTTCACGGTAGAAACACGAATGGGACAGAGGTACCCAAGCAATCGACTTTTGTACAAAGTCTCCCTCTGGTAACTGCAGTTAGAGGTCTTTATTTATTTATTGACAATGTTAATAATGTGTAATTTAAATTATAGTAGTAATTAGGAATAAGATCTTAGACCTTTAAAGTGTTTCAACCGTAAAGCAGTTGTGTTTGCATGGCTGTGTTTCGGTTTGAAGGGTGGTATATGACAATGAATTTACAGGGTACAGAGGAATAACACCTGAGTCTTCATTAATGGCAACGCATGGGGGTATCATGGGCGAAACAGTATACTCTGTTATGCCCATGGTGCTGCTCATGTCTATAGGCGACGGTTACCACTTTCTATCAGGTGGACTGTTAGCTTGTTTGCCATTCTAAGTTGAATAAAAAAACCTTTAAGGTGTGGAAACAAAATATTGACTGTGTCAATATAGACTCCAAAGTCTATATTGGCAGAGCATCAGTTAGGAGCGATAGGAAAAAGATAGGAATGGTAGGTGGCGAATGAAATGGTAACCCTGCCTGCTATATGTATATGCTAGCTAGGTACCAATGATAGATGATAGGTAAGGATGAAAAAAGGTCAGTTAACTAATCATGAAGAATTCTATGAGAATTAACTACGTTTTCCAGGGAGAACTGTGTGGAGGTTCTGCCTGCTAAGAAACATTGCTAGCATTGGAGGTCTGGTTTACTAACAATCCTTTTCCCCTCTGCCTTTGGCATTTGGTTTTCTATGCCTAACAGTAGCAGACTTGGCGTGTAGTTAGACCTGTCCAAATTTTGAAAATGTATATTTCCAAAATTGGAGCTAGTTATGCAAACCTCCATCTCTTGTTCAACCATCGATATACGAAAAAAAATAACAATTTTAACATTCCCATACATATTTTTTACACTGAAATAAAATAAAAATAATTAAGATATGAATGGAGTATTTGCTAAAAATTTCATAAACTGCTTGTGGCATTATATAGTTTTACAACATTTATGATAATACTATCTATATCCCACGGCATCGCCCACATAAATTAGTATATAAAGTGTCCCATGTGGTAAGTTAGAATATAACCTATCCAGGTACCAAATGTCATTCAAATCTGTTCTGTAGTTTTCGCGTGAAAGAGTAACAAAAACCCATTGATCATTATAAATTCTCGAATTTATAATGGGATTTCAACATATTGGATAAGGGGGGAAGGGATTGTTAGTAATTGAGAGGTTAGTTCCCATTGCTATCAATATACTCTATTAGATCGACCTCCACGCGGTTTTTCCCTGAAAACCATCGTGTCTAATTTATCGTTGAATTCGTCACGATGGGCTAACTGACCTGCCTTTTCATCTTCACCAGTCATTTCTCACTGGTGCCCCGCCAATGTATACCGATAGCATAGGCGGGGTCATCATTCCATTATCATCCATAAAAAAAAAACATATTGGATAAGAAACCCGAAAAGAATATATTTTGGTAGAATGCGCTCTACTTTCAATAGTTTCTAATTTCTGATGGTACATCTTGAGTTTTCTATTTATCAATGCCATATCGAAGCACCGCGTATCATCATGCGTGTCGATACAAGTCGCTTATACGATAAGTGTGTATGTAGGTATATATAGGCAGATAAGTGACAGCTATATTCGCCACAATTGGTTTTTCGCTTATTCAGTGCTAGTGTCTGTTCGAGCAGACATTATTGCTCGTGTTACCGAGTCCTTGAGTTGTAGGTGAGTTTTTATAATATTATTTGTTATTTATAGTCTTCTAGAATATTCTAGATGTGCAATATAATGTTACCGATGTGAACAAAGCCTAAGACTGTCAATGTCACCTTGAATATAAATAGATATAATTGCCGTGACAAGTTTAATTATATAAATGTAATTATTTATTCTTCATGATTAGAAGTTATTACGTTTTTATTGTATTTTTTTTTTTTTTTGTAGTATTCATATTAAATGTTAACTGTCCACTGCTGAACACAGGCCTCCTCCAAACACTGTCATACGGAACGGTCCTGAGTTATAGGATTTTGGCATTAGGAGCTTGCCAGTAATTGCCACGCTTGGCAGGCGGATTGGCAACCACAGTTAGGCTTTGGTAAAATTTTAACAGGGACGCTACTGCCCATACCTTCACCATATTTTCAATTTCAATTTCAATTCAATTTATTCTGTAACAATATTACATTGTGTCGAATATTATAGGATTTTTATACTGTAAAGCTGCAAAATCACAAACATGCAGCAATTTTTACATATAAACAATGTCACATACAAATAATGAATTAATAATAATAACAATTTAAATGAAAAAACAAGTAACTATACATAACTCACAGTTATTATATTTCTAAAATTCAATTATTTTATAAATACATTTTTCCAACAAAAGGGCATGGAGTTTGATTTTTAATATTCTCCAATTTTGGATAGTCTTCAGAGCAATTGGTAGTCTGTTATACAACTTCCTTCCCTGAAACTGCGCTCCATGTATAACTACGTTCAATCTTGGTTGTATGTCACTCATAATGTCTTTACGTCTAGAACTTGTTTTGTGTTGTTTCACATCTGGGTAGATTTTTAACAAAATTTACTACGACAATCAATATATTTAGACTGGGCACTGTGAGTATGCGATACTTTTTAAAAAAGTCCCTGCAAGACTCCCACTGCGGAATACGAGCGATTATTCTTATTGCCTTTTTTTTTGTAGTCTGAAAGCCCTTTCTATATTATAATTGTAGCTGTTTCCCCATAATTGAATACTATATCTAAACTTTGATTCTACTAACGAGTAATATACTGATTTAAGTTAATCTGTAGTTAGCACGTCCTTTAAACTCCTTAAAGCATAGCACGATGAACTAACACTATTGCTGATGGAGTGCAATTCACTTTTCCAGTTCAATGCTGAGTCAATCTGTACGCCTAGATATTTTACGTCTTTTATTATTGCAATTCTTTCATCATTTAGGAGAACGTCCAAGGTATCGTTATGTTTTGTAGTAGACTTAAATAGTATGGCGCACGTCTTTTCCACGTTTAGTTTTTAATCCATTAGCAGAAAACCAATCATCAAGAAGCCCTACTAATTTGTTAATTTTTATCGTTAGTTCTTGTATGTCAAACAGCGGAAACTATGGCATTTGTGTCACCTGCGAATATAACCAATTCAACATTGTTTATTGAATTATAGATATAGTCTATTAGGTCGTCGATAAACAAAATGAAGAATATTGGACCCAATATTGAGGCTTGTGGTACGCCCCTCTTAATGACCGTCAATTTTGATGTATGTGAGGTTTCATAATTATTTTCTATATTTTTTATTTCAATATATTGTCTACGGTTATTAAAATAAGATTTTATTATATCAATTGCCTGTCCATATATGCCATAATACTCATGTTTACTTAAGAGAATGTCGTGGTCAACTGTATCAAAAGCTGAACTCAAGTCTAAAAAAAGCCCTGCAACCTTTTTTCTGTCATTCAATTTATTTAAAACATCATTTATAAGAGTTTCCATCGCATCCTCCGTACCTACGCCATTCTGATATCCAAACTGTCTTTTATTAAGTATTTTATTTTCAGCTATATGCTTAAGAATTCTAGAATTAATTAATGTTTCAAATATTTTAGAATGTGTTGGTAATAATAAGATTGGTCGGTAGTTTTTAGGGTCAAACTTGGATTTCTTTTTATAAATTGGTATCACACGGGCTATTTTCAACTGTTCCGGAAAAATACCTTCCTCCAAACATATATTGTAAAGATGAACAAGTGGTTCTGCCAAAAATTCTAAGTTTTCTTTAATAATGGATATTGGTACGTCATCGTATCCGCAGGATCTTTTAGTTTTCATGCTTTTTATAACTTTTTTGATTTCCATGGATGTGATTAGTTGCCAATATAACTGGGGATGTACTATTTTTACATTATCATATAAAAAAATTTCAGCTTTTAATCTGTCTTCTGGTAAAATATGAGACTTGCGTTCAAAGTTCGACGATAATATTTTTAAAATCTCCTGTGGATCGTCAATAATTGCAGTGTCAACTTTAAACTGTATTTTATCATGGGTGTATTGGTTTTTTTTTATTTAATTTCTATGTTTGTTTACTACATTCCAAATACTTTTATTATCTTTCGCTTCTGCTATTTCATTTTGTACATAACGTCTTTTAGAGTTTCTTATGATTTTGTTATATATTCTTAGGTATTTTTCTCGATAATCTATAATACTTTGATCAATGCTAACCTTATTATTATTGTTTAAGAATCGCTTCATTAAACTAGATACCTTAATTCCCTTTGATATCCATTTAATATTACAAGTTTTTATTATTTTAATTCTCTTCCGAGTTTTCTTAAAGCAGCGTTTAAATATGTCATTAAATTGATTGATGAAATTATTAATATTCATGTCTGTCCAATTTATCGTTCCAATTGTATCTTTAAATTTTTGTTTGTTATTTGAGGAAAACAATCTTTGATTTTTTGTAATAAATAAATTTTGACTAAGAGAATGCCCACTTATTTCCAGTAACAGATCACAAAAAATGGCTGCGTGCCCATCTGCCAATTCATTATGATCAATATGACTATTATATGTCTATAAAACATGTATGACTATAAAAATTAAACGAATAGTTTGTGTCCTTATTTGCACATATGTGCATATAATGAGCATTGTTAAAATGTGAACATAATGATTTAAACATGTTATTCAGTTTGGAAACATTCAGGTATCTACTGTTTGGTACATTACACAGAAGTACATTAGTGTCGTTTAATTGACTTAAGTAATAATATAAATGAGCATGCAATTTAGTTGGATTGCGGTCATTTGAACCACCCAATATCAAAACAAAGTCTGACATAGTAAAGTCCCTGCACAACACTTTACATGAGTTCAAAACATTATCCAGAGGTGCCTGAGGTTTTATGAACGATGTAACAGTGAACATATTTCCTAATACATTTTGTAGCATACTAACATAAGCTCTCGTAGTTGCCTCTTACGACAACCGCGGCAAAGCATTGGATGGCCTATTCTATACCGGGACCTACACGGCTAGAAATTATATAAAAAAATAAATGATATAAAATGTTAATTTGGCTCTTCAATTAAAATAGGTGCCTGTACATACCTACTGATAGTTATATTTTAAATTCAATATTTAAATGTTTCGAGACCAAATATATTTGTACAAGTTGTTATTGACAAAATCTGATGTGTCATGCCTGAACGTCTGTTGGTGGCACGTTGTTATCGATGCGAATTTAAACATACTGCTTAATCACGAGACAACTGCTTGCAAACATGAAATAGTAATTTATTTTTCTGATTATACCTATCTGCGTTGGTACAGTAATTCAGACACAGATAAGTATGTTTCGGACATGTTTTTACAAAGATAAAAGTATATGTATGTATGTATGTATATATAAGCAAGTTAAAGTGGCAATAGACTGGTCACATTACTTGAAGAACCAACAACCGAAAGGGGAAAAACGCAGTGTAGAACGACTTCCTATTAGATGGAGTGACGACCCCGAATACATTGTAGCGAGTCTGTGGATGCAAGTGAATCAGGGTATTTCCTTATGGCAGTCTACGGGAGAGGTCTATGTTCAACTGTGGACAGATAACGGCCGAGATGATGATATTGTATTGAGAACAGGATCTAATTTCTCATGATTGCAATTGGTTAACTACTACGATGGTGGGGGGAAAGAGATTGTTAGTAATGGAGACTGAGAATCCCATTGCTAGCAATATACCCAACCAGTCGACCTCCTCGCGGTTTTCCCTGGAAACTATCATGGTTGATTCCTGATGAATTCATCATGATGGGCTAACTGGCCTGTTTTCATTCTCATTTATCACCCTTCACTGGTGCTCCGCCAGCGTACCCCGTTAGCGCAGGCGGGGTTACCATACCATTTTCACCCATCAAAAAAATACTACGATGTCGATTGTCTTGTACGTTAACATGACACGCACCTCCAACTTTTTAATTCCATGTGTGTGACCATATTCAGACGTAATCGACTATTTGTATTTCTAAAGAAACATTTTCAGTACCGGTCCGGCTAGAGGAGTATTATATTCCTTGGACGCAACCTAAATAATTTTACATACTTACACATTTTTAATTCTTTGGATTTGGTAGAGCCGTGCCTCGTTATCGTAGACAATCTATATCCGATATAGCAATGTCATTACTGGATATAAAGGCATGATGTCCCTTATTTTAATCCGGAGAAATCTGCTATGGTAATCCCCTTGTCCCGGGGAAGTCGAGAAGAAGGGATGATATCTCAGAATGAAAGTAGGTTAGTTAGCCCATCGTGATGATTTCACTACGATGAGCTTTAGAATGGACGACGAGAAGGTAAAAAATTGCTGCGATTAAATTATATTAATTTATAATTATTAAGCCATCTAATTACTAACAATGCCTCCCCCCTTAGCCAACTGATCGCTGTCTATTATGGGAGATATTTTGACAGTCGATATTCTCTCTTAATCCATCTTAATACATATTATGTAAGTTCCTTTTCACATGGTCTCTGATGATGGCAAATTAAACCCAGTTTCAGCGATGCCCCGACCGCTGCTATACTTCTTGCCAGGGAGCCCGCCGGCTCGCGCCGTCATGATGCTAGCAGACATCATCGGTTTGGAGCTAGATATAAAAGAGATCGACTTTTTGAAATTGGAACACAAATCGGAGGCGTTTTTGAAGGTATTGTTTGAAAGAAAAATTTTTATTCATTAATGTATTTATAAATGTTGTGAGGAAGGGTGGACTTATCTCTGACAGAGATCTCTTCCAGTCAACCCAGTACAGTAAGAAAGCATTTCGTTAGCGGGCAGCTCAAGTGCTACAACTGTTAATACATAAACAAATATACAGTTAAATAAAATATTAAAATATATAATAAAATATTACATAGATACATACATTATAAATACATATAATACCTACCTACTTATATATATATAAATGTTAAAATAAATTAATTTAAAAATTTAGAGCAATTAGTGGCCTAAACAGCTTGATGGGTTTTTGTAAATGCGAATATAATTTTACGGTCGGATTTTGGTAATTTTTTTACTTCTACTTTTTGCATATATAAGTTATTATAAGCTATTACAACTTCGTTTATAAAATATTATAGCACCGCCTGAAAAGAGCAAGTGATTTATTGTATAATAAATATAATAACAAGTCATACCACAGATAATACAATACTTTACTAGTAGTCATACTATATTGTAAATACTTATAGCGGCTTTACTCACTTTTTAAATTGGAGAATGCTCGACTAATGTTAAGCTGAATAGGAGCCCTTATTCATGAGCATGGTTCACGCCTATGTCACGAGTAGCAGTAAAAAAGAAAACGTGAGTAAAGCCGATATAAATAATGACAATACTTCAATTATTTTTTTGGTGCAAACTTAATATATGTAATTTTTTTTTCAGTTAAATCCCATGGGCACAATCCCAACATTGCAAGATGGTGATTTCGTGATATCGGAAAGGTTATAAGAATTTTTATTTTTTTTAATTAACACATAGATCAGATTATTACTTTTACATACTTTTTTTATGTAACTTAGAATGGCAAACAAGCTGACGGCCCACCTGATGGAAAGTGGTAGCCGTCGCTTATAGACATGAGCAGTACCATAGACATAACAGAGTAGAGTAGTTTCGCCTATGATACCCCCATACGTTGCCATTTCTGAGGACTCAGGTGTTATGTCTCTGAACCCTATAAATTTACTGCCATATTCCACCCTTCAAACCGAAACACAGTCATGCAAACACAACTGCTTCACGGTAGAAACACGAATGGGACAGGAGTGTCCAAGCAAACGACTTTTGCACAAAGTCCTATACTGTAGCCTGTGGGCACCTGCGACACTAGAGGTGTCACCTGCTCGTTGGCGACATTGAAGAAACCTTAATATATCCTTTTTGAAGAACCCCATACTGTAGTCTCTAGGAAGCCTGAGCGTTCGTGGGAGAAAATTCCTTTGAATCCGCGCTGTATGCGACCTGTTCCTGACCTGTTCAAGCGTGTGAGCATTAATTCCCTGTCGATGGCGAGTGATCATGAAGATACTAAATAATTAACAAAAAAAGTTCTCATCTGCTTTTAGTCATACCATCATGAAGTATCTGCTGGAGAAGTATGGCGGCGACAAACGCGAGGTTCTATATCCGAGCGACATAAGAACCAGGGCCCTAATCGACCAGTGCGTGTTCTTTGAGACGGGCGTGTTTTTCGTCAGGCTAAAAGTGGTTGTTGTAAGTATTTTTTTTTTTAATAAATGAAAATAAAATGGTAACCCCGCTCGCGCTGTCAGTATACACCGACGAGGCACCAGTGGAAGATGATAGGTGAGAATGAATGCAGGTCAGTTGGCCCACTATGATGACTTCGACAAGAATTAACCATGATGGTTTCCAGGGAGAACCGCGTGAAGGTCGACCTGAGGGGGTCTATTAAGTATTAAGAGGATCATAAGTCTTCGTATGGGAGAAAAGGATTGTTAATAATGGCCTCTAACTAACCCATTGCTAGCAATATACCCAACCAGGTCGACCTCCTCGCGGTTCCCTCTGGAAATTATCATGGTTAATTCTAGATGAATTCATCATGATGGGCTGACTGACCTGTTTTCATTCTCATCGATCACCCTTCACTGGAGCTCCGCCAGCGTATCCCGTTAGCGCAGGCGGAGTTGCCATTCCATTTTCACCTATCAAAAAAGTATTAAGAGGATAATAAGTCTTTGTAGGGGAGAAAGGGATTGTTAGTAATGGGGTTTAACTGACCCATTGCTAGCAATACAGCCTATCAGGTCGACCTCCACGTTGTGGTTAATTCTAGTGAAATTCATCACGATGGGTCAACTAGACTACATTCATCCCTCACTGGTGCCCCGCCAGTTTATACCGATAGCGCAGGCGGGGTTACCATTCCATTATTACCCATTATAAAGATAAGTCTTCGTTTATGCTGTAGACGGATCTACTTCGCAGAACATTGATTTGCACATGAAAATGTGTACTCGTGTGTGTAAATTAATTTGAGCAGGAAATGGTATAAACTTTATATATTGTATTGTGTAGTTTTTTTGTTTTGTTCTGTATTTATATACGTGGGTACCATATGTATATATGTATTTATATTTATATGTACATATGTGTGAGTACCATGATTCTTCGAAGAAATTATTTCTTTCTTAATAGTCGAGGGATGGGCACCAGTTAAAGCATCTCTAAATCGTAACTGCGGTTGCCAATCTGCCTGCCAAGCGTGGCAACTACGGGCAAATTCCGTCCAATGGCAAACTGCCATAACGAATGGCCCCGTTTTTTATGGCAGTATTTATAGGATTTATATAAATTGCAGTTACCAGCAATCTTCGAAGGTCACCCAGGGCCGACACCTAAGCACATAGCGGACATCGAGGAAGCGTACGGAGTGGTGGAGGCGTATCTTGGAAACAAACCTTACTTAGTCGGGAACCACTTGACCCTAGCTGATCTGTCCCTTGGTGCTACGACCACCGCTATGGAGGTCATACATAAAGTGGATCCCAAGAGGTGTGTATTTTTTTATAATATTCAGAATGGCATACAAGCTGATGGCTCATCTGATGGAAAGTGGTAACAGACGCTTATAGACATGAGCAGTACCCCATGGTACTGACATAGACATGGCATAACAATGTATAACATTCTGTGTATACTGTATAAAGAATTTAGGTATGCTGGTCAAACACAACTTACGAATATGACAATTTGCTCAGAAGTCCTTAATTTTTGCCTTAAAACTAGGTAGGCATTATATAGTCTGTATAGAAGTTAGTAGACTATTCCATAATCGAATATTTTGCACAGTAAACAATTTGTGATTAAAACTTCTGAAATGTACTGGTGTCTACAGCTAGAGGCTCCAGACGACCTCAGATTAAGAAAATTAATCATATGTTATATAATAACAGACAATTACTGCTCATGCAGATTGCTTTTGTACAAAGTTTCTGACAAAATATTTAAAATAAATAAATAAAATAGAATAAAAATAGCCTTTATTCCTGAATTACAGATTCTTTTTTAAATTGTAAATATGTATAAATAATTAATGTTGACATCAGCAACATCTTATTTTTCAGGTTGTTCTAGAACATAGGCCTCCTCCATATTTCTCCATTGGTAACGATTCCTTGCACCTTGTCTACCTCGGTTTCTTTTTCCATCACGTGGATACCACTCAAGACAAAATATTTAGTGTATATTAATATATTTACATATGTGTAATAAAATTGCATAGAATTGAGAACTATATAATAAATATTTTCAGAAATATATTTTATGCATAGGCTAGAGAAAATTTTAAAATTTACAAATGGTAACCCCATTATATTATATGTGTGTGTGTGTGTGTATTTTTTTTTATGTATGTTCTTTATATGAATTAATTTAATACTAGCTTTTACCTGCAAGTTTGTACCTGAAACCGGAATATGTGCACTGACCGGAATAAAAAAGCCTAAACCATCTTGGTACCATATAGTACATGTATTCCAAATTTCATAGTAATTGGATGAGCCCTTAAGGCGTTAACAGGTAACAAACAAACTCACTTTCACATTTCTAATATTAGTAAGAACGTATACGTTTTCATCGTTGCAGGTTCCCACGGGTCACAAACTGGGTCGCCCGCTTGCAGAACGAGCCATTCTTCAAGAGCATCAACGCGGAGGGCGTTGCTTCATTCTCAGAAATTCTGAACGCTTGCTGGGCAAAAAACAGGAAATAAACCGTTAAATAATTAAATAATTGTTTTATTTTATTGCCATTAAGAAGTTGATTTTTTCTAAATTATTTATTTTATTCTATTCTTTTTTCACCAGAGGGAGACTTTGTACAAAAGTCAATTGCTTGGGTACCTCTGTCCCATTCGTATTTCAACCGTGAAGTAGTAAATACATTGCATGGCTGTGTTTCGGTTTGAAGGGTGGGATATGGCGTGAATTTACTGGGTACAGAGGAATAACACCTGAGTCCTCAGGAATGGCAACGCATGGAGGGTATCATGGGCGAAACTGGTAGAACCCCCCTGAGGGCTATGTTCAGCAGTGGACAATTAAGCTGGTATGATGATGATGACTTGAAATATAAGAATTCTAATGCTATATTCTTTATTGCACTTAAAAAAAACATACAGCGATAAGTTTAACAATTTGTTAGCAAGGATGGGCTTATCTCTGTAACAGATCTCTTCCATTCAACCCAGAGCAGTGAAAGAAAAAATATATTTATTATTTTAGATCGTCACTTTCTAAACTGATCACTAATTGTCACTTTTAGCTTGTTATACTTTTTTATTGCTCGAAGTAGATACTGTGAAGTCCGGTGTGGAATGACCGGGAAAGCGGTCAGTTTGGATTACTTACGAAAATTTTAGCTAAACCGAATTCACTTGAAACTCTTCGAATTGCATCAATACCGCGAAATAAAAGTACGTATATAGAATGCTTTTGATATGGTTTTGAATAAACCTGGATATTTTTGACTGAAACATTTGTGTGAACTTGTTAAAAAGGCGTCAAAATATAATTAAAAAAAGATTTATTTTATACCATGGGGCAAACGAAAATGTAAGTCACCTGGTGGTAAGTGACTACCGCCACCCATCAGCATGTTAATACCGGAGGTATTGCAAGTGTGCTGTCTGTCTTTTAAATGTATTTAAATGCTGAATATCAAAGTTCGTTTATTTTGTATTCTTACAGAAAAAAAAACCCTTATTTGGCAGCGGTGAAAAACAGAAATTTTAATTTTATTAACTACTTTTGAGCAGAGTAATTTACGCGGTTGATAGAGTACATTTATTTACCCTTGTATATTTTACAATTTCCTAGATATGGTAAAAATATGTTAAATTTGTGAGCAACAATCGCTTTCCCCCCTACAAATGCACTATTTAATTTATATCAATAAATAAGAAATAGCGACATCTAGGAGCGATTATACTGTAATACTATTACATGGATTAAAATTATTTCCCTTACAACTCAGTAGATGTCACTTTACAGTTCCAACTAGTACAATGTGTGAAAGTTTGGCCACAGTGCTATATATATTAAGCTTTTCTTTATAAGTTATTCTCTGATTAATAAACTTGCAATATAGAGATAGTGATAAATAAATAGATAATTAGTTATATATGTTATGGACGATTAAATCTTTTTAATAACTTGTGAACCACTGTTACCGTAATATTTTCAGTGACATCTGGAGTAACTTCCAAACACCTTTACTTCAATACTTTGTATTATGTACAATAGATGTAGATAATATAATAGTTGCTCACTATATATATTAATATATTTTTACCATATCTAGGAAATTGTAAAATAAACAAGAGTACTTGGATGTAAATTTTTGCTTAATTTCGCTGTATTATAATTAACTGTGAGATGAATATCTAGAATTATTACCGATTTACAAATAACAAGCAATTCACATATTATTGATATTATTTTTAAACTATGTTTAACATATATAAAAGGTAGGTTTATCTAAATACGAACATAAAAAAATCCCAAAACATTTTGTTTCAAGATTTTTATGAAAAGCGCCATCTAGTAATAAGTATAAACATTTTTAAGTTACATTTTACTTTTCGTCCTTGCCGTGCAACTTTCGAACTTAGAACGCGACATTCAGAATTTGAATGGTACGTTGCGTTTTTCAAGTTCCCTCAACGGCAGAAACGTGTACGGCGAAGTGCGGTCGACTCGTCGATGCGCAGCTGTCCCGCCGCGCTTGTCAATTTTGTTTTGTCGAAAACGTGTGTGTAAACAATAATTTATTACTTTTCATTACGGTTAATGATGAAGTGATACAAATGTTTGTTTTATAATCGTGTCGATTTACAGTGGAGAGTTTGAATGAAACCGTAACCGCTTCTCGCAATGACAAGGGAGAGCACTCTGTTACCTTTTGAGAAACCGGAGGCATTAAAATGTTTCATGTGGTCTAATTGATGCCTTTTTTACATGTATAAGTGTATACGTTGATTGTAAGAACTATTGTGAATCGTTTAGTGACATTTAAAAGTTAATCATTTCCGTTTCGACTCGGTCGTCAGTCGTCTGCACGTTAAAAATGAGTGTTTTGAAAGGTTTGAGCAAAGCTGACTTCACGACAGCGAGCGATGGCCTGCTGGAGTTGCCGGAGGAGAAGCTCCGCAGCATCATGCGCTCGGAGCCGATCACTGACGTCTACCACGTCGAACAAACGCCCTTTGCAAGGTAGTTAGTTTTACATTCCAAATCCAAACTTTTCTAGGAGTACCTACTTAGTTTTGTTTCATATATATTAATGACTTTTTATTTCAGAGGCTAAGGGATCTTTATCTCTGGTACAACCAATTTCGTGATTAAAAAAAACTTTGCATAGGTACCTACTTTAAAACAAACAACCAAAGTTTTACCTGTCTACTCTGTAACGACAACAAAGTTGTAAATGTAGATTTATTGTCAGTTTAGCTATAAAAATATAAATAGTTCACACAAATTTTATTTATATAAAACTAGCAATCGATAAAGAAACTTTGTAGCATCATTAGGTAGGTAATCAAAGTTTACCTAGGTACATCATAATTAATCACTATCATTATAGATATCATATCTTGACATATATATATACATATCTAATTAAAAATGCATTTCCCTTTAGACATTTCATGGCAAATGTTGATAACTTATATAACCTATCAACTCTGCTATGAGTATTACCAATATGTGTCATGCAATATAATGACCATGTGATGTTACACTTTATCACAACTATAATTTTATTTTCCTAGATTATATTTTATCTTTTAGTCAAGATAAAGAGTGAATGATGAGTGAGTACATCAACAGCTTGATAATTATTGATAGCAGGACTGTTTTGGCACAAAGTTTTACAATATTCTGGTGTAATTACTAGTGATGTTATATATAGCTAGGGTTGCCATCTGTTAAGTTGTCAAAAATGCAAACAGAAGTTTGATGATGAGTTTTAATTTAATTAATTTATTACAACTTGTACAATTGTACAACATGTAATAAATAAATACTTTTAATTGATTATAAAACTTCTAATCAAGTTTTATATATAGTATTTTGTTTTAGAATTCTCCCTGTAGTTTTGGACATCCTCGAAATGAGGACAAATCCAGAATTATGATGGGATCCTAATCCATATATTACCATTGAGAACTTTTTTAATTATCTGAACAATACAGGAATTTTTTATATGATTTAGAGGGTTTACATAGATGCTAGGAATGGTTATCAAAATCGAAATCAACAATTTATAAAAGTATTTTTTAGAGTTACTCTATAAAGTATATATATTGTGAAGACATCAACAAATTTTTATATTAATTACTCGTTGAGATTTTAAGAGTATTAGTAAATAAAGTATCTAGAATCTCAGAAGCAAAGTATTGAAGAGTTACCAAATTTACTAATAGTGATATTGATAATGAATTTATTGTTTAATTATGATTTTATGATAATAAAAAGAGTTACTTTCTCAATAATAATTAAAAAATATTATATTGATAAGTAGTATTGAATAATTATTCATTTCTCATAAATATTATGTTTAAAAAAACATTAAAATCTGTCAATTTGAGCCCAAGTAATGGAAAAGACTGCGGGATAATGGTATTTATTACATTAAATATAAAGTAAAAATGTAAATTAAGCAGTCATGTGATAGGCATTATTATTGCAATCATCAGAATATGAATAACTATTGATAAAAACAGTAAGTAGACTTGTTTTTGAAATATTAAAGTAATTTGTAAAGAATATATTAAGTTCATAAAAAAGTATGTACCTATTAATTGTACATGAATAAATTATTTTCCATTAATTACCTGTCAAGGTAGATCAGATTTCGATGATTAAACTGTAATTACAAACAATGGTTCTTAGTAGAAACTCAACAAAATGTAAAATACCTATTTAAGTTATATACTTATTCTTTGGAAATATCTGCTTTTTAGAGGTTATTTTTTTATGCTAGGTTAAGAGATCAGTGTATTTCTGCTAAAATGTAAAATAAAATAATGTTAAGGAAACCCTATGCTAGTAGCAAGGAGAGCAGGTTAATAAAATTATTCAGTGTTTGAAAAAAAAAGTAGTTGTATTTTTAAAATTTATTCATAAAAGGAAGTGTAAAGGATTTAAGCCATAGATATATATATATATATATATATATATATATATATATATATATATATATATATATATATATATATATATATATATATATATATATATTTAATTTGTGGTAATATTATGTGGTCATCATGTTTTACTCTCAGATGAATTACTAGGTTTACTTATACCTACATACCACCTGCCTATCAAGTCTACATTACTTTGAGCACAACATTTTTATAGGAAATCTATGCAACCAGTCCATTGAATTTGAATATTTGAGGAAAGTCGCTAGGTCTTTCATGATATTTATAAATAACCATATTTTTGGTAAAGGTATATTTATTAGTTTAACAACACTGAATATTTATTGTATTGACACTTCTACATGGTTGCATATACTTGTTTCCCACTTTCGTCAATATAAGAGCATTGCCTATTCTTAAATTACGTAATGATTACTCTGTGCTACCCTTAGACATATTATAACGTATCTAAGATACTACCTCAAGGTTCTATCTTTCTAGATAAGAGTCTTAGCTGTATGAGCCATGCTTTTTGCCTGTCAGTTATGGACGAATTTTAAAACAACTATAACTAGATAAAGTAATAACTAGAGGTATGTGATTTCATAATTTACACATTATTAAAAATCTTCTGATTCCCGAATTATAATGTTGGGCAGCAAATTTGTTAAATAAAAAAACCTGCATTCACTAGAAATAAATTATATAAAATTTTATTGGTCCATATTGCACAATTTTGGGCAAATTTTTAATTAAGCGATGATGTGTAAATTTAGGATCTCTAGCTGGCTTCTTTTCCGTGTATATCGACTGTAGAAGTTTCTTATTAATCCATGGTTATATTCCTGACTTTTTCATAATTAGTTTTATTTTTATGTCTCTGTGAGTTGATTTTCGAGTTCGTAACATTTAGCACTAAGTGCATGGTTCGTTAATTAATTAATTTGTTAATAATTAAATATTAATTGCCCTTTAACTGTATTAGTAAAATCGAAATATAATAGGATTGCTCGTTTTAAAATAAAAGATCTAGCAACACAATACTAATAATTTAATTCAACGTTTTATCTAAAAGGAAATGTAATTTTGTAGGTTACCATACAATCTTTGATGTAATCTTGTTTTTGTACCGCTATGACGTCAATTTTTAGTGGCTTATTACGTATTGTTTAAATGACCGGATCACCTGATCAAATTGACCTACCTTTTGCATTACACAGAAAAGTATCAAGCGAAACTGCATAATACGTGCCGTACTGTACATAAGTTTCAATACATTTGTTTGTATTGCCTATATATGACGTACTGGATGTTTCCACACGTAGTGACGCGCAAGGTCGTCCGATTCACTCGACTCGTCACCATCGGTCGATAACGTGCTCCGACAAAATCGACTAATTGCACTTTTTGTTTGCGACTGCTGCATTCGGGGTCGGCCAATCGAAACTCGTTCCGACCGTGTTCCAGTCCCACTGGTTTGTGAAACGATTCCATTTCCCCTCGCTGACCGTATGTCGGTTTGTGACAGTTTTTAATTTTAGAAGCCGGTAGAAATAACTTCAATCTCTGATAATTTTTACTAGAAATAAAAAAGAAATGCGTTTATAACTAAAGAAGAAACAGATTTAGGATAGAAAACAAGTATCACTTTATCAGAGTATATAACCTAGTTATATATTGAAAAATCTCCTCAAACTAGGCTAGACCTGTATCTTGGGAGCTGCGAGCTGGGAGGAGCGCAGTTATCTAATGTTTGCACACTTTCAAGATATACCTGATAATAAAAAACAACTGAGTAAAAATTTAATAATAATTGCTTTTGACAAACCACGTGTTTGTTTAATTACTTTGTTAGAAATTACCATTTGATATTAGGTGTTTGTCTTTATATATCAAAGTAATTTGAGACTGAATTATTGTTCTTACACTTATATAATTAATAACGTACCTATTTATTTGCATATATGTACGCAAATTACGTGTCTAAATTTACATTCAATTTTAAATAGTGATAGCAGACTCTATTTACACTATTAACACGTCAAATCTCTATTATTTAGCTTCTAGATATCTTATTAATTAGTGGCGTGCTTTGTTATGAGAGGTTATGAGTTGGCTAGGCAATTATATTCAATCAATAAATGTGTGCCAAAGATTCACTTGTTCGATTTATAAAATTTCTTTGTCTAACTTTACCTTTAAGGTGATGAGGTGTCTTTGATGGAACTATAATAGTCAAATTAAATATCTTTAACAATATAAACTAAACGTTTAGTACTTAATTAAATATTTACGTACGAACGTACATTTTCTTACTATTATGTAATTTCATTGATTATATAGGAAATCTAAAACAAGTTTATAAATAACAGGCACTTAATGTATGATGCTAATTTTATTAATGTTCATTACAGCCTAATGAATTTCTTAATCATTATTCCGTTTATAGTAGAACCACTATTAAAAACCGCAAATGATTCATATTCCTTGATAGAATGTTGAAACAGTGGTATTTTGATGACTGTTGTAAAGTGTCATGTAAACTATGATGGTACTCACTCTAACTTACCCTACTCTAACCTAATAATTTTATTATTTGAAATAAACTGATCAAACGAATCACACAGGCTCTAAGTGGTAAATATTCATGTCATATACTTGTTAATAAATCGCATACATACAGGCAATGTATTGTTATTGTGTAATATAAACTATAAATAAATACAATCATTTTACGTGTATGAGGCTATATTCTTCAATATTTTGGCGAAAATAACGCGATTGATTTGAGATGATTTTCAAAAGGTTTTTTACTTCTACAAAAAGTTTTGAGTCTATATGTGATGTATGCCACTCTCGATGCATGGATACATTATAGCCCCTACCTACACCATAATCCATAAGCAAAATTAACATTCGTAAAAACTCTTACTATCATGTTTATGATCCAAGAGGCTGGAGTTCATGACTGACTTCTCTGGTGGAACAGCTTTGTTTTGGTTGGAGAATTCTGACCTCTATATATGGGAATTATCCATGTCAAGATTAATAATACAACTTTCCAGTTCTATGGTTTTTTTTTTTATTATTAAACCATTACATTCTTAAGCGTACATACTAGGCAATATGCGGTCTAGATATACGAAAACTTTTCTGTAACCGGAATCGCCAGTTCCTTCCAACATTGCTTTATATTACATACATAAAAAGTAATGTTAGATAATTTAGACGATTAGAGCCGCAGTGATTTATTTCGTGTGTACAAAACGCGACTATCGGACAACGCCTCGGGTCATTCGGTTACGGCTAGTTTAAGTGAAATTCAACATTTGAACGAGCGTCGTCGGGTTCGCGTTAAGTAAATGAAAGGAATCGTTTAGCGGCCGCTAGCTGTTGTTGGCAATTTCACCGCGCGATGTCGCCTGGGGCGCCTCGTTTCCCGGGAGCCGGCCGCGGAGATAGCAGTTTTTGCTCGTCCGGCGTCGCCGCCGCTGCAGAGATGTAATCGTGCACTTTCTACAGTTGAGCGGTCGGTTGGACGGAGTGGTTTCACTTTCGTGCGGCGGCGGAATGCGACCGGACCTCCGACCCGCGCCCGCGTGTCACCGTCACCCTTTGCCAGCAGTACACCGCTTGCACTCCCGATATCCCCCTCGCCCACCAAGATTTGCATCATAATACTTGTTTGATTACCAAGTTTAATTTGTTTTACTAAACTCTTCAACAGTTACATTACACAATGTCAAACAAAACTGTATTTGCCTATGAGAAACGTACTTATTGAAGTTTATCGTGAACATGAAGGAACAAAATGCTACATAAAAACTTTCATCATTGCAGTTCATTTTTATTCACATATATTAATATTTGCAATTCAATAATTATTTATCAAAAAGTAATCTTTATAAAGTAATAATATGGTACAAGTTCACACTGTTCCATGATTTTTTGTCAGTCTCAGTCTCAAACGATGTATCAATGTTTCTATTCATTGCGACGTTAAATCATAGTTAACGTTATGAAAATACAAGCAGTTGGTCAGTTGTACAAGCGGCCCGAATACCAGAGTAGGATGCGGCGCCGGCTGGCGAGTTATCCGCGCTAATATCTTATTCGTGTCATTAGTGCGAAATGCCAGCCGCTTGGCACCCGCGGCCGCGACTGGCCTCAGCGTTCCCTCGCGGCCGATGCACCGCCCTGGACCGCACCAGTTAAATTCGGGATCGTTGCATCACGCATCACTTTCGGTTTCGTTTGTCACGAGGCTATTTTAGATAGACTGTCGATTATTAGAACTCTGTTTTTAGCTGAGCCGACCGTTGGCCGCTCCGACCATGTTAGTCCTCATGACTAACTAGTATGGCACTCAGGAAACTTTACTAATCGATCGCGAGCACAACCTCGCATTTCTTATTCAAATAGGCCATCGAGAACTAAAAGAGGTCGCAATAAGGCTAGGCGCGCATTTCAAACGCGCCTCGAAGTATGCAGCGGCTCTCTGCATCGTGCAGCAGTTATCTCGAGTTTGCGGAACGAAACCCGATCTGTATGCAGTGGCACGCGAGCGAGGCCACCGCGTCCGTTGTGTCACCCGCACAGACCGCCACACACATCATGCGTTCGTTATTTACGCGTCGGCCGACTGAAGAAGCGACTACATTATACATATGAATTCTTTTTGTTCCCTTACCAAACCCGATACAGGACGTGTTCCGTTCCCACGTGCTGTGCATTTATTTGTAACGCGTATCCGGTCTCGCCGGTTTTCTAATATAAAATTAAAAATACGAGGAAGCAATGTGAGCTTGTTAGTGCGCTGCATCGTCATGCTCTGCGGACGTCCCGGAATGGGCCATGGTTGTCGCGGTAATGCCCTTCGTTCGCAAGGCCATTGCTCATATTCAGTGGGCAAATATTCACCTGCATTGGGAGGTGCGGGCGGTCGGGTCGCCCATGCGGCCTGTGTTGTGCAACCGTCGCGACACCTCGTCGCACGTGGGCGATGAACGCCTCTCGAGAACAATCGCGCCACTCATTCGAATAATCGATGGTATGCAAGCTTTTGATATCATTACAAAATCAAATGTAATGGTGGGCCAATGTCAACACAGCTCCCGTATTGACGCTGGATTGTGTCTATGTAAATGCGTTCGTGGTTGCGGCGTGTATCAGCTCACATTCGCGTAGGCGACTAGATTTTCCAACACTCGGGTTGGGCACTCGCATAATGTAGCCACGCAGCATAGCGAAAGTCTGGCCGACCTTCGGCGTCTAGATATGGGCGGTAATAAGTGACTTGGATCTAGAGACACCTAATTATAACTCTAGTTTGTCGTATAGGTGTTGGCTAAATGCGGTCTATAATAATTTTACTGATGGGACTGCTCCCTCTAATCTAAGAAATTTTTCAAAGGTCTTTCTGTATGGCTGAGAGAATGCCAATGGATTGTGGTAGTAATAGATCAGTTTAATATTTGAAACCATTTTAATTTTTTTACTTGACATATGATTTTGATCCACCATTGTCTATACAACAAAGGAAATACTCTGATTGATAATCCATTACTCTACACCACTTTAAATATTCAAAACACATCTGCACTCAACGTTGCTTAACCAGTTTAATTGACAGCGTACTATTATAATTCAGTCTTAATTTGCGAGGAATCCTATATGGTGCTAATCTTCAAAATTTCCTATTAAGTGTTTTAAATGAAGCTACGGCTTTACATGATTTTTTGCATCTACTACAAATTTAATACAATATGCAAAACTTATTATTTTATTCATGATATTGATAGAAATATAAATTTGAAAAATATAATACCTAAAATAATCTTGACAAGATAAGCCATTCGCTAGAAGTTCTAGTCTTCCAATCGCATAAATGGATCGCATATCCAAAGAGATTACTCATGATACCATCGCATCGTCGACACTGCCCCGTTCCGTGTTGACAATATTTTTAGTAGTAACCATGCTAACTATTCACGCTGCGATTTCATTTTTTATCAGCTTTGTGTCACCAGATAAATTTTAACATCGATAAAATATTCTATAGATGTTATTCTCCTTTTAATCCTCTCTTTTCAATTTGTGAAACATATTCTTAGTATTTACCAATGAAATGCATGAATAAATTTTGTATTATGTGCAAAATAAATTTGCTGGCTTCCAAACGATTTCTGTATCAAATAAAATGTGCATTTTTATAGAAATATAATACTCATTTATGTGTATATGAGTAATATAGTATCCATTATTTAAATTTTCTGTAGTGATGCAATATCGATAAAATACCATGTGTCAGTATCCAGCCAGAGTATCGAGGGGTCGATTATCGCATCACCAGGCTGAATCAGTTAGACGTAACCGTGACTCAGTGATGTAACACGATGAGTGCCGTGTATCAGAATTCGCATATTATATGCGTTATATCCTTATAACAAAATTGTAACATTTGCTACGTTTGCATAGAAGCAATTTTCTATAAAACCATGTGCAATTGAATTTTTTCAGTTTTGTTTTTAGATGATAATATGTATTTAATATATCATACTTATACCATTATAACTGTGATATATTAAAGCGTAAAAATTTTTGATACTGATTTCTTATCAAGAGTTTTGTCGCGGTTTGTTTCTATCGTACCCTTATCGTCTTCTTTTATCTCAAGTTGCAAATTCAATATGCTCAGTTAGGTCGCTCATAAAGCGACCTCGCTGCGAGCTAATATTGACGTTCTCGGTTACATTGTTTGTATTGTTGATGGATGCGGTTCGCTGTTAAGATTCTGTTTACATTCCCTTCCATTAACCTTGGGTTAGGTTCACTAAACTCCAGATCACATACGTATCGCGTACGTCTCTAAACGTATGTATCCGGCGTATTTCCATCCACAACCAGGACCTAAGATAAAAGGAGACACGTGCGTCCTGACGGTTCTGATCAGACAAGATGGACTCTTTGTGTAATAAAGTTGATTTTGAACTCGTTCATTCATCTAAATATATAGACAAGCAAACACGACTTGATAGACGGGAGCGCCGAAACAAAAATAAACATCGAACAACAAGCTAACGTCGAAACGAATTAGATTTTATCGCTCGCTCCCTAATTTCGAACTAATACATGTGTCAGTGGTGATGGATCTTATGAGCGGGCATCGTATTGGCCGTAAACGGCAAAGTTATTCCTGCATTCCATCGAGGATTTATCGCGCGTCGACTGGCGCTGCGTAAATATAATTAGAGAGGCTATTTATCAGCACGGCGGAAGGGCGCTGGGTTTTGCCGCCGTAAATCTAGCGCCGTCGCTGACGGCTCAATCCGGCGAAGAAATGGAATGTCATACAAATGCTGAGTGTTGGCGAATTTGTCCGTCCGCTGCGTGGATCTATCCGCCATACATTACAATCAGCCGGGATTACGATGGTCAACAGGCCTATTCTGTGTAGTTGTATCTAACTGTAGACGCCGAGTTGGTTGTATAGACGGGATTAGCTTAATTTACGATGACTAAATTTGCCTTGGATGCTAGATTTGTGTTCGCCTAAGTACACATCTAATGCTAATGTTTAATACACTGTGAACTTAGTGAACTAAGTAGCTAGTCCAAGGGCGGCATCGTCAGCGGCGCGTGCGCAGCCGGCCGAGTAATAGGAGCCGTCTCCGCGTCACGTACCCACACCCACCACACCGTCAAACAACACAAAATCCATTCCATACGATAAACATCATACTGTGTAACTAAGCATATACTCCGATTTATTTTAATTAAAACCAAACAAGCAAAGAGTCAGACGTATGTGTCGAGTGTTATTACGTCTCTTATGACAGAGGAGCGTATTAATATATAACCGTGTTCTTCATACGAATATAACATTAGTAAGATAGAAATTATGAAGAATGTTCTGTGCTTGGGAGTGGCAGCAGTGCCTGATTAATGAATGCATGTATTCGGCATCGCGGCGAGATGGCTGCACGGCTAGTAGGGTGGTCAGGCGAAGGTTCCAGCGCTCTACGACATTAGCATAAACCGTGCACTCTTGCGCACCGCCCCGTAGTTTTGCTTTAGACGCGGTGCAAGTTAATAGCTGAGAGGAATTGGAACTTATCTGCAATTGTTTACAAATGCAAACCAAAATTATGGGAAAGTTAAATGATTTTGAGATAAAACATTAGAGATTAGAGATATCAGCAACAACTAATAAATTTTAATATTACTAATACAAAAGTTATTGCCATGGAATAGCTTTGCATATAGAATAAATAAATAAATAAAACGTCATTTGCAAATGTAAACTCTATATTAAACGTCACACTTGTTTGTTTAATTTAAAACATCATCATAATAAATGATCATGTTTTAAATTAAACCAAATTAAAACATCATCATAATAAGTATCATGTAATTGTACCAAGCTTTGTGTGTTTTTAGTGCTTACTGACATATATGAGAATGCCCCATGAATATTTAATGGGGCATCCACCGTAGCCCTGACCTTTATTTTGGCCTTTTCTTTGTGGCTATTGTTCTTGTAGATCTAGCTTGATGGAATTTTCTCTAATGTTTGCATCTTTTGTTGCAGGTAAGCTGACACACCTAATAACGAATTTGCTACAAGGTAACCTATGTATTATGTTAATGTTTGATAAATAGCTACATTAAAATTGCTGGCTCACGTTCCTGACTATATCTATGATTCAAATATATGTTTTACTAAGAAAAGTCACGACGATTTATGATTTATCTGTTTTTATTTTAAAAGGCAAACAACAAAATCTTAGATCCATTATTGTAAAAGAAAGGACTAAAATTGGAAGAGTTAGAAATATTAAAAAAACAAAAAATATTCGAGATTGTTTTGACTATTCAAAGGAGAGATGTTTGGAAATTATCAGTGCCGAAAGGCTTCTATAGAGGATAACTTGTTGAATTTACTGATTGTATGTATATTGATACTGAATCTTTTAAATTCTATGTTGAAGAAGAACTAATGATAATTATGAGTCACAATTATTTTATAAATATCTTTATATCGTACATTTTTTATGCATGTCTGTCCATTTAGAGAACTTGTTAAGTTGGCGTCTACTGAGGCGTATTATGTAACCAATCACCATTTTTCGTTTTCTGTTGTGTTATCCTTCAAATTTTGACCTGCTTTTATAGCTGATCTTAAAAAAAAAAGAAGATCTTATAAGGCTGACGTAATCGATGAACGTTCTAACCGATTATCCTTTCAGCTGACTCACCGGGCTCGGTCGGGCCTCGGGCGAGATTGTTTTTAAATATTCATTTAATTAACTTTTTTTCATATGACTAATCTATCGAGTATTCTGTGTTGTAAGAGTCGTTGAAAAATCATTCTCATACTGTATATTATGATGACTAGGATGGTATCTATATTGCATAATGTAACTTATAAGCCTGTTTATGAACTCATATTCTTTATAGATTTCTTTGTAACAAGATGACTTTTGCAAGACATCGAGTTCAACGTACGCGAGACGCATTGAAAACGGGCTTTAGGTGCGTTGTTAACATGTCCAAAGAGGCCATTAGTCGTGATACTCAGCGGCTGTTCTATGTGTCACTAGATAGTTTTTTGTCGCCGAATTCAACGAGTTGTCTTCCTCGTCGGTGCTTTGATTAACGACCGTAACAAGATACCTTGTGTTTTCATATCTCCAGACGTTCGGCCCACATGAATAAATTATTTCCCACTCGCATGTATCGCGTACACCCACATTATATACCACTAATATGGACTACTTCATGATTGTAAACATATTAATAACTTCAAATTAGTATTAATCTGCGTCGTTATTTGTGGTAATTCGAATATCACATACCTAGTTTGATTAAAATCATAATTTTTATATTGTTTGATATTTAACCATATCAGAGATTCAATTTCCAAAGAACTAATTGTAATTGAAATTATGTCACCGGAAATTACATTCAATACAAATTGTTTGTTTCGTCGCTCAATAATTACGGCAAATAAGTTTCTCGTAGATTCGATAGATGGTTTTTGATTAGATGCTTTCTGTCGTGGAAAAAGCGTTGTGCATTCGGTTAAATCGGGGTCCAGATAGTGTTCGAATAACGATGTCGATGCGGAATCCGACCAATGTGTGAGATCAAACAACGCGTGAAGCCGAGTGCGGGATGCCGGCGCGCCAAATGTGCGACTTCTCCACGTTCATGAATACACAATAAACGATCCTCTCGCTTTCTCGCACCAGACTGTCCATAACCCCGTCCCTGTCTGATCTCTGTTTGTTCGATTTTGGGCGAGTATGGTCGATGACAAAGCGTCACTTTCTACGGGCGCACGCGCAACGGCAAATGAAGTGTGTCGCGTACGCAGACAGCTGCGCGATAGACTCTGCTATAATGTGCACCGGAAACCATCAATTTAGATAGTGCGCCGGTTTGCCGCCGCGAAGCTTCTGCCTGTAGGATGCAACTATTATATAGAGGAAACCGTGATTTATGACCTTCATTGTTTTGTATTCAAGATCTCTTACATTGCATCCTCATTTAATTAAATGTCTGCTACTGCTGCAAGAATCAGTCGCTAAGGTTTAAATTGTTTTAAAATGTCTAAAACCCTATTATTATCTCTTTTATTTTCAGAACATTTGTACTCGCGCAATGTCTATAATCCTAGAATTTCTGCTTTCTATAATATCCGTATTTATTCTCGTACTATTTACTAAACCCATTTGTTCTTTAGAATCATGTATTTAATTGACAAATGCCACAACCCCATATGTCTATATATTCTGAAACTCGAGTACCATAACATCTGTTTCATCCCCGCTGTAAATCCACTTATCTGGGCCACCCCTTGGAATAGACAGTTATTTGTCTCTATTACTGCTGCGTATCCAATGGAAATGTTTATCATGTGCAGCATTTATTTAACTAATAACGGTTTCATTTTGAATAAAATTGAGCGATTTTAAAAGTATTTCTAAATTTATAATTTAATTCAAGATCTAAATTTAAAGTAATTCTGAGTCTAGTCTGTTATAGATTTGATTCGTATTTATTATAATAATTTGTATCCGATTTGTACTATTATATTTTTTTACTCTCATTAATCGAGCCCAGTGTTTGTCTCCCATGTCTGCAATCTTTAGAAATTCGATTTGAGTCTAATCGGTGTCACAAAGTTCTCACCAGGAAAGAAAATAAATTTGCAACAAAACAGTCTACTGTGGCGAATGTAACATTATATTATCGACGTCGTACCAATAATTTTACTAACTCCAGTGAGATTTAGCTAAATCGATATACGCTTCGGCTCTTGCGTGTTATCGACTTTCTCGCGCGGAGCAAATGCTGCGCCAGTGCTACGTCCAAGTATTGTTTATGAAAAGCGGGTCATAAGAAAACGACTGGTCATTCGTTGATATCTCCCGGTGAAAAGGTCATGGCCATTATACCAAAATAAACTGAAGACGGCCACGTTTCGAACAACAAATAGAACGTTTATTGCTACCGTAACTGTAACAACGGTTTTTACGAATCCGTGAACGGCCGATGATGGTACCGATTTCTCTTTTTGCTTATTTTTACTGTCGCTAATTGTCGCCGCATTTGTGCTGTGCTTCTAGTTTAGAAAAAGTTTGTTGCGTGTGTGGTTTGTGTTTATTCATATGTACTAGTTTAGTGTGTTGTTATAAGGTGTGCAGTGAACTGTCGACAATGGATAGGTGCCCTCGCAGTGCTCTGTGTCGAATTTAAAATGTGTTTGCACAACATGCGCAACATAAGTGAGACAGTAATGCCGATGCATCGCAGACAATGGTCGCGTCTGTGGGAATTCTTTGTTTAAATGACCACGTCTCAAGGTCGGGCGGCGCGTATCATTCGCTTTGTGATCTTACTTGAAAACACAAGAATTAAGAATTTAATTATAAGTTTTAAAAAGAGTTTTATGTGATTCGTATACTGATTTACCTATTTCTGTCGCGTAAACAGTTTGCGTGGTTTGACAACAGAAATAGTTTAGTAGTTAAATGTAAATTTAGTCTCACATATAAAAATCATGACACTTTAGACTTTAGGAATGGCAAAACTTGAAGGGTATACGGCACAGTTGGTATATTGTATTATTTGTGCTTCCACTTTCTATCACTACTTACCGTCAGGTAAGGCAAATAGCTAATGCCAGGACCGTTTATTGTATATATGTATTATCCGATATCTATATATTGAGTTCTTTAGGACATTAATAACCTTTCATTGTCGCAAATACCAGTCGGATATATATATTCATTAAGAGCGGGTTCTTCTTTTCAATATTTTATATTGAATAACTGATTGTTAATATATCTGTTATTGGGATATTAAGTAAGGGTGGGTACTTCTTGTTGATGAACATTTCTTTTAAAATACCAAAGTAAAAGTTTACAACCTTACAAAAAGATAATTTAAGGTTTCGTATTACATTTATCTCATGCTGTAAAATACGCTTAGGTACTGTTGACAAATTTAGCTAGTATTCTGTATCACTGCCGCAAATGCCGTAATAAAATAGCGAATTATACCATTTCATGCATAATCGTTGTGTTGGCTGCGGTAAATAAATATAAGCATGCGACACGAGTCGCTATGCGAATCGGAGCTGGTATCTGCGCCTGCTCAGGCCATATTTCACCGCGGCGCTGCATCCCCGTAATTGGAATTCAGCATTTTGTCCGGGCTCACGTCGATAAAACATCTCTTTCTCTTAAGCTGTGGAAATTTAGAGGTCCTTGTGCATGTATATTCTGGGATATCTTCACGCGTGTTCACTGCATGTTGATACTTGTACGTTTGGATTTAAATTATACTATTATATTTCCCTCTGGGTAATATTAGTATCATTTGCCTAATGCATGATATTTTTGGTTTAAAAATTAGCCAGTACATTTGTTAGATACTTGACGTAACTGCTATACTTTTTATAATAAATCTCGATTTCAAAACTATCAGATTAAGAGAATAGTGTTACCATATGTCTGAATATTTCTGGAATTGCTGTTCTAGTTTCATTATAATAACCTAGTTTTTGCAGAAATATCTAGAGCTCTCTAAATCATTAATCTCAGTTTAATAACTTGACATACGAGAGTCCTAGATTACGCGCCAATTGGATTTACATTTCGCCTATGATGATTACATTACATGTGACAGGTGACATTGACAGCAGTAAGATGTTCGGTATTTGTTGTTTCTTTGTATTGTTTTTTACGGCACTGAACTCTAGCTTTGCAATTTTTCTTCAATTGTAACTGAAATAATGAATAGATCACTACATGTACATTTGGTAAGTTATAATCTATAGAAAGAATTATTATACATGTTTGAATGCAATAGTTGTTATACCTAGTTAGATATGAGTAATTACGATACTTACGATAGATACTTAAACACATTCCCTTAATCTTGTAATAAAACAAAATGTCCATTTATCTTCTTGTTCTTCTCAATAGCAATGTGGTGATCTCTTATCAAATTACGTGGTTTTTCATTATAATTTCATGCCAATTCCAAAATCAGGAGATTCTTAATTCTTCTGGTTTTTTTTTTTTAATTTTTAATTTTGCATGATATATGTGCCAGTTATGATTTGTTCATAATAATACTTTTGGCGAAATCTACTAGCTTACGCTATATTTTATATGATTCTATAATTTAAAAACAATTTCTGGAAGTTCTACAACCTTCTTCTAGTAATAAAAATAGTAATCTTGGAGTGTTGACAGTTGCACACATATTAATATTAGTGCAATTAAACAAAATAATTCTATACAAATAAACAAAATCTTAATTTTTTTCTATTTCATCGTGTTTAGATAAAAATAGATATAAGACAATAGTTTTTTATTTTACCTGGTTATAATTAAGCGTAGTTTAATTAATATGCTAAGGCGAATTAGTATCGTGTACGAATAGCTAGCCAGTATAATAAGTTAATAGCATGTGGGCTGCGCCCACGCAAGCCCAGTTCAATAAATCACAGGCATTTGTAATGTCCGCGATCTTTTCACACCATACTACGCTCGTATTAAGTAGTTGTACAAAAAGCATGTACCATCATTAGTGATTAATTGCTATGGCTGTATTTCGTGGGCATTGTGCCTGTATAAAATATCTACATGCGTTGAATAAGACTTATAGAAGAGCTAGCTTTTACCCGAGAATTCGTCTGCGTGACCGGGATAAAAAGCAGCATACATTCTTCTTTATCCTATGGAGTACGTGTATACTAAATTTTATAGTGATTGCTCGAGTCGTTAAGACGATATTAGGTAAAAAAACCAAACATACTTTCACGTTTATAATATTACTAAGGATGTTTTGTTGAAATATTTTTATATAATGTAAATATTTGTTTGCCCAAATGAATAAAAAAATAATATAAAGCCAAAGAGGCCTACATCAAAACATGTCAATAAAAATCTTTCGCAATTTTGAAGCCTTGTCACACCGCACTTTAATATCCAGTACTATTTTCAGTGTCAACATTAAAATTTGCCTAGAATATATATTTTTGTTCTCTTTAACTGTCTCATCTTGAGCCACGAGTACTTCCTTTTTTGTCTACGCTAACCAACGGTACAAGTTGATAAGTCGCAAGCCAGTTAATTGGCAGTGGCAGTAATAAGCGAAATAAGTATAATCGCTCCTTATTCTAAGCGCCTGGGAACGCAGCCAAGCGTGTGATGCGCGGAGGCATGCAATACTGTTTCACTTACCATACGATGTGAACTTTTTGAACATAAGGCTTCCTTTAACGCCTTTTTAACCGACATGTATATCAATGCATTGCTGAGAGATCAAATTGTAAAAGTGATAGTAGATTGTAAAAGTGATAGATAAGTTCATTATCACATAGTTAAAATGACAACCCTTTTATAGAATTTTTTGCTTTAATTAACTTTCGTGTGATAATCAAGATATGTTTTCGAGTTAAAATTATAATGACTAAAGTAAATGACAAATTAGCAATTATTTTAAAAACATTTACTTTGCATAATTTGCAAGGTACGGACTTTTCACAGTGCTCGAATTCTGTTTATTCTTACATTCATTTTGAACATTCCAATATATTAAACAAGTAAATAAGTCACAACGCAAGATATATATTCACTTTACAACAATAAATATATTTATAATGACTGTAATCCCTGGTGAACTACTCAGAGACTTGTGGTTGTTTTCAGATTGCATAATTTAGTTGCAATACTTAATACTACAATAATTTTATTTCTAATGGCACATTCTAAAAGCACTAACATTTTCGGATTAAATTAGCTTTTCAGTCAAATATATTGTACTTATTCACATAAATAAAGGCATTGACATTGCAAAAGCATTAGTATAATGCGTAGTATATATAAGCTCCTTACCACTTTTTATACCAGCCATTTAAGACGAATTAATCTGTTCAAGATTTGCATAGGTAACATGTGTAATCTGGCTTGATGGTATCATTAAACGAGTCTAAACTACCTTCATAACAGAACAAAGGAGTCTGGTGTGAATTATCTAAGAATTTATTCAAATATCTAAAATCTTTGTTCCTTTTCACATTTTATATCACAAAACTATGCTGTAATTGGAAGACCCATAATTCTTACAACGGGAACTCAAAGGATCTTTCTTGCTTTTTAACTCGTTGGAGTGATTTATACTGGAAAAAAATGAGATATTTTTAATTAAATACAACTGCTAAAAAAACTTGTTTGAATCATCTTTCTTGGAATTACTTTTCAAGTTCTAATTTTGTATTCTTTCCATTCGAACACGTTTTTTAAAATAATATTATTTTGTAAAAATGTATTGGAATGAAATGCCATTATTTCTGTTATTTTTTTTTTATTATACCACGAAGATGGCAAACAAGCATGCAGCCCATTTGTTGGTAAACGGTTACAGTAACCTATAACACTAGGAGTGTCACGTGCGGTGTTGCCGACCCTAAAGATACCTTAATAGAATAGAAAATATTCATTGCCAGAAAGAAACATTTAGTTACAACAGAAAATATAGAAATATTATATATAAGAACTGTCACATAAGGCAAAAAGAACTGGTTCAGGTGATGTTGTAAGTGCCCTAGTGCAATGTGTATGCACAGCGCTGGTTTTCAGCTAATCTTTATTCTATCTCTTAATATCTCTCTATAAATACCCTTTTTTGAAAAACCCCATACTGTATTCTCTAGGGAAAACTTCTGTTCCTCAGTAGATAAAGAACTCGTCATCAAGAGAGCCCGAAGCAGTAATAAGATACGATACGTGTATCTTTAAAAGTGCTTGATAGTTGATAAACTATCGAATATTAAGACAGTGCTTCGCAAACAATCATCGCGGTGTTCATTAATCCTTCACTACCTCTTTCATAAACATACATTTTTAAGATTACATCTTCACTTTACCATCCAGAGCTGATCTCGCAAAATAAATAGTATCTAATCCTAAACGCTTCCGCATACAAACCGTGATCAGTAACACGTGTCTAATACAAATTTGTACAAAGTGAGAACCGATTCGAGCGCAATGTGGGTGGTAGCTGGTACTTCAACAGTTTTTGTACCAACCAAATATAATCTGGTGATTCAGACCTCCTGCGTGGCGTTCTAATTAAATAAATTTTGTTATGGCAATTAAATAATATATTCTTTAGCAAGTGTTTACTGTTGATGAAATTTTAATGTAATTAATACTAGTTTATCCTCCATCGATTATCTATAATTTTATCATAAAGATTTACATATTAATTTTGTTATTATATTGGATTTTTTATATAATCGGAACCAAAGTCAAAAGTGATCTGAGTCGACTCAGACCTGTCACTTTAGTTAGCTGCTACATAACAAGTATTAGGAGTTTATCTAATCCTTCAGAAAGGCCAACTTGCTGTTCTGTGAATGACCGATTAACCGGAATTTGTTGGTATCACGTTTCTTTGAGTGCTAAAATCGTGTGGATTGACTTCCGCAGATTAGATTTTATGCTTTAGCTGCTATGATTAGCACTTCCAACATCCTATTAGTAATGGCCTATCATAGTTATATTCGTCATTTTTTTATGCAGCAATATTATCATTATTGGCTGGTAGCACACCTGCAATGTCGCTGGTGTTGTGGGTGATCATGGGCGGTGGTAGTCACTTACCATCAGGTGAGCCGCATGCTCGTTTGCCCCCTGTGTTGTAAAAAAAATTTATTAACAATTATGGTTTTTACAGTTGCTACGGTTTATGTTAAGTACGTAATTATTATTAGATTTTACACCTTCGTGGTATTAAAAAAATCTGTCTTTGTAACTATCTTTCTCACTGGTATCAATAAAATAGTAAATTCAGTTTGAAGCAGATGGTTTAAACATTTTTATAGTAATTCTTTATATGTATGTATATCTAAAAATTTATTTATCATGCTCATCGTAAATTGTGTATAGGTTGTGTAGTGATAACTAAATATATGGAAATATGTTGGTTTTTAATGCGCTTTATGGTTATTTAAGTTTAATACGAATGTAAGTTAGTATGCTAAACTACTTTGATAAAATATTGCTGAGAATTTGAGGCCTCTTTATGATACATTCATGATTAGGTCTCAGTATCTTAACAGTATTAGTGACCGTGCGTATTCGGTGTTTCTGTTTTAAAACTGATTACAAAATGATTTTAAAATAACACTAATTTTAAGTATAATTATTTTATAGAGAGAGAAAGTGCGCTATTCTTACTACAATTAATTTATTTTACTTGGGTTGCCAACAGTGACATCAAATAACATCTAGTTCAGTCTAGTATCGACATGGTCGCAGTAAACATAAACATAAGGTTTCTTCAGGGTCGGCAACGCACGCGTAATATCTCTGGTATTGCAGATGTTCATAGGCTACGGTAACCACTTACCATCAGGTGGGCCGTATGCTTGTTTGCCACCTCAGTGGTATAAAAAAAAAAAAACATAAACGTAAAATAAGACTTCTTATCATAAACTTGTGCATGCGACTAAGCTTTTCAGTAAGAATATTTTTACTACGTGATGATATATGATATTTCTTATCGTCTTGTATTTCACCAATTACTATTTAATAACAATCAATTCTGTTTACAAGACGGACGACGGAAGAGCTGTTGGCTAATTAATATCAGTTGATATTTCTCTCGTAAAACCGCAAACTTATTGGTTGTTAACGCGGAATTAATGGTTTAACCGGCGTGACCTCCAGAACACTGCAGTCGGTTCTTTGTGGCTTAATTTTATCTGAATAGGGCCACTTTGTTGCTGTTAAACTGTTTATCGCGGCCAACTAAATCGTTTTTCACCATTTATAGTATGGTTATTTTTAAAATGTTCGATTTCCGCACTATTATTGCTCGAATGATTTTCTACGTCATGATGTTATTATAAATAAGGATTATAATAAAATATATGTTCATGATTGTTGTCACTGGTGGGGAAAACATTGTCGATTGTTATCGGCGATGTATCTGAATACCCATAGTGAAAAAGTTGATTTAGTCACATTTCATGGAATAAGTTCATATTTCAAATGGTGGTTTATTGTCGTCTCATGCATTAATTACATTTAGTAACTCTAAACCAAAGTAAATATAAAGAGTTGCAATAACCTACACGTTAGAAGAGTTTATATTATTGGCTGCCAGTTTCTGTATTATCTTTGGACGCTAAAATCTCTCACATAGGTACAGTATTGGGTAATTTTTATATAGATTTTATATCTGTAATGAGTTTTTCGATTTCAATGGTTCATAATATTCATTTCCTAGTGCATTTGATTTTCAACTGGTTTCAAAAAGAAGGAACTTTTCAATTCGGTTGTATTTTTTATTTATAATCTTTTTTACCTCATAACTTATATAATCATTTCTAAACTGATTTGGAGAATTCTTCTTTAGCTGAAAGGAATTAGAGATTGGTTCCATAGTAATTTTAACAAAATCGATTAAGTAGTTTAATTTTTAGATCAAAATATCATCAATCAATATTTTATACAATAGTATAGTTGAAGTCATATCTAATACAGTTAAATAATTCATAGGAGTTAGCTGTGTTAGGAAGCGTTTGTTGCACAGACATTATAAACATCGTACATGTCATTAATCACAATATTGTCTGCCGGCGACGTTTTATCTAGACCGCACCAAAGCAGGTGGGTGTCAAACCGCTTTAATATTAATTGATCCTGCAACATTTCTGTCGTATCCGTGCAGAATTGTTCCCTTAGCGATTTCATTATGGCCTACTGCTTCCTCATTTGGCGTGCCTTTCGATGTTATGTCATAAATTCCTTCTTGTTTATGTTTTAACTTATTATTACCACATATAGCTTTATCAAACGTAGTTATTGTAGTTGTATTTGTTCTGATCATATAAAAACAATTAATATGACCTTTAAAGTTATCGTCAAATGACCCATGTAATCATAATGATTTTTAATAAACTTAAATGAATTTTGTGTAACTCACAAATTCAAGTTCTTTTTTCTGTCTATCCATAGAATCATTGTGCGATTTGTAATTCTACAAGTTAAAAGGTAATTTGTAATCAATGCAATCTCTGATACAGACGTAGTACCTTAGTCCCATACGTAGTACTTTATCATCTATAAGATTGTACATGTTTATAGTCGTATACACGACGGTTACTTTTTAATTTCTATAAGATTGTTTGCTAAATTTTAGGAACGATTAGCAAAAAAATACTTATGTAATTTCACAATTTTCTCTTCTTTGTATCATGTTTAAAAATATCGAAGTTTTTATAACTTTAATCGATTGTTTTGTCTTTTAGGAACGTAAAGATATAAGACAAACGTATATCAAGACTTTATGCGTGGCACAGATTTTGTTTGTACGGGAACCACAAGTTCGATATGATTTCAATCAACCGTAGCCAATGAAGTAGTTATCGAACGATCAATAAAACATGGCTCGCATGTCTTTAATTTGATGATTGCGAATGTTTATCTGAACAGTTATTCGGCATACTTCCTGTCCGTCGTATCGTATCGGGCGTCTCTTTGACGCCACAAACTAACCGTCGCATCGTGATCTCGACCCCTCGACCTATTCAGAGTGTTGAGGATTGACCAGTTTAGGCTGATCCTTGGTTCCTTGTTCGTCCAAGAGTGGAAGGGCTTGTGTGGCTGGGCACGGGTTAGAAGGACCGTTAGCTAGGAGGTCATCGGCAGGTGCTGATTTGCACTTGACAAGCGCGATTCTCCCATTTTGGTTTTGGATTGTTAAGTAAACGTGTCTCGTTACGGGTTGTCTTTAGGTTCCCATGCTCGGCCAATGTACTCATTGAATTCGCTTTGGATAAATTGTTAATCTTCATTGTATCCAGTTATGCTTTTTTTGTTGCTTATTGACAGGTGATAATTGCTTTCGACGTTTCTCTTTCATTGAAATGATCGACTGTAAATTGTGACGGTAGCTAATAGTTGATAACATAAGTATTACATCACTTTATACATAACTTATTATGTATTATCTGCATAGCTTGCTACTTCTGTAAATCTCGTGTTTTTAGCCGCCAACTAGATTTGCTTGCATGACTTTGAATTGAAGAGTAGGATTTGGCATTGAAATTATTCAATACAAAGGTATAACACCTTGGAGGGGGGAAGGGATTATTGGTAATGTTGATTACTAGTCTAATTGCTAACAATATACCCTATCAGGTCGATCTCCGGAAACCATCGTGCTGAATTCCAGATGTTTTCAGCGTGATGGGCTACCTGACTTGCCTTTTTCATTCTCATCTATCATCCTTCACTAGTATACCGTTAGTGCAGGCGTGGCTACCATTTCATTATTATCCATTATAAAAAAAAAAAAAAAAACTTTAATTCTTGGGAATGACAGTCTATAATAGGTCATAAGTGTCACAGTGATTTGATGTCTATCCATGATGCTTATTGTATCTTACACGCGCCAGCTTGTTTGCTATTCCAAATCGAACAAAAACCTAAGACAATATTTGTAGTAAACATAATGAATATTAATTTATTAGTATAAATACAGTTGCAAAAACTAGTTTCAGCATGACATCTTAGTCTTTCTCTATAATTCAATAAGAAACATTTCTCAGACCAGCTGCGTGCTCTTATCAGTCCATCAACTATCTTATTACTTACCTGTGCAATCTACACCCATTTTAATTAATGATACTTACTGCATAGTTACGATAAGACGACACGTTACTAATTTATTTTCTCTGAAAATAAAATAATGAAATACATCTCACGTACGCAGTAAAAGTAGTGATTTTTTTTTAATACAGGCAGTCTTATTCCTAGTCAATAAATCAGGTTTAATTAAAGATTTTGTTTTGCGCGAATAATATAAATCGAATACAGTATTCATTGAATTAAATATGAAGTCTTTAATTTTCTTGACTTATTTTTCTGTTCCTCGTATAAGGCAGGGGTTATAGTAATGTTCCTTGTTCAATTGGCTGCTATCAACCCGTTGCCATGTTTGTTTATATATAAATTATATCATGACGTTATTTAATAAATAATATCGTATTTATTTAATAAACGTTTTTAATAAATCTTTCGTTTAAATCGTCGTTTAAATTAAATTATAAGTACACTATATTTATCTGTAGAGCGTATTTATCAAGAAATCAAGTGTCCACATCATCGCGGAAGAATTTAAATGCCGTCCATTGTTCATCCTGATACATTGTAATCATTCGCTGTGATGTACGAAAGGTAAATTGATTATTAATAACACGTACATTAATAAAATAGCCAAAAACGCGTAGCGAATGAGTGCCCGCCGGGTTTGCAGCAATTTATGTTATTACCCAGCCATATCTTGTAATATATCCGACATCTTAAACGTTCTGTCATTAAAATAATGTTTTGTCTTCTTCGTAAAGTTTAGTTATAGTGGACTCTGGAAAATAAGGAAACGATTACGGGCACATGTTAATGATCACTGTACACGCGGAGTGCGAACTTAATATATTTAAAAACATGTTTCAATATGGACTAATTTATTTTTTTATTAGCCGCTATATTTGCGACACCTTTTGCGCTGTCTTTTCTTTTCTCTTTGAAATAAGAACATTACGTCTAAATAAATATTATCCGAATTCCTTAGTTTATTCTGTATTGCTTCAACTTACAATCGTCGGGTCTTCAAAAGACACATGAAAAAGAAGATATTAAGTCGCCATAATGAGGTTTAGGTTCACCCAGCTCACTAATTGATCCTATTCATGAATTGTGCATTGAATCATGCTTCTGTAGGAATTTGTTGCTCCATCGCTTCTCAAGTTATTATAAAAAAAAGGTATCAACATACCAAATTTTATTAAATTTATCAGTTCAATAATTTCTATTCTATGTGTATACATCTGGGCTATTTTATTACGTAAGTTAGGCTGTTTTTCTGTTACATAAGTACTAAACTCTTAAAACAAACACCCAAATTTGGAATAGTCCCTACATCCATAGATATCTTTATAATTAACGACTAGGTATTCATGATTGAGTTCGGCAGAAATAATATAATGCTTGGAGTCAAATGTACTTTATTTATTTATCCTTCTTTTGTTCGTCCTATCTAAATGTCTGCATCAACGTGATAATTCAAAGCCTGTAAAGTTTTTGTTACAACACTATTAATACTTAAATTAAATGTAGTGTTACAGTTAACTAATGTTCTCGAATAATCATTACAGTTTATCCCCGTTTCATTATTTTATTATTACATACCGGATTATAAAATAATATAAATCAATACGTGATCCCCAAAATATCACAACTTTAAAATGTACTTTGTACATTCATGTGGTCCTTTTTAAAATTACCAGTCGTTTATAAACACCATATTTTCCAAATTGGTAACCCTAACAAATCGTGGAATGTGAACATTTTGCGTCTTCTGGTCATTTAATAAATAAATTGATAATAATATCGTATGCGTTAAAAAAATGCGTCCCAAATGAATGACCGCCGGGTTTCGTCGTAATTTATGTTATTACCCGTCATCTCTTGTAAATATCCGACACCTTATTGGTAGCGCCATTATAATATTCTTTTGTCGATTTATAAGATTCTGCAAAATACGGAATCGATGACCGTTTCTTTTTTTATGCAAAATGCGTCGTGACTCGTACCAATGAATTTGGCATGACATCGGTATATGTAAAGATTCTTGGACATATTGGTGAGAGATATACATGCAAAAGTGTTTATTTTTTTATACAACTTAGAATACCAAACAAGCTGACAGCCCACCTGATGGAAAGTGGTAACCGTCGCCTATAGACATGAGCAGTACCATGGACATAACAGAGTATACTGTTTCGCCCATGATACCTCCTATGCGTTGCCATTCCTGAGGACTCAGGTGTTATTCCTCCGTATCCTGTAAATTCACTGCCATATCATACCATACCACATGTCATATGAGTATAAAAATTAGAGCACTGTTAAGTATGATTTTTTAAATGACGTCATCTAGTGTCATTGTAAAAATAGAACTAATTGTGATCTAAGCCGTACGAAATGATCATTTAGCTCTTTGTTAATTATTGTATAAATTACATATGTGTAAAAACATCAATTTTGTATAATGAAAGTTTTTTACTCCATCGTCTGTATAGTTCACGTTGTCAACACTTACCAGAAGAGTTCTAGACTGACCTATCATAAGAATAATCTTATGGCAAAATGTAGATTCTAGAATATGGAAATAAATGAACCAATATGTATGTTTTTTTTATACAACTTAGAATGGCAAACGAGCTGACGGCCCACCTGATGGCAAGTGGTAACCGTCGCCTTACCGTTGACCTGGCGTCATCATTTAATCGTATCAAAATTTTTAAGCTTAATTTTGCATCCTGGTAATGTTTTAAATGTGAACGTTTATAATGGGTGGATGAATTTTTTTAATGGATGATAATGAAATGTTAACCCCGCCTTCGCTGATGGTATACGCTGGCAGGGAGTGAGGGATGGGTTTGAAATGAAATTTGGGACATGGTGTAGGATATATCCTAATTCAGCACATAGGACACTATGTACTGTTTCACACGGGCGAAACTGTAGTATACAGTTAGTTTTTAAATAAAAGTTTTGCATATTGAGTCAATGCATTAATTACCATATTTTAATTCCTCATTAAAATATTTATGTTAATTATAAATTATTCATAATAGTATTTTAATAATACTTAATGCACTTTGCATTTATGCCATCGATTTGCAAAAGATAACGGAACGTCCTTAAAATGAAATATTTTATTATTACCGACTCACAAGTATAAATACTTTATGTTGTTGGGATGATTAATAGGGTTAAATAGACCGATTAATTTAACTTAGTTGAAATATATAACTATTAATCCAAAACCAGCAGTTTCAGTTTCCACGATGTTTCACCATGTGGTTGGTCGAAGTGGTATTTTTTCGCCAATATCATTGACTAGTCATCGACTAATAGGAGTAATTAGAATAAAAATGCCACTTTCATATGACTAATAATAATTTATTAACAATTAGCTATTTCTTTGCGGTCCACGTAAAACAGTACATATAAAATTCTATGTAATAATTTGGGAATTATAACCTACGCGTAAACCAAATTTCATTCAAAAAAGAATAACATATATCCATCCATCGTATCTATTCATTCATCATTCTTTACAGATTTATGTATTTATATTATTAATAGTTTACAGTCTGTTACAAAAGCTCTTTATAGTTTTTTTTTCCTATAAAAATAAATATATTGATACTATGGTCGATTTAGAAAACCTAATAAGATTGCTAATCTTTATCTTTGGGTAATATGTTTCCTTCTGTTTTTTTTTTCTATTTAAAGTACACTACCATACATTTGTAATTTTGTCCTACATACATACATACATATCTGTCACGCCTGTCTCCCATTAGGGTAGGCAGAAACAATGGAACGCCAAATGCTTCGATTCAAACAAACCTCTTTCGCTTCTTCCACATTCATCAATCTTTTCATACACGCTCGCCGGTTACAGGTACTTTTAATTTGGCCCTTCTTCAGCACGTCACCTATTTAGACGACATACGTCCGTCTAGGGCGGCCCCTATTTTGTCCTAAAAAAAATCAAAATCATTTAGCGCAATATTCGTCAGTACTTATAGGGATCATCTTCGCGGTCGTTCATAAGAAGCGAGAGCAAGTATTTTTTACAAACTTTTTGAATCATATAGTTAGATAGACAGATAGACTATTGTTTCCTCCAAAAGATTACAATAGTAAACATATTATAGACACTACCAATTACAATGAGAAAACAATGGGCGGCCTTATTGCTAAAAACGATCTCTTCCAGGTGACCTTTGGATATAGATATTAGGTCTTATTACATTGTCCGATAACACTCTAAAACATGAACAAACAACCTTCAGACCACTATGCCGAATAGCAAAACAATCTATTACTCGTTGAACAACCCACAATGGGCCGTTAATTATAATTCATCAGCGTCATAGGGCCGACACGTTTCGCAACGTGTCTCAGATTGATCAAGGCGGGAACCAAATGGGTCGTCGACACGATTCCGATCCGATTCGACACAATATCGATTGATTGCACAATCATATAGGTTAATGCCGGTCACGGACTTGGCGACTGCACCTCGGATCCTGTCACGCCGCTAAATTAACAACTATAGATTAGTAAATAGGAGCCGCTATGCGACTAATTCGACAGGGTTCAGGGCTGTTCATAATCGAGTTCTCGATACGCTCGATTTTGTAACGATTTAATTTGACGACGCGTGTCAATCGTTGGGGAATATTCATTAGAATTGCTGACAGTCGTTGTGACACGAAGCGTGAATGATTTATGATGAATAGTGCACACCCTGGTATGGGTATAAATAGATATAGCAATTGCATGTACTATGCGTTCCAATTTTTTATCCTAATTAATACAATATCGGCAGTACTGCCAGTTTCAAAGTTCCTGCATGGACTGCCGAAAAAAAAGATTAAATTGATAATAATATTAAATCTTTTAATGTATTCATTATGAATTATGTACAATAAATATTTTACAATACAATACAAATATTTATAAAGATTTAGCCCCACAAAAAAAAAAAAAAAAAAACTGAATTCAATTGTGATTAAAACCAGTTATTTTAATCTAAAAGCTATTGCACAAATTTTTATTATTTTGATTTTAATGACAAACACATAATTTTCCACATCGATTTAGAACTGACGGAGTTATGAGGTAAAAAACAGTGTAAAAAATACAACCGAATTGAGATCTTCATTTTTTTTCATCGAAAAAGTTCAGTGCGAATAAGGAAATACTTTTAATAACTAGATTTCTAACGTTACAATAAGTACAGAAAATAATACATGCATGGTTTTCATATCGAGGTACTTGTATCGTCTACTATCTATATCTGTTATGCTCACGATGTTATTTTTAACAGGGTTTCATTATATTTGATTAATATTTAAACAACGACATAAAACCTTTAAAATGATGGAGTAGTAAATTCCAACTCATTATTTTGAATCAATTTATCAAGTGATCACTGAGCAATAAGTCGATCGGTGTCCCTTATCGATTCCATTTATCTCCGATTGAAACCGCAACATTTCGTCAGCTGGTATCGAATTAATTGGGGTATTGACTTTAATTATGGCTCAATAAGATATAATATTGTTTCTTAATTATAGACAAATGGCTTTAAATCACAACCAAGGCGTTCTTTAGTGTTAAATTGAATTGTGAATTGTGACCTTGCACTATGATATGGGCTATCTCGAGTTCAATCGATTGTGCAATTATATCGATTTTATAAACGGGCGATTGAATTATTCGTGTTAGGGCGTGCAAAGCGTGACCCACACGTCACATGCCTGCGTGACCCCCGCGCCCTTGTGTCCACTAGCATCAATCTACAGTTAAGACCAACACAGACGATGGACGTTTGGGCCCAGTCATTGTACAGTATCTTAATCAATTGGGGAAAAATATGAGGATTATCAGAAAAATAAACTACAAAGTATCTTATTTTGTATGATTTGTAACATATGTTCACACATATGTTACAAAGACATGTTATTTGACAAAGACAATAACTTGTCTTTGTCAAATAATAATATTGTATTTATATTTTATATTATCTAGCGACCTGCCCGGCTTCGCACTGGTGCACACTACTTCTCATCACATTAGAAATCTCTAAAATTATCAGTGTTTCTCTACTATATTATACATATAAATCTTCCTCTTGAATCTATTAAAAAAAACTGTTTCAAAATCCGTTGCGTAGTTTTAAAGATTTAAGCATATATAGGGACGGACAGACAGCGACAGCGACTTTGTTTTATACTATGTAGTGATACACTTGTTACTTCACATTTGTTTAAACGTCAAAGCGATGTAAGAATATGTAAATCATTGCAAAAACTGTAAAACAAGATTTTACCATAAAAAATGTTGTCGATGTTTCGTTTTAATAAATTGCACAAGGCACGAATATTAATTTTTAAACGAAAATAACATAATCAGGACATCTCACGTGTTTCTCGGTTATTTAGAGATCTTCATATATAATTTCTATAGGCAATGTAAATACTATGTTTGAGTTTATGTTTCAAATATTTAATTTCTATATTGTTGCAGAAAACAAAGATCAATTGTAATAAAGTATGTTTTAAACTTCAATATATTAAAAATTAGCTTTTTTTTTTTTAATATATCAAAAATGTCTTCTTTCTCTTTTTCTGCCAAGCTTTGAAGTCCGGCGATAATTTTCGGCTTGTTTTGTTGTGTTAATCCAATCATAAGACTTCTAAAATTGCATGTTTATCCCAATTATTTGGAGGCGGCATATAATAAAATAGAATAAAAATATTAATTGGCTAAAAAATCCACAAAATGCATATAATCATAATTAGAGGAAAAAATAAAATGTTAATAAAAATATGTTTTTGTTTATAATACACATTTGGTTTTACAATCGATTGCCTGCTTGACATCAGCCCTCCATGGGAAGTATACAGTATAGAGAAAAGGGTTGAGGGAAAAGGAAGGGGACGTCGGGAGTAAGTTAAAGAAGAAGAAAAGGGAAGGGGGAATTGAGAGGATACTGGTCAGAAGCTACAATTGTTCAGGGAGATCGGGGTCACATACCTGTGTTTCTCTTAAATGGGACAGATCACTAGAGGAGAATATCTCATATTATATATATGTATGTATGTATGTATATATATATTATATATATAAGTCCTTGTATACAGTATCAGTCGTCTGCGCAAGCCTTTATACTTACTGATGTTAATGGGTTGATTTTGTAACGAGGCATACTTGTGACGTTTTAATTACATGAACGATGTCAATGTTACACGTATATTAAGCAGTGAGGATTTGAAACAAACATTAGGCAATATTGCCTTGAAGGACCTTATCTAAATAACGAATACGAATTAAGTTTCGTCAACAGATAACGATAATAAAGTGATAAAAATTCTGCTGCACAGAAAAAAAACGACAGTTGCTTCAAATAAGACGAAATTAGTACATAATGGAGCCAAGCTTTTCGATTAAAAGCAAAATCATTCAAAATCGATTCATATCAGAACTGAAATGTAATTTTTGCTATGAGTCCTGCTCTATCTACAAGTAAAGATTATCCTATTGATATCAAATCAATGCTAGTTAACTTTTTCATATTAATAGTGACTGCTTATCGTCATTCCAAAGTGCCGTATTCCGAAGCTTGTTGTCAACATAGAAAAAAATATATTTAGCGAACATGCATAAGATAAATGCTAAGCTTATTAAGATTGTAGTCTTAAAATTATTAAAATTAAAGAAAAAAAGATACGAGACTATCGACTTCATGAATTGCGACGAATGACCAAATATGTCAGTGGAGATAAAACTCCTTAAATAGTAACAGATCACAGATAACATTTAAACAGAGATAGGAACCTACAACTTCCGCAATTATGGCCAGACACAGGCGCCAGGTACATCTGTTTTTGCTTAAGGTTAACAGTGTGAAACATTAAGCTCATTAAACGTCAGATGATAACAAAGCTATGTGAAACGTAGTGTGAATACAGCGACGTCGTTTATTGATCGTTTTATGACGTTATGTTACCTATTCTTAAGACTGGAAAGGCGTTGTTGCCAACGGGGATTAGTGATCCAGCAATGTAGTTTGTCGTGTGGTCCCGGCATTAAATAAGTTTCCCTTTCCTTTTTCGTAGGTGTCGTTAGAGGCGACTAAGGGTACTTAATTGTCCAGGGATGGGCAACAGCGTCACCACAAGTCTAACTGCCGTTGCCAATCCGCCTGCAAAGCGTGGCAACTATTGGAGAACCCCCTTTATGTGTGAAGTCTATGTTCAACAGTGAACAGTTAATGGCTGATATGACGATGATGATGAATGTATTCTGTCAGGATCGACCTCTAAATATTACCCTCTGGAAACCAACTGAACTGATTTCATCAGTCATGGAAGATCCTGCTGACGCTGAAGACGCTGCTATTCTATTTTCCTTAGTGTTTATTTCAAATTAATCTTTTACGATTTTTATAGCAGAAAGTGTGTTTTCGGCCAAACATTCTGCGGTCTTTTTTTTGCTATTAATGTTGCTAAATAAACATAAAACAGCTTCAGTTTTTAAGGTTGTAAACTATGTATCCATTATCAGGTATGTTAGGTAATATTATTTACGCCAAATGTTCGATAAAACCTTAACAGTTTTGTCATGTCTCTATGTCGATATAAACCTATGTCACATCACCCATTTGCATTCACTAAACACACAGTACTGCTAAGTATTTAGAAAAATCACGTATTTACGCGAGTTTTTATAACGAGATGCGTATGTGCTCGCGTTTACCGCAAGACCCGATTACGTCGCGAATAAATTGCAAGCGACCGGACGGACTACGCTGGACAACTTAACGGTAAATGCCGAATTCGTGTTTGATTTCTTGATTGGGGTTTTAATTTATGCCACTGAAGTATACAGTGATAACCCAAATGAGGTTTTGCACGCAAATCTAAGATAAAATTTAAGCTGATGTGTTAATCTGTATTTTTGTAAGCGAGCGAACGTGTTTTATTGGAATTTTGTTACTCAAAACAAGATGATAGAAGCAAGGCTTCAAACAAATTCATCGGGATGAATGGTCAGGTAAAATCTCTGGGCTTCTTCTACGGTATTAGAAAGGAGAATAATTTTAAAATTATTTAAATATGGAACGTTAAAGAAAGAAATAACTTTTTTCAATCGACTTCCAAAGACGAGGTTTGCATTGTTCCTTTTTTGAATATACGGTCTGTTTGTTAATTATGAACTTATGTTGATAAATTAGTTTTGCAATATAGGAGTGAACCAGGATTTAGTCCTGTGTTTGTCATATACTCATTTTGTATCGATTGAAGCTGCTTTTTTGTAAAGAACAATCTTGTTTAATGTAGAGTCAAATCTACTCTTTAAGAAATGTAGGATAACGAAAGTCGATCGCCTCTTCTACGAATAATCACAATATTGGGCTAAATGCTCAAATACTTGAAATTATTAATGGAATAAATGTAGATTCTCTCTGTTTGACAATCTTCACGACTAGGTCATATATTTTCAACCAACTTTAAACAGAAGGATGTTCTTAATTAGGTTGTATTTTTATATTTATTTCCTCAACTCCGTCAGTTGTAAACCGATTTGTGAATTTCTTTTTTTTTATATATATAAAAGGGTATAAAACTTACAAACTGATTCAATAGAAACTTTATCAAAACCGGTTCAGTAGTTTAGTTTTTAAATCAAAATAACTGGTTTTGTCACAATTGAAGTCAGTTTTTTTTTTGTGGAATAGACTGTGTTATTACTCTTTTGTAATACAAAGCGCTCTTATAATACGGAGGTAATGAGATTGTTTGCTCATGACAGATTATTTGAATTGTCCCACTCGACATGTTAACGTAGCAACGACCTAACTGTTCCCCTTGTTACCCACCATGGTGCGAGTGTGTCACGGCGCCATTGTTTGCACGGAACTGCGCACAAATTGAAAATGCCACTTAACAAACATCGCCTAAGCTAACCTAACTGTTCTTTTCTACTTGTAAATCTCTTGTTTAATTATTTAAAACGGGGATTAGTAAAGTTTTTTTTTTCATGGGTGAAAATGAAATGGTAATCTGGCCTCCGTTGGTTACTAGCGTATACCAGATAGCGCAGTATACCCTGTCAGGTCGGCCTCCATGCGGGCCACCCTGGAAACTATCGTGACACCATGTATATATATTTATGAACCGATTTTGAGGGTTCTTTTTCAATTGAAAGTATTTTCGAATTGATATAATACTTATTTAATCAAAATTAGAATCGGTTTATGTTACTTTTAAAAAATATAAAGTTGTTTATTATCACCCATTATCTCTTTCTGACTACCCGTCACAATTTTTTTTTATACCACGAATGTGGCAAACAAGCATACACCCCGTCTGATGGTAAACGGTCACTGTAACTTATGGCTATTACAATTGATTATTATAAGCCAATGGCTATTATAAGCCACGAGTAATAATCAATAAAATATGTATAATAACGTAATTTTAACGTTTAAAATGTCATTTGTTAATGTTATTTAAGTTAGCTGTTTTGCGGTATTGCATTGTGATATTACTGCGGCCACAACTAACGGTGCATATAGACCATTCGTGGGAAATGACAAAATGTTTATTTTATGTATTAACTGTGAGAGTGAGGGAGACCGCGAAACTACAAGTGTAGTGTAGGTTGAGCGACGATAGCTTTGCTGGTAATCATTAAAAGCAAAGAGCTAAAGTTATCCGTGTGGTCCCGGCATAGAATAGGCCTTTCTTTTCCGTGGAACTCGTAAAAGGCGACTAAGGGAGGGCGAGGGATGGTCAGCGTCCCTCTTAATACATCTCCAATCCGCCTGCCTGCCTAGCTTGTGTCCTCCCTTATTTCAAACCTCCTAATGTATACATTTCTTTCATTTTTTCCTTTAAATTTCAAAACCATTGGTTGAGTTATTAAAATACTAAGAGATAGCAAACTCACTTTTAAACTTATATGCATATTTTATATAAGGTATTATATATTTCAATTCTCGTATAAAATGGATAAACATTCCGTCAACCAGCAGTAAGTACATATCTGTCCCATTTGGCGACGCGGTGGCCGTCCATCTGTCCCATCAGAAGTTAATTTCCATTTATTAACCGTGATTGGCTCGAGGAGTCGCAGGTCAACAATATTGTTGTAACAACAAGCGCTATTGAACTATTTGCCTCGGCACATGCTTATTTGTCTCCGATGAGACGCAATACATACTTCCGTGATGTTGTTTTTTTAATTTGATAAAAATGGAACGCAATCGATGCCCTCCTTTAAGGTCTTTTATTGAGTGAACATGAAATAGTGACGCCTGTGCTATCAGTATACGCTGGCGGGGCATCAGTGTGAGAAGATAGGTTTTTTTTTAATATATTATAATAGAATGGTCACCCCACCTGCGCTATCGGTATACATTGTCGGGGCACCAATAAGGTGAAGCAGGTTAGTTAGCCCATCGTGACTAATTCACCAGTAAATGAATAACGATGGTTTCCAGGGGGAACCTCGAGAAGGTCGACCTGATACAGTATATTTTTAGCAATAGGGTTGTTAATCCCCATTACTAATAATTCCTTTTCCATCCGAGACGATAAGTTTTTTTTAATGGATGAAAATGGAATGGTTACTCCGCCTGCACTATCGGGATACGCTGGCGGGGTACCAGTGAGGGATGATAAGTGAAGATAAAGTAGTAGGTTAGTTAGCACATCGTGACCAATTCACCAATTAATCAATCATGATGGTTTCCAGGTTGACGTTGACGTTAAGGCGCTATAATATAAACAAACAAAAAAAACTAATTTTGTAATATTAGAATGGATATGTTTCCTTTGCACATTATTAAATTATTGTTCTTTTTGTTTTCAGGTATGAAATATGGCGGTGTAAAATGGACTTCTTATGGTAAAAATCTAATCTAAGGAATTATACTTTGTAGAGAATTACAGAGAACAACTGATGTTCTTTTGTCATTAGAAGTAATATGATTTTTGTTACAAAATTTGTATCTTAAACTGGTACATAATTTAAAAACGACTGTACTGAATAATAACAGAAAAAACTGAACAAAAGTTCTAAAATCACAATAACTGTACCCTTTTAGAACTATAATATTTTTATTAGTAAACTTAAGAAAGTACAGTTATGTTTTAACTTCATTTCATTTCAGAACAGACAAATGAGTAACTTTTTTACCGTTATTATTAAAATATTGTATAAAATAAAAACTATCAGAAAACAATTGTGGGACTCGTAGGTATATAATATAAACAATATATTAAATGTTCATACAAAATGAATGAACTTGATAAATGAAGTATGTCTTCATTCTTATGAAATATAACAAATTATGAATACAACTTCAATTATAAATTGATGAAAACTATTTTATTAACCTGATTCTTATCCAATGTAATTAATAAATAACAGTAATACATTAAGTTAATTTATCCATCGTGATGCAACTTCAATCAGTCCTCGTTTATTTATCAGTTGATTAATTCGATTAGCCCTGAAGTAATTAACAAAGCAATTGATGAATGATGTTTGCCATTAACCATTTCAATTCAGGTCGAGATTGCTGGCGCAACCCTATCATAATTTAATAAATAGGTGTCACAATTTGTACTGAATAATAGAAGTGTATTATATAGGTAGAGGGCTAAACAGCAATGACCCTCTTAAAACATCTCTAATGGCTAACTGTGGTTGCCAACCTGTATGCCAAACGTGGCAGCTACTGGCAAAACCCCCCAATAGAGAGGCCTATATGGTGACTTAGGACAGTTCTTTATGGCAGGCATCAGAAAGGCCTATGTGCAGCAGTGGATAATTAACAGCAGATATGGTAATGGAAGTGTAGGGAATCACGAGATTCCTCAGTCTAAGACTACAGCGTTGTAAGAGTACAAAAACTAATTTAAGGAGTGCATTTAGAAGTTATAGTGTAATATAGAAAGTCACATACATCAAACTGTATACATTACACTTTTTTTGGCTCATGCCATCATCATCATCATCATCAAGTGGCCATTATCTGTCCACTGCTGAACATAGGCCTCTCTCATAGACTGCCACAAGGAACGAGTGTTAAGCCACCTGCATCCACTGACTCCCTGCAATGCATTTGAGGTCGTTACTCCATCTAGTTGTCAATAATTGTAATCTATCAGCTAATAAAAAAAAAACTCGAACTTTTGAAACATAAAATACCATTTAACAAACACCTGCGCACATCAATGCCACCACTTGAATCTGCCACACCATCATGTTTACACAAAAAAAGTAATAAAAATCGGTGTTATTGCATCATTAAACATAAAAAAACCGTAAAATTGAACGTGGGAGAAACTCAAATTAAGATTTCAAGTTCGCAACTTATATGCGAATAGTGTTTGTTTTTGCAATTGTAAATTATAGACTAAGCAAACTGGAAAACTAGGGCGCTTCTTTACGAAACACGAAGCTAAGAGTGTATACATAGTGTTGTGCTTTGTAACACGCACGCACACGTCGTGCGTCGTGGCGAACAATAGAAAAATTTGATTGACTCAACCGGGCCATTATACCTTAGTATTGTCTTAAAGGTGAAAATTAGAGAAAAGCGGTCGTTTACTCGAGTTTACTGTAAAGGTTATTGAACCTTTACCAATAAAGGAAATCCTTATCGGAAATATTTGCTCTCTTAAGTTGAAACAACTAAGAAACTTGATATTTGAAAGTTTGTGTTACGTTTCTAGATAAACAATTGATTGTTTATTTTTTTTTAAGATAGTTTTAGGGCTTTGGATGTTTCCTTTTAGTCCATATTGAATTGTGATTATTTTTATTGTAGTAATTTGATTTCTCGAAAATTTTATATATATTTTTGATTTCATATCTTCTTGTAATTACAGTCTTGAATTAGGAATGAGTAATATGCAGCGATATTTCCAATTTATTGTCCCAATAAAAAACAATATCGTTGTCCAATATATATATAATATCGAAATGAAGAACCCGAATGAAATGAATATGTTAGTAGATATCAGACCGGCATGGGCGATAACGTTTTTTTTTCTACCATCAATTTGCAAAGGAATCCAGTATCATATATACTGGGTTCCACAGATAAAGATGCGGTACTGAAATTACCCATGCCTAATTTGAATAAGAATTGATATAAATAGTTCACATCACTATCTATGATCAAGTACTATATGAAATTATCATGTATTTTATATCGACTAAACTGTATATTGCGTCTAATTTTACAAGAATATTAACTACACACAGTAGAGACTTGATTATCCGGACGTCAGTTATACGGATTGACGATTATCTGGATCGCCAACAGTAAGTAATATTTAAACAAATCAAATAATCAAATTTAGTTTGTTTTTGAATACCTATCTATCATTATGTATTAATTTTAGTAAGATAAGTAGTATAATCATATGCAAGCGACACAAGTTGTCTTTCTAGAGTTGATGAATGTAAAAAAAGATAAAATTTCTTTATACGTCCAATTATCCGGAATTTTGATTATCCGTATAACTTGTGACAGTCTGAATAATAAGTCTTCACTGTATCAGTTCTTAGACGCAGTAGATAAGAATTTAAGAACTTACATCTTGCACACGATTCTTTGTGTTGTAAAAAATTGTTTATAATGTTTTATCTTTATAATCAAGGAAATTGTCACGTACTTATTGATACATGATCGTGAATGCTTAGGTTTTGTTGTTTGTATTAATTTACACTTGGTATTTTTTTTGAAATACTGTAATATTTATGAAACAAGCTGTGTTTTTACAATATGGATATATTATGTGCCTACTGATAGCATTTTATGTTTAAGTATCTTACATCATATGTACCGGAAAACCTTCGTATTACTGTTGACCTTCGATACAACATTAAAGCAATATCAAAATGTACCTGACCTTTGAGTGGACAAAGTTATATCATAAGTACGAATTAGTATCGTAAACATGTCAAGAATGTCATTATTTTTGTTTTTCGCAACTTCGGTAGGAGATTCGTAATTCGACTTATTTTTTGTATGAATATTACGGGATATATTCGTCGAATTTGGATTTTCGAAATTTTTGTTATGATACATGGGCCAAACGTGCATGCGAGGGAGGGGATTGTTAGTAATGGGGAGATTAGTCCCCATCACTATCAATATCCTCTCTCAGGTTGACTTTCACGCGGTTCCCACTGGAAACCATCATCACTAATTTATCGTTTAGTTCGTCACGATGGGCTAACTGACCTGCCTTCGCATTCTCACTTATCATTTCTTACTGATTTCTCGCCAACGTATTCCGTTAACGCAGGCGAGATTACCATTCCACTGTGGTCCATTAAAAACTATATAAAAAATAGACAACATTAGAGAAATAACAAATGTTTGAAGGCCTTTTTGATAAACACACCATATACATGCCCCTATTGCCCTATCTGTCTATAATTATTTGTCAACAGTTGAGTAACAATTTGACAGTTTTCATTATTTCAAAACAAGAAATACTTTACCTTATTTCCTTAGAAAATAGTTGTTTATTGTAAAAATTAAAGGCTTTTTAATATAATAAACTGTATTACATTATAGAGCATACAAAAGTGAAGTAAATTACCTTTTGTACTGTTTAGGTGTTTTGTTTGTTCGCTGTCAATCTTGATAGTAGTTTCACTTGTAACAAAAACATTGTTGTTATTGTAATCGACTTCTATTTTACGGGCGAAATATCTTATCGTAGCAATTAACAGCGTTTTTGTGTCGGCCGATAATGGTTACCGACAGTTTGCTACTTACACGGTAGTAAACGACTTGCGTAAATTCTTTAAAGATATAGAATGGTTATCTATTTTATTTGATTTTTATGCGCTAGAGTAGTTTTAAAATGATATTTTGTGACCGCAGTGTAATAAACAAATATTAAATTAATAGCTGTATTCGTTTGTGTGATTAACGGGAATAAAAAAAATTAAGATTGTGTTTTACAAAAAAAAAAAAAATCTAGTTCAAATGTGGCAACACCAGTTATTTTTATTTCGAAACTAAACTTCTGAACCGATTTTGATAAAATTTCTATGAGACCAATCTGTAAGTATATCCTTTCAGATTAAACAAGAATTTTCCAAATTGATTTACAACTGACGGAGTTATGAGGTAACCAACATAAAAAAAAAACGAATTGAGAATTTCCATCTGGTTTTACTATAATTGAAATCAGTTTTTCTTTGTGCTACTAACATATGAAAGAAATCTGACGCCTCCACTGCAAATAAATAATAATTGTGAATGTAAAGTGATTTTTTTTTCGGAAAATTGACTAAAACAGAGTAGACTTCATGTTACAACTAGCTGCACTATATCCTTCCTATTATTTCGCCAAGAAAGTCAAAGCCAAGTGCACATTATAGTATTTTACATTCTAAGTATTGCCGTAACTTCCTGTAACTCCGTATTTTATGTCACGATTCAACCCTAACGGTGCTTTATGGAGGATACGGCGAATATTAATATTTCAAATGAACAGTGCCTGCTTAGACTTGAGCTCATAACAGATTCAGCTTCGACAAGTGGGTGGTGCATGCGGCATGCGCCGGCGCCGACCCACCTGCCTACTTGCACAGAGATTTATGGGTTCGGGTGCTGTGCTAGCGCTGGCGTACGTGTGGACCGCTTGAAAGCTGCAACTGTGCTCGTGTTTACGTACGGATCAATAAACTAAGCCCCTTTATTTAATATGTAATTTTCAAGAAGTATTACGAACTATTTGGATTTCGAGTCTTTGGCCATGTGAATAAGGATTAAGTATCCTATTCTGTTAATCTAAGATATGACCTGTCTGTACACTACTTTTTTATTGTCTCGTAATATAAATTTAAATGGATTTTTAATAATTAGGATGTAACAATCCCATTGCTGGCAATATACCCAATTGGGTCGATCACCACGCGGTTGGTCCTGGCAACTGCTGTGGTTGATACCTAAATTCGTTAAGATGGGCTGGAAACTATCGTGGTTAATTTTAAGAATTTCATTGTGATGGGCCTATTGACTGACTTCATTCTCATCTATCATGTCTCACTCACTAGTTACGTGACGTGAGTGAGTAACTCCATTAATGCAGGCGAGGTTACTATCCCATTTTCACTCATTAAAGAAGCAGACTGACATTCTTTAAAATTTTGACATGTTTAAAGGGATATCATAATCTTCACCAGCATGCAGCTGTTGATTGTACCATACATTATTAATAGTTGTAACGCTATTTAACGTAAGGAAATTTTTCATCCAGCGAAAAAAAAATTCTACTGCATGCCCCTGGTAAGAAATGGATACTACTGGACTCTTAACAGCGAAAGCTCCAGGGCATTCCACCTTTTAACCATAGTGCCGATGCCACGGTTTTCCATTCCCGTCGATGTATAATCCTTACGGATTTTTTTTATACAATTATTGTGGTTATCAAGCATTCGGCCCGTCTGATGGTATACGGGTTTTCCGTAGTCTATGGACGTCTGTAATACCAGTGATTGCGATGCGTTGCCGACCCTGACGATTGAATTGACAATTCCATCGGGATTATGGTATAATGGGAAAACAATTAAAAAAATATCATCGTGACCCGTAAAAAATCAATCGACCTCTATTCGACGCTCGTCTACAGCTAATCCGCCATTTCAAGGTTCTCATAGAGTTATTATAACAGTCTAATCCATATTCATTTAGTAATTGTGATGTATTGCTAAATTATAGTGGCCTACGCATCAAAATCGACTATTAACGACGAAATTATACCCAATCTCTGGCATAGAATATGAATTATAATACATAATGGAGACGATATTCACCGTGTTATATCGCATTGATTCACACTCTCGTTAAAAAATAATTTAATTTTATGTTTATTTCGACAGCCATAGAGAGTGGTATGTTAGATGTCAAGATTTGTAGACGAAATAGGTTCTTTTTTATTTTACTGCTGATGTGACTCTTAATAAAAGAAATGCGACTAATTCGTGATGTTCCTGTTAAATGCAAACACAAAAAAAAATCAAACGACGAATCTACACTAAATTATTTATGTTACTGTATTTCGCTTGAATTATTCGATTGTCATTCTATATTTTTATGTTTCTAGTGCAATAAAGAGTTAAATAAATAAATAAATGGAGTGACGACCTGGAATACATTGCAGGGAGTAGATGGATGTAGATGGAGGGATGTAGATGGCTCGTGACCGTTTTTTATGGTAGTTTATGGGGGAGGCCTATGTTCAGTAATAGATAGATAAAGGTGGTATGACGATGATTATAATTCTCTTTCAAATTAAAGTTTTAACAATATTATAAATATGAAAGTATGTTGTTGACGATTTAACGGTACGACCAATTATCATGAAGAATGGACGAAGGATGTATTATATATATATATATATATATATATATATATATATATATATATATATATATATATAGATAACGAATATAGTTTACTATCAAAAATCAAAAGATGGGAAGACGATTTACATAAAGGATGGAGAAAGTCATCTTCTAGGGATAGAGAGAACTGGAAGCAATTGGAGTAAGCCTATGTCGACAGACAACCTGATCAACACAATGGTTGCTAGTAAACTAGCTAGTAATAAGTAGTATGTAAGTTTAAAATTGTGGTTAGCGAATAAAGACTTTATGTTTTATTTATTAATAACGAATATAGTCTGCTATCTAAAAATAATATTTGATAACAGACATTTAACATATTTGAAAGAGATATCCGACCGATATCAAAATGGGTGATGACCCTTTTTCCAACACTTTTCTTCTTGACACCTTTTTTGACCTTCCAACAATATCCAGAGGAACCCAATATATAGATATCAGATCGCTATCAATGTTGCCCTTTCCTAATCGTTATACATGTAGATACTATTTGGGATAAAGAAGAATTTATGTTACATTACAGTATATTTTTTATCACGGTCGATCAATATATTCCGGTAACGCAAGCGAAGTCGCGGGCAAAACTAGATAATATACCTACATATTTGTTTTGATGATTTCGCAAGAGTATTTGCGGACACCAACGCACTACCGTCGAAAGTCGTGATCTTGAACCTGTAAGCTCGAATACTCGATATAAAGATGGCGGCTCGAAATCAGCTGTCAATCCGTCATGCCAGCTTTCTTTGGTAACCGGAAATTTTCAATAGCCGCCGAAGAAAGGTGAATGTTATGTTTTGGACGTAACGGAGGCGTGACCATCGATTTGGTGGTGTAATATATTTAATCGATGTAAGGTTTGGTAACTTTTCCTGTCACACGTTTCGTGGGAATTGCTGGTGTTCAATTACTGTAATTATATATTAAGTTATCAATTCTCGATTGATCAAATTCATATTTTAGACACTACAACATGCTTTACGGTTTGTGTGAAATTTTCGAAACAAACAGTTGATTTACGGAACTTGGAAGAAAGCATTTACAGATTTTTTTTCTTTTCATAGTTTTATTTATACGAACGAGATTTTTTAAAAGTTCTCTAATAGTCTGGAATTGAATTAATTGTAAATAAATTATAATACTATGTCACTATTATGAATTATTTCAAAATTTACGACGATGGTTTGAGCTGTCAAGACACTAGGAGCTAACAAACAAACTCAATTTCACATTTATAATATTAATAAGGATATTATTTATATTTATTTAACCTTTTTATCCCGAAGGATAGGAAAACATGAGGCAAGAGAGAGAGAGAGAGAGAGAGAGAGGGTACTGCCTTAGTAATAAAATGATAAACACTGTAAATCCTCATACAATTTCTTCAAACTAGAATGTCTATTTCAGTATGACCTCTGAACTGTAGTGAACGAGTGTACATTTTATTCATGTAACGCTGCGTTGTTGTACATTACATAATACTTTGTTTATGATTACGTACAGTTTACAACAAAAGTGTTTAAAGTAACATTTTTTTTTAATTCTTTACGTAAAATAACGGATACCACAGGTGGCCGGTCGTAATATAATGTCAAAACCTTTGGTAATATGGATAAAAATTTATTACGCTGACCCTAAAATTTATATAATTAGGATGAGAGTAGGAAGACGTAATTTCTTTACATGAAATATATTAATGAAATAAATGCTTTTTCTTTGAGAATACTAAATGATTTTTAATATTAAATAAGTAATTTGTACATTTTCTAATATCTTATTACTCAGTTCAACTGCCACACGTCGAGATAAAAGTAATTACGTAAGTTACTTATTGATAATTAAGTAAAACTAATTAAAAAGTTGCTTTTCCATGTTTGAAATAATATCACCGAACAATTGTTGTGATGCAGTTTTGTTAAAATATGTCCGTTTTATACATAAACTAGAGTTTTGCCCCAGCTAAATACGGGTAGGTATGTATTTTATATTTAAAATACAACTCATGTTTATCATCATCATCATCAGTAGAATAAATAAAAAAAAAATTAATCGATTGAATTTTTCGATTCGTTAATAATGTCATTCAGTGTTTCTGTAATCATTTCAAAAATACTTGGTTATCGTTTCATTAAGTAATTTATTAAGCTTAGTTATTAATCTATATTATTAATCATCATCTCAGCCTCTAACTGTTCACTGTTAAACATAAGCTGCCCCCTTGGGGGTTATTGCGGTTGCCAATCCGCCTGCTAAGCGTGGCAACTACTGGCAAAACCTTCCAATGGGGAGGCTTATGTTCGGCTAATAAATTGCTTAATGAAACGATAACCAAGTCTTGTTGAAATTATTAACAAATTCAAACATTCAATCGACTAATCAGTTTATTTTTTATTTTTACCACTATTGAACCTCAGCAGATTGTCTTAAACAATTATTCGTTTGTTTACATTTTCATAAAGTTTCATTGAAACAGGCTACGTTGTTGCTAACCATACATCAATGATGGTAAACCTGCATCGGAAGTATGGATTAGAAAATTGCGCTTACGCATCGTACGCGACCACTTTCACTGACATTGAAACAGTGGGATTCGCTGGTGGGCAGTTTTTGATGGCGATTATCAAATTGCAGTATTTAAATGTTATGTAAATTATGTTTTGGTATTGAATAAATTTATAGTGTTTAGCCATTTCTTATGTTAATTAATGTTTTGAAATTAAATGTAATAAATTTGTATCCTCGGAAAATCAATGTGAGAATTTAGTTGTAATTATATATGACATATATATGCGCAAAGTACCAAATTATATGTACATGTATGTGTATATATATATATATATATATATATATATATATTTGATGGGTGAAAATGGTATGGTAACCCCGCCTGCGCTAACGGGATACGTTAGCGGAGCACCAGTGAAGGGTGATCGATGAAAATGAAAACAGGCCAGTTAGCCCATCATGATGAATTCATCAGGAATTAACCATGATAGTTTCCTGGGAAAACCGAGTTTGGAGGGGGTGGGGGGGGGGGGGGTTAAACACATTAGTTCCTGGAATATAATATATAATATAATATCCGTAGTATTATTAATGCGTATGTTTAAGCTACAATTACCACTTTATACTAGTTAAACTACCAGATAAAAGGTAAAATATATACTAGCTTTTACCCGCGACTTCGTTTGCGTGACCGCGATAAAAAGTAACCTATATTCTCTATTCCATATAGTAGGTGTACCTTCATAGTGATCGTTTAAGTCGTTAAAGCGCTATAAGGTACAAACAAACACACTTTCACAATTATAATGTTATTAATTATAAGTATTATTGTACAAAAACCGATTTTAATTGTCTCAGAATTAATGTGAGACCGAGAGTGAACCGCGCCGACTGCAAGAATTCTGAATATTTGTTCTGAATTGGCGAAGTAATCACGTAACATAATGGCAAGAAATTCAGGTGAATTGGAAGTTGCAAGTAATTATACATTGTTGATAGTAACTAGCGCCCTCTTTGCGCAGCCTCACACACTAACCCAGGTGATTAATTGTGTCACCGTAATAAAATTATATCTCCAATTACGCATAAGAACTGTTTACATTCCTCGCTCAAGCTACCGTATTGTTTGAGTATGACTATATTTGTTCGACTGTACTTAAATATTTACAAGAAATGTTTTTACTCGATCACTTACCAGTTTAGTAACTAATATGTATTATGTGTAGTAACTGAACTTTTAAGTTATATTAATGGTACTAATAATATTAGTAATTACTACTTTTAGGGTAGTAGTTACTTTAAGGGTGGGATATGGCGTGAATTTACTGGGTACAGAGGAATAACACCTGAGTCCTCAGGAATGGCAAAGCATGGGTGGTATCATGGGCGAAACAGTATACTCTGTTATGTCCATGGTACTGCTCATGTCTATAGGTGACGGTTACCACTTTCCATCAGGTGGGCCGTCAGCTTGTTTGCCATTTTAAGTTGTATAAAAAAAAAAACTAGTAAGTAATTAAGTAAAAATGTTAATATGTAGTATAAATACAAGTATATAGTTTTGGTGTTATAATAGGTTACTAATCCAGCGCGAAATTAGACGTAAGATCGTGTATAGACTAAAACTTTTAAATTACTTTTTTCTGAGATACTACGATGAGATTTTGGTGTAGTTCCGGCGTAGAATGGGCCATCCCTTCGGCCTTGAACCGAGTTTGAATCCCTATTGGGCCAATTAAGGAAACGAAGTTTGTTGTATTAGTTCCGGTTTGGATGTTCCGAGTTCTGCCCCAAATGTTTGTTATCCGGTTTCTCATAAAACAGGATATCCTGGGTCAAGGACCAGGCAATTGGTAAAAACGCAACTACATTTGTGACAAAACCATTTATTTTGATCTAAATTACTGAACTGATTTTTAATGAAAATTTCATGAGACCAAGCTGTAAGTTTATCCTTTCTGATAAAGAATTTTTGAAATCGATTTATAAGCAAAAAAAATTACAACCGAATTGAATACCTCTTTCTTTTTGAAGTCGGTTAAAAACACCTTTTATTAAATAAACACAATACTGTTGTATTATGCACACGGTAATAACATAATCTACCATTGATATAGTTGTTACAATAACATTTTGTAAAGTATGTAGCTTGAAAAATGACGTCGTTAGCTCTGTCGTGAATAAACAGCTCTCAAACAATCGTTTGTCTCATCTAGAGCCTAGTATGTAAAGTTCGTGTAACAATATTGCGCAAGCGCCGCTCACGGATTGTGTGATCCAGTGTTTGTGTACACGAGAATAAGCCCTTTCGAATGTAATTCGTGGAAAGTACACGCATAGAGTTCAATGACTGGCAAAAATGCCCTTTACACGTTGTAGTCTATGGTTTGTGTTTTTTTTTTTAATAAATGCTCTTGCGCAACATGGAAAGTGTTTCAGAGCGCGCCACAGTTTTCCAAGAACCATTCGTAACTCACAATTACGCCGTGGCTGTATAATTTTCCTTTGGTGCTAAATATATATTATAATGAGCTGTATATTGGAAGGCGGTAAAATGTCTATCTGTGGATAAGGTCTCCCTGACACGTTTTGCTCACATTTGCATGCAGCCACACCGCTCACCTCGTTTATCTATTCGCCAGGTTTGGGTCACACCGAGCTCTAGTCGTATAATTATTACCACATTTTATTGTTCACATTTTATAATCTATACTACTTGATAATGTCCTACTTAAGCACCCATTCCACGTTTAACGTGTTCACACGTGCATTAACCGAGTGGATGGAATCTTTGTCGCTATGGTAACTAAAGCTACTAGTAATATTATAATCGTTTTTAAATTTTAACACCTAGAAAAGAAATATGAACTTTTGGTTTTATACAAAATTAATATTATTAAAAAAAAAATCAATTCAATTCAATCATTTATTGCTATTTCATGTTGTAACAATATAGGTCTTAAGTTATTAAAAGTAAAAAATCAACATGAACCCTGGGAGGGCACAGCAATCACATTAATAAATATTTCATAAAGTACATAACTAAATTTTTACATTATATATATGTATCGTCGTAAAATCGATGTTTAGTGATTTATATCAGTAATTAATTATTTATTTATTTTATTTATTATATACAATAATATAACTTGTAGCCAGTACTTAGACTGTACTTTGGCTAGAAGTACTTACACCAGGTAGTATTTTCTTTTAATACTATGTTTCATGTGTATTCAAACAAAACACATTGGTATTATTAAATTAGATAATTTCATATTAAGGGCATGACATAAAATACTTTTTCTGTGGCTTCTAAAATGAAACGATTGTAGTGGCGTTAGATTTATTAATATTTATTCTTATACAAGGGAGTTCCGCAATTATTTGAGAAAAATATGTAATTGATTTTTTATTATACATTCCAAAATCTATAGCTTATCGCTAAATAACTTTGATTAACTTTCATAAGGGTACAATTTTAGAGCATCAATGTTTTCATATTTGGTGTGGTGGACCATTCTATGCCGTGTGATCCTGGCATAAAATGGGTCACCCCTACCTTTCCCGTAGATGTAAAGCGATTAAGGGAACTTAATTAAGGGTAAGCAGCAGTGTCTATCAACCAGCTCCCCCCCCCCCCTATGGAGGAGACCTATTTTCAGTAGTAGACAGTTAACGTTTGGTATGAAAGTTTTTATAAAACGTTTATTATTTCCAATGACGTAAGAAATAAAAAAAATTGAAAATTATTCTTGTTAATAAACGAACTGTACTACGTCCATTGCATCATAATCTTAATAAATTATTTAATAAATTTTATATGATCGACGTGCTCAATACCCGTCTAATAAATGGTAAATATATTTATGCTTTGTATCATTATTTATGAAGTGTTCAAGGTTAGTTACTTGAATTTTAAAAATGCATTTTGCCCGCCTCTTTTGTGTTAAGTAATATAATATAAACAATGTCAACTTTTTGTTCGAATAAAAAATATAACAATATATTTAATTATTAAGCGATATAATGTACTAATGTGAAATTTATCTAAATGAAGCATTGATTAAGAACTAAAAGTGTCAGGAAAGTAAGGTTTTGATTTTTTTTTTTATAGCATACAGCCCGTCTGATGGTAAATAGGGTTATAGCTAAAAAAAGAATTTAATCAAAAGAACAATGTAAGAAGAACGGTGGAACAATAAAGGAATATTTTTAATGTTTGTAAAATGCTTTTAGTTCCTTTATAGCAAAAAAAATGAGAAAGTACCAAAGATGGTTTTCTTGTGTAGTCTTATTCATATATATATATATATATATATATATATATATATATATATATATATATATATATATATATATATATATATATTATATATATAAAAATACCCAGACCGTAAACAATTAATAAAAGTTTACGAGTATTTTCTAAATTGGAACAACCGAATCGAACTTACTTCATTTACGCTGAGGCCTGTCACACAATTACGCTATTTATATTGGCAGTTTGAAAATAATAGAGCATTAAATCGACAAAATAAGTATGGCAATAGTAAATTATTTGATATACTTAGTAACAACAATAAGGTAATAACAGAAGGCTATAAGGAAGTATTAATGTATCGATAAAAGGTTATTGGCACAATCTGCAGTATTACTACAGGTAGGTTAGTTTCTATAACCTATTTATAGATATAATTTTTTATATTAATGTTTATCAGCCAGCCTGTCGAATATAATAAAATAAACTATTATATAACGGTCTGATTACATATTTCGTAAGGATTTTTTTGTATATAATAATGATGTTGAGTTATTCATTTGTCATGGAAATTTGACATAATTTTTTTTTTTAATAATTTATAAATAGGTCGATGAAAAGTTTGATGGCAAGTGGCAATCGTTGTTTATATATATCGTCATGGATGCCAGACAATAATGTGTTCATCTTGATGATTCTTGTCCCAAACCTAAAATTTAATCTGTGTATCTAAGAATTTCTTACTGGATGGTAATGGAATGGTAATATCGCCTGCTCTATATTGGTTCACCATTAAATTAACCCTGCACTAGAGGAATTCACTAGTAATTTACCACGATGGTTGATGGTAGCATGTTGTAGCTAGTATTAGACTAAAGAAGGACGTAGGATTGGTAACGATTATTGCATAAAATGATTCCCCATTTTTTGGATTTTATTTATTTATTTAAGGAACACCAACAGCATATTGCATTATAACATATAGGTATAACAAACATTAAATATAATACAATATTAATGCACACGCCTATTATAGGTATTCACAGCATTCACTTTAACATAGTTATGCAGTGCGAGAAAATGAAGTAAATAATAAAAACAAACATGTGACCTAAGTTGTGAGCAATATCAGAAAATACGATTATGAATGAATTGAATTAAAAATATTTAAAAAAAATATATATATTATGATAATTAGAGTTAATTTTTATTACATTATTGTACAAAGTGCTTCGGATTTTATTCAAATCAGATTATCTGTAAACTCATTATGTACATGTAGTATTTAATAGAGTAAGTTTTGGTAATAAATACACACAGATAGAACATTAAGACATTGCAATAAACAAAGAAGTGTTTGATCTCGCCCTACGATCTAAATGCGGCCCTCTCGTTTAGCGGCCTGACCCTAATTACCTACGATGGTCTAAAAAGATAACAACGAATGTTCATACTGTGCGAGATGTCTCGACAATTTAATGACTTAATCATGTAATCTACTCCGCAAATTGTGTTTGGGAACGTTTTATTGCCCTGATAATTTGTGTGAAGCAACCAGCGACAGATATTAATTCACCAGGCGACATAACCACGTATAATGAACACGGTTCCGTGTTTTGAATTCGTATTTTATAACGTACAGGTGGAATTTATTTGTATTACGTACTCGTGTGAGGGTGGCGCCCTCTGGAGTAAAGAATGTCTAGGCCGCCTACGTTATACTCGAAATCTGTTTTATAGTACTCCGATGTAAACAAAAACACAGCCGCAGGTAGCGACTTTTTTTATACTATTTCGAGATAATATCAAACTTTGGATAATAAAAATAATTATAAATGTGAACATAATGCATTAAATTTAGAATAAAATATATATTTTGTTTATTATTCTCGTAAAATATACTTCCTATATGTAGTAACTTTCGAAATTATTTATTGTTTCAATCATTTATTTTTATATCTACACGTTGAGTGTTAGACTTATAAAAAAAACTTGCTACATAAAAAATGCGATGCGGAAATTCATTACAACGGCTACTGTTTTTATATCAATAAAAAAATACTTGTTATACTTAACCGATAATAATTGCAAGCCTTTTTTTATATCGGAATAAAAGGAGCATATTAGGTTTATCCCATTTTATTTTGTTGAATGGATTTTTTTATATGGTTATTTTATTGTTAAAAGTTTCATAAGCATTCATTATATTTTATAATGTAATAACTACCGGTTTAATTTACGTGTAATTAGATCGAGAAAGCTCAACTACTCCCGCTCTTGTCACAGCCGCTCATGATTTAGGATTCCGCATTGGTCTTGAAACTAGTCGAGCTTAAATAAAATTGGGTTATTTTAATTTACAAAATGACCGTCAAAAATGTATAAACTTATGTTTATACATTCATTAAAATAATTCAGAATATTACTTTATTTATTTACCAGTCTACCACATAAATCTTACATTTCTCATGACAAAAGAATGTTGTTTCACTTACTTTACCTCATCAGTATCGATTATTCTTTCTATACAAAATTCTTTTCTAACAGCTGGATACATAAAAGAATTTATTATTATTGTATTGCATATTTTGATCCGGTTCACACCAGGTGCCGGTAAGTAGGTAAGTTGTAATATCCTATTAAGAAGTGGTCATTTTAGACCCCCTGTAAACTTCATGTCCAATAAACACTTAACAGCTGCGCGTAATTGAATAAATGAATCGATTTCAATCGACTTTCCATTTGACCTTAAAAAAGAAGTTCTCTACTGCATTTTTTTATACTACAACGATGGCAAGTACGGCTCGTCTAATAGTAAACGACTATAATAGTCTGATTATAGTCTGTTTAAAAAAAACCTAATGGAAAATATAACCTAGTTAATTTTAATTTAATTTAACACAAAAAGCACTATCTACATGATTTTTTTTTTTATTTTAACGTACAATCAATTAATTGATTTTGGAATATTAAATTTTTGAACATTGATTCTGATTTGATGATTGGTACAACTGTTCGTTGGATCACTTTTAAATTGATTACAGTATCGTAGTTTATGGATGTTTGTTGCACCGGGTAACAGAGTATTGCCGAAAAATAATAATTTAATATTTAATTAAGTAAAAAAAGAGATAGATAAACACTTAATTTGAGCCATTTATGATACACGTAAATTAACAAATGAGTTCATACAATCAAATTAATTATACTCTTTCTTAAATATAAAACAAAAGATAAAATACGAAAATATGTTTTCACCATGTGTGTCGCAGCGACCAAAATAGGTTACAGCTCAGTGATAGTTTTGCTTAAAAGCAAAGTAGAGATTTTCAGCTGCACCCTGAAGTTAGGCTACACGGACGCGTGTAACGAACAGAGCGTAACTCTGTATGACCAAATTAACAGACAAAGATAAAATTGTATTATATGGATACATACTTATATAAATGATGCATAAATAAAAAACAATGATTTGTTTAAGCAATATCATCGATAAATCTGAACTAAATTTGATGATTCCATTTCTTTTCAATCGAAAGTATTTACTACTTTTGTCTAAGTCGAAGTCTATTTTTCGTAGTATAAAATATTAATTATTCAAGTAGCAAAACCAGCTTATCATCCACTCTCAGATACGAGCGAAGTGCGAGATTGTATGCTATCCAACGCCTATATTTCACGCCGATACATTAATGTTTACTTAGAATGTCTGATTTGAATAATTCACACGGCGCGAATTACAGTTCGGAACGTGCGAGCTGATCTCGAATAACAAGTGCTCGTATCTCTGTACATTACTAAAATCTCAAATCTCCCATCGTTTTTTCTTTCTATTATACTTCCAAAAACAAAGAGGTTCGTATTTTTTTGCAATTGATTATTGTTTTAATTTAATTCAGAATTGACGAAAGATTTCGCGTAATACGAGAAAAGATAAATAAGTAGACGTATTGGCGTACTCTCTTCTCGCGCCTCTTTTAAGTTGCTTAAAGATATTGTCTTTTTGAAAAATGGATCTGACTTTTTATAACATAGAGGGCAAACGAGCATGCATCTCACCTAATGATAAGTCATTACTGCCGCCCATAAGCCTCCGCACCATTAGAGAAATTGAAAGTGTGTTGCCGGCTTTTTAAGAAGTAATATGTTCTTTAAGATTTAAAATCACTGCTGTAATGTAGAACCAATTTCTCTTCACACTTGTTTTATTTACCTATATAGGTTTTAGTGGGTGAAAATACAATGGTGACACCGCCCGCGCTATCGATATACACTGGCGGAGTACCAATGGGAGATAATAAGCGAGAATGAATGCAGGTCAGTTAGCCCATCGTGATAAATACACATGGAATTCAACACGATGGTTTCTAGTAATGGGACGGGTAGTCGATATTACTAACAATCCCCCCTGTCTGTTAAGGTTTTTTCTTTTTTTTGATGGGTGAAAATGCTATGGTGATCCCGCCCGCGCTAACGGGATACGCTGGCGGAGCACCAGTGAAGGGTGATAGATGAGAATGAAAACAGGCCAGTTAGCCCATCATGATGAATTCATCAGGAATTAACCATGGTAGTTTCCAGGGGGAACCGCGTGGAGGTCGACCTGGTTGGGCATATTGCTAGCAATTGGATTCTCAGTCTCCATTACTAACAATCCCTTTCCCCCCAGTCTATTTAGGTTAGATACGCTAAATAATATAGCATAATTCAATACAGTACATTTGAGATCCTATAAATGATCCCGCAATGCGTGTAAACTGTTTAACTGTTCACAATTGAGCTATTAAAAATCCTAGTGCCAACTTGGACGCCAAGAGATTTTATATGCCAGGGCTGTTACTCTCAGCATTCGTATGGAAATCTCATCGAGCCTGCAGTATCCATGGTACAGCTAAATGTTGTTTAGGCGCCATTTCTATTACGCATTTCTGAGAAGCAATTTGTTGCGTTAAATATTCCGTCTAGTGTTTCATAGAACTTTGGGTTTAGATCAGAGAACTAGTAAAGTGAAGTAGACGAACTGATGGAAGTAAAAGTACTTTTCTTCATACATCTCTAGACTTTAAGTCCATCACAAATGATCGGTGGACCTAAAAGTCCACAATATTATTTTTCTTTTTTTTTTATACTATAAAAGTAGCAAGCAATCATACAGACCGTCTGATGTTATCTCTTTTCAAATATTGGTACAAAGTATTCAAATTTTGTCCAGCGAAACTAGTGCAACAATAATTCTAGGGCGACACTGTTATGCTGGAAGAAAGGGATTGCTACTAACAGCGGCATTATTAATAGAATTACAATTGGTAATGTCAGGTCGACATCCACTTGATCCGTCTTGGAATTCATAGTGGTGAATTCTTTTTACCCTTCTTTGCATGTTTCAAGGAAAAAATGGTTAAAAAAAATATAAATTTGACAGCTATGTTTTTTTCTGCAATAGCCATTAAAAGGTATCCTAACACGATCAACTTAAAGTGAACTTGTTTCTTTATATAATTTTTGGGCATTCTTTGTTATGATGGAAATTTCCACCATTATGCAAAGAAGGGTTAACTACGCCTATCATCACTCGCTGGTACTCCGCCAGTTTACACCGGTAGCACAGGCCAGGACGCCAATGTTATGTTCGTTAAAAAAACCACTGTTATGCCGTTAACGTTTTGAACTTTGTACGGATGGAATCTAAATTGTCATCCCTGTCCACAGTCGACCGTTATTCGCCGTTTCCTACTTTGCGTGCGCTCTCTGTCGCCCGACAAATTACTAGCCAACGTCGTTTCGGTGACGCGCAATTGCCCCTTAACGGGCTATTCGCCAGATTTATTCGCCTACATGCGATTTAAGAGGCTGTTCCCCGTCAATAAGGTGCTTTTAAATTCTGACATTCACCCGAACATAATCTTCTGTTTGTACGTTTATAGTTATATATATTTTATTGGTATTATATTATGACCACTATTAGATGTCTCTTAAAACACCACCAAAGCCTAACTGCGGTTGCTATCTGGCCTGCCAATTGTGGCAACTACTGGCAAAATAGGATGACGTCTGTGTCCAGCAGTGGACAATAAAGGGCTGATATGGTATAGTGACGATTAGATCATGTTTTTTTATACATTTTTTTTTTATATTTTTATTAATATATAAGATTATCATTAATGGTAATGGTAACTAAATGGTACATAACTAATGGTAGCCATGTGTAAGTTTGTTACTTTTGATTGATGTGCTTTATTCTATTTTCAACTTTATTGACAATTTTATTGTATGACTGTAAAATAATTAATGTTATGTAGCTAATTGTATTGTATGCCCGATGTATGGTTAGACTGTGTTTTCCTTTAAGACGTTAATAATATCTTACGAATAATTATAATATACAGCTCACAATAAATATTTATTCTATTCTATTCTATAAAATATTATATAGTACTGTTTTGTTTGTTACCATGTTACAGGCATGTTAGGCATTACAATTTTTTAGGTTTACCTTAGCATAGTCATACAATAAATTGTTATCACATTTATTTACATTCATTATTTATATATGATACAACATTATAAAAAAGTATGACCTATTTTATTTATTCGTATCCTATTTTTGTTATATTGTTACTTTATATTTTTTATTAAAAAAAAAAAAGAAAACTTATACATTTCTTGTACTGAATCCTATTAATATTATAAATGCGAAAGATTGTAAGGAGAGATGGATAGGTAATTTCTTTCTCTTTTACGCAAAAACTACATAACGAATTGGATTAGCATTTGGTACACAGGTAGAATATATCTTAACTAAGCATACAATTAGCCTTGATTACGCCAATGCCACCAAAGGCATCAGTAGTTACAGGTATGTGTAAACTTTACTGCGTATATATTTCCTAATAGTAAATAACAAACGCATATATATATATATATATATATATATATATATATATATATATATACATATATATACATATATATATATACATATATATATATACTAAATGAGGATTTATATCCTAACTAAGCACATAAGACACTTTATATGCGGCCAAAGCCGTGAAACACAGCTAGTCTAAAATAATATGATGCCTTAATTCTTTAACACATTCACAAGAACACTCGGTCAGCGAAAACAACTGTTAATCTTTGTTGTTTCGCTGTTATTTTCACGTGGCGAGTCGAGACATTCCTTGAATGACGGTGCTATACGCGGTAACGCGTTATAGCGCCGTTAACGACTGCACGAGTAACGCGATATTATAGGTGTAAACACCTTTCCAGGAATACGATTATTATTAGTACCTGGAAACGACTTAGGTGGTGTTCCAGCTAATGAAACCGCCTTTAAAATTATGAATCAGCTATTGCAGAATTAAAATAATACCCATTTTGTATATTGTTCATTTTGGGTCAGTCTCAGTAACTCAGTAGTCATCTAGTAGGGATATTAAATCTTATCGGAATAATTATTCTGTGTTTATACTTATAAATAATACATAAGTCGATTGCTTGGGTACATCTGTCCCATTCGTGTTTCAACCGTGAAGCAGTTGTATTTGCATGGCTGTGTTTCGGTTTGAAGGGTGGGATATGGCGTGAATTTACAGGGTACAGAGGAATAACACCTGAGTCCTCAGGGATGGCAACGCATGGGGGGTATCATGGGCGAAACAGTATACTCTGTTATGTCCATGGTACTGCTCATGTCTATAGGCGACGGTTACCACTTTCCATCAGGTGAACCGTCAGCTTGTTTGCCATTCTAAGTTGTATAAAAAAAAATATATTAATAAACTTTTATTAAAATTATTTGAGCGGTTTCAGAGATTTAAACTTAAATGAATATTGTAATACGGGATTGTGATATGTTAAGATTATTGCAATTAGATTTTAAAATAAAAAATATAAGAGTAAAATGATATTATCACGAATAGATAGGCATATCTATAGGGGCCGCCTTGAACTGTCGTATATCGACCAAGTAGGCGTCCTGAAGAAGGGCCAAATAATATGAAATGGTATAAAAATATTGATGAATGTGGAGAAAGAGAAAGAGGTCTGTTTGAATCTAAGCATTTGGCGTTCCATTGCTTCTGTCTACTCTAATCGGAGACAAGTGTGACAGATATGTATGTACAATATGTATGTATAAGAATTAACTTTAGTTCATTTGTAACAATCTATACTTTTGATGTTAACACTAGTAAGTTAACTTGACATTTAAGTAATAATTAATAACAAGTTGCATGATTATCAAATTATATCTGCTAACTATGTAAGTACACCGTAACTTCCGGAACATTTATGACGCAAATTTAGTTATTGATTTAACCCTATTATGGTATTGTTGGAAATGTAAAGATAATCACAATTATAGTGTACAGTATGTTTATAATGTGTACATATTATATCGGTTATAATATGTACAAAAGGTGTGCGTCTGGCATTATTTGAACAAGTAACTAAAATGTGTTTTTAGGTCCTAAACGTTGTTATGTACTTATATGTCATAATGTAAAACCATCTGCATTTGTGAAATAGGAACATTTATTTACACTATTCACGTTATACAGATAAATAAAAAATACACATCCAAAATACGTGTTGTAATTCAAACTTGCTCCTGGAAACTTTCAGCACATTTTGGGTGCTTTGAGTAACAAAGATGATGATGGAACAGATAGGCATTCAAAATAGGAATGCAGAATATACAAGCTACATAACAACAGCGACATCTATAATAATTATTGTAATCTATATTAATTCTCGCATATGTAATTTTGAATATGACAGTAAGAAAATCCATAGTTGTTATTTAGGATCTCAATGTACGAGTAAAATAGTTAACATATGGACAATATGAAAGGTTCTAAAACCCTTTTCAGTCATCAATTTCTAACTGTTTAATAACGGTTATATAGTAAGTTAAAGTTTATAATAATAAGTGTTATATAATTAGTCTACATACATTATTTCACGTGTTTCATCTTTAAACGTTGTATCATTATTTTGTCACTGTTTACATAAATAAATGAAAAAAAATATATAATTATCCAAGCTTGTTTAGTTCGGTTTTAGCCATTCGACGCGAAGACTGCAACTGCTCAATCACAATCATGTTTAGGTGTTTTATTCTACCGGGACTAAGAAATATGACGAGTATTGTTATTCGGCTAATCGAGACGAATGAGGCAAAAGTCATTTTGTTCGTGTTCAAAAAATCCCTCGTTTCGCAAGCTATTTTTTGTTTACCATTTATTGTCGTAGGGAATTGTGATTCGCTTGGGTACTTATTGTTTAATATGTAGATGGGAGCTAAATATTTAATAATTTAACTGTAATGTCGTAAATTAATGTAATTTGAATGATAATGAAAAAACATTATTACTCTTATCTGTGTAAAATGTAAACAAATGTTATTTCAAACTGCGCATGATTTTCTTATCGTCAATTATTTTGATAAAATTCCATACAAATGTTTGCTTATTTAATTCTTTATAAATATCATAATGTATATGAGAAATCTTTATTTCTTTGCATTTTAAACTGACGCCTGTTTTTCTTGTATAATTTATGTATATAAAAACTAAATCAATCTTTAGTGCTAGGTTTGTAACAAACCATTTTAAAATTTTAGAGTATTTTACAGCAATAAATATATATTGTTTTAAAGCGTCATTTGAAGGTAAAGAGCACAAACAATTGTAGAATACCAATGTACAATGCAATATGAAGTTGGCGTCATCTAATGGCCATCGCTACATCACGTATAAGAAAAGCGTGGTCTTCCAAAGCTTGCTTGCTAACAATGGTGCGGTTCGGCGCCGGGCGTGTCTCGATGCCCACAGCATCCACCGATAACACGCCACTAACAGGATGTTCAAACTCCTATAGCATTATACATGCCTAGTATTGGCAGTAAAAAAACTACAACCAAGATCACAAAGATTCTTTTTTTAAAGGTGAAGTTTTTAAAAAGAGAATGTTGCAATTTTATTTCTTTCAATTGTCTCATAAAAAATCTCCGGCGGGAAGGTCAAATAGCAGCAATATATACTGACCATACAATGTAGAAAAGATGCTATTAAATAATATTTTTTAGTTAATAAACTGTAATTTAGAACTGATACTGTTGGTCCTTTTACATTCGAAATTTAAAAATGAAGGTGATAGCGAACATTCTACACGAACACTGTGTTTAACTGTTATTAACTTCTAGTTGCTCGGTAAAGTCACATGGTAAATGTCATTTGTTATTATTGTCATGTTCATTGTCTTATGGACCCTTATAATGTCTGTCACGTAATATAAATGGTGACAGGCGCATCCCGTTATTTACGCAGTGGTCTTTTCACTGACTAATACGACTCCTGCGCATCGTTCGATCGATTAGTCACTTGAGAGATGGATTGCTACTCGGTTTTATATCCAAACATTGTTTGATCATTTTAACAGCCAATTCAAATGTTGTAATTATCCCGCGATTGATAAATCACCAAGAAATATTTAACACACCCTGTGTTCCTAGGTCGCTGGCGTGCGCTGGCGCCGACTCCTCTAATAATAGTCGCATTCCATTCCACCGTCCTGGAAGGGCACCACGATATGGCGTGCGCACCTGCCGCACTTTCCTTTTTCTTTCGCTAACGGTTTCCCGCCTTATTAGCAAAATTAAACAAAAAAAAAAATTAATTGTAATTTTTTGAAAAGAAATGAATATTACAAGTGTTGTCAGTAATATGTTAATGACAATCATTCATGTTACATGGAGAAGATGATCAATACTTGGAAGTCAATACGGGAGAAGCAAAAGATTATACAGATCTGTAAGATTAGAATTTTAATGACTTGCGCGATGTATCCATAATACTTTAAACTTATTGCACATGGATGAGTTCTTCGTAATACTGAATTTATCTTATTTTGTTCTGTACCGTTTGACAACTATGTTGTAACGTCGTATACAGGCAGCCTTAGATATTTTTATATAGGCTTACGACTATTTTATGATAGGAAATAAGACTTAATTGTACTCATAAACATTTATTATCATCAGCCAATTTTAGCCAAGTGTTGCTTGATTATCCGCTCGCCGCATTCATCCTACCATGTATTCTCCTTCAATAATTTGGTCAAGGATCTGAAAGAGGTATCTAACTATTTACTCTTAAAAATATAATACAAATATAAACTTCATTTTACAATTTTAATTGTTGTTGTTGACCATAATCTTACTTTTCAACGGATATAGTAGAGGCCAACGTACCTGGAGTCATTAGGACGTCCAGGAGGCGTATAAGGTGGGTATCCGAGCGGAACCAGGGGTCCAGACATAAATAGTCGTGAGAACATATGGATATAAATATTTATTTCTACGTACCGACTTACCTTGGAACTTTCACACGCGAAGTGGTAAAAGTAGTTCTTGTGGAGTAAATCCATGACTAGGAGCTGTTTACTATTCGCGTTTAATAAGAAATAGTCTTTATTGTCAATTCTTTAAGTAATGCAACTTTTTTTTTATACAACTTAGAATGGCAAATAAGCTGACGGCCCACCTGATGGAAAGTAGTAACTGTCGCCTATAGACATCAGCAGTACCATGGACATAACAAAGTATACTGTTTCGTCTTGTTTCATGATGCCTGCCTTATCGCCAATAGCAGTCTGTATCGAACAATATTCGGATGGAGATAAGCAATTTCATAATGTAATAACAGATGCAACAAATGTATATACTTATTCATAATATAATAACACAATATTTTTGTTAAAATAAAAGTTAATGAATATAATACAATGCAGTATGAATATACAAAATAATATAAATTTAGACATAATACAATACAATATAAAATGTAATCAGTATATGCCAGGTACTTAGCTACTGGAGAAATTTGAAGTGTTTTTTACTTATTCTTTGAAAGACAAACGGAAAATTTCGGTTTAAAAGGTTTGGCAATAAAATTACAGGGTATACAGGCATAACACATTAGTTCTCAGGAGTGGCAACGCATGATAATATCATGGGAGATATGGTATACTCTGTTATGTTCATTTTACTGTTCATGTCTATAGACAACGGTTACCACCTTCCATTAGGTGGACCGTCAACTTGTTTACCGTTCTAACTTGTATAAAAAAAGTCTTTTGAAAAACCTACCGTATATACTTGTTTATTAAAATGGAGTCACTTTTAAATTTCCAGTCTCCTTACCCTAATTAAAGTATAAATAACAAGTTGTAACAACATATATCATAAATGTATGTAATAAGCGCCTATATTTGAAAAATATTAGTTTGATTTAAATTTTCTTAATCACAATATTTAATTCCTTAATCAAGCATAGCGCTTTGCATGTTTAGACTGACGTTATTTGCAGTTCCGCAGTTCGTTCGTAAACTTTGAATCGAAGTATTGTATTGAGATTGGATGATTGTGTACGGGTTTTACTACATGCAATGACTAGTCGTACAGGTTTAGAGCCTTACAATTCCGTTACTGTATTTTCTAGTGTCGTTTCAATTTACAAATAAAGTCTCCCTGCAAAAATTCAATTTCTAGAAACCTTAATATCGTAACAAAGCATAACCTCACAAGTTATGCATATTTATTTAACGATAAATAAACAAGATTTTTAAATACAAATTCCTTTGTGTTTTTGTAAATACATACACTATTGGAATATTAATTTTACAAGAGTTTTCCTCCTTTACATTTATATTCTACAGTGTATAAGGGTAAGTTTCCAATAGCACATCGCCATATTAATTAGCGTATTGAATATTAAACACCTCGAACCACAGAGGAGCCGCCGGATGGAAGCTTCCGTTCCATCTTCTGATTTACCAAAGGAGTACACACCTCAATTAAATTTCAAACGGATCTGCAACTTATAATGTCGTACAAGCTCACTTCACACGCAATTATGTTGAGCAAAAAACAAACAAAAAAAGACACAAATGCACAGAAGGCGAAAACTCGTTAAAACTAAAGTTGTTTATCAACCAAGGGCGGTAGATAATTGATAAGAGGCAATAAGAGTCGTATTGCGCACACGTAAATGGCTACGATCATTATCTTAACTTGCCAATCGTTTACACTGCGCTAGAGGACGCAATTATCAACAGCACACCTGTTTGCTCTATGCAAATGGCATTCGTAAATCACAGGTGGCGACTAATATCTAGGAATACAACGTGGATAGTCACGCGCGCTCCTTTTGGGGATTACCACGGTGTAGGTTCAATTACAAGCCGGCGACGCCCACTAGCTACTCAGTTAAACCGTATTTGGGTAATCTTAAATAATATCTTTGCAGTGTACTTACCTGATATTACCTATCTAATCGTCCTAAAACCCATCATTAAATGATTGTTCGTAGATGTGTTTACGTTGCAGGGATTTAAGTCACGACACGTCTCGAAGGATAATACTTATATCAATTACCGACTTATCTCTTTCGAAACTCGTGTTACGTTTTAATTTTGTGATACGCACACTTAAGTGTCAGTTCATGTTATAACGCTTAACAAATTAATCCTGCCACTGTCACCGTGAAGGCCAGCCGTTTAAGGCGAGACTCAATTAAAGTTAGCTTCGAAGATGCGTGTTCTGAGTGCGAGTGTCGTCGCAAAGGTTTCCTTGTTAATTGTTTTGATTTACGCACCGTAGCCATCCTTGGCTGGGCGTGGTGTAACCTGCAACCTTCCGCAAAAGGCCTCGCACGGTGATTCATGAATATTTGCGTTATGCGTCGTTTTTGCTACAATAGATGTGGCCATATTCGGAAACCGCGGGCGGCGCTTTGTTTGGCCAATCAGTCAACGACCGGGAGTTTGTTTCCTGACAAGATGCATGTTAATGATATGCAGGATCGTCCGTTAGAGCGCGCCTTCACTTCCCGTGAACCGAGACAGCTATGATTTTTTCGTGAAGATAAAGTGTGAAATGCCAACGACTTTCGTCAACGGTCCGTCTCTTTGAAATTAGTAATCGGTAACTGATGATCAGCTTGAAGACATATGAATTTCTAATTTCGCTCAATATTTCACAAAAATAATATGCGTATTTAAATTTATAACCTCATGAGAGCTCTTAAGCGTTAATTTATGTGCAGTTTCTAAGCAAATTAATCATTGGAAGCAAAACGGTGAACTTCAGTTATTTAATTTTGCACTTGGTTAACACACTCGGAGCCGGCGGCCGTTTTTGTGTTTACAAATTAAGGTAATTACCGTAATATCCCTGTCACAACCTTTTAAGTTCAACGTACGCATTATGTCTCGCGAAGTCATTAACACAAAAATAATTCTGAGTCTTATTCCATTTGTATTAAGGTGTTAGCCGAATATATTGGAATTCCGTGAAATATTATAGAGCGCCCTTGGATGTTCAGTTCCGGGAATATTTAATGTCGTTTAAATTAAAATATGTACTGCGCTCGAGGGGACATAATTGCAACGCGAGAAGCTGCAAATCACTGCATGACAGGTCGAGTCTGACTGTCACAATTTAATCAGCCAAGTTTTTCGACTGTCAGAATAATATATGAAATTATAATAATGTTGCACTGATTTGTTATAGGAAATGTTAACGCCGAAATATATCTCGGTGAATAATGAGCATTCCCATATTCGGTAATGTGAAATAATGAAAGGAGTACTTAATAGCTCTTATCATATTTATTACAACTTCCTAAACTGTTCACACTTACAAAATTACGGTTATTACCTGCGAGCTCGCGAGATTACTTGAATGGGAAAACGCCTCATATCAGCGTAGGGGACGTATTCACAACTGGTTCTACTAGATTTGTTTGGAGTTCCCATCGCGCCTTCCAGTCGTTCAAACATAACGCCTTGTATTATGGTGCGATCGTTTGTAATCTCCATCTTATGGCCTACGTTATCGCGCCAATGTAACTGTTTGATCATATCATAATATATACAACCTCTACAAGCGTTCCCATGGACAAGGGTAATAATCTTTTACGAGCCTAGATGAAGATATTGGTCATGGATATGATTCAGTCAACAAAAGTATATTCGTTGCTATTTGTGACAGAAAGTAACAGTTTTTTTTTATTTCTACGAAACAATTGATTTTTAACTGAGAACCATCGAATTTTTGTAGAGATTCGTGTTGATTTTTATTTTTGCGCAAACATTTGCTATGCCTGTTTTCCAAATGTATATGCCATTGCATTCATTACTACGAGTCGAAAATTAACAGTGGCGTCATGTTGACGCATGACTTTGACTGTGGTTATCGAAACCGCTGGCGCCTGTAGCAGCCAACTACCTCAGCCCGGATCGGCTACGAGATCACAATGACGCCCGAATTACCTCATTCACAAGTTGACAGTGACCTAGTTAAGGCGCTAATGGGCATTCATAGGTATTAGTAGCTTTGCAGGCACGTTTCAAATCCATGTTCAACAATCATACATCACTTGATAAATAGATCATCTTTCATCAACATATCATATTAGATAATCATGTGACAAACTTCGATCTAGTTTCGTTATTTGATTTGGCAATCCCGTTAGCGTTCGAAATTTGCCCATACCTATTTTCGGTTACTTTATTTCGACGCGTAATGCTAGGTTGCGCAATCGAATCCGTTTGTAATTGAATCGGGGGTCAATGTTTGTAACGGTCGTCCCGGGTGCACAGACCGAGGTGTGAGATGAATTACATTAAGCAGGTGCTTTGATGAGCAATGCCTGTGTATAGGTCGTTTACATCACTATGCATCGGTGCGTCGCTGCAAACAATCAGCAGAAAGTAAAACTGTGTCCGCGAACCGTAAAAATGTATAAATATCGTTTCAGTTTTGTAAAATTACTAGCTTTTTATTTGTTACTTCATACGCGTGAATTTCAGAAGTAGAAAAACAATTGAAATATATCATTTCTAGAGAGTGTATCAAAATAAATCATACACCAGATTTTAACTCAGACTTTCAGGAAAATAATTGTGAAAACCACATCCAATTTAGTGTAGTAGTTTTTCAACGGTTGTGAGTGAAATTAGGAGTGGGTAATATAGCAATACCTATATATTTTAGTTACAATATCTGTACACTAATTCTAAAGCGAATATGTTAAAAGTCTGGTATCCTAAAAATAATATTGGATAACAAACTTTTAACCTATTCGAAAATAGATACCCGACTGGTACGAGCGATATCGAAATGTGTAATGACCTTTTTTCCACCATCAATGTCCAGAACAACCCAATATATAGATATCGGATGGGTATCCATATTACCCAAGCCTAAATGAAATTTGGTACGCGGATAATCCATATCCTATTAACATACACGTTTAATTATTATAATACATATTATAATAATTATTTGTATTATAGGACATTTGGTATTAATTAAATTAAAATCTATAAAGATGTGGAAATATTATTATATATAGAAAGCGCTTTGTGTGTGAATATATGAAGAATGGCAAAGGTGGAGTTGTCTTTGAAAGTGTTTGCCTTGACACAATACACTTTATATTTCAGGCGAGGTTTACTTATGCATAATTGGTGTTTATGCGTCCTTTATAAATAAATGTGGGTTCGTTTTATGCCCTGGCTTTTAAGTAATCAACGACGGCTTTTATGACTCTGCCGGAATGGTAACGAGTAAACATTTAAAAAGTACAATAACTCGAAACCAAAATAAATGTTGTTCGATGATTGTTTGTTTGGCCGTCACAACGGCGACACGATGATTATTCAAGGATGTTATTATATGACTTGTGCAGTAATTTACTTGTTAATATGCAGCTCGTGCGTCCATCGTCCGTCATTTCGCCAGGCTCTTCCTAGAAAGCGAAGTGGCCCACTTGATGCCAGGAACCCAGTTGGACCGGATATGACTACGACGTCATACTAACTGTTGAATTTCACTTTTATTACGTCTACTTCTGCTGCAATAATAAAAGTATTAATAGAAACCAACAATAAGTTAATATTCAATATCTCTTTGCCCTGATTTAGTACTATGGCACTGACTACAATAAATTAGGGGAGAGGAGCTAAGTTAATTATCTTATCAGTATATATTCAACTAGACAATGTGCCCGCTGAGATGCGCAGGCGCACGGCACGTTATCTCGACCACCCGCCGCCGATGAGAACAGATACCTCCTTCGATTTTGTAATGTTGCCAACATTATAATATATAAGCACCAAAGCCAAAGAATATGATGCATGCATCTTCAACGGAAACACAAGTGTACGCAATATGATTGGTTTTCAAAAATATCAAATGATTGAACTTATAAAATTTCTCTTCTTGATAGAACAACTCTTAGAATTTGCTTAGTAGAAATTTTGGCGTCTCGTAATAAATTAAAGACTAATATATACTGTAGGCATCCTTGAAGTTGTAATGACCCCTGTTTTATGGACTATGTGTCCACTCAGGAGAGCAAATTATTGCATTTTTGTGCTATCGATTTAGATTGAAAGTTACCCAATTATTCAATATTTCTTTTGAAAATACTGCTTGCTGGTTAATTCCAATCGTTACTATGAATTTATCATTCCCTGTAGTCAGTGTTATTAAAATCGTTGAATGGTCATTTTGCCATTTTAACACTGTCGTTTTCTTTCAAGTGTTATTTATTGCAATTTCACCTAATAAAATGTTACGTTAAGGAAAATTGATTTACGACCACTAAAATAATTGAATTTACCTGTGAGTTAGATCAGTACGCCGTTGAATAGCTTTTATCTGAAGCGTAATAAATCGGAGTGGCCGATCGCGATTGAATCGCGGCCAGGCGCCTGATTAATGAGTTAACATTTTTTAATTAATTACTACCCTACGGCTCGATTTCTTAGTACGTACTTGGTACATTTGCTTCATAGTTGCGTTTTAACCGCTTGCCAAGCTTTCGATTGCGCCGTGTTCATCTAAATTATAAGACTCGTCTGAAGAGTTAATTGCTTGTTTACTATCGACATTACCTGTTGCTGGTACGATAATGGCGACGGGGCGGTCGTGTCGTGATCCAATGTTTTCCCATGTTATGCAACGGCCTTTTGTTGTGTTTGGTTCACATGGCGCGTCTACACAACGCGACACCACCTACGGACCGCGATCGGTATCGGTTTCGGATAATAGTTTAGCTAGTATTTCATTTTTGTCATCGGTCTCACGAATAGTTTACGACATCTGCGTCACGATTCCTGACGTAATTCCACTAGTTTCCACACTCCGATGACACATTGTGTTAATACGCTATTTTGTCTCTTTCATAATGTCTCATGGTGGATTGTCTTATGGTAATGGCAAGTTATAATAATGGACCTGTGGTGTACAGGAATGAAGAAAATGTAATAAGTGTGGAGTTTGAACGTGGATGGTAGTGAATACTAAAATGACTGCTAATAGAGATAGATAAATTGAAGAGAAAAACTACGCGTTACTGGTGGTTTATATCCTTAGGATATAGAAACTTTATATACTGAATCACGCAGTCGAAGCCACGGTTAATCTTCGTATTATTATGATTATAATGTGACGTGACCCCTGCTTAGAACCGTTAGCCTGACTCTCAGTCCTGCCAATGATAGTTGTTAGAATTTGTTGAACGACTGCAGTTCTCTGAAACCGGTGAAATTCACCGTATCTCATACTGTATATGTTACTTGACCTGCGAACCCTTCCTCTTCTATGCTAGTTGCAAGGCCCAAACAACAGACGGTTATTGGTTAATATGTGCAAAATGATAATGCTACATGAACTTTCTTAAAGAAAATCGATGTTTTAAGCACAAGAGTTGGACTTTGAATGACATCTTTAGTTAGGTGTTATTTTAGACAGGCTGTAAAACCGTGTAGGTTTTAAGGCAGAAGTTAATAAGTGATTTCTTTGAACATCATGACAATTGTAATAGCCATCTTAGTCTTCTTCCAATTAGCCTTGGCTTAAATAAACAATATTATAATTATGTGGCTCGCTATTACAATGGCATGCAAATATTTAATTAGAGATTAAACTCACGTGAGAGTGGAAAATTCATTGAAACGTTCGTTTGTGAATTACGAAGAATAAGAATGATCAAATTCAATTAAATTAATCAATGGGACGTGACATTTATTTAAATTAAGAACGTGGTAATGGTACCATTGACTTAACATTATGATTGGATAGATTCGATATTAGATTATAAATTCCACCTTGAACCGATTCCGCCATTTCGCGTTCAATCATTGCACAATGCGGACGTTCTGTTCGCCACGAGGCTGCTACCGATTCGTTTCGTTCGTAATTCAATTATGGAAGCACATGTAAATGTCATAGCAGATAATGAGACTATTGCACCTCTTCGTAGTCAGTAGTTGAGCAGTAGGTTGCGCAAACCCATCTCCCGCAATATTCTCTTTGTTTAGTGTTGCTCTTAGTTTTATGAAGCAATCGTTACATTATTTACTCGATCATTGTTTTATTATTGAATTACACTGATCGTTTAATAACGGGTTGATCTCGGCAATCTCTAAACAAGCTTATTTACTTTATGTTTATTACACAGTCTTCTAATGCAACTACGCTTGAAGTGATCGCTAATTGGCAATTTGTTTGTTACAGGTAAGAAGTGGAAATTTCTGGAGCGGGAGGTATGCGTCAACCGAATATGTGACTATTACGACCATCAGTATAACATTGCTCATTAGGCATTCACAGAGGACGCGAGCATTCGTGTCTACATCAATATGCGCCCGCGCACCTCACGGACACGATTTGACGAATGAATCACTTCATTTTCTTCGCAGTCGGTTGTTCACGTGACGTCACGATTTCGGTGTCGCACGCGCAGCAACCACAAAATTAAATTATGATAATTAGGTAGTTTACATTTCCGCTTGTAGATTACTTTAATCTTACCAAGCTAGAGACAGCGAAGATTTAAACCTCTACTAAATTACTTTTACTATAATAAAATCTTTAATTCCTTTTATTGGTTTGAATATACAATAAGTTCTAAACAAAGCATTGATTACGATACTTTATATGAAACTTTTTAAAATAACTTTATACATATCAATTCTCCGTTTCACAATATTTTTGAATACTTGGAGGCTTTTATTTGTGGACGTCCAATCGTGTAACAAGATTTTAAATTGAAGGATTCAAAATTACACAGCTATTTTTTAGTTTATTAAACCAAATTGCAATTGTAGATAGGGGTAGAGCACATGTTTCGGTTTCTATTAAAAGGCTTGCATGTGTCTCCACCAAATCATACATAACAACGTGCATTTCAATCAATTATGGCAATAGCTACTTGGTTTTCTTGAGTCATTTTAACGTTGCATCGGTTCATTCAAGTTTCTATCTTTGTAATCGGATATGTAATTGAATAGGTACAATTGTTTAGCCACATATAAAATTCGTACCCACAGAATATAATAAACTTAAATGTACGGCAACATCCATCATACACGACGTATTCAATACTCGGCGGATGAAACAGGACAAAGCTATCGGGGCAGCCACACCAGCTTCATAGCCAATCGGTCAAAACGTCGACGGGAACCATTTAGTTCCTGCCGTCGTTTATGGCGGTCGTAGCCATTGTGCTGCATTTATTGCATCTCTCTGCCGTTGCTGAACAATGGAGTTGCCGAGTGCGATGCTTAAAATCAGCTTACTTTTATTATACTCGCCCTGTATAATGTCAAGATGCGTTTATTGCGCGCAGGAATGCAATATTGTCTAGAGTGGTTAGTTTCAGAGCGTGTGCTTAGCAGATAGCGAGCACCGGTTTCGATTGTTCGGCCGATATGCAAGCATTGGGACGGACCCCACTGTTGTTATCGTTACGCTACGTACCCTGCATCTATCTTGTGTAAGCATCGTACACGAATGAAAAACGGTTCGCGAGGAACCAGTGCGAAATTGACTCGAGTAGCGGTCTCACCGCAGGGCAACCTGGGCGCGCAAGTAGGTCGCGGAGATTACAGCGTTTCCTCAAAGTTATTAAGCGTCAGCACAAGCCACGGCTCGCGCTGCCAGCGGCAACCAACAGCCTACAAATTCGTTAGGGTCGCCGCCATTTTCCACCAATATTCAGATTACTCATCCGCAGTTGCGGTGCTCGTAATGGACACTGGAAACGCGATATATCGTCCGGACTCTCTCCTTTTACCGCTCATAGAAATGCAAAGCGGAACATTTCCTAGTGTCTCCCAGCGGAACTTCACAACGGCATTTCATTTCTATTGTCGGCATATATTAGATTGGGTCGTATAGTAGTTCAGAGGGCAGCCGCCGTTACGGCGCCGAGTTCACACAATGGAAGCGAGAGTTACCTAGCTCTCGAAAGTCTAGCTTCCGTAGATTGCTATCACACTATTGGACCTCTTTAACGTTCATATATGACTTCCGAGTTACACGAGCGAAATCTCACTCGTGGACTTTACAATTTATGAGATTGTTAGATAATGTTTTGTCGCTGTATCGGTTTAGAGGTTCTTATAAAGATGCGATATACATATATAAACGAGATCATATACAAATATATGAAGACTCACAATACTTTAAAAACCATCTCTGCCAGCAATAAAGTTATCCTCAGTTTTGGATCCTACTATTACGCATTTTTGCGGCACGGTATGTCGCGCCCTGGCCTTAAATGGCATGGTTCGCAATAACAGCGGTAACAAGCTACTCTGTGGGTGTACCACTACCTCTACCATTTTGGACTTCATTTTAATACAACGGATGTCACGTTAAGGTCGTGATAATGATCTTCGCTATTTTGGCTGTTAGAGGTCTTTTCATTTTTCGCTAATTCGATGAGGCTTTTCTTATTGTACTTAATAGAATTATAATTTCTGAATTCGCATCCAAGTAACTAGTTTATTCGCAGGCCAAGTAACTAGTTTATACATCATATAGATACTCTAGCAATATAGTTTTTCTTTTTAATTACAATATCATGGTTCCGAAAAAATATTATTCAGTCTTATAAATATTTTATCATCATTACACTTGACTGCGAAACATCTAGTTTCGTTATAACATTATTGATAAGGCAAATTGACACATTTACTATATCTGATTATGATATCTTATGATACCATATTTACTCCGCTATTAGCAAATTCCATGATGTCAAATCAGGAGCGCCTCAAGCATTACAAATGTAGACCACCCAGTATAAACTCAACTAGAACACTGAAATCGGTATGACCAATAAATTGATTACTTCTGAAGTAAGAAGCCTTTAGTTTTATCATTTACATAATCAATTGTGTGCGAACCTCAGGGAATAGGTTTTTAATTTTGTTATTTGGTAGAGTAGATTAAAATGACCTTATTTTAGTAAGCAAATTATGCATGTACTTTAGTATAGTAAAGCAATTTAAATTATGTGTAATGTTTTATTGTTTTCGCTTAATATTTCTTCTTCAAATGATTGGGATAAAGACAGAAAAATTAAATGATGGTTTATCAAGCAACGTAAATTAATATTATTGTTGATATTTGACAATATGAGTCGAATAATAATATACTAGATAACCAAAGAATAAGCGTCAAAGAAGCTTTACACGAGAGAATTTGATGATGTCAACATATAAAGGATTTTTAAGACTAATTTTTAATAACAAGGTTGGGATATTTAAATGTGAAAATCAAAAGACTAGTATGTAGCCGATGCTAGTGAGTTTCGTCTGTAGTTTCTTGCAACATCGTATCTTTTCTCCTTAAACAATGGAGCTCGCTAACCGGTGATTATTTCGAAGTGTCGGACATTTGCATGAGCTTGTCTGTTCGCGGCGACCCCCTAACCGGGGGCATTGTTTTCCACAATTTGAATGGCTAATAATAACCGAGCCTTCTGCGGATTTCGTAAGTGGAACGGACATAAGCACTAGTCTTAAGAAATTATATATTAAGGATTAGGGCTGTACAGATAGAGGTCTTTGGCTAGATGAATACCATAGAGGAGAGCATGGTCTTTTTTTAGTATTTTATGTAGGTAAAGACAGCAAGCTGTATAAACAGTGTGAAATTAAAATTATAATTATCATTTTAAGGTAGTTTTCTATCAGTAAAATTTAATATTCCTCAAAAATCAATGTATGTCCAACTGACACTGACAATTGCATTAATGTATTATTGTTATTTTCTTTATTTCCACCGTTGTTCTCAGTTTAATTTTAAGGAATCGCATCATACGTTAAAGTAGTAGGTACTTTAAGCGAGTGCATAGAGTTCTATGAACTTGCATTCACATTTGCCCTCATACATACAAACATGCAATCGGTCGGCAGGGAGTACACCGCTGTCAGTGACCCTCAGTGCCGCGCTCCGGCGCCCATTAATTATTCTATTACGGCAATGGCACTCGTGATCGTTGCGCGCGCGCACATCTTTGATCCAACATGCTCTTTAATTCAATAGATTGCTCCCACAAACTGCACAAAATCCGAGTAGCAGCACTCTGTTTTTCTTCTTTTTTAATTGCCAACATTATATTAAGCATTTTATCTTGATGGCTACGCCCATTCCACCGCTGTTTTTACGATGCACTTACAAATTCCAGTAAGCTATTATGGAATGCATTTCGCTGTAGCTAATAATGTTTATAGATGGTTGTCTTTTGATTTTTTGTAACGTTCCGTCATTTCTCATATCTTCATCACGTCAATCATGTATTTTGTTAGTACGATCATTAATATGGTTTTTGCAAGAGGTATGCTTAACATATTCGCGGTCTAACTTTGGATCTTTTATATTATATACATACGTGCTATTTAACGATATTATACACTGGTTTCTGACTATCAATGTTAGGTACATTTTTTTAATGTGAATGCCTTGTATAAATAATCGATATAACATTAATATCGATTTTAAATGATAGATAAGAAACAATCCAATACGTGACCTCTGCTAATTCGCATTAAGGTGAAAGGAGGTGTGTATACGAGTATGTGCATTGGCGGTGCGCACGCGCACACCGCGCGCGCCGCACGTTGCCCCAATTCCGCTAAGTGGCCGAGTCGCTGATGAATGGGAATTAATTTCAGTTTGAAGATAAACACCTTATTGCGCATATTTCATAGGCTCCGGTGTACTCATAAATTTTAATAATCTAAAGTGAATATAATTGATCCATTTGAGTAGCCATGTTTGATTGAATATTTGAGAATGTAAATAGTCTTTATTTGAATTATTGAGGGCAATGGTAACTGGTTGTTTTCTTTGCTGTCGTTTTGCAGATGTGGTTTGGTGGTTTTGCAATAATATTTAGGTCAGTAATGTTTGTGTATGGCCCATAACAGTACAAGCTGTGCTATGTCTTTCTTCAATAGCTGTTTACAGCTCTCTGTGTAGGTTTGGACAAATTAGAACATACTTGAGGTTACTGTTTTGAGTCCTTCGAATTTAGTCCTTATGTCAGTAGAATAAGTATGTTTCAAATTGATACAACGATCATTCAATTTATGCTTATCTAAAATAGATACAAACGTAATCTACATTTACGACTGCGAATATCTTAACGAGGCTGAGTCGAGGGCAGCCAAAGTGAGTCAATTTATAGATTGCACAGGAGCTCGATTCACTAGAGTTCAATTTACTAATAATGTATATATTTACCGAGTGGCTATTTACCGGCGCCGCACTCAATGATTATTTATTTGTTAGTCCGTGTCCTAGGTGGGCATTGCATAAACGTTGTTCGACAACACGAGCGTAGTGAATCTACCTATCGTAAAACTTGGCTTCCCAATCTGGAAAGCTAATTGCAATTCTAATTTATTTTAATCAACACATCTTGTGTGCGTAATGCGTGCTTGTTACCGTCATTATAATGTTTACCGAAGCCTATGATATAACGCACGTAATACATGAAATGATGCAATGTAACAGTCCTTTTAGTGTAGTAAGTAGTCCTTAGAGATTTTCATCGGAACTGTTCTTGAGTTCACATAACATTTTACTTTTTTAAATATCTAAGTAACGTTGTTTGCCTTTCGAAGCACGAAGCAAGAAACAGTCAAATTGAAATGATCCCAACATGAATTTAAAAAATTCAGAAGTTTGTCCTATCGATAGGGAGTTCATCCTCATATGTTATAATAGTAGTGGTCGCGTATAGTGCGGTTTCAGAGGACTTACTTCCCGTTAACGCTCTAACTGCATTGATCTCCTTGCCGACGTTTTTCCTAGAAACTGCAGTATGTGGTTCTTCAAAAAGAACTTATCAGGTTTCTTTAGGATTGGCAATACGTACATGATATTTTGGTATAACCCTGGTAATAGGTACGGTGAAGGCGTCCATAGGGTATAGTAATCGTTTACCGTCAGTCAAGCATACAGACTATGTATGCTTGTTTACCGCTTTTGTGGTGTAAAAAAAAAGTAAAGCGATAATATCCCAACGTTTTATATAATATATCGCTCAACTAGGACATAGTGCACATGAATGGCGATGCCGACGCGTCGGCGTTAGTGCGTCGGTTCGCGCATCTCTTCAAATGCACTCATTGCGATGGATCAGCTTCTAATTGTCTGTAATGAGACGCATCCTCCCCGCCGGCGCCGGCGCATAAATACAATGCGCTGAGGATATTGCTTCATGCTTCACCTAAAACACATCATCGGTTTGTTTCGCATCGCCGATCTAAATTGTTTAGCATTTACATATGTGTTTATTTTTACTCTGTAATAATAAATTCGTGGTTTCTCCGAAGTGTAATTTATATTTTATTAATATCTCAGTGACGCATTTTAAGTCGATCTTCTCTTTTAGTATTTATTAATAATTTTTCAATTCACTTAAATTGTGACTTTAAAATGTCCCAAGATAAATACAAAATTTCTAAATCAATTATAGCGTCTCGATGTCTGTTGATTAATGAATATTCACATCTATGATAACTGCATGCATTTTAACGATGATGTAGCAAATTATTTCAATAGCATCAAACGAAAAATAGATGGAAAAAATCTAAGATTTAACTTTTACGTTGACAATATAGTGACAAGCGATGCCCGTCAAACAATAAACATCTCTCCACAGCACCACACCACTGGTTATAATTTTCTGGTTCCCATCAAATGTTTACTATTTTTATCTCATTGAGTTTAAACTAATAAATACATAAAATAAAGTATTTGACCTATCCCATAAGGACTTCCGTGAAGACAGCTATTTTATAGAACTAGGTGTTATCTTGCGGAAGTCCATATCATTGGTTATTTGAATAGAATTATTTTGTTTAATATCGCTACCATTAGTATGTGTATGACTGCCAACCCTCGAAGATTGACCACCACTATTACTACCAGAAGTCTATTATTACAATCTTCCATATTGTATTATTTTACAGCTAAAATGATGAAAACTTACTGTGCCTCGTTCATACTCCACTGTTTCTTATTTATTCTTCTCTTGGTTTCAAGACTGCTTTTAAGATCATTATAATATACTCTGATGTAGGTACCTATCAGTACTTATACAGCTGAGATATTTATCATAGCCCAAAATGTCACAGGTACCCAAGTGCAATCGCCCGCGGCGCAGTAAAGGCGCGCGCAGCAGCACAATGGAATATTTCGCTCGCTATTAGAATACAATAACAAGGTCGCACCAATCCAATTTGCTATTTGATTATAAACGATCTAAAACGCAGCTTGCAGTACATACGTATAAGTCGTCTACTTTCTAAGTACGCCCCGAGTTGCCCTATTAGCAGCGATTGACGTTTGAATGACTGCCAGTCCTGGACTAACCGCCGATCTATGCACGTCTAGTAATTAGGCCTTTCAATGTCAAACATCGATTGTGTGGGCATCAATAGGAGGACGTGCGTCGTCTGCGACTATAAGTTTGTTTTGTTCATGCAAATGCAGAGTTATTAATATTTAATCACTAAATACATACTCTTGAGCAGCCGAGATCGTGTGGTCCTGGTGTTCGAAATTGTTTTCAATCGTCGTATGCGATTTAATCTAAATCAAAAACATCCCTGACAGATCGGATTCTGCACAAGTTACTGAGTACTAGTATACTAATCTTGAAAATAAAATAATTTTATTCATGAATATGATGAGATGTTTTGTAAACACCTTACATGGGAGGTATTTCGTAGATTATTACCATACCCTACATTGTAAATGTTTGAATTTAGAACGTGAAATCGTGTGTTTACATATAGATTTTGCTTCGCAATGATTAAATGTTTTGCTTAGCAAAGAAAAAAGATGGTTTTAAACCATAACAAAATGGGACCATCACGGGAATAACCCAATTGCTAAAGTAATTGTAAAAATCGGTTCAGTATTGGCGACTTGATCACCTAGTATAGCGGCAAAAACAATTCTAACAAATAGAGAATCTGTTGGAATGCGATTAAAAACTAATGCACGCACTAAATAGACGTTAGCGTCTCCTATAAATCCTGTCAAGGGTGGCGTCACCTTGTGTTCGTTATGGCAATAGTGCTAACAATTGTTATGCCGAATTGCACAGCCTCCGTTTACTTTCTAGACGTTACTGTTTTTGCACAAGGTGTCGTAAAATGCAAATAGGACCACGTACCGTTCCACTGACATCGATCCGCAAACACCGGTGTTAGCATGTCAAGATCGATCTCGCATTGTGCTTACATCTGATAGGCTCCCACTGTCCGCACACTTGAACTTGTTGGCGCGTAATCTAAGTTTAGAATATTTAATTTTTTTTATAATGTAAACACAATTACTTTTGGTTACGAGTGCTTTATGTTTTTTGCATTTATAACGGTTCGTTTCGCGTATCTTGTTTTATCTGGTGTTAAGCGCAAAATTTTTTAGTGTTATTAAATCGATATAATTAAAAATTTAGTCTAGTTAAGCTAATTATGTAAATATCGATAAAATATAATAAATTCTATGATAGGTTGCAAAAATTATTACAAAATTAATTAAAATTAATGAACACATCAATGAATTTAGAAAAAGTCCAATTCGAAGTCCATTATTCTATTCCAAGCTTAGACCATTTAAATTTTGTAACTATGGATTAGTTTATATTATGTTGTCGCTCGATAATAAATATTGATGTAATTACATGAATATATTTTTTTTATTATATAAATATAATTATCTACTTATATGAATCAGCGCAATATTATTTTATTTGCTTATTTTCTAGAAGTTGAATGCACCCATTGAACATGTTTTGTTTTTATTCGCTGCATAAAAGTAAATAAATTCCTTATTACATACTAGTCATCTAATAGATAGCTACGTAACATTGTAAGTAACATATATATGACAGTCATAAGCTACACTATAAATATGTTAATTGTATAAAAATATCAAAGCTCGAGTTGATGGTACTACTAATATTATCCAAGAAGTAGATGCCATATCAAAATCATGTCAAAATATGTACATATTTATAACCCACAACTTAAAATAGCATGTGTATGCAAAAATAATCCGTGATATGACATTAAAAACAATTTTGTCTATTTATGAATTGCGACATGAAAGACATTACCCTCATTTCCTTAATATTTCCGTTATGAGACCTACCGAACTCAAAATTGAAATTCGCGTATAACTGTCATTTCCAAATGATATTATTAATTGAACTTTGACATTAACAGTATTAAACAGTTAACTCTGTAACTTTATCGTAGACAAGATGATGCCATACGCGTCGCGATGTCTTCGAATTTTAAATTGTTGTTTTCAACGGTTTTTGAGTGATTACTGGACGCGGTCACTCCTGATGACTCAGCGAGGTCGGTATACAGGTGTGCCTTCGTTGATCCAAACGCGTTTTGCAAAACAAGTCACGATTATGACGGTTTTGTTAGTATTTTAATTTAACCACCTATTATTTTGTAGCCTGCTATTGACAACACAACTTTTAAAACGCATCTATATTATATTATGACTTTTAACGTGACATGCCAGACTCTAACAATGTTAACATTGTTGATACAACTGTATCAACTGCATCGCTCGCTTTGTCTCTTAACTATGCATAGCAAAATTCCTTAGCTAAGAACAATAGTGTATATTGACTATCCACATAGCTGTCGTTAGTCACAGGTCAAATATAACCGGCGCATCGCATGTAAGTATAATTGCTTTCTAGGAGTATAAAGCTATATAAACTAACGGATGCTAAGTGTTTAACGCATTCGACTAATGGGTAAGCGGTACCGTACGGCCTTCACGGAAATAAGATGTACAGATACAGCAATTAGCGCTTCGCCGATAACTGAACGTCGCGAACTTTTTCTCTGAATCACAATGCAAACTCGTTTGCATACTCTTTAGTGATCGGTGTTCTGAACTAAAGATGTTATTTTTAACGTGTCTGGCATTCACTAGACACAAAGGCGACGACGGTCTCCACTGTCTATTCTTATTTATTTCGAGGGACGAAGCGGGGATGTTTTACATAGTTGGCCATCGGGAATTCGCTTGATAAAATATGAAGTAAAAAGTATAATTTGCAGTACAATACTCAAGCACAACAATGGATCTTTGTTGCATATTTGTCACAAGACGTTCCCACGGCGGTTAGATTGTCATTCGAGCTTGTTGTACACGCACCAGTTTCTTGTTCCCCGGACATCCTCAAACTCTCGCATAATTGATAAAGGATAAAGGATGTGATGTGACTTATGCTCGTCACTGCTCGCCCACAGTTGATTAGCGAAAATGCGATAAGAGACGCAATTTGGCACGACCCAAATACGAGCACGCGATGTACTCGCTGATATGGCTGCTGTTGCATGTCAGCTATTAAATCTTTATGCCGTAATTGTATCACAATATAATATTAATTTGGAGTGCGCCAACGCTGTAAGAATATGTGGGCGATTGGGGATAGTTGGAGGCGAATGGGATATTTCGTCACCTCGGTCGTCAATGCGATCATTTACAAATTTTAATATTCAAGCAAACGATGTTCACACTAACTCGACTTTATTTAATTGGAATGTTACAGTCTTTTATGGTTTACGTCATTTCAGTAACTTTTTTCGTCCAAGTAATTCCTTGTAGTTTTCCGCGATTAAAGAATCCCAAGTTACAAGAGCTTCGCGTTAGCGCTTGCGCAAACGGTGTGGTGTTTCTGTCGTAACGCGCATTGTCTCCGCGCATCTAGAGCGACGATTCGCGACAGCTAACGCCTACCGCGAGTTGTGCAAGCGCCGCGACCGTTCGCTAAATACACGTATATGGGCATCGGAATCCTGCCCGACTCAACCAGATATCACATCGTGTCATTAGCTGGATCACGTTCACTAGCATCATTAGAATATTTGTCTGTTATGCAAAATATAAGACTTTTAGGTTCATTATTCGTAATTGAATATTTGTATATGTACTTATATTTGTACATTGTTTGTGAAAAACGCAATCTCTTTGTGTACTGGTATAAAACAGAAAGAAACAAATTTAAAAATAGGTGTACCTCAAGGTTACGTTATAGGTCCTATTTTTCTAATTTAAATAAATGACCTACTTTAAACAATTGAATAGATAATGGATATAGTTTTATTTATTGAAGGCACTTCTTTATTGTTAAAACATTTGAGGATTTGATTGTCGAAACAAGTAAAAAGTTTATATGCATTTTTTCGTATCTTGATTCGAGGTTTGTGATTATTATGTGACAAATAGTCATAATTATAATAATGATTACATTTATTTGCCAGTATACAAGATGTAAGGTTTATGTTCAGTTGTTTATTGCTGTTTATATAATTTTTTTTTTATGAGGATAGTATATTAACCTTTTTAACGTCGGTTCCAAAACTTAAATTACAAACGTACATATTTTCGTAGTTCTCTTATGTGCTTTGACAATCACTTTGCGATACTATGTAACAATCTAGATAAAAGATGATAATGTAATAGCTAAATAACAGTTCTGTGTCAGAGATAAACAGCTGCTCCACATAAGACGGGAGCATTTGTCGACATTTCGCAACTTCGCAAGTGAACACTCTCCAAAGCGTCTTATCATACATGATATGTGATAACGCCGCGGTTGTGCAATCAACACCTCTCAGGTTGATTTAGCCTAGTTCGGACTGCGTAATTTAATCGACTCTAAAGTAATTTAGTCGAGTTTTATCTTTTTTTTTTTATTTGAAATGGCGAAGTAACTGCTCACCTAATCTAAAGTACGAGCAGTAGCCACCACCTATGAACATGAACAGTACCTTGGACATAACAAGTACACTGTGATCTCTATGATATTCCTAAGGCGATGTTTGCGAATATTATACAAAATGGTAATCTACAGATAGTTTTAGTAAAAGATTTTGTTGATTTGGTTATAATTTTATACCATTATTTTAGAGGTATAACTGCCCCTGTTCGTTGGCGTATTTAGAATTATTAAACTCATAATATACTCTTAGATGTGCCTTTGCCCATAGTTAAAAGCACCACTCCTATTGTGGGGGGGGGGGGGCGGATAACAATTCTGGGATGGGCAGGTAACCCCCCCCCCCCCCCCCCCCAGTATTAACGAAACGATTTTGACATTATTTACATTACCGTTATTATATATACAGTTCATTAGCTTAGCCGCAAATATCGATTCGCGGCAAATAAACATAAGTACTCTTAACCAACCACTGCAACATTTTTGGACAGTACGAGGTTTGTCCGGAAAGTACGTATAAAAGTTTTTTAAAAATTTTATTTTACAATTATTCAGGTAAATCAATTTTATCCCCTTCAAAGTACTCCCCCTGTGACATAATGCACTTGTGCCAACGCCGTTTCCACTGTGAGAAGGCTCCTTGAAAGTCCTCTGGTTGTAGGTTTCTCAGCTGCCCCGTCGTAGCTTTTTTTATCTCATTTATGTCCCCCAAATGCCGCCCCCGAAGTACCAATTTGGTTTTTGGGAACAAGAAGAAGTCACACGGGGCCAAATCCGGCGAATAGGGGGGGTGTTCGGTCACCGTAATGGAATTTTTACTCAAAAACTCACGGACAACAAGAGAGGTGTGGGCAGGGGCATTGTCGTGGTGAAGAATCCAACGCCCCTCTCGCACCAATTCTGGACGAACTCGTGCCACACGAGCTTTGAGGCGTCTGAGCACATCGACGTAGAATTTTCCATCAACTGTCTGGCCTGGAGGGACGAATTCTTGATGGACAATCCCCCGAACATCGAAAAAAACAATCAACATTGTCTCGGCCCTCTCTGAATCTTTTTAGCCGCTTGTGGACGGTTGGTTCCTTCACAGCATCATCCCCATAAACTGTTCTGAGATCGGCAAAAATTTCACGGCCATTCTTGCCGAGTTTCGAGAGAAACTTGATTACGACGCGCTGCTCTTCAACGGAAGCGGGCTCCATGCCGACGGGGTTTCGTTAAGAGGTACCTTCACAGATGGCGTGACAAGCCAGTTCGCACCGCACGGCGGTCAGACCAGAACTGAAGCATTGTTAGGGACATAAGGAAGGGGTCCTGCGCTTACCTGGCCTCCCCACTCCTCTTTCTCGCATTCCAGAACACTTTTATACGAACTTTCCGGACAGACCTCGTATAATAAAATAAATATGCCCACAACTGAAACGGTCAATATTTTAGATAACAAATTACTCGCCACTTGACTAAATCACTAAACCAGTCCGAACTACGTTTAGAGTTGGATAATTGAACCGTCCACGCCACAGTGGGCGGGTTAGGCGGCAATTTAATTACCTGTGTAAACAACGTGTTGGATGTTGTGCAACAAGACAGTGACCGCGGGAACCTACGCGCGATGTACCAACAAATATTGCGATAGACCGCATCACTAGCTTGCCTGCAACTTTTGAAAATGTTATAGAAGGATATTCTATTTTTGAATATCTACTCATTGGTTGTTCAAATGCTCGAATAAGTTTAGATTATAAAAGAATAACAATTGTATACTTACATATTATAATCTTCAAGAAAAGAGCATATATCTTTTTAAAAGGATGGCAGCACACCTGCAGCAATACCTTTAATGTTGTGGGTGATCATGGGCAGCGGTAGTCATTAACCATAAGGTGAGCCGCATGCTCGTTTGCTCCTTGTGGTATAAAAAAAAAACTATATTCGTGTAGTACACTTTGTAATGTCCAATAGGACATTTTAACAACAATGTCGGTTAGATAAAGCCTCTAGAACTGAAACAACATTGCGTCGTCTAATTTGATGAAGAATTAAACACAATACACCAAGTGAAGATAAAATCGAAATAAAATTTATTTTTTATATTCCGTGGAGTTTTGTAGCATTGCGATCCTTTATAATTACTATTTAGGACTTGGGCACAATTTCTAAAAATGTCCCGTTTTGTGAAAAAAAGTTACAACTCAACATTCGTCTCACACTTTACTATAACAACTCGCGGCTCAGTCGAGTTATTTTAGTTCGGGGAAGTGAACTTCGAGGAAAGTAAAAGTCGGTGACGGGGTATGGTGCCTGTTTACTTTATATCATTGTTTAGTATTCAAACTGGTGTCAAGGAGGGTTGCGGTCGGTTGTCATGGATAGACGGCTTCCTTGATACTTGCTAGGAAATAGAAAATACTAGTCTCATACTTCAACGAAAGATGAAAATAAAACAGCTTTATCGTTTATGGGCAGTAGTGGACGATAGATGTAATTAGTTTACCAATTACTGGAGTTGTTTATAAATATGATAGTAACATAAAAATATGAGTTCAAAAGTAAGCAAATTATTGAAGTTATAATGGTGAATAAAAATAAAAAAATTAAAACTTTCAAATAAATTTCCTTTCACATAAAAAAATGTAGACAAAAACTAAATTACAAAAGGAAATAAAAAGAGGAAAACGTCAGCAATTAGTAAATTTACCAAATTCTCAAAATGACAGTTTCTGATATAGCTAGATCTATTTAATAAAATCATCTGATAAACTGATAGAAAACACAGCTAAAGTGTTGGCTCTAAACCACGCAATTACAAGTTCCTTAAATACGTAACTGGTTAATAATAATAAAACATATTTATTGACCTTTCGCATACACCTAGCGTTATTAATAAACTATCGAATCTTTAAAACGATAGCTTGGTAACGGTCGTCTGGCGAATGCACCAGAATTCGGGCACGACATTAACGGAGCTACAACGGCGACACCGCCCCTGTGACCCCCATTAATGCCAACTAAAGGCCGAATTAAATGTAAACAGGCGAACACTTTTAATAATGCCTGTAGAGCTTGGACCCTGAATTGTCAGCACTTGTAGTGCTACTTCCGGGAAGTGACACCTCGCTGTCAACATTTATAACACCAGCATTTAAATTTGGAATTTAAATTGTTGAGCATTCGATTTTTTTATTTCAATACTGGCATATATTTATATACCGTAATAACTACGTCTTTTAGAGTGTTTAACAATATAATATAATTGTAATAAAGTTATGTCACGAATTTAGATTATTTTGTGGTGGGTGGAATTCAAAAATACTATACATATTTCTTTCCGCATGGCCATGGAGTAACAATATAAAGTGTCATCACACTTTATCATCTTCAGAATGATTCTTAAAAGGCCAGCAAAGCACTAGTAAGCACTTTTTTTTTGTTGTTCATGAACGAACGACAACTATTTACTCATCAGGTGAACAACAGCTCTTCTTCCATCCTAAATCCAATAAACAAGTTCCAATGTAAAGCTAGTCTCAGTTAGCGCTTCAGTATCGATGAGTAAAATATAAAAATATATGAATAACTCTTTTAAATATTTCATACAATTGTATGTAATTAGACATCACTAACAAGCACTCATTGCTCCATCCACATCATCAAGAGGCACTTGTATTTTATGATTCTTTTATGCTATAAATAAACATCGGTAACATTCACACCCCGTGAGAATTTACTTAATAATACTTGAAAGAATGATGCGGAGCAGGGCTACTATTATCTCGTGTCAGAACCTATTCTCCTTGCCATGTAATTAGCGTTTACCGTGCAAGAAAATTGATTTATTTTAAATATCAGGTAATTAGACCCTACGAGAACGCCTCCCACGTGTGAAATGAGACTACCACGTCGGTTATGACAGAGTAGCGTGGGCGGTTTAATTGTAGCCACTTAAGAGACAGGTCAAGGCCTCTAACCACTGAATCAATGGCCAATACAAAACAATAACATTCAATATCAATATGTCTTTACTAATTACAAATGTCAAAGTCAAGCATGCCTACGTAATACGTCATAAGAGACAATGAGGCGGCGAAACGGAATGTATGTATACAGATAGTGATCAGCGACAATTAATGGTGCATAATCGCATTATTGTACACAATGGCAATAGTGGAGTGGTACCGCCTCAAGATATATCCACTAGTCCTAATAAATGAACTGTCAATATTGACCTTACCTTCACTCGCAACTAAATTGAAGTACTAAATTACACAAACATGATATCGATGAGTAAACATATATTAGTGTAAAGAATATAATGAGCACTTGCATTAAAGATATAGTTACATACATTGGCAATTCAATCGTTAATTCAACGTACTCATTATAACCTTCTAAGGTTTTGATTAAATAATAATTTTAATAAAATAAAAACGAGGAAACTTCAAACCAATGCACAAGGTGAAACTCATTGAAAATGCGCATTCTAATGGTACAAGACAATAGAGTTAGCCCCTTACTGTGCTTTGTTCGCTCGGAGACTGCACTACGCCCCGGGTGCGCCCGTTTTGACGGATACATGTCTATCCATTCATCGGACAATGAGCTGTCACAGCTGTTGGACCTTGAAATCTATAGCTTTATAAATGAATGTGAAAAGCTTCTTACGACTTTGTTGTAGATGCGCTGTTATAGAAACGTGACGTAATCACGTGTAGCTCGTTTTATTTGATGTGTCAATGTTTTGTAGTCTTTTACATGATAAATTTTGTCGTTTAATTTGTACAGAAATTTTAAACCGAAGAAATAGACTGTATAAATAAGTATGATCAATAATACGTTGTTAGAGTTTATCTTGTTTAGGAATGCAGTATTAAACTTAACAATTAGTAGTTAAGGTCCAAGACGCGCTAAATCAGACGATTTGTCGGACACGACATTAGTTCCGTGCTCTGACCGGGTCACATCGTGTCCGACATGCAAGCTCTGAGTGGCGGCTTTTTGCTTCTCAAGAGCAGCCAAGTGGTCGAAGACGTGCTGCCTCTTGGAACTCTCCTCTAATTGTGTGCACGCGGCATTTTTGATCTGTTTTTGCTCAGCCAAGTTAACAAGCCATATATGTTACCGCGTCTACACCCGTCTAATATTGCGTATAGTTTATTTTGCGTAGTTAACCTAACAGTACTACTAACAGTCTATTAATTTCAATATATGTTATTTATGTGTTGAATTTTCTAAATACTAACATTACCTTTCCATTTTATTTTAGGATCTTCAAAAATTTTGAAGTATAAAGTAAATATAATATGTAATAACAAAGAACATTGTCATGTTCATCGCATAGTTACACAAAATTCTCATCTATACGGTTTTTATCTTGGCTAATTTAAACATTGTCAAGTATTATACGAACCATGTATATTCATCAGATAGAGAACAGTAACTTTATACTCTATTTTTTTTAACTTAAATCAGGTTTGTGATTTCATCAAGGACCTGTAGTGCGTCATTATACTGTTTATATGTGACAGTTGTAACAGTAGCTATAAAACAAACAAGCATTATAATATGTGGGCACCCATAACTTTACTTGCTTTAAATCACTGTTTTACGATCACTGACCGAAACTGTTTAGAAATTCATCGCATGTCTACGTTACTTAATAATGGTAATGCGAAAACTCAAGGTTTCTAGGACAAGCCAAGCCATTGCGGTGCCGCGACTTTGATATCGTATAATCAGTATCATCTTAATGAATATGATATAATTATGAAAGAATGTGGGCTTTAAGCCATAAAGGAGATATTGGGTCAATGGATTAACAAGTTTTCGAGGTTTCAGATACGTGGCCGGTTTTAAAGCGATAAAAACTGAAGTATCAGATTACAAGAGCTGTCCGTGCAGTTGTAGATCTGATGAAGTTTGATTCATAATTAAGATACAAAAGTCGTCTCGATGTACACTTTTTAATTATACGTTGGTTTTCTCTTGAAAAATCTTGTTCGTGATAAAATGCTGTTTACCAACGACGACCTTAGAATGATTTACATAGTTGTAAAGAAACGGGCTGCAGATATTTTTTATGGTAATTGATATATTTTTATACCACAGTAATGTATATAGTTAATTTGTTGGATAGTTTAGTAGTGTTATTAGATTAAAAATACAAAACAAAAGATACAACCGACTAAAAGAATATTGTAAAAATTATTTGAGATTGCATTCGAGCTACATTATAATGCTTTTAGCAATTTTACAGTAAAACTTAAAAGGAGCAGGGAAACAATAAAAATATGCTTGGTTTATCCAACTCTTTCTTTATATAGTTGAAATATGAATACTTATTAGAATATAAAAACATATGACAGCTAACATGTAAAATCCACGAAAATTTAAAAAATATTGTAAAATTGTTTAAAAGTGAAATTTATATATGTATTATCAACAAAAAATAAAAATGTTTCTAGAATTAAAATTCTTTGTATAATATGATTATTGCAAACATAACTGCGTCACTCGCGGTTGAATCGAACAAATTACTGCCGGCAAACTTGAATCAAAGAATTTGTAGTAGTTAACCGTCCCTAACAAGTTATTAATTACGTCGATTTTCCAAGCGGACGCCTACATAGATCACGTTTATTTTCCTAAAGGCGCAGTAATCTGATGTGCGCGGGCGCTGTTTTCTTTGCACTAATGAGCTAAACTGCTGAGATTTGTCCTTGTAGTTTATCGTTCAAATCTAGGAGACGCACGTTGTGACAAAAACTGTAATGTGGGTTTGTAAACAACCTAGAATGTGTTCGTGACTAAGACGAAGAAGTACTCGTATATATTCGTAGTTGCTTAAATAATTTTATAATGTATGTATTATGTTTTAAATTAAACAATAAAATTACGAATAAACATCGATTTTACATTATCCAATTCTGTAATCGTATATTCATTAATCTCATGTGAAATGATACAAAACGAACATTACCTACATGGTTACTTAACCCATAAACGCTAACTTTCTCAGATTACTGCAAAAGGCAAATCGAATTACTACAGTTCGATTTATTTGCTTCCTAGTTCTCTTTCTCATAAAGTCTTGCTCTCGCCCATTGTTAGTTTCGAAACGAAAGTAATGTTTATTCCCTTTTTGAGTGCTCGAGACCTTTGCTCTTTGGCGCTGGCGTGACACGCGGCCACTTTGTTACATCGAGTTTAACAATGGTTTTCTTGCTATCACTCGAATAATCGACTCTGACGCAAAGAAACAAAGTTGATTTTTGTGTTGCCAAGTGCAACTATCATGTTCAACTCTAGGGCAGAGGGTAACCCTTTGATCTGGCCGCAGGCTATGGACGGTCTACAGACCCATAAAATTCGCGATTTACCTGGCGATTTGTCTTTAAACTCATTTCTGGGGAAATGCAATACAGTTCCCCTTTATTGCGTACACTTGGCGATGCAAAAATGGTAGAATAAATTTTATTGCTATTTACAGGAGTTGTAAAATTCTATTGCCCTTTTAAAGTTGCAATAGGATTGTAGGCACTAAGATTGAAAATAAGTCATAAAATGCATTCTAAGCTATGATTATCCGGATTTAGTGTTTCCAATTTGCTCCTGTTTTGTAAGAACTTCAATTTTAATATCATTAGGTTATCTAATTGTTGAAGCTTATTTATATCAGGTTGTAAATTCATTTCTGTTAACTATTTAAATAATATTTGTGCAAGTTTAAACTTTTTGGATTTGACCTTAATTTTGTAGATCATATAGAACACGAGGAAGTAGAATTTGTAGCGGCTGATTTTCTTATTTTATGAAACATTGAAGATGTGAATAAAAGATATTTCCATGCAACTAGGATCAGATGTATAATAATGATAAAGGATTTTGTTTGACCACTTCCGTAAGTGATATGAAGGTGTATAAAACAAAGTGGGTCGCGAGTTAAATAACTCTAATTATGCACGATTACGCGCTCTTTATGTAATTACCATGTAATACAACTCACATTATTGTTGTATGGCGTGTGTGGATATTATTAACCCGTTCGACCTTTTGTAGATATATATATTCTTATTGCACCTCTTTATGAAGGCTTTACTCAACTCCTTGTATTTGTTTACTCTCGTCTTTGTTTAAAATGAGGTTATACGATTTTAAAATTCAATATGATTATCTTTTATTATTTTTTGATAGCGTTTAAATGTAAACTTTTATCCAGAATCAATGACATAACATTGAACGTTCACATTAAATTTTAAAGAATGCTTATTGTATAGTTTCAAATATGTTGCTTGCATTTTAGTTCCAATATTAAAGTCGGAGTTAACGATTACAATGAATTCATTGTACACTTTTTACGATCATGGGAATTTCTAAAAATTCTTAATAGATGCCAACCTCACTTCAAGTCTGACGAAAACCGTAAAACCTTTATAATTTTTTTTAATGGTCCTCTCGATTTATGGCTTGTCAGTCACTCGTATGTCGTGTACTTGTATATTTATAGCTTTCTTCTTCTTGCTTAATGTATTAGCATACTTCTTTTCTCTATTCACTTCTTCGTTCACATCTGTTTAGTCTACTTGATCGAATTCTTGAAATAAAAAAAAAATCCTCTATATATGTTTCGAACTTTGTTAAATCTGTTCTTAATTATTTGAATCGCATGATCGGATATATTTAATAAAAACGCCATTCACAAATTTATTACACAGTAGGTAATTGCAGAAAGTTTTAATCGCAGCTTGAAACTGGTTATTATAATTTAAATATGCAGTAATCAATTTAAAATATCGAATGTAATATTTTAACGTTTTGTTGTTATTGATGTAATTAAAATATCACTTTCTCAAGTGTCAGTTGCAACGTATTATTCGATTTTGAACTTTAAATCTTTGTAAGTTTAAATTGTAGGCTTGTAAATTTTAGTTGTCCAAAATTCATTTCACTTAACTGACTGTGTATATTAACTACTGCGTACCACCGTCGAGTACTTACCACATCTGTAATAATTATTATTTTGCTATGAACGAATCTGTTTAATTATAGAGTTGCTTTAGCAGCTGATAAATTTTGTTTTTTAAGTGGTGCCAAAGCGATTTGAGCTTCCTAAAAATATATATTGTCTGAAATCAGTTATGTACATACGATACAAGCAAATTTTAAAACTATGTTCTTTTAATATAAAGACCAAAATTACTAGCAAACAAAAAATTTTGGGCAACGCTTCGTCTTTGTTATTTGGGCTGTAAATTTCTTGTAAATCTATGATATTCTTAATATTGGATAACATATTTGGTTGTTGGTAGTACATATATTAGATTGTTATGCTTAAATAGTTAAACAGATTTAAATTAAATTTAGTATATGAGTAGACTATCCTAACTTAACACATAGGATATTTTGTATACTGATTCACGCGAACAGTCAAGCATAATATTAAGCGTGTGATATTTTCATTTTTTTTAAAGTTAACTAAGTAATGTGGCGTAGCTATTATTGTATATAATTGAATTACAAGCTATTGTAAAATATAATGGGCACAAATGGATCTGGCCATTGTTTGCTTCCATAGGAAAGGCTGAATAGGAGCGTACTGCGCGTGCGCAGCGGGCAGCGCAGTTTCCGGTATACTTGACCCAATTCACTGTTATTATATCTGTTTATTAAAGTAAATGTGTTTAAATGATAGGAGATATTTAATACTGGACAAACTAAGCCAATATAACATTAAATGCACCTACTTGTACGTTATATTATATCAATATATATAGTAATGTAAATTGTCCAATTTTAAATAGAATTCTGACAAGTGTACAAAGGCACTTACTTCCTACTTGGGGTACTATAAGCTATTTTTAACTCATTGTAGTAATTATGTGTTAAATATTTGTTCAAGTATAAATAAATAAAGTTGTCTTTATGAAACTACCATATATATTATTACTTATATATTAATATACGACCACCTTATTAAGTATACCGTGTACTCAGATCAGTTTACATATTACATATTCATTCATACAAGAATCGATTCTCACGTGAAAGACAATAACCGAAGGTCGGGTTGCGCAATCGATCGTTAAAACAGTTGTATTTGTTTGATAAATTGCCGGTTGTCACCCGACAACTGTAGACAACCACGACGCGGCTAACGATTGTGAAACATACTAAACTCGCGGTTGCCACAAAATGGCAAAATTCAATCACGCTCTCGACTCATTTAATGTTTTATATCTCACGTTCAAAAATCACGTTCGAAAAATTTTAAAAATCTCGGAAGCCGATATTGCTGTTGTGAAAAACGTTGATTAAAAATTAATCATAGTTTACAAAAGTACTTCTTGAATAATTTTGAAATATGTAAAATTGTTGGATTTTTTTTTTTTTGTATTTAAATTAGGATTTTGTATTTTTTTTTTAATTGTTGATAAATGGAATGGTTACCCCACCTGCGCTAACGGTATACACTGGCGAGGCACCAGTGATGGGTGATAGGTGAGAATGAAAAGGCAGGTCAGCTATCCTGTCGTGATGAAAACACCAGGAATTCAACACGATGGTTTCCAGGAGGGACTACATAAAGGTAGACCGTATATATGCATATTGCTAGCAATGGGACTGATAGTCTGCATTACTAATAATCCCTTCCCCCCTAAGGATTTTGTATTGTCCTTCTGTTTGTTGGTTTTATTAACAATATTATCTACTATAAGGTAATAAATTGACACAGACGTTGCCAGGTATGAACACGGCGTTTCTTTGCAGGGTGTATTGTGCGGACAATCAAGATGCTATCTTTATAGTATACTTAACTGCGTAATTGAAGGTGTTCCTAGAAATTATTTCTGAGATCGAATTAACATTTAACGAGTTCTTTTGTCAGAAATGTGCGACATTGCACTCAATAAAATGAGCTTAATTGCGGTATTTATTGACGTGCTTTGTCAGAGAACATGAATATAATTAGAAGTCTTTGAATTTCTTCGGATATAATTTTTAAGACTTGCTTTTCATAAATAGTCAGTCGCGAACTGTGATGGTTTTACATGGCTTATTTACCCAGTGTATACTAATTCAATAAAAGATGTTATAACACATCTTTTACGGTATTTGTTTTATACTAATATTATGAAAATATAAAAAAAACTTATAACACCATCTGAAAGATATTGGACTTCTGCTTCTATTTTTTTTTAATGCCGTGCAAATATATTTATTAAAATCGATTAATCTGATTGGACGATTATTAATATCTAAAACTAAAGCAGAACTTCAACATTTCTTTTCTCATTGTGATTTTGTAATTTTGGTGATATTTAAGCGATTTTTATATATATTTTTTAATAATAATCCTAGTTTAATTACACATCATTGTCACAAAATAATGATATATCAAATTCATCTCTTAAAGCTTAAAGATTTCAAAAGTTATTTTCCTCCATAACAGTGCAGCTAAACTAAACGGGAGTTTTCCTGCATTATCGTCGATTTATCGCGTCTATTGAGAACAGTTCGTTTTACACAAGTTAACGGGCGACGGTGTAGCCCAGCCTTTTTCCAGAACCGCCTAGCTGCATCTAAATTATATGTGGGCACATCTAAGTTATATGTAGGCCATCTGAAACGGTTACTCTTGTGCGAACCATAATGTATAGTAATTTATAACCGTTGCATTTACCCTTAGGACTTACCGACAACAGTTTTAATAATGTTTTATAATATACTAGCTTTTATCTGCAACTTTGTTCGCGTTACCGGAGTACCTTTACTGATCGGGATAAAAAGTAGCTCTTTTAAAATTCGAGGATGTCCAACTTATTTCGAACTCAAAAGGAGCCCTTTTTCATAAGCGTGGTTCACGGCTGTGTAGCCCTGCGCGATGGTTCAAATCTTGTTAGCTAATCCAAAATTATGCCCCGAGATAAGTGTCCGAGGTCTATGTCATTATCCATACAGCCATCAGTTAGCGTATAATTATTGCTGCCAAAGTGTAATTTAGTGAGTGACCTTAACAATTACGGTAGCATTGGTGATTAACTGTCAAACGCGGAGTTAATCACTTGCGCAATGATTAATTGATACATAATACCGTATATAATGACGTAATAGTTAATAGATTTAAGTTAGTTTTGTAACTGGTAAAACTATCCTGTCTTACCAATGTTATATATGTGAAAGTTTGTAAGATATTGTTTGTTATTTAATCACGGTTAAATTCTAAATGGCCGTATGGTCCCAGCATAGAATAGGCCACCCCTTCCTTTCCCATGGGTGTCGTAAGAGCCGACTAAGGGAGGGTGAGAAATCTTTAAAGTTTAACTGCGGCTGCCAATCCGCCTGCTAAGCGTTACTACTGGCAAAACCACTTCTAAAACGCCCCAAGGCAAGGCTTATGTTCAGCAGTGGACCGTTAAGAGCCGATATGATGATGATGATGATGATGATGAAATGCCTGAAATGGATTTGAATAAAATTTGATACACGGGTAAGGTTTGTAATGTAATACATAGAATATTTTTTATATTGATTTATGTGGGCAAAACCGCAGGATAAAGCTAAGTTTCGGAGAAGTTTTTTCTCTCTAACACTCAAGTTGTGGAATGAACAGTTTTCCCTAGAGACTAAAGTATGGGGTTCTTCAAAAAGGGTATATATAAAAATTCTTCATGGTTGACAACGCGAACGTGACATGTCTAGTGCTGCAGGTGTCTATTGGCTACAGTGATGGTTTACCATCAGACGGACTGTATGTTTGTTTTACCACCTTCGTGGTATAAAAAAATATCCTAATATATAACTTTAAAGGATTTTAGAGGATAGCTGTAGTAGTCTATCATAACTAAGTAATATGCGGTCTGAGAAACAATTTTAAAGGCTTTGAAAGTGGTGTGTGTTTGCTTGAAAAAATGTACATGTATGTACGGATAGAGATCTTTAGTATCTCTTTGATTCTCTACCTACCTTGGGACAAAAGAATAGATTAACTGTTAGAGAGCTATATAAATAATTAAAAAGTTCATATTATTTTGAAATTTCGTTAACTGTTCTTTATATTCAAGACGACTATATGAAACAAATGCAACGAAAATTTCTATTGTCGCAAGCAAACCAATAGATGAAATTTGTTAAATTTCAAATTATTATTTTAATCTATTATGCTTACTTGCAATCAGACGCATCTGTAGTGTTCTTGTGCTATTTATTATCTATGTTTATATCGGCATACACGCACCAACTACATTTGCCGAAGTGTTACATTCTTAACAGTATGTAACTACACAGCGGCCGGCCATAAACAAAATAAATCCAGTCACAGACAGTGTAAGTACATACAGTACACGAGGGTTGTGAAGGCGATAAATCTCCTCTGTGGTCGCTGTCATTGTCCATAATGCATCATTGAACCAAGCCCGTGTGTGGTCGCTACCATGTAAGGTCATTGCAGTAAAACATTCAATTTTAATTCATATTTACCTAAATAAGGAGTAGTGTTCAATGAATTAGTTGGCGGTATACTCACGCCTCGTAACTAAATCGCCTGATTAATTAGGTATTTATTGGTGTTATTTGTATATTTTATTCGAGTTTTTTTTTTTCTTATATGGTCCTTCGAGCCGGATGTAGTTGTTTTTTATGGTTCTTTACCAAGTCTTTTAAAAATAATTTTTATATACGAGTATGAGTGACCGTCGGTATTTGTGCTTGCAATATAGCAAGCACATATACAGAATATAAGACATTATAATAATAATAATAATAATAATAATAAGCCGACCGGCCCCACCACCTGGTCGGTCCGACCCCTCGCCATCGACATCAGCTGGCTTGGCGCCGGCAGGGCCGTCACAGGCCCAGCAATCGGTGCCCGCCACTGGTGGTACACGTCGCATGAGGTGGACAAGAGCCATGAATGAGGACCTCATGCGTGCGTTCTTCAGGGCTACAGGGACAGAAACAGGCAGAACAGGATACCGGGCAGTAATGCACCGCGAGTTTCTGCGTCTTTTACCGGATCTAACCGTCTCGGAACAGAACCTAGCCGACAGAGTTCGGTACATACAGCGCTCTGGTATGTTTAGCGCGACCGAACTCGAACGATTGCGAAGTGAAGTTGTTCCAGAAGCAAACTCCGCGACCGTAGAGCAACCCATCTCAGACGTGCTACCTAGCGTAGAGGTGGTTGCCGAAACGCTTTCAGAAGCGGATGCGGACGGAACAACTTCCCAGGATATAGAGCATATGAGGAGCATACTAGAGGAGGCGATTCTAGAGATCCGAAGAACTCCCCTCGAAGAGAGACCGAAGCTTCCCCGGATATATCCAAATGTGGCGACGCGGGATGCCATTGAGGCCACAAATGGACTGCTGCCTCAGTACCTTGAGGGCAGCGGTGACCTGGGAGAGACGAGTTCAATCCTGTTTGGCGCTGCGTTGGCAGTATGCCGATATACCGGCGCAAAAATGCCCCGGGCTGGACGTAATATCCAAAGGGATAATATGAAACCAGCCTGGAAAAGAAGGATTGAACGACGGATCGCCCAGGCCAGAGTCCTCATTGGTAGACTGCTCTGCTTCAGGGAGGGCAACACACGCCCGAGAATTATGCGCTCCGTAAAAGAGGCCTTTGCTGGGACAGGTGTACGTCTGTTCCAGCCGGACTTCGGGCACAAACTTACGGAGCGCATAGATGAACTGAAGCAGAAGATCGCTGCATGGGGGAAGCGACTCCGACGGTACTCTGAGAGGGTTGAGAGGTATCAACAGAATAGCCTCTTTATGAGTGATCAACGGAAGTTTTATAGGAACTTGGAGCGCCCAAAACTACAGCCCACAGGACAAAGACCCGAAACAGCCAATTTCGTCGCCTTCTGGAGACAGCTGTGGTCTGAACCTGTGGAACATGAGGAGGGCGCATGGATGCACGATGTTGAGGAAGCATGTGCTCGAATAACGCCGATGAACGCCATTGCCATTACGGAGGAAGACGTGGCTGCCGCGATCCGTCGGGCTCCGAACTGGAAAAGTCCGGGGATCGACGGATTGCAGCACTACTGGTTAAAGGCGTTCTCGGCCAGCCATGCGACCTTAGCCGTGCAATTCCAGAGTGCCCTCGAAAACAGGGCGCTCCCGAACTTCCTTACAACCGGGATCACTCATTTAGCTCCTAAGACGGACGATACCGCGGATCCATCTAAATATCGCCCCATCACTTGTCTTACGACAATATATAAGACGTTAACATCCGTTCTGAGCGCTAAGATCTCTCGTCATGTGTACGAGAATAAGATCCTATCTAGCGCTCAGAACGGATGCAGGGGCGGTAGCCGCGGATCGAAGGAGCTGCTCCTCATTGATGCTGTCGCTGGCCACGTGGTCAAGCGGAACCGTCGGAATTTCTCCGCCGCCTGGATAGATTATAAAAAGGCGTTCGATTCCGTGCCCCATTCATGGCTCCGGAGGATACTCGAGCTGTACAAGATCGACGGTACAGTTCGAGTGTTCTTGGAGGCATGCATGGGGCAATGGACGACGATCCTGACTATCCAGGGCGAGCGATTGACGGATACCGCTGACCGGATAGAGATAAAGAGGGGAATATTCCAGGGCGATTGTTTGAGTCCACTTTGGTTTTGCCTGTCCCTGAATCCACTCAGTACTTTACTGGAGAATTCGGGGACTGGATTTCAGTATCGGAGAGGAGGTACACGAGTGTCTCACCTTCTGTATATGGATGACTTGAAACTGCTAGCTCCGAGCCTCGAACGCCTGACGGAGCTGCTAAATATCGTAAACGATTATAGCAGCTCTATTAGGATGGCGCTCGGAATAGACAAGTGCGCGGTCCTCCATGTGCAGAGGGGACGGGTCACTCAAACTGAAGGGATCGCCACAGATCCCTCTAATATTAAAACCCTCTCCGAGGCTGAAACATACCGGTATCTGGGCATGTCACAAAACATCGGTGTGAAGGAGACGGATATGAAACAGTCAGTCCGCGAGGAATTTTTTGCGCGCCTTACAAGAGTACTGAAAAGTTCTTTGTCGGGCGCCAATAAAATCCGAGCTTATAACGGCTGGGTCATACCCGTACTCCTTTACACTTTTGGCGTGCTCAGATGGTCTCAAACCGAACTCGAAGCCCTGGATCGGAAAGTCCGCACAACTATGACCCTCCATAGAATGCATCACCCGAAATCGTCAGTCATGAGGCTGTATATCCCGCGGAAAGCTGGTGGTCGAGCCTTGTTAAGCGTTAAGACCATGCACAACCGCGAGATTGACAGCCTCAGGACATATTTTCTGGAGAAAAGAGACGAGGGTTTGCATAGAGAGGTCATAGAATGTGACAAAGGATTCACCCCTCTTTCTCTGGCTAAAGAGGACTGGCGAAAACCCGAAGTTTTGAGTACCTCTCAGCGGGAGGCCGTATGGAAAGAGAAGGAGTTGCACGGAAGGTTCTTCAAAGCCCTTCACGGGCCGTACGTAAACATGAAGACCTCCGTGCACTGGCTACAGTTCGGTGATCTCTTCGGAGAGACCGAGGGTTTTGTCTGTGCAATACAGGATCAGGTGGTTAAGACGAACAATTACCGAAAGCACATTCTGAAGGATGGCACTGAGGACATCTGTCGAGCATGTCGCCATCCTGGAGAGTCACTCAGACATGTGCTTTCGGGTTGTTCAGCTCTTGCCAACACAGAGTACTTGCACAGGCACAACCAGGTAGCCAAAATACTCCATCAAGAGCTAGCTCTGAAGTACGGCCTCGCGAATGAGAGGTTGCCGTACTATAAGTACGAGCCACAGCCGGTCCTCGAAAGCGACAGCGTCAGGCTCTACTGGGACCGATCCATCATCACGGACAGGACTGTTCTTGCGAACAAACCTGATATCGTGGTGATGGACCGGGCACTTTCGAGGGTGTTTTTGGTGGATGTCACCATACCGCATGACGAGAACCTCGTGAAAGCCGAAACCGAGAAGAAGAGAAAATATCTCGACCTGGCTCACGAGGTGACCGAAATGTGGGGGGTGACATCTACCGAAATCATCCCAATCGTTATGTCGGTGAACGGTCTTATCCCAACCAGTCTGGAACAACATCTCAGACGGTTGGGATTCCGAGGCGGCTCACTCCCGGGAAAGATGCAGAAAGCGGTGCTCTTAGATTCTGCCCGCATTGTACGCCGGTTTCTCTCCCTGGGGCCCTGAACCCCGGCCGACTGTGCTTCTGCCGGGGGTTAGTTGCCATCTCCTCTCCTTAAGAGGGGAGATGAGAATTTTGGTAAAATTTAAAAATAATAATAATAATAATAATCGAAAGCGACAGCGTAAGGCTCTACTGGGACCGATCCATCATCACGGACAGGACCGTTCTTGCGAACAAACCTGATATCGTGGTGATGGATCGGGCACTCTCGAGGGTGTTTTTGGTGGATGTCACCATACCGCATGACGAGAACCTCGTGAAAGCCGAAACCGAGAAGAAGAGAAAATATCTCGACCTGGCTCACGAGGTGACCGAAATGTGGGGGGTGACATCTACCGAAATCATCCCAATCGTTATGTCGGTGAACGGTCTTATCCCAACCAGTCTCGAACAACATCTCAGACGGTTGGGATTCAGAGGCGGTTCACTTCCGGGAAAGATGCAGAAAGCGGTGCTCTTAGATTCTGCCCGCATTGTACGCCGGTTTCTCTCCCTGGGGCCCTGAACCCCGGCCGACTGTGCTTCTGCCGGGGGTTAGTTGCCATCTCCTCTCCTTAAGAGGGGAGATGAGAATTTTAGTGAAATTTAAAAAATAATAATAAATTTATTTGCTTTAAATAGGGTAGGTATCGGTGGTCTTACATTACATAAAGTTTCGTGCCTATTTAGCCATTACAGAATAGCATGCAAATGTCACATTTTGACAGGAATTGATTAATTTAATTTATGCATCGACAACTATATTAGATATTTATCTATTCTTTCTTGAAAAATTCGTCAACAGAGTAAAAACTTTTGCTAAGTAACCATTTACGTAACACAATTTTAAATTTATTTAATGGAAGTTCCTTTATATCCGTAGGTATATTGTTAAAGATTTTCAAACACATCATATAGGAATTTCTTAATAAACGGCTAGTTTTAGGAATTGTATTGGTCACTAGTTTTTTAGGGTATCTTGCGCTTCTTTGTATTTGCTCTTTTGCTTCTGTAAACATGTGCTTATTCAATTTAACAAATATACCCGCTTCAAGTATATACAGACTGGGAACAGGTAATATATTTAGAGACTTAAAATAAGGCCTACAAGAAACATCAGGTGCAATATTACATATAGCACGTATACAACTTTTTTGCGCGACTTGAATTTTCCCAATATCAACGCCATTACCCCAAAGTAGCAATCCATATCTAATCATGGATTCAACATATGAAAAATATGCTGTAATAGCAGTATTTTTATTGGCTATCTTGGTTAATTTGTAGAGTGCAAAAGGGAATCTTTTAATTATTGCAAGAAATTATTTGCTCACATCTAAATCTCCAAGCTCGTAATAACAAGTTAAATTATGTAATATAGAAATTAATATAATGAATTTTAAGATCTTTTTTATATTAATAAGTTTAAGTAATTGTTTTATAAAAAAAATTTAAGGTAATCTCAATAATAAACTTATGTGTATGTATTTAAAAAAAAAAAAATTTTAATCTTTGTACGTGAACACTGTATGTTTGTAATTTCTTACGTGCTAAGTTAAATATTATTATAAACATTGTTTGATATGCGCTTGTGTTATCGTTTGCGATATGAATAAGCAGGTTTGTTCCGCATCAGATAGCGGCCTGATAAGGGACCTTATAATTGTTTTATTAGAATAGAAATAGTTAAACATTACCTTCATTAATTCAAAAGGAATCCGGCTTACTTCCTTGTGTACTGTTTTTAAGAAAATATTTTTTATATTTTTAAGTAGTAACCAGAACTATTTGAGCTTACTGTATGAGGATATTTTAATTTTATTGGTGGAAAATGGAATAATAGTCCTGCCTGTTGTATAATAATAATAATAATAATAACTTTATTGCAATTACAGTAAAAGTAGGTACGAATTCATTTGTATATTTGGATCAGTTTAAACATCTGTGTCTGAACTAGGTTATGAAACCTTTATCTCAGACAACAGCGCTCAACCCTCCTTAGATAGTATAATATTAGTTCAGCTAAATTTTTAGTGATTTTTGTATTATTTTGCACTGATGGGGTATCAGTGAAGGATGATAGACAACGATAAAGCAAAATCAGTTTGATCCATCATGACTAATTCACTAGGAATACATCATGATAGTTTCCAAGTGGACAGTGAAGATCCCGGAATACTAGGGTTAGGAAAACTGGAGTTGTGTGCGTGGATTCCATATGAATAAGATAGGATTTTCTGAGTACGGCAGATAATGGGTTCCGTGCAGCAAAAGTTTCAAGAAACAGCCAGTACTAAATTAAACACTCGTAGATTAGGAAATTGCCGAGTTGCTATTATTTTAATTGGATGTCTGAATAGTATTTTCTCAACTCAAAAGCGGCTGTAATAAATATTCACACACAATCCATCGCAATGCGAACTGAAACACTATACGCTTGCGAAAGTCAGCTGATATTTAGAATAAATGGCAGTGCTTTAGCAATCCTTTGTTCCCTAGCCGCTAGGGTGAGCTCGTGACGCGCGTATTGTGGCCTTAGTTGCAGCGTTACATCCGCTTGTGTGCCCGCTTATTAGGAAATTAAAAAAAAAAACAAATTTTTCTTTTTTTTTAAAGTTGTTTAATAAATTTATTGCTTTACTTTGGAGATGTTTTAAGAGGGACACTGTTGCCCATATCCTTAGTCGCCTCTTAACGACACCCATGGGAAAGGTAGGGGTGTCCTATTCTATGCCGGGACCACACTGCGGAATTTATATTTTTTTTAATTAACAATGTATATCTATCAGCTGTCTAGTCCCTTTAGCACAAGTTCTGCTTATTTTGAGGCTAAATGGAGGTGAAAAAATTCGCTGAAAATCGTAGTGAGTAGCAAGAGCTCCACCGACAAGAACAGATAGATAGGATTAAATAGGATAGATAGATTTAAAAAACAAATATCTTCGGACATGTTACTCAGCTTGTAACACAGAAAACGATACACACTGCAAATTTAATGGAAATGTAACGCTTATAGATATGAATCTAGGCTTTGCTACTGCCAAAACTGTGCCTCTTGTTTCAGTGATCAAGACTACAGGTCTCTATGTTAACTTTAAATAAAAAATATATAACTAAACAATAAATATAAACGCCCGTGAAATCGGATAATGTGACAGTTAACCCGAAACGAAGATTTTTATTTAATAGTTAACAGTTATAGACGTTTAAATTGTGAAACAAATACTTATACTTCTTGTACGGATATAAAATAAAACGACTTTACGTGATTAATAACTTATTTACAACGCGAATGTTACAACAGTCTTGTTAAAACTGAATGCCAGGTTGTAAAAATGTAAATCATTTGTAGGTGAAGTTTAAAGATCACCAGTTCACCCGTTACGATTGATTTCTAACTTGAATGGGGATAATTTTGCGAACGTTACGCCACACCGATGGAGTGTTTATATATTTTATTTTACCAAATGAGGTTTGATTCATAACAGCGGAAGTAACTACATTTAGTTTAACAACAGTGTTGCCAATATACATATATATATATAATAAAACATATTGTTTATATAATATTTTAGATTTTACGCGAGATTTTTATATATATTATTTATATATTACTAGCTTTCTGCCCACTACTTCGTACGTGTAGATTTCAGAAGTATAATAGGTGACGTATCAAAATAAAACGTACCTGGTGTATGTTTTAATTAGACCTTCAGAAATACAACTGTGACCACATCAAACTTGTGAAACCGCATCCAATTTGGTACAGTAGTTTTTGCCTAATGTAAAAGAAACATACAGACAGACAGATAAAATTTCAAAATATTATTGTTTTGGCATCTGTTGGACTTATTAAGACCGCCCCCCCCCCCCCTCCTATTAATTTTTCTTGAATATCTACCATCTATAGAGAAAATGTAAGAAGAGTGTAATGGCCCAACATGTAGCTATAGCTGTGAGTTGCCCTGACAATGGTATGTCTTTGTTTCAGGTAAGCATGGTGTTGTGAAACGAGATTCCGCGAACGGCCAGCTGATCCCTCCATATGCCACGTGGCATCGTGATTGATGACGGTAAGCCAGGTCCCCGAGACATTACTGTTGTAATATGAATGGGGTTCCATTTTTTATGAGATTGTCGAGAATGGATAGCTACAAACATTGCCCATAAGAATACTTTTTCTCCTGTAATACCTATTTGTGTTCTTCATTTTTGTATTTTTTTTTACAACATAGGGGGCAAATGGGTATGCGGCTCACATGATGGTAGATGCTAGCCGCCACCATACTTTAAGATGTTAATGAGTAACAAAATATATTATTAGTAAGAATTGAAATGTCTTATTCCAATTTAAGAACGATGTCTTCATAGAAGCCCAAAAAATGAACTAGCATTAAATACAGTGTGTTTTGTAAGAAGATCCTTATTAATATATATTATAAATGTACATAAAAGTAAGTTTGTTTGTTACCTTTTTGGTACCTTAACTGCTTACCCAATTTCATAAAGTTTGATTCTTCATGAAATTTGGCATGCACCTATTATATGGAATGGAGAAGAACAAAGGCCCTATATATCCCCTGGTCAATCATTCGGAACTCTAGGAAGTCAGTAGTACAGTAGTGATAATAACAGTTACATATCCTAACATCCCTTAATAGCCCCCTATTAGAAAAGGATTGTTAGTAATGGAGACTGAGAATCCTATTGCTAGCAATATACCCAACCAGGTCGACCTCCTCGCGGTTCTCCCTGGAAACTATCATGGTTAATTCCTGATGAATTCATCATAATGGGCTAACTGGCTTGTTTTCATTCTCATCTATCACCCTTCACTGGTGCTCCGCCAGCGTATCCCGTTAGCACAGGCGGGGTTACCATACCATTTTTACCTATCAAAAACATCCCTTAATATGCTTAGCTCCAAAACCTTCCACTTACAGAGACATAACAAAGTCAACAAAAGGCTCTTTTGACTGGCGATACCATTAATCGCTATTGACATTATCAACACCGCATATAATCACAATTATGCTATTAATCCGCGGCCGCCCGCTGCGCGTACGCACCTATCATAACTTTAGTCCCCGGCACCGCTCGTCTGCCGTCCAGTTCCTACAATTATAGCCGCACGTCCGAGCCGCAATTGGCCGCCATTACTAACTATCTATGAGGCATGTAAATACATTCTGAATATTAATAAGGTCCTGTCAGTATGTGAAAACTTAGTATCAACTGGTAGGAACATTTTCCGCACTAATAAGACCATTCGAAGGAATTCAACGCGTTTGCATAAGTTGTTTCGCGTAACCTATCAAAGATTACTATTTCGAATTGAAACCACCATTTGTTGTTTCATAATAAGATCATTACCAGAGGGAGACTTTGTACAAAAGTCGTTTGCTTGGGTACCTCTGTTCCATTCGTGTTTCAACCGTGAAGCAGTTGTGTTTGCATGACTGTGTTTCGGTTTGAAGGGTGGCGTGAATTTACTGGGTAATTTAGAGGAATTACACCTGAGTCCTCAGGAATGGCAACGCATAGGGGATATCATGGGCGAAACAGTATACTCTTTTATGTCCATGGTACTGCTCATGTCTATAGGCGACGGTTACCACTTTCCATCAGGTGGGCCGTCAGCTTGTTTGCCATTCTAAGTTGTATTAAAAAAAAATCATTACCAGATAAACAACAATCCTGTGATATTCTTTACTGTAAAGAGAAATAGAGCGAATAAAGATTGTGTCCTGCAATCCGACTTCAGTTGTCACAAAGCCTGGTATTTTGGTTTAAAAATTGAATTTTTAAATTTCTATGAGGCCCGTCTGTAAGTATATCCTTTCCGATAAAGAATTTTCCAAATTGATTTAGAACTGACGGAGTCATGAAGTAACAAACTTAAAAAAAAAACCGAATTGAGAACCTCGTTCTTTTTAAAGTCGATTAAATAAAAACTAATTAATGTAATTTCTGATCGATTATATAAATATTACTCGTATTGTATACTTTTATCGTTGTTCTACATTGAATCAATAATCGTTTAAGCGATTTCAGAATTCATTTTTAAAATGTCTGCTGTTGCCTGTTATTTTTAGTGGGTACATTTTTGAAAATCGAATTGTAACTCCGCCTGCACTATCAGTGTACACTGGCGGAGCACCAGTGAGGGGTGATATGTGAGAATGAAAGCACTTCCGTTGGCCCATCGTGATGAGTTCAACGAGAATTAACCATGATGGTTTCAAGAGGGAACCAGTGTGAAGATCGACCTGATGGGGCTTATTACTAGCAGTGGACCTATTAGACTTCATTACTAATAATCTATTTTTTCCCAAGTCTGTGTATAAATTGTGTGTATAGATTTTGACTGAACAGATTTTAATATATTTTTTTTTGTAATTTATAGTCTTCCCGTTATGGTCTCATCTTAATTTGGTTACGAATTACGATTGAAATCTTTTGCTTCTAATATTGTAAATATAACACGCAATTTTCGTGTATTCAAGCGTGTTGCATTTTTGTGTTACAAACGTAGGACTTTCTTTACGCAAATAAACGTAAACACGCTGCAGTATTTATCCATTCGATTGACGAATGAATTTCTAAGCGAGACCGGCTCCTGTGCTACCTATATTAGTAATAATTTACATCGCAATCAGGATTCGAATGCTTAACGAACGCGCACGAAAGTGAATTGATAGTATCTTTAACATTTATGAATACCGATACGGCATTACAAGCTTTTATTTTCATTGGTCTGATCTCGCAGCGACGGGCGCATCTCTGAACGGTATCAGAGTTGCGTGCGGCCGGGTTATGCAACTCGGGCGACGTCCTTGCTCCGCAGCGGGGGCCGGAGGGCGGAGGGCGAAGGCCGCCACGGGGCGACGACCCCGCTGTTCGGTAACCACCCCGGTTTTTATTATAAATATGTATAGCCCCAGCAACCCGCCCGCGAAACCTGTCCCGCGAGGTATGCCCGCCGATAAAGTAGGCGTAAGCACGCCGTGGACAGGAATAGAAAATTCTATGCTGTTTTTAATGTGCTACTCTTAGTTTGATGCAAGAGATTTTCCTCTATTTGAATTTGAATTTAGAATGTTTTGTAATTTTTCAGACTTAAACTTTGTTTATTGCCAACAACAAATAGGTTTAGCGCCTCTATGATTCTCATACACGAGAACATTACTCTAACAACTCTCTTGCTTCCTCTGTTCCACTACATCGCTGTGCTTTTCTTTTTAATTCCTTAACTCTTGAGGTCTAACTCTGGAATGCGCTACCCACTGACATAAGACAAGTGTCTAACAAATTTGCTTTTAAAAAGTCCTTATATCTCTTATGAAGAAGCTGTGAAAATAGTTTGTCATCATCATTATCATCACCTTCGCTCTCTATCGTTACTTTATTGATTGTAAAATAGCATAATAGATTATTGTGTATGTCTGTATGTATGTTTTTACATGTTTGTATATGTCTAGTAGTATTTGTTTAATGTACTCATGTAAGTATATTAATTTGATCATAATGTGTAGTGGTTCTACATAATATATGTTATTTAATTTATGAGTCAGTATGTTGTTTCCAACTTTTATCTACAACAATTTTCAGTATTTACACCGCATAATTACATTTCTATTTTGTCAAAGATTCACTGGTAAAGAATGCTATATAGCATTAAGTCTTCCTTTTGTTTCTATTTTTTTTAATGTTCTCAATGAAGAATGATTAAATAATCAACAAAACAAACCTAGGAAAGGATAAAGTTAAGTACTTTATCCTTTGTCTTAAAGACTTCTTAAATTACCATAACATGAATTCATTGATGAATGAATGATGAATTTTTCAAATCTTTTCATATTGCAATTTTTTATGATCTATATCTAGTATGAACGACATTATAACCCTTCGTGTATGACGAAGACTGCTTTGAATTTTTTGACGCCAGATGGCGACACCTTCTTACAAGTATTTAGTAGTTAAGGACAGTTTATGATGTGATCAAATTCTGAAGCCAAGTAAGTCAGAAATCGCGGATAAATAAACTCATTGAAAATATGTAAAAATTCTTATCTCATAACTTTATTATTAAGTTTATTAGATTGAGAGTTACTTGTTATCAAACTCTTTTTACAACACGAATTGGTGATTGAAGCACGTCTGCGCCTGCGCACCGCATCCCGGCCGCCGCGGCGCAATAAATAACGCAGATACACAAACGTGCGCGGGCGCATACCGATATCATTCTACGAACTTCGCTCCAACCTCGCGCAGTACACGAGGCATCTTTTTTCTAAGACGCAATAAAGAACCTCGCAATCCGCGGCGAAATTATGGCTCTGTAATGTTGTTTTATCTATTACATTATCGAACGTGTTATTGCAGTGAACGCTATGTTATATGTTCACGACTATAATCCTAGATGGGATAATTAAATGCATTAGTATCAAATTTCAATGTGGCCGTTATATTCAAATTGCAAGCGTGAAACTTAATTATCATTTTTGAGTAATTTTATTTATAATTCTATATGTCGCAAGTATTAAATTTAAAATTTTAATTTTGAGCGTTGACGTTTATAGTTACCCACTTATTCATAACAACTAAAATTTTCTACAAACCTATTTTTTGTCACTGTTTTGTCACTTTTATTCTAATTTAGAGTTTAGCACAAAAGAAAGAGACAAAAGAGTTCAATAGTTAAATAGGTTTATGACAGGTTTGACGTTTATTCATAAAATTGCCCCCCCTAATCTTTGTAACGTTACTGGTGTTTACAGACAGATTATTCCATCGTACCTACTACAGTATATTCTTTCGTATTGCGACAAAACAAGCCACTAAGACAAAACGGAAAGTGCATCAAGTATAGAGCGGCCATGAGATATCCGCTATTTCACAATCTAATGCACTATGATGTAATATTATGATACACTTATTATGTATCTCATAATGTTGATGTCACATCTAACACGGAAGATGTTTGCCGAAATCCGGCGGTTTCCGCCAAAACGGAAATCGGTACGATTCCATTTATTTATTTACTTATTTTTATCCGCGACTTCGTTCGCGTGGTCAGGATATGTTTACTGACCGGGACAAAAGTAGCCTATGTCCTTCTTCGTTTCATATAGTACGTGTATACTAAATTTCATAGTGATTTGTTAAGCCGTTAAGATGCTTTAAGACAAACAAACAAACTCACTTCCACTTTAAACATTAGTAAGGATTTAAAACAAAATTAAGTATTAAACTAGCAAATAAAGTTTGCACAGGTAAGTTTGATATTAATAAAAATATCTTTTTTTTTATTATGAGCGAATTACTTTTTTTAAATTACTATGTTAACTACTTGTACCAATGTCACCATTTTGATCTTTTGTCTAGATATTTGCCAAAACCTACCAATGTGCGTTTAAAATATGCTAAAACGTTGCCAACTTATAGAGTAATAATTAAAGTATATCTTTTACTAATTCTAGCAATTCCGCAAGTGAATCTTGAAACGGATTGAAATGAAATTTGGTAGACAAATAGATTACAATAAGCCTCATTAATACGGACGAATTTGCGCGTTACTGCTTTTATTATTGTATTTAGTTACAAATGATCGCGTACGAAGTCGCTGGCAGAACTAGTATTTATACAAAATTACCATTTAATATACCATTTAAATTACATGATGAATGAATCGTTTAAATAATTGCTGGATTAAGTTCGCAAGCCTATTAATAAAACTTACGCGTTATTTGAGCTGAGTATTTTGTATGACTTTAATCGAAAACTGGACAGTACAAGGTTAGTCGACATTGACCCGCATTCGTCTTCCTTGTTGCGGCTTGTGGCACTTTATTTTCCGTATTACATCACCATTGTATCATAACACATAGTTGCCATAAGAATATATACAGTTAGAACCGATATTTCCGTCAATTCAATAATAATAATTACGTTGATGCGCTAACAACTCGCGTTCTATTCTAAGAGCTATTCATTCTAAGACCTAAATCAATCAGGGCTTGCAAACAACAGACATTGCGTCATATCGGAAAATTATTTGTTTATTGCAAAAAAATATGTGCGATAATTCTCTCAAACATTGCTGAGTCTGAAGGGGAGTAGGATACATTTTGGCAGTTATATATATGTATATATTATTGAGACGCGAACTTTTTCAGGTAAAAAAAACCGATGACACTGCTATCTTTCCATGATCTTTTGTGTTCGCCCTTTTTTTTTAAAGTTCGCTGCTAATTCCTATCAGAAAGCGATTTTGGAAGCTTAAAAGCTATATCAGTCAGGTAGTAAGTAGTAAATTTGTGACAACCCTCTCAAATCTTTGTTAAAGTCCGAAGAGTCTGTACGGAAGAAGGATACGTTTTGTTGACATTAAAGTATATGAGAGAGATATCTACCCAGTCTGTTTATTTTTATGCCTATACCTTATATCATCAAGTTTATTGTATACTTTGATATTACCTAGTGTTATTTATTATTAATATTTATAGCGTCGAGTTGGCGATAGGAGCCAGTCCATGTTATTCTAGGAAAATGTAAATGTTGCTTCCTTTAACTGCAACTGTTTGTTGCGTTGTAAATGATAATACTAACTTACTGTGTAAAGTAGTCGCAATCCTTACTTAATAATATTATAAATGTTAAAGTGGTTTTGTCTCTTTCTTACCTTTTGGCGCCTTAATGCCTCAACCAATCGTCATGAATTTTATTATACGTATACTGTTTTTTTTTTAATGGAATGGTAACTTCGCCTGCGCTATCGATATACGCTGACGGGGTACCAGTGAGGGAGGATAGGTGAGAACGAAAAGGCAGTTCAGTTAGCCCATCGTGATGAATACACCTGGAATTCAGCATGATGGTTTCCAGGTGGGACCACGTGGAGTTTTTTTTATCGATGATAGTAAAATGGTTACCCCGCCTGCGCTATCGGTATACGCTGACGGGGCACCAGTGATAGATGACAGGTGAGGATGAAAGCAGGTCAGTTAGCCCATCGTGACGAATTTCAGAAGAATTAACCACGATGGTTTCCAAGGGGAACCACGTGGAGGTCGACGTATATTGTTAGTAATGGGGCTTTTTAGATCCCATTATTAACCCTTCCCCCAACGTGTACTGTTTAGGACAGAGCAGGACAGATACAACTATTTATTCGTTCGTAGGATTTTTAAATAATCAGTCAGAAACGTTAAAAATTGTTCAATTGTTTTCGAAAATTTACACATAATTGCGTCATAGTCATACTTCGTTATGAACGCTCTTAATCGGTGTTTTGTAACGATAGAGGTCGCTGTACGCACTAATCTGTGAACGCTGCGCTGTTTATTTTTTAGTCATCTGTCAGCTTAAAATTGACTCGTGAAAAAGAAATATCTGCTAATTTGATGTTTAGTAATCGCACCTCGAGTTCTCTGGTACCAACTCGAATACCTGTTCGGGACGCGTTTGCCGAAGCGGTCCGCTTTGATTTAAGTTCTCAGAAATGCATTAAAATTCGGCCTGCGATCCGTCCGCCAGCGGGGTAGAAACATAATTTGTTTTCGACTAAAAAACAAAATTAAATCGGAATACAATAAATGTTATTCATATATACATATTTACTAGGCTATTTTTAGATACAATATCACTTTTTTTTTGGGGGTAAAGGGATTGTTAGTAATGGAGACTGAGAATCCTATTGCTAGCAATATACCCAACCAGGTCGACCTCCTCGCGGTTCCCCCTGGAAACTATCATGGTTAATTCCTGATGAATTCATCATGATGGACTAACTGGCCTGTTTTCATTCTCATCTATCACCCTTCACTGGTGCTCCGCCAGCGTATCCTGTTAGCGCAGGCGGGGGTTACCATACCATTTTCAGCCATCAAAAAAAAACTTCTTTTCAATCCAGGTTTAGACGAGGGTTACTGTACCGTCATTACTATATTATATAATCTATACGGAGTTGTTACATTATTCCTATCTTATTTCTGTTATAAATGCGAAAGTTTGGGAATTGTTAGGATGGAGGGATGTTTGTTATTTTTCACTCAAAAACTATTGAATGGATTTAAATTAAATTTAATACTCATATGCGCAGATACGCATCCTATCTTAGCTAGCAAACACATAAGGAACTTTATGTACTGATTATGCCAACAAAGTTGCTGAAAAGCTAGTTTTCTGTATACTCCAGCATACAGTTTTTTTTTCTAGATCTTTATCATCATCTTATCAGCCTTTAACTGTCCACTGCTGAACATAAGCCACCTTCTTGCGGTTTTTTCCAGTAGTTGCTGGGCTTGGCAGGCGGATTGACAACCGCAGTTAGGTTTCGGAAATATTGTAAGAGGGATGCTGCTGCCCATCCCTCGTACTCCCTTAGTCGTCTCTTACGAGCTCGTATTAATTGTATGTTATGTTTGAACATATTATAACCTTAGCTCGGGTCGTCTGTGGGACGCGTCTGCAAATAGCACAGTTAATGGAATGTGTAGTCTGCTCTCCGATGTTATCCAGTCTCTAAGGAGCATATCTAAATTAATAGTTATAATTAACACACACATGTACTGTAAAATATTTCTTTTTCTTTCTTTAATAAATAAAATTATTCGTTTTAGTCGCAGATTAAAAAGGCTTTGATCTCATTAAGTAATTTCTATGCAAGTTATTGTAAGTGTACTTCTGCAAATTAATATATTTCAGGGAATTAAGAATACAACAAAAATAACCACGGGTTCTTAGTTACCATTAGTTTTTTTTACACTAATTCGATAAGTATTAAATATACAATATTGTGGAAGAAAGTACTCCGTTCAGCTATATTACAAAAGTAGCACCGCCTAGGCGATTTACGATAAAATAATAATTAAACAATCTATTAATATCATAATTAAAGTGAAAAAAAAAAACTATCACCATCATCGTCTCAACCATCATCTGTTCACTGTTGAACATAGGCCTCCCCCATAGTCGCCGTAAGGAACGGTCCTGACCCACCTGCATCCACTGACTTCCTGCAATACATTTATCGTCACTCTATCTAGTGGGGATTGTTGTACACTGCGTTTGCTCGTACAGGATCGCCATTCAAGAACTTTTTTTCCCTATCTGTTGTCGGTCCTTCAAACTATGTGATCCGCACATTGCCACTTCAGCTTGCTTATTCTTTAGACTGTATCGGTGATTTTGGCTCGTTTGCGGTTATCCTCATTTCGGATTTTGACAAAAGCCATACTTAAATACAATTGTAATTCCTAATGAAATTGTCAGATTTACACCTATTTATGGTCATGGTTGTAGATTATGGTACTAAACATTTTTCCATTTCGCCGATAATAAAGCCATTCATTTCCATAAATAATAAATTTATTTTCAGACTATCTTTATGCCCGCTACTTCTTATGCGTGAGTTCCAGAAGTAGGAAGATCAATAAAATAGACTACTTCTAGATGGTGTTTTTGCGTCATCCCAGAACAAACCTACTGACAGACAAAATTTCTAAAAAAATTTGTTTTAGCTTCTTTAGAGCTTTAGCTTATTAAGAGTCCTCGTATACATTTTATTTAAATATCTCCCGTGTACATCATCGTCTAGTTTCCATTTGATTATATTAGTAAGGTTTGATATATGATTTCAGATAAGTTCTATTTGTATGTGAATACCAAATTTTATTATGACGACGAACTTATAAAATTGTTTCGCATTATATCCTAAAAGTAAAAGGTACTTATAAAAACGAAACATTTAAAATTAGACTGAAAATATTTTTCTTTAAATCACCGTCTGGATTAATTTTAATTTTTTTTGTCATAAATAAATAAGTTCAGCTATTAATTTATTTTCCCTGGCAACCCTATCGACGTTCGGACACGGCGTCCTTCGAGGCGGGGACGCGCCGGCCTTCGCCCGGGACTCCGCTATAAATAGCCTGCCCTTGAGGGAAACGTCAAACAGGATTTATCGCCCGCCAAGCCACGCCGTGCCTTGTTTTATAATGTTTTTATTTTATTAGATTAACGGAAATTGCAGTGTTGCCCTAACACGAATAAAAAATAACATTGCAACAATTTAAAAAGCAATAGAAATGCCTATGAATTATTGCCTGTCATTTATTAAAACTACTACTAATAACATGGCTGCATATATAAGTCAATTAATATAGCCATAATTTTTAGAATGTAGCTTGTAATTTCTCCATAATATTTTTTATCTGATTGAAAATAGATAAAGCTGTCTTATTGGTATTATAATGCGAAAGTTGAGTCAAGATGTTTGGATGTTTGTGACTAGAATATACCTAAACAACTAATCGTTTTAGTTCGAAATTCGAACTCGAAATCGAACGAAATTTAGTGCACAGATTGATTGTATCCTAGAGATTAAGAGGTTTCTCTTTTTTTAATTCACTCCTGCGTTTTTTTTCTCTTGCTCAATGTATTTTGTTCCTTCAGTCGCTTCTTTGTTGTAAGCCAGTGATGACATATTACCATTAATATTGTATACTTACAACCATTATCACACACAAAAAAAAAAATATAAATCCATTTACTCACTATCCAGAGTCCAGAGTGAGGTCTGCGTGTCTCTTAAATCGTGCATCATATTTATAGATCACAAAAACGCATTAGTCTAGCAGTCTTGCTGTTAAAGGTTACATTTTTATCATCATAATGGAGCTGAATGGGAAATAAATGTCTCTGCAAAGAGTAGCTTACGGTATGCCCATAAAACTTATTTTCGAATGCATAAAGAATCGGTTACTTGATAGCGACACACGTGGCCCATTAGTGCATCGGGATGCACCCGGTGATCGCTGTGAGCACTTTATACTACACACTGTGCTCGCGCAGTGCGTCCTTATAAGTACGTAGAAGTAGATTTACGCGCTAAATATTTTGCTTTTTAAATAGTTCTGTATAATAACTTTGAGGACGATTTAAAATGATATGCTTAATAAAAAATAAACGTCAAAATGCGTTTGTTCTTTATTTTTTATTGTACATAAAATATAATGTTAAGCACAATTCATTTTAAACCTAATGCACAAAGGCCAGCTTATCTCTAATAAGAGATTGTTTTTTATTTGTTATTACCTTACTAGCTTAATCGAACGTTTTAAATTGTGCCATTTTATTTAAGATGAAGTAAGACTTATTATGTTGGGGTCACGTTTGTGAAATGGCAAATTTGAAATAACATCTAGTGTTAATAAATTTAAACTTTTTAAAATTTAATACCTTTATAAAAAAAGTGATATTAACAGATTATAGATTAAACAATGATCTTTTTAAATTGTCGTCCATTGCCAGCAAGGCGTCAGTCAATCCAGCAAAATTGTAAAAAATAAGCGATAATTATCGAGGATTTACTGTGTTCACAATACGAGAGGATTTACCACAAATGACTGATGTAAAACTGAGCCAAAAATGTTGTAGCAAGTATTAGATGCATTTTTACTATCTCTGTTAATTACTAAAGATTGTGTTCCAGAAAAGAAAAAATCTATGAATTTTGACAAAATCAGTTATTTAATTTAAAAACTAAGCTACTAAACTAATTTTGAAAAAAAAAAATCAATGGGGCCAATCTGTAAATATATCCATAAAATAAAATAAGAATTTTCGAAGTCGGATTATAACTGACAAAGTTACGTGGCAACAATAATAAGAGAACAACAATAATACAGCAAACTTTCTTCCACGCATGACCACTCTTTGGAATCAACTTCCAGCAGCAGTATTTCCGAACCGATACGACAACATAACCTACAAGAAAAGAGCATATTCCTTTTTAAAAGGCCGGCAGCACACCTGCAATGCCGTTGGTGTTGTGGGTGACCATGCGCGACGGTAGTCACTTACCATCAGGTGAGCCGCGTGCTCGTTTGCCCCCTGCATTGTAAAAAATCCTTCTTTTTGAAGTCGGTTAAAAACAAAACATTATGACTGTCCCAGACACGTGACTGTTGTTTAGTTGAAATGATTTATATGCAATTACTTACAATGAATTCTCATTCGGAATTACGCGTACTATTCATAACCGGACACGTGTCGACTCGAATGAACTTCCAAACGCGTCGAGAGGGCTCCGTGAGGATTTGAACTCATCGGGCGGTCTTAGTTCAGTCAATGGAATAATATAAACATAGAAACAGAAGTAATAATTTCGGAAAGGGGTAGCCATTAGCAGCACGCGACTTATATACAATATAACATACATACATACATATCTGTCACGCCTGTCTATGTCTTGTTATATACAATATAATTCCGTTTTATGTGCACCAAGTCAGACGCGCCAGTAATTGCTAACTATTAATTTAGTTTAGAGCGACACAAAATAAACTTTTAAACGCGTAATCTATTTGGGAGGAAGGGATTGTTATTAATAGGGTCTAGTTTCCCTAACTAGTTCTAACTGTCCACTGCTGAACATATGTCACCCTATTAGGGGCTTTTGCCAGTAGTTGCCACGTTTGGCAGACAGATTGGCAACCGCAGTCAGGCTTTAGAGATGTTTTAAGAGGGATGCTGCTGTCCATCCCATCCTTTTATTATATTAATAATATAATATTGATTTTCATGATTTTCTTAATCAAAAGGGTTTACTCCTTTCTTGGTATAGATAGATAAATTATTTATTCACCATTACAAGCATATAATTATATATATATATATATATATATATATATATATATATATATATATATATATATATATATTTTTTTTTTTTTCATACTGTATAATTATGTTATAATAATGCTGTGAATACCTGTAATAAATAGGTATGTGCATTAATATTGTATTGTAGTTAATGTTTGTTACATAATATGTATCATAATATAATATGCTATTGATGTTCCTATGAATGAATAAATTATCTCTTACACAAAACTACTAAATAGATTTTAGTGAAATTTAATTCACAGATAGGTTATATGCGTAACATGTAAGATACCATATAAACAGATTCACGCGAACCATGCCGCGAGATAGCAGGTTTAAACTACAATGAAGTTGAATTTTTAAAATGTTAATATCTATCTTCACGCCAAATCCCATACGGGGTAAGCAGAGAGAACTTTTTGTTTAAATTATGCATAATCCTATATCCCGTCGATTTAGGACGAGTTGATCCGACCGAGGTCACTCCGGGCCGCTATTGTCTACAGAATGAGCGTAACGGTTGTCTAAACGCCTCAAAGATTGTATAAATTCTAATTTTATGCGTAAACTGCGTAACGGTCTTTGTCGTTTTACCATAACGATCTGGTCGGCCGTTTATAAGCATAACATGCTATATCAATTCGCCTACATATGTTGTATCAGAGATAATTAATCGCTTGTCGCTAACTACTCCGTATCGTTCTTTTAGGATTGCGTTAAGAGCAGGACTTAAGTTTGACGAAATGTGGCAACGTCGCAAATTATCTGTCAATTAAAAAAAATACAAAATTTTAATGTTTCTGATTAATTACTTAAAAACTTGCTTAATTATTAATTTGATTAATTAAACATTGATAATTATTAATTTGTTTTTTTTAAATATACCTTAACAAATTAAGTACAATAGAAATCCTTGAGTTGGAAGCTTGGTTATCTTCAAGACAGTTTATCCTAGTACCACATGGTCGTGGCTAGTGGGGGGAGGGGGTACTACCCTACCTTCAAAGGCCCAATGCCCTACCTTAAAATGAGAGACTCCAAGAAAATTAGATAAATTCGCTTTTTCGAAGTCACTTAATTATAGCTTCTGACCTATCAAAAGTATTTGAGTCTAGTCTACAGCCCTGTAGTACCGATGTAGCTGTAAGTTTTGTTATGTTGTTATTTTGTGAGAGAAATAAAAAAAATATCTTTAAAAAAAAAGATACTCGTGTCGTTACCATACTTTGTCAGGCTAAAGTTATGAGTGCTCTTAAAAACTTTATCATCGTCACATCAGCCCTTAAATGTCCACTACTGAATATAAGCCTCCCTCTCGCTAGGGGAGTTTCGCCAGTAGTTGCCACGCTTTGTAGGCGGCTTGGCAACCGCAATTAGGTTTCGAAAATGTTTTAAGAGCGACACTGCTGCCCATCCCTCGCACTTCCTTAGTCGCCTCTAACGACATCCACGGGAAAATCCACTCCTTAGTCCCTTTTTCCGACACCCATCTGATTCTGATTTCGGATTCTATCACGCATACTGTGTTTTTATTTCATTCATAACTATTGGTATTTAAATCAAAAAGTATTTCTTTACCTAACAGTAACATGATACACTTATGATATTCCATTTCAAATGGGTTTATGGACGCAAACAGCAATGAGAAATATCTCACGGCATTCCACAGTTATTAATTCACATCACGGCATCTTTATTGCATCTCTTTTATTATCTAGACGCAATTTGCACATACGAATCGACACAGGCACAATAACATTCAATTAATAAACGTGTAAAGTAGCAAAGGTTTTGTTTGAAAGTATTATAAGCAATAATAATATGAGATTTATGCTTTCCCGTGGGGTCCCGGTATAGAATAGGCCACGCCTTCCTTTCCCATGGGTGTCGTAAGAGGAGCGACTAAAGGAGCTTATGCTCGGGAAATGGGCAGGAGCGTCCTTCTTAAAACTTCAGCAAAAGCCAAACTGCGGTTGCCGAGTTGTCTACAAAGCGTGGCAGCTATTGGCAAAACCTCTCTTGTTTTTTTAATGTATGATAATAGAATGGTAACCCCGCTCGTGCTATCGCTATACGCTGGCGGGGCACCAGTGAGGGATGATAGGTGAGGATGAAAGCAGGTCAGTTAGCCCATCGTGTCTAACTTATGGGATAGGCTGTGTTTAACAATGGACAGCACGCCTGCAATGCACCTGGTGTTGTGGGTGATCATGGGCGGCGATAGTCACTTACCATCAGATGAGTCGCATGCCCGTTTACCCACTGTGTTGTAAAAAAAAAAGTTAACGCTTAATAAAAAATACTAAATATATATATTCCAGTTGCGCGAATTAACTAAGTAACTAGAACCCGAAGTAACGGGTTAAAGCTAGTATTGTAATAAATAATGTTTATTTACTTCAACAATAAACACTAGGTCATTGTAAATGATCGTGATAATTGTAATGCAAAGTGATCAGTAGTTAATTTGGTGTGGGCGGATTTGAATGCGGTTAGCTCTGTCGGAAGTGGCGGTTCCTAGGCCAGATTGAGGTGATATCTCGTTATTGCTTTATTTGCCTAATGATATAGATAAACTTGTCATGTATTACTCATAAATTATATTGTATTACAGTTTCTTCTTGTTGACATGATTAATGAATGAATAGGAAAATAAAACTGTTTATTTAAAGCTTACAAAACAAAAAGACGGTCAAGTGTGAGTCGGACTCTCGCAATGAGGGTTCCGTACAAAATCATGAAGTTTAAATTTTTTTGTGAAATAACTATAAATTTATGATTTTTGGATTTTTGTTGACATTGCTTCTTTTCAAATTTTATGTTTTTAGGTCAATGGGAACTACCCTATGGGTTTTGATTCCCTTTACGAATGTCAAAATATGCGATGTAAATGGAACATAAACGGCCGTATCTTTGGATTGCGTGAATTTAGAAGCTTGATTTTTTCACTGTTTTAAAAAATTGCATACCTGAATATATTATATTAATTTCAACTTGATACCTCCGTATGTTTCTAAGAAAAAGGACATTGACAGAAAAAAGAACGGACGGACAACGAAGTGATCCTATAAGGGTTCCGTTTTTTCCATCAGAGGTACGGAACCCTAAAAATATTTTTTTAAACAAAATTAAAAATTAATAGTGACCTAATTTTTCTTATTTTATCGTTTAATAACACCAGTCAGTTTAGTTTAATTAGTTAATACCTTCGAGTGGATCAGTATTTTTTTTTTTTAATAAAACCCTAGCTTGAGCGTAGGAAACGATGTATCAGATTTCTAAAACCTAACTGTACAGTTTACTGCGACACCGATACCGTTCGTAGAGGTGACAATAAAAATTCAATTCTCACATTACCCACGTCGTTTTTATGTAAAATTCTATGATATTGTGTATAAACCCGTCGGTGCTGACGCCTTCATTAGGCACTGATATTGATCAGTGCAGCAAAAACGGATATGTATCGAATTTTAATGTTCGATATTACATATTAATTCTGGCATTCTCTTTGTAAACACTGTATATTAGTAACATAGATATCTTCACGGTATATATTTATTTTATCGCAGAGAGAGAGAAAGAGAAAATAATATATATTTATAGTCAGGCTCGCGCTCGTGTCTTAGCCGCTCATGACTAAGGGTCCCGGATGGTCCAAAAACTAGTCGAGCTTTCTCGACTAAAATACACGTAAGTTAAACCGGTAGTTACTATTTTTTAAATATTTATTTTTAATACCTACATGCTGTATGTAAACTTATAAACTTGTAAATTTATAAACGTGTGCACTCCTTATTTTTACTAATTTACTAATAAATTGTAAACAAATTGTAATTTCGATAATGAACAGCCTGACTAAATTTTATTTTTAAATAACAATTTATTTCACATAAAAAAGTTTGCTGGAAAATATCTCTTATTACAGATAAGCTCGCTTTTATATATTATGTTTAAAATGAAATATTTTTATCACTATGTCTGTAAATAATAAAGACTAATCCCTAATTCGGCAACATGTCACTATTAATATGTTATTACATTTTATAATCTGTCGCCACGATTGTGTGTGTAAAATAACCAGATGTAATTTATTATTCGAATGCACACAGACGAGGGTTACCGCCAAAATCTTATCGGCAAGTCGGTTCATTGGCGCGAAACACATTTTTAATCTGCATAATTCGGACTGAACTTTTCTCACGGGATTGCGTCATTCGTTTGCGAAAATGATATTACGATTTTTATAATTTGAGTACGTGTTATGATTATGACATGTTTAAATTCTGTACAATCATGTTCTATTGCTTCACGTCATACTGTTGCCATAATAATGCAAATTATGTTGACAGTATTGTCTTAAAAAACATTCTCTTATCTATGGTATGATATTTATAATTATCCTTAATCTATGTATTTATATTGTACAATACAAAAGTACGTTATACTCAGTCTATGTACAATTTGGACATATGAGATAAGGCGATCAAACAACTTACTATCACCACAGTAGTTCAAGCTTGGGATAGAGATTTGATTTTAGTTTTTTTAGCTAGTACTGGCGACATATTTCCTGTTGTCTCATTTAACATTGTGAAACCAAAAAAGAATGGGATCAGTTGTTAACATATTAATAAGTACCTTAAGTTAGGACTTATTTTTTTGGTTTTTTTTTTTAGGCAATGACGGTAGCAATCAAGCATACCATTCCGTTAAAGGTCACCGGCTAGTCTATGTTCGTATTTAACAGTAGAATTGTCAAGTCTTGATTATCAACCATAAATATTTGAAATACCGTACTTTAATATTTTAGGAATACTTCTAGGAAACTGAGGTATTGTTGTAAAAACAATATGTTTTCGTCAATTGACACTTGTTAATTATAAGTTGTTATTTCATATACAACGCTTTACGAGATTCATTAAGATACGAATGTCTACACACCAATAAATAAACGAGATATCCGGAAGGTATTAATTATAACGTGTCTTGTACATTTTACGTTCATTAACGATGGCGAAGTTCAGTAATATTTCGTATGACTTATTATATTGTGTTGACATTTCATGATAGGCAATTGTCATTATTTTTTCTCGACTTAGTTTTGACAATGTCTAAAATATATTCTTTATTTACTAGCTTTTACCCGCGACTTCGACCTCGTGCTTACTGAAAGAAATAAAAGGTATATACATATATGTACGTGTATAACAATTTTGATAGTGATTAGTTAAATCATTAAGCTGCAATAAGGTAACAAACAAACAAACTCACTTTGACGTTTATATATAGTAAGGATTGTACTCGAAAATACAATAATATTAACAAAAGAAATAATTAAAGCAATGGTGAATTCTCTAAATGTGATTCTTTCCAGCCAACCTAATAAAGAGATGTAGAAGGTTTTGAGAGTGTTTTTACCAGAAATTCGAAATTGATAATAATGATATTCATAGGATACTAAAACGTGGGTAAAATTTGAAAAAATATACAGAATAATTGAAACCTAAATTGAAAAATAATTGAAATTGTAGTCGTACCGCGGTGTTGAATAACCTATTTCTCTTCAAGAAAACTATCAAATTTAAAAGATTTTTTTTTTCAAATTCGACTATTTTAGAATTAGCGCTTTCAAACTGACAAATTCTTCTGATTTATTATATTAGTATAAATATACCATTATAAAGATTCTACTGATGGGTAGGGGTCATTACCCATGATTGAAGGCAGTATTAACCTGCTGTTACTGTATTAGTCAGGCGCTTTGGAATAGTTTTTTTTAGTTTTCCGTCTCTTACACCGATGATATTTGAGGTGAGTTGCTGTAATAGCCTATTGCGGTATTATTTTATACTAGTTTTTATTAGTGGAAATATAATGAACTATATATACCATTTCTAGATGGCGTGTCGAAATGCATACACCAGATGTTAAGGTAGACCTTTAGGAATACAACTGTGAAAACCGCATCTAATTTGGTGCAACAGTTTTTGTGTGATATCGTAACAATGTACAGACAGGTGTAATTTATAAAAAATCTATTATGATATATTTGTTATTATGTTAAATATATTCTTGCATCTATTAGTCTTGTTAAGGCCTCTCATAATATTTTTCCTCAAATATCTCCCATGTACAGCTATAGTCTAGTTACAATTAAAAACACACACATAAACACTATATGTAAACGTTACCTGTATGCACCATGTACATATCTGTCTATATATGGACATATAACACCTGCATTTTCATTTCTGGTTACCCCATAAGTGAATGCGAAAAACCGTCTGCGAGGGGCGAGCGGCGGCACGCGATGCATCAGTCCTCCACGTGATATAAGCAAGACTAGATGTATTGCCGTCACTGATATCTCGAAGGGAAAAGAAAGAGACACCCTCAATTAATGTACACAGTTCGTAGTATGCGTTTGGTGGTTTAATGCACATATGAGACACGCACTCAAATCGCAGTGTCATCAAGCTGCTTTTAAGCAACCGTTTGATGTATGCTTTGTATGCACCGGGGAATTCGTCGTTTCCATTACGAGGGATTATTTTCAGCAGACGCGAAGTTTTTCCCAACATGCATATGTACCAGATTACATGGTACATATGCATGATTAATCACATAAGTTTTTAATATACTTCAAGTAATTTACAAGCTGATTCATTTTCTTAAAGTTTCACGCAAATAATAGATACTATAATAGAATTTTACCACTGATCTGTTTAGTTTATTCATTTTCGTAAACGTTAACTAGTAAAGGTATTATGAAACGTGACTTCATACAATAGAAGTATCAAGTCGTACCTCGTGAAAGTAATTAAAAGCCATACAATCATAATTGTCTGGTAATCAAGTTAGGATACGTTGTGTTTTGAGGAACTAGGAAATCAACATTTGAAGGCGGTTGTGCCCTCAACTGCCAGAATCAAGCCAATTAAGAAATGTACATTTCCCAAATTGACCCGACTGGAATTGTACTTGGGACTTTATTATGCAAAGCAAAGTGCCTACCGTTACGTCATAGAGGTTGTTGAAAATCCGTATTATTTTGATAACCTTTGAATATATAAAAAAAATCATCCGTTTCCACATCTGACGCAAATTTCTTTCTTTTTAAAGTACTTATTTAATTACTAAATTTAAATACATCATGTAAGGAAGAAAAAATAAGAGAAAATGAAAAAAAAAAAAACAGTTTTTTAAATTTTGTGACTCTAGCTTTAATACGCTTTGAAGTAATGTGAATTATTCAACCAGTACTTTAAAAACTGTGAACAATAGTTTTAAACGTAGATAAAACCGCACACAAAATTTAGTATTTAAGTTAATATACCTAGCTGGTGTCTACAAATAGGCTGCTTAATTGCGAATATATGTTAATGCACATACTCCAAACATTAATCATCACTTAAAAATCCCAGAAACATAACAGGTAAACGAACTTGTGGTATTATGGAATGACATCATTCTATTTGCATACACTCGCTGTGTTATACACATACTTGTTTACAAACTCAATGGCAAACACATGCCCAATTGCTCCCACCCTGAAATAAGTACAGGACAATGAATATATTATAGTCTTACGGTTTATTTTCTTTAAAAACTAGCCAAAGATCTCCACGATTCATAAGGTGCGATACTTTTGTGAATATACTACGAAACATATTCATAGTAAAACTGAGATCGACTTTGGTTTATTCGTCATAAATCCGACCATATAGGTTTGTCTGATTAAGTTTTTTAAAAATTTTATTTTACAATTATTATAAATCAATTTTATCAATTTAAGAGACATAATGCTGTGCCAACGCCGTTTCCACTGTTTGAAAGTCCTCTGGTTGTAGGTTTCTAGCTGCCCCGTCGGCTTTTTTTATCTCATTTATGTCCCCCAAATGCCGCCCCCGAAGTACCAATTTGGTTTTTGGGAACAAGAAGAAGTCACACGGGGCCAAATCCGGCGAATAGGGGGGGTGTTCGGACTAATGGAATTTTTACTCAAAAACTCACGGACAACAAGAGAGGTGTGGGCAGGGGCATTGTCGTGGTGAAGAATCCAACGCCCCTCTCGCGCCAATTCTGGAATATAGCTTTATCTGAGCACATCGACGTAGAATTTTCCATCAACTGTCTGGCCTGGAGGGACGACTTCTTGATGGACAATCCCCCGAACATCGAAAAAAACAATCAACATTGTCTTGACATTTGAGCGGGATTTTCGTTACGGATGTCTTGTCGAATTAGATGATTCTTGCCGAGTTTATCACGACGCGCTGCTCTTCAACGGAAGCATCATCGATCTCTCAGATGGTGGCTCGTCATCGGTCAGACCATGAAGCATTGTTAGGGTACAGGGGTTCATCTTCAGAACACTTTTATAAACGAACTTTCCGGACAGACCTCGTATAATATCTGATTAATTTGAAGTATTTATATCAATTTAAGAGCATTTCTTTCGTTATTTTAAAATCAGGTATTATTTGGTTCGCCACCGAATCATAATAGAGGGAAAGGGATTATGACTAATGGGGCCCAAAAGTCTTGTTGCTTGCAATATATTTTATCAGGGCAAATTCTTGCCTAAGACTCACTGCCCTTGCTAATTCTTGTCGAAATCGTTATGATGTACTAAATGACTTGTTATCAACCTTACATCATCATCTCTCACTGGTGGCTCGTCATCGTACATCAATAGTACAGGTTCATCTTCACCCATTAAAAAAGAAAGCATTTTCATAATAGAAATGCTCATAGGTTACGATGTTAAGATTGGCTGTTACGTTGTGTGCTTACCAACTTGTCACTTGCGTGAAAAGTACATGTCTTTGTTTTCTTTAGCAAAATACAAGTTCAGTTTATGTTCATTCTACAGCCTGAATAGATTACAAATTAATATAGTAAAAACTGAGTCCATTAAACTCAGTTTTGCGACTTATGTGTGATAATAATGTGAAATGATGCGCGCGCGCATAGGAAACGTCGCATTCCTATGCGGGCGCAAGGTCGCTGAGTCAACATGCGTCTGTTCGTAGTGATCAAAGCCTATTGTTTTACTGCAGCTGTGAGACACCTGACACGAGAACGAGACTCACCAAATATCTGTTTTGACTCCACTATCTTGTCTAACAATAAAGCACTACAGTCTGACACCACGCGATAGTTTTCCTAACCTAAAATTTACGCAAATGATTTCGCAAAACTTTTTTTTTTTTACAGGGGGCAATCTATTATGGATACCAGCTCATTTCGGGAGAGATGGGAATAATAATATACGAGAATAAACTGGTGTCTTTTTTCTTAAATAGACAAACTTGCTCATCTCGCTCGTCCACGAGGACTTATGTTCAGGACTAGCGCGTTCTTAATAAAGCAATAACAATTTAAGTATCAATGATAGCGGTTACATTGTATTTGAAATGTTCTAGTCAAGCCTATTATTGTTCATTTGCAGCAATAAGGGTTAATGTTTATGTATGGCTTGCCAGCCATTTTTCTTGCAACCATTTAATTTACTGTTGAAAAAAAGAACCTAAATTGACATAAGACTGACATTAAACTACACGCAACATCGTTGCATTCAAAACGCGCCAAAGTGGGTTATGGGATAACAAAGTATTTTACGATGACATTTGGTCAAACATTTTTTTTTATCAGTAGTAAATTGTAGCTATTATATATAATTTAAAAATACAAACAGAAGTCATTATATATTATATGCACCTATTCAAATTGAAGGAAAACGTGTTTCAATAACAAAATTTTTGTTATATTTCTAATTTTGATAATTACGTGAAACTTTGATATATATTCTTTATTGCACTTGCAAAAAAAAAAAAAGATACAGCCATAAGACACAACAACTTTTATGTAATCAGTGAGTGAGGACTTCTTCAGGTTACGTGGTTGTCTATATTCATTATTTGTAGTAATAAATTTATCGATTACATTTAACTTTATTTACTTATATCTCTTATAAGGTGCCCCGAATGAATAAATACTTCATTTAAGTGATTTCGTACATTTGGAGCTTTTGCTCATAATTAGAACAATACGTGAATACCTTTAATGTAAATTGTACAAGAACAAAGTTACAATTAAGTGGATATTTGCCAATCGACCACGATAAAAGCGGTATAAACATGTCACAATGTCTGTTGCAGGATCGTGAGCACTCTTACGCATCTTATGCTCATTCTAGTCTCACTAATGGGTCCTTTTTACAGAGCTCAAGTATTCGTGAATGGTGCACGTTTCCATTTATAAACTTTATTAGTACGTCAAGAGACTGCGTAATTTAGCTGTCGTTGAGATTGAATTTCTTTTGTTGGATTTTTTCGCCATGTACAATAAATAATCGTTTGGTGATTCATAGAGCATATACTCGTATACGAGTAGTTCTATACAATACAATAATTAACGTTGTAATCAATTGAATGTGGCTTAATTGCATTACCCTATGTGAAGGGTTCTACGTTAACGATATTCGCAGCAATAATCAACTGGTACCGCTGACTCACGCAAGACCCTCACCGCCCGCCTACTGCCGTACACGGACATGCACCACACATTTTTATCCCATATATGACTATGTGGGAATAACTAGAATCGATTGAACTATGGCATATTGCCAACCATATTATCTACCATGACAACTCTCAGCAGTCAGCCGTGTAAAATCGTGATCTATTGTTTCTCAACCATAAATTCGTGAGATACGCGCTCGCGGTGTCCCGTTGACATTTTGTGACGTATTGCTTGCTAATCTGATTTTATTAGTGTCCGATACAATAAGCGAGATGTCATAATATCAGATTAATACAGTCGTGGAACGCAAATGAAGCGGTCATGTACTGTCGACAACATAGTTGATGCGCCATGATCAAATTTTGATCTTATAGTGAAGAAATAGAGCTCTCGAATATGATTTTGGCGTCAACCGTACTATGGTGCAGCACGCAACAATGGCGGCGGACTTTACAGCGATAAATCGTGCGCTGGCGCAGGGCTGCGACGCGTCGCGCGTCGGCGCCGCATGTTATTGTTGTTGGGGCGCATTGTGCAACCAGAACGCCCGTCTGCTGCCCCTTTGTTGTGTCTCTGGGTACATGGAAACGTGGTAAATTGCCTCATTCAGCGGGATGAATTACTTAAGTCCCGGCCGGTCGTGTACTAGAGGTTCGTGTGAGATACTACGCCGATTACCGGCCCGTGATTATTATACATTTTCTACACGACGCCGGTGCACGGCGCAAATATTTTGTAATGGCGCCATCGGGCGCGTTTAAAGTAATAATTAACGTCGTTTAAGTATGAATGCCGCTTCCCTTAACCGTTTCTCCGGAACTATAAAATTACGGCAGAGGTATGCCGTCCCGTCTGGTCCGCAAGCAAAAACTGCTATGATAGCGGACGGACGAGCTAAAAATAAGCGTCCCGCGGCGGCCGATGTTAATGAAGACTATAACTGGATTGTAAGTGACAGCCGGACTGCCGGCCTGATGGATTATGGTCGCGGGGTCGTTGGCTGCAGCGGGTGCTGTTAAACGCAATCGTGGCATTTTTTAAGCGACTTCAAAAAGGACGTTCTCAGTTCGTCTGTATTTTTTTTTTGGACGAGTATGTTACGTCATACCTTTACCAATTCTGAACACATTTTTACAAATCTTTTTGCAATAGATAGGGTTGTGTGTTGTGTTGCACACAAATTGATGTTGATGATTTTTTTATGAAGTAACATCTTAAATTATTCCATTACATTACGAATGTTAAATTTGCAATTTAGATTATACAGTCAGCATCAAACGAATCACAGACCGATCATTGTCAAAGAGATGGTCACATTTATTATAAAGAACATAAATTCAGTCAATTTATTTTTTTATAGTTACATATTAGTTTTAGTTAGTTATATATTAGTTTTTTTTATAGTGTACAGTAAGTACACTATCAAAAAACTATTGTTGTAATCATTAAAAATAATAAATACCTTGGCAACATCTTCATTTGCAATTTTATTAAAGATATTGGTATATTTATGTTTAATATTTATATCAGATATCTGTTAGTCTTTGATGTAAGAGAACACCTTAATCATTTATAAATGACAAAGTATAGGGTTTCGTATTTGTTTACGATAGATAAACTTAAATCATAAATAAATTTGGTAACTTCCAAATTGTTTAATATAATAGCTTAATTCCGCAACTTTGCCCGCATGAATCAGTAAGTACATAAAGTATTCTATGATATATATTCTTTATTGCACTTAGAAATACAGTAACAATTGTTAGAAATAATGTGAGCAAAGGTAAACTTATCTGTAAAAGAGATCTCTTCCAGTCAACTTAACAAAGTGGCATAGGAATCCTTAAATGAGCATCAATATTGAAACATATATATGTATTATTCTTATGTGCTAAGTTAGGATATAACCTGTGTACCAAATTTAATATAAATTCGTTCAGTAGTTTTTGCTTGAAAGAATCCATTCATTCATCGTCAGAAATTTTCGTATTTATAACATTATTTATTATTTATGAAGCCGACTGTACGTTCTCCCGTTCCTGCGCTGCTATTGTGTTGTATGCACCTATTGCGCAAACCCGTCGCCGACGTGTGGCCGACCTATTTCGATTAGATCGCTAGTTTGTAAACGACAATTGTTACTGATCACGACTCATTTCGCAAAGGTGAAAAATACGTTGAGAATGCCACGACTTGTCATTTCGTAGTCACGATTCAAGTTAAATGTCATCCCAACTACAAAATAGTGCATTTTGTGTAATGTGTGCATTCGTGAATTTGTCACGAAAGATATTTTTTACTGATGATAGGAGAATTTGCATTGTGGTTTTGACAAGAAATGGACAACCCCTTTCTTTACGTGTGTGTCGAGCAACAACGTCCCTCTTAAAACACCACTAAAAGCCAAACTGCCATCCCGTTCCTTATGACGGTCTATGGAGGAGCCCTATATTTAGCAGTGGACAAATGATGGATGAGATGATAATGATAGTAGTTTTTTTTTTTCTAATTACTAATCTTTTAACAATAGAATAGACATCGATGAAGAAAGATATGTCAATATTAGATTTTGCTATCTCTATAGTATTTTGTATGTAATCCGACGAGCGTCTTTCAGCGTTCTCACTTTTACATTGCTACCTCAAGGCCCTCAAACATCGTTAGGGCACGTAAAATGCCAGCAAGTGGGGAAAAAGGTAAATATGTGAGGTCGACACTCGTCGCACGTGTGTGGGACGTCTGCGGTATTTAGTCCAGCGCCAAGGCGGTCTCCCTGCGCGCACGCAGGCTGCACTTATTTTATTCTTTATTCAAATATCTGCAAGTCTACAATCAACATAAATAGTGGACTTAAAGTGCTAATGTTTCTGCATTTAAAGGGAAGATTTTTTTTGTATTCTCATATTTTTCCTCCAGTTCGATGCTCTCGTCGCCTTATTAACACACCTCGTATGAAGGTCGGACGTACATTTATTTACTGTTGAACAGATTAAATGTTTTCAATTAAATAAAGATTTCTTTTTCTCGTTGACGGCTTGTGTTAAAATACCTTAGGTCGTACACGTAAATACACTTTACAAAGATGAATCAAGATTGTTTTTTGTTCTATTTACATTTAATTGAAAATCAGTACGTCTAATTAAAGACCTGTGTGTGTGTGTGTGTGTGTGACATTAAAAGTGCAATATTGTAGCATTAAGTACAGTTACTACTTTTGTACTTACGCTACTATCGACTACCAGGCTAGTGGTACCACCTTTTTAATGTCAAATGTAATCATCCCAAAATGTTCTCAGAGCAGTCTCATATCGTTAAACTTGTTTTGTATATTTGCAGTGTTCCAATAGTTATTTTTCAAACATTTACTAATTTTGAGGAGGCAGTTAGGAAAAGGGAAGGACTGTTGGTGCATCATACAAATAAAAAAATATGCGAGTCGTGTCGTATTAACATATAAGGTAAGATAGAAGGAAGAAGGGGAAGAGGGAGACCGAGACATAGTTACATCAGGCAGATCAAGGAAGGGCTGATCGTGTCGTATCAAGAGGTGAAGAGAGCTTGGTATGGCAAGAGCTTTACCGACAAGAGCGCAGCTCTTAAATATACCTATAGATAGATAGTCGTATTAACAAGTAAGGAAAACTTGTTAAAAATGTTTTTAAGTGGCAAGAGCTACACCAACCTGAGTGCAGTTTTTAAAATATACCTAATGTATGAATAAATAATCATTGTACATCTATAAGAATTAAGTATAATGTAGTAAAATTGTGTTAATAATAAATTTCTAACATACAAAATATTAATTTAATTATCATTCAAATTCTATTAAAGTGATATGTGTCTTCAAACTAACGTAATTTATAAATTAAAAACATCCACACCTTTGATTTATACAGACGTAAATCTAAGCTTTTTATGAGTAAACCAAACTCCATAACTCACGTACTCCACAGTATCGTTGTTGTTTATCATTAAAAAAATTCCCGAGCTCAACTCGCGAGATCATTAACCGACATCAATGAACGGCGGCCTCTAAGATAAGAATAGAAAGAAGTGACTATTACGTGAAGCACGCAGTGCCGCGACCTTGTGCTCAGTCGGCTTCAGTAATTACGCGAGCCTTAATCGCCGCTAATGACATCTCGGCCGCTTCCTCCTCGGACGCGAAACGTGACCGGGCCGAACCATTCATCCGTAATTTGAACATTCTATGTCTTAATGAACCCCTGCCGAGTGCCATGGTACAAGCAAAAAGCGCTGTAACCGCGTAATTGGTTGACGAATCTTGCCGACGGACTTTGGGCAACGCTTTAATGCTGGCCGCGTCTCGGATAGGGTTGCCAGGTGATAATTTAAGAAATGGGCTAAGGCTCCTCTTAAAAATAAAGGAGAATTTATAATAAAGGCAAATGAGTTACTTTTGTATTTTTTTATTTATTTTAATTATTCTTAACCAAGAAACTAACTTAAAGAATTTTCTATGACGTTAGCCAAAAGGATGTGTTCTCGTTTAGAATGCCATCTGGCAACCCTAGTCCAGTCTCGTCCAATGGTCGGCCTCGTCTGGACATAAGAGACTTCTTATGTCCATCAAGACCATAAGCAAAAGCATAATTTCCCCATTAACGACTGTTAATGGGAAAATTACACTTGCGTCACTTAATTACGTGACTATAGCTTTTGTAATTTGGATTTAATAATCCTATTAAGTATTCTAACATGTTTAATAAAATGTAGGAAATCGATATTCACTAAAATACCTTTTGCTGCCTTTGGAATTACGACCGTGAGCTTATACTCGTATTCAAATTTTCATTTTCAAGTACAGTTATAATTTTTTTTTTTTAATTCATTCGTAGGAACGTAAGCTCTATTTATAAAAACAAACGGAAATATTAGTGATAAAAAATTAACAACTTTCGTCTTCGATTGAGAGCTATCCCTTAGAATGTGCATAAATTGCACACATAAATACAACAAATTTTTACAGCAGCTCGCAGTTCAGTTTCAAAATCTTGTTGTGGTTGCTTTCAAATATTATATATAATATTTTACTTTAGAATATAAATATTTTAATTATGTTTTGTTTATATAAATGGTTCATCAATACTCGTAAAGGTATCGGGTGCGCATTCTGAACGAGTCTTTCAAGATTTTTGAGCCAAGAAATGAGTTTTTGGCTAAGTATTTTCCAGTCCTTTCTCTTCCTTTGGATAATTAGTTACAGTAAACACATACACACACACGCACGCACGCACACACTAACACTCGCGCGCACACACCCATATATACCATACAACTACGCATATCTACTTACATTAAATGTTATAATATATAAATTAACTTTGCTCGGTGCACAAGTGTTAAATTTCTTGCTTTGACTTCCACGAGACAAGCTTTGCATAGTGTGAGGTCATAGCTATATTGTATCATAAGCTAATTTTGTTTAAGGAAATAAAGTTATTCCTGTTCTTAAATAGTAAAGCGTAACTCATTCTGCATTATGTATATCTACTAAGCTGCATAAACTAGTGTTTTCTTTCTCTAAGCATCACATACAAGGTAGATCTCATAACTATTGTAAAGTTGTATTTGGTGTGAGGAAACGTCAAAAGACGTCATTAGTTAGTCCGCGTTCCCACTGTCCGTCCGTCCTCTGAATAGCGCATCGTAATTAGTGACAGAGCGAAGCACGAATGCGCGCTCATCAGGGCTTACCATAACCGGCGTGATGCCGGTTCGCACGCTCCAGTTTGTCGTTGTGAATCCGTTTGTGTACGATAATGTTTATGCAGCCGACTCGCATGAACCGTACTGCATAATTTTTGATGCAACCTGGAATGTTGAATTGCCTATATTCTGAAAAGTTGATTTGAAATCAATATTACATTTAACAAATAAATAAAGTAAAATTAGTGATATAAAACACCGAAAATCAAATGATTCTAAATAAGGGCCGTAGGTTTTAGGTTTGAACTGTTTGACTGATGTTGTTTATATTTGGACGATAACATTAAAAAAACTACTTTAATTTTTAATGTTTATTATTACACACAGGGCATCAAACTTGTATCTTTAAAAACAAACCGATGTATTTTTGCCCAGTAAACACTTGTAACGAGTATGCACGCAATAAATTGATGTTTATATTTGGACGTAAACTTTTGTTGGTTTTTCTAGCATGCTTGTTTATTACTTTCCAGACAAACAGTATTAAATTGATAACAATATTATCTGTTGCATTATCCAAAGAGGTTTGACGTCAGGCAGGCGGCCGGTCGTAAAACTATAAGCTAAATCCTTTTGTAATATGGATAAAACCATATTACGCCGACCCCAAATAATAATTGGGATAAGGGTAGGAAGATGATGATGATTACACAATCACACCAATCGCTTGGTTCTCAATCTGGGACATGTTATAGGCTGTGTTATGAACGATACGAACATCACAGAAGGGAATACGAACAGAAGGGGCACCCAGTCTCAAACTTAAAAAAAAGTTTGTTCCTTAACCCTACCAGGAATGAAACCTAAAGTTTTTTTCTAATGGATGATAATGGAACAGTAACCCCGCTTGGGCTAATTGTATACACTGATGGGGCTTCAGTGAGGAATGAAAAAGCAGGTCAGTTAACCCTCCATCGTGATGAATACACCTGGAATTCTGCACGATGGTTTTCAGGGGGAACCACGTGGAGACGATCTGCTAGGGTGGGTATATTGCTGACAATGGGACTGGTAGTCTGCATTACTAACAATCTCTTTCTCACAACTTAAACATATTATAATTTAAAATTTCCCACTACTATATTGGAATGGATACTGACTCTTCCATTGGCTGTATAGGTGGAGTAATGGGACACCACTTCCAAAGGAACTTTTTTTCGCCAGCATTACTAAACTAAAAATATTATTAAAAATATTTAAAACCAACAAGTGCCATTATCTTAATATTAATTTGTTATATTTGCAACTTTTTTGCAATTTTACATAGTTGCATACACGCAGCATAGACGCTTATCACAGTTCGCCATTGTTCGCTCCCGTTCGATACAATCACCCATTGGCGTGGGCCAGTAAATTTAATTAAATGACCTGTCGCGTTGGCTAGATTGCGTTATCTGTATGGTATAAAATAAGTAAGCGGTAAAAAAAGAGACTTCATAGATAACTGGATATTGATAGCGCCAAGATTAATAAAAGCCCGACCGAACTGTGTTAATATAACATCTTTAAAAGATTTATCTAGTTGAAATATTTGAAATTTCATAAGTTTAAATAAAATTAGGTTTACAAATTTCCATTATGTGGACCGTAAGCTTGTTTGGTATTCTAAGCTGCGTCTAAAAATTGCAACTTTTCATGTATGTACGAGTATACAATCAATTATTAAGGTATTTCTCAATAACATGATATGTTGACTTAAAGTACATAAAAGTTCAAAACAATAACCTTCTAAATAACATAAAATTCTTATTTGGCATTCTTACTTAGATTTAATTATCTATTACTATCATTACAAAAAAAAAATATATCTAGAAACGAGCGAGGAGCGTAAACAACCGAAACGTCGTTAAGCGTTCATCATGCGCCCGCGCACCGAACCTATTTAGTTATTTTTGCTGTCCGCGTCCCCCATTTCCGGCTCTTGCTAATGAGTTACAAAAAGCCAGTTTACTCGTTCATTACTTTGTTGTATTGAATTATGTCCGTTTACAGACACAGAAATGTCATTTCTTTTTTCTTATTCCTTTCATTTAAATAATTTATGGTTATGAATCATTGAACATCGTTCATTGTAGAGTTATTTTACTATTTCATGTCTCAGTGTAGCAACTTCAGGGATTTTTGTGGCGATAACTTTTGAATAACAACGATTGTAATCATATGGATACTTTAACCATTATAGACATCGATTTGTTTACGTCATAGATTGCGTAAATATTTATATATTAAAATCATCGGTCGTGATGTAATCGATATTTAATCGAAACAAATGCATCGCAACGTCCCGACCGACGCGAATCGATTCGGTCTACAACAGCCAAGAGCCGTTTTTGCCGGTTTTCGACCGCGTTGCTTGACCGAACATCTGAGGAGTTCATTTACGTTGCGGTAATGCAAACAAAAAACTTTCTCAGCTAAAGAAAATAGCTCTTAATGTTTGCCAGCAAAAAAATATCACGTTTTTGGCAATTAGATAATTTGAAAATATGATTTCCGTAATGACTGGCAACACTAAGTGTCAGGAACCTCATTTTATTACTGGCCACGAAAAAAATCTGATGATATTGCGAATAGAGATTTTATATGTCTGGAAAATTTGTATATGACAATTTTTGGAGAGTCTCATGCTACATGGTTAGCTAACCATTATTGGGTGCCAGTTTAGGCCCTTACTATCTGAATATGTTGTCGATTAAGTCAATATGTATGGGTTAAATATTATTATTATCTTTATGACATTCGTCAAACTGACAAATTGCGTTCCAATTTCGAATTGATCCCTGACCTTTGCGTCTTATATCAAGTCACGAGAGACCTTGGGTTCTGGATATTGGGTTCTTTATGATACCTGTGTCTTTCTAATCGTGCCAAACATGGCCTTCGGTTGCCGCTCCCTATCTACATGCGATTAAAATCTAGTAGACTTATTTCATTACAAAATGTCAAGCTATTCTTTAAGACAGTTACGTTAAAGTCCACGTTTCATAATATTGAACATAACGGGTGTAACCTCTACTAGATACCTTGTTTTTTAACCCGTTATAAGCGTTAAAAATAACACTCATAAAAACTGTCTATTGAATTTCTAAAGTTAAATCATTTTCTCAAGTCTTTGACAGTTTATGTTCGTTATAATTTATTTTATATTGTCGTTACATAGCCTCTAGCGGTCCTGCAATTATCGAATTCAACTAAACCCAATCCCTACTAAGTTACAAATGTGAAAGTGAGTTTGTACGTTACCTCTAGTCGTTTTAACGCCTCGACCAATCGTCATGAAATTTTATATGCCCAGTTTTTAGGATAGAAAAGGACGTAGTTTATTTTTTGTCCCGATCAATCAACATGGTAATATGGATCTCGTTTACGCGGACGAAGGTGCGTGTAATTTAGTTTACTTTTGTTGTATACTTGAGTTCAACAATTTCAACGCGAACAACAGTAAAAATCGGATATTTATTTTCTTATTTTGAATTTTGTCTGCCCGCCATAATGTTTTTTTGTTGATAGACGTAACATACTGCGGTCCTCTTGAATACTGAAGACACAAAACAATTAATTTATGAAATTTTATATGTACATTGCCTTGTTATGTTTGTGCCGAAAAAAACTCTTCCTTTCTCGTCAGTGTCGTAAGAGGCGACTAAAGGAACTTAATGGTCGAGAGATAGACAGCAGTGTCCCTTTTAAAACATTTCAACATCAACGTCTAACTGCAGTTGCCAATCTTGGCAAGCGTGGCAACTATTGGCAAAACTCCTAATAGAGGAAGGTTTATGTTCAGCAGTGGACAATAAACGGCTAATATGGTATTACTTTGTTATATTATTACTGTAAAATAAAAGGAGAGTGTAAATTTTATGTGGCTTTTTCGTTGATTCCTCTCTCTATAAATTTGATTTGGCGAAATTTGACTTAAGTCTCCCCGATTTTAAACTAATTGCTTACATTTTCATTTGCCTAGTTTGTTAATACTTTAAAACAACAGACTATTGTTTTCACGCTAGGTAAAATATTATTTCCTGTGTTGTTTGCAACTATAAAACATTTCTATAGAAGGAAGGAAAATTAATTGTCCAATGTATATTCAACTTGTATTACTTTAATTGCATGTTAATTAAGTTGTTAGAATTAATTATGTTGACGACATCGTATGTACTGTTCATAATATAAAGTCCGGTATTAGATAAATATCTACAAAATATACAGAATGTTTTTTGGCCGTGTGGTCACGGCATAGAATAGGTCATCCCTTCCTATCAAGTGGGTGTCGTAAGAGCCAACTAAGGGAGGGCGACGGATGCGCAGCAGCGTCTCTCTTAAAACATCTCTAAAGTCCGATTGTGGTTGCCAATCCGCCTGCCGAGCATGGCAATTACTGGCTAAACCCCCCAAAGGGGAAGGCTTATGTTCAGCAGTGGACAGTTAAATGCTGATGTGACGATGACACAATTTAATATTTGTTGCTCAAAAATCTTCAATTATGTAGTTAAAACGTTTTTATGAAAAAAGAGAGTTTGTATTGTATTGTAAGATCTTTATTGTACATAGTTTACATTGAACTCATAACAAGATTTAATATACAATGGCGGATTTGTTCCATTGAGGGATCTCTTACAGTCAACCTTTGAGAAGCTGAAAGAAAAAACCGTACAACTCAAGATAAAATTTAACATATAATACAATAAAAAGTAACTGTATATTTGTTTGTATATTCAGCACTCGATATCAACGTTGTTTAATTAACCTGCTAGATAATTGTATCTATATTATGAGCATTTATAAAGCTTTAATTATCTTTTAAGTTAATATTATTGTATACATGTGTATCACTATGTATACTCGTATTGCCATCTAGAAGTGAGATCTATTTAATATTATTTCTGAAAGTAATGCGTACGAAGTCGCGGGCAAAAAGCTAGTTATTATCATGATATATTGTTTCAATCATATATTGTCAATAGAGTAGGTAGGTGAACGTATTCATGACAACATTTGTGTTTTAATCACGGAGCTCTCCTTGGCGATGACGATTGACGAGGTCCTTGTAATGTGCCTCCAGTTCTGTATCTTTCCAGTGCAAGGGCATTCCACAATGAACTGCTGCTTGGCCGTTCTAATGAAGTCAGATCATCTCGTCGATGTTCTATCCTCGAGAACGTGCCCCTTGAATTGAACCTTGGACAAATAAAAGCTCTTTACAGTTTTCGTATCATTACGACCTGATATATTTATTTAAAAGAAAATCACCTCACTAGGATCCGAATAGAAACCGCAATAAAAATATCTATAAGAAGCAGAATTTGAGTGCAACGTTAAAACTTCATTTTATGGACAATTAAATTATAAATAAACGAATGCATCAGAACGTGACGCGGTTCTGCCGCCAGCATAATGTACTCACGGGCGGCTCTCGTTGTACCTATTTCTGTGCTACGAATTCACCCTTTTTACCCGACTGCATACTAAAGAAGACAATGTTTTTTTATTGTATTGGCGCAAAGGTCAGAATTAACAAGTAATAAACCATAGTTGTTAATCACTTGTTAATTCGTCACGAAGCTCTATTTGACCTCACTTCTCTTCTTCCGTCCTTCATTGATACCCCATCCTTATATACCAATATAGTCCAGACGAGTCTAAAGTTATAATTACATTTTCATAGTTCCAAAAAATAGTTCTTAATAAATTTTATATTTTGTATAAATTCTTTTGAGCTGTATCACCATAGTTTATACTCTGGATTAAAAATTTATTTCATCTATAAAAAGTTACGTTATCAGTGACATAGTATAATCTATTGTTTTCGAAAATTCTATCTAACTGTGCAAATCCGGGCGGGATCGTTAGTGTAAAATAAATATGACGGCTGAACTATCAAGAAGTAATTTTACAATTAGGTTTTTTGTGACTTTATTACATTTACATATTTCTTGTCCAAAAGGAAATTACTTTGATATTATTATTTGTAGTCGCATCATAACTACCGACCCAGTTATTTCCTTTACTGTTGCGAAGGAGCGTATATCTACCATATTTACTAGTGCTAAAAGACTAAATAAAACAAGTCCAGCTTTCAGTGAGCACTCAATTAACATAAAAATAAACTAATACCCTGTCAACCATTGTTAACTGCAAATCGATTTTGCTATAATGACAGTTAAAGCAAATCCGTAGAAAGTTAACAGGCAAATTATTGCAACTATACTGTTGACTGATTAGAAATTTGCACTTTGCAAACGCTTCAGAGAAATCTGCAGTAAAATGAGCATCGAACAGAAGTATCTTTGTACGTTGACAACATTGAATTTATTATTATTACGAAATTTTATTATCGAAACGAATTTTATCTTACAGTCTTTCTCTCAAAAAATTTTATGATTAGATATTAAATTAATATAGCGACTTAAATAGAAGAAAGTGTTATCTACGTGATTAAGAGGAAGATTTCATATATCACAAATAAAAATAAATACCAGAGATAATATACATGAACAAATGACAAATAAAATGACTCGACTAAAAGCAATTTTTCAAATAGCATTTCAATCAAAACGCCATTCAATTCTTAACAAAGGCAATAAATATATCTTTGTTTCAATGTTCAGTTATTGTTCTGCCACAATCAATTCTTGGTTTTGTTTCGCCATCCAATAAAATTTGTTTAAAATCGAAAAAGATTTGGCATTTGATATTATGAATTCGTTCACTTCCAAGTATGCGGTCTGCGGTCCTTCCCCATTAACTGCTCGTCGTAAAAATTCATCCGGGTTAAAAAATAAAAAGCCTATTTTCATATGCAATAAACGCTGGCCTTGTTCTTTGAGCGATCCCTTCGCGCTATCCATTAGTCTCGCTTCGCAGATTCAGATGGAAAATTGGCCTTATTTGGTTGCTCAATCGGACCATACAAATGTTGATTAAATTAATACCTCCCGGTGTAGGAGTGGTGCGACTCTTTGTTGTATGAGAAGCACGTGATCGTCCGCAAATTGATGTAGGGTTTCCAATCTTGGGTAAAAATCTGATCTTTTGAATCAATTGAATTTTTTTGAAAATCGATGATTAAAAGAATGATCTCGATCATTTGTATAGCTCGTAAGAATAATGTGTATGATAAGGCAAAAAATAAAAGTGGAAAGGGCACTGAAGATTTTTTTCTTAGTTCTTTTAGGTAAATTGCACAAAGAATATACATTGGAGTAAATCGTTCTCGATATGCTGTTTTATCTCTAATCTATCCAAATTAATCAAAAAATGTAATCGGACAAATCTAAAATTGAATTTAATTGAATCGAATCGAGATCGGGGACCCTAAATGGAAAGATACTAGTGATTATGACTGAACATTTTAGCATAGCTTATAGTCCTTCGTCTATAGCGCAGATTCGCAACCTTCCGCATATTGATACTGAAGTATTGTGTAATAGTGTTGCCATTGTGTGTGGTTTCTAATTTGAGCATGGGCGTTTAATGGGTCGCTGATTGCTGCTTCTGCGTCGATTCGTTTCGGCTACGGAACGCGGAAAGACCGGTAATTGCTGCAAATCAGTTTTGACATTGCGTTCTGAGGAGTGTAACAAACCTTGAACTTCTTTTGTTGGTTCAAGCTAGCGTTAAATAAATTGACATAGCAACAAATTGAAAATATTCGCAACTGAATCCGTTTTGTAACTTTCGATTCGCGTAATTTTATCGTATTTCTGCAATGTTTGTTAACGGTGAAAATATAAGTTCAATGAAGAATTTCTGTTAGTTTTTATTACAAAGGATTCCACAAAATACCAATACATATGTTTATCAAAGATTGACTAACCCTTGTACTTAGATATTGAGTATAGGTCGTGTAACTATTATTTTTATATTGTTACAATAAACGGAATCTATTTCATTTACTAACGTCTAATCATATATTATTTGGAACACTGGAAATTCTAATGCTACTTCTAATCTCTAGGGTATATAATTTAGTAAATATATAATACTTATTAAGTACAATTGATATTTTAGATTCTGGTAACTTCCTTAGATTGGAATTTTTATGCAACAATATACCGTGTCTATTTGTACCTAACTATAGAAATATAAATAAAACGTAATCATATGTAAATTTATCTGTTTGCATTCACACTAGTAATCCCCTACAATCCGGGCAATAAGTGATAATGGTGTGTTGAATTTTCCGTTGGCTTTAAGATTGTATGTAGATTGAATAGCAAAATAATAGAATAATAATATAAGTGTGTGATTAGAATTCACCGTTGTACTTATCATGCCGAAGTCGAATGTCCATCGGAGAATCTTACATCCGCACACGCCTACGACATAGCCGTTTGACTATTCATTTGAATAGATATATCCAGTTGACATTTCCTTATCAATACTTATCATGAAATGGATCTTGTCAAGCCTCAATTGATATTAAAATTAAAAATGTAAATATTTCACATTGTTGTATTTGACTTGTTTAAATATATGTTAACATTTACAAATTCTATAGTATATATACCAAGGAGTAGACTACGTCGTCTGCACGATTACCTCTTGCCAACTTGTGTTTCTTTCGCTAAGAAACTGTATCGAATAGTCGCGTGCAAGGTGGAATATAGGAGTGAAATTTCATGGTATTAAGGTATAATATCTTAATCTTCAGGAATGACAACGCATAAGTGGTACCATGGATTACCATTTTAAGGACAGTGTAAATCAAATTTGGAATACAGACATACTGTATCCAGGAGCTATACCATATGATATTTTTATTCTAATTTACGCGTACAAAGCCTCAGATTTCGTCTAGTTTACAGTGTTATTAATGTTATAAGTATTCCCACTCTCCGTTGGATAAAAAGCGGTCATATCGATATATCCATTGCAACAATAACACCGAAGTATGTGAACCACTTCCGCCATATGGCGCACGCCCGCGCCGTTTACGACGCGTACGTACTGTCGCGGTTGCAACGTCGGTTTTTCTCTAAACATCAGGGCACAGCGGCCAGGACGCCCTAGACCACACAAACTGTTCTACGTAACCCACCATTGTATCCTGTTCACTTGTATACACACACGGAAACCTGTGTGGTCTCCAGTCATTCCGAAATACAGAAATGTAAAACAAGTTTATTTTTATATCACTGTCGTCGACAATAAAGTACCAGTTTGGACAAAGAGACCGGTCTCTATATTTTAACATTTAGAACACTCGATTCGCCCTTGAGTAATTGACCATAAACTTATTTTTTCTTTTTTTTTTTCAGGTAAGTGAAATCAGCCAGCCACACAATACTCGTCCAACGACATCGAGGTATAGTGACAATAAATTGTTATCAATTCAACAACCTCCAATATTTTTTCGAGAAGTTTCCTTCGGAGTGCTTGACAACTTTTTTAACTAGAAGTTGTAATAGGAAACCTTTATTAGGGTTATATCAGATATTCTAACAGATTAACTATTATTTATAGAATAGAAATTGACTTGGGTGGTCCCAAGTGGTGGTGGTGGGTGGTTGTTAAAGTTAAATTCATTATTTGAAAAGACTGAAACTGCACTAGTTCCAACAGCTATCTACTAAAAGAGTAACGCTTATCTAAATAATATTGTATTCAACAAATCTCTCCTACAAAACGTTTAAGTAATGATCAGAGTTTGAATTTAAAATAATAATTATAAATGTACACTATAGGACAATACAACATATATATACAACTGACCTTTTGACAATTTTTATTCTAAATATGTAACTAAATACAGTTCAGTATTCGGTGACATTTTTGGTGTCAAAATTGATGTATAAAGTGTACAATACTCAACTCGTACATGATATTAGTAAGATTATTTTGATTTCAAGACGACCACGAGATACTAGACCATATCAGAACAACACCAGAACCGAATCCTTGACCCGCCGGGCACCTGTCTCGTATCCTTTCGTGTCGGACAAGCATGTGTGTATGAAACAATGGGCGCCTAATGCCGCTGAACGTTAAACAATGCCAACTAATGCGCCCCCTGCTCAACATCCGATTATTGCATTGTCCGTTGAAAGTATCTGGTTTCCTATATGATGATGCACAATCTTATACGCATATGTTATAAAAATGTTCAACTTTTTCCTATACAGATGGATGTATAGGTATGTAGATTAGAATTGCAGATTTTTTTTGCAGAAAACTCATTTTCTACCGACAGGAATTTCCAAAAACTCATATATTCAATTATTGAGACTGTTTCTTACGATCTTAGTAAATTCGTTTAATAAATGATTGGTATCTCGTGATCATCAAATTTTGGTGACGCCTAAGGAAGTCTAAGTAGGCATATACAGGATCAGGCAGATTGTATGTCTGATTATTGGATTCTGGGAGATGTCCCTTGTATGTATAATAAAACATTATTAATTAATGGTGGCTCCATTCATAAAATCAGCCTTTGATCAATTTTAAATTATAATTTGTACTAAAGATGATAGTAATATATAAAGTAATAAGCATAATAAAATAGTTCACCAGACAGAACTTTAGCTCCGACTTTAGTCTAACTGTTCCTCGCTGCTTTTCCAACAATTTTCATAAATCACCCAGCTTCCTGCTCAGATCGATTATGACATCCCCATACTCATATTTCACAAACTGTCACCTCGCAAGGGTAATTGGTAGCCAATCGTGGTGAAAGTCGAAGTCGCGCCGGTCCTCCATCATATCGTGACACGTTGTCCTGGTTCGCGCTTGTTCCACTTTGTTATTGTCCAAAAATATGAGCGCCTTGGTTTCTCCAATTTACAATGGTATAGCAAAAGTTGACAGTTGTCTCTGGGTTATACATTACAACGTTAAAACTGACAGGTTTAAGATAGGCGTTGTTAGATGACAGATTGGTCAATTTGTCATGAATGGATTGTGTATAATTTTCTTAGCTTTTTTGCGATTATTGTTTTTTTCTGTCTTCACACCAATTTAGGAACTTATTATGGAGCAGGCAGAAAGAACTGAGTAGTAAAGTTTCCTTTCTCCAAAGGTCTTGTCTTTTATACTTTTATGCATATTTTGTTCATCAGCTTTCTTAACTTGTTCGTCTTCTGTTTATTATGTCAGCTAATGTTAACAGGTTTACAAACGAGTAACATTATTATTTTTATTTCCTATTTAGTTTCTTTTGTATTCTTTAAAATCCGTTACACGTTACCCGTGCTACCTAAGATATTATTCCGAAATGCACATAATGTATTCACAAGATATTTTTCGTCCGGCGTTATTCATTAACCTGACACATATTTTGCAATTTCGTTCAAGAGTACCGTTGGCGAATCATATTTTTCTGCCAAATTGTCCCCATAAACAAATCCGGTTGCGTATTGCCACACGACCCGTAATTTGCCCATAAGTCAATGCTTAACCCGATGCAAATTGCCTGTTACCTCCCTCATTAATCGAGCTTCGTTGACCGATACCATGCAAATATATGCTAAGTAATGTCCCAAAAAATCGTATAACTTTTTAAGGTCCATTGACTTTGATGTACGACCATTGTAATTCTGTTGTATAACACGCGGTAATCTGTTTGGAAATTGTATTTTAAATGTTCCCATTAAACTTGATAGATTCTGATGTAATTGCTAGGTGTTCGGCGTATGGATATAGATGAGTTCGTAACCCGTGTTATTGTTGTTATGTAAATCGGTTCTGACGCCTGCGTTTAAGATGGTAAGTATTATAGTATGGCGTAAGACGGGTAGCTAAGTTCTAAGTTTCGCCTCAATGGCAGCTAAATGATTTAGATGTTAGAATTACAAAAAATGCAATTTATCATAAACCTTATTGACAGAGAAACCCATAATTATTTCTATCTTATATTAGTATCTTTATTTACTAATATTATAAATGTGAAAGTGAACTTATTTATTCCCTCTGATACCTTAACAGTTCAACCAATTGTTGTGAAATTTAATATACCCATAGCTTTTACTGTAAAGAAGTTTAAAGAATTTGGGCTCACGGCTAGTTTACTATGAGTACAAAGGAAATAAATTATTACAATATTTGTTTATACCGCACATTAAACTTTTGCTGTATCATCATCATCATCATTATCATCGTCATCATCATATCAGCCGTTTACTGTCGTTTTGTTATACACTCGTATTTATTTGTAAGTGACTGGTCATGTTATGTTAAATAAAAATTTATTAGTGTCTCGGGAACCATTATAAAGGAAGGTCAATGAACCAAACAAAGCGAATTGTGTATGTTATAATAGATCCTGTGTTTATTTAGTCTTTAAGTAGAAAAATTATATCAAAAGCAAATTGAAACGATACCGAAATATATCTGTTAAAATCACGATAATTTTTGAACCTGGATTTTATAACCAAAGATTTATAACTCCTTTTCGTTGCATTACCAACACAAACGTGTTCGTTCGGTAATCAGCCAAAATGGATTTAGCATATCGTGTATTCCATGTGCTACTAATAGGTGCTATAACATAATTTATAGCGTTGTCAGGTGATCGGTAGACCGGTCGATTTCGCTCGAGGGTTTGCTTTATTGCCTCTATATAATTGTTGTTTGCACAGATTCGAACGTTTATTGCTAGTACGTCTTGATCGATTTCTTCAATCTGTAAATCTTTAACTCCCGCGGCTTTATTGGTTGTTGTTCGTTTTGTATTTTATATAAGACGATCTCAACCCTTCGAGCAAGTCGAGGTAATTTCTGAATAATCCATCGATCGTGCATAAATAAACGTTTTATATTTTATTTCCATAGAATTCAGTGCAAATGTAAACAAAGAAATAATTGACCCGACCATAATTAATTCCATCCCATTACGTATCACATTTACTGCAAATAAGTTAATATCATTACATTTCATAAGAAATTCAGCTGATGTCCAATAGTCCATATTAAAAACAGATTAACAGATTGAATGCTTTGATTTGTTCCTAATTCCATTTAGAGAGGGATTCTCTGACAATTTCATCAAGACATAATACCTTTTCATTATAAGTTCTATTATTACAGACTATAGTTACAATTTGAATATATTGAATGCCCATTCTATGCTGGTCATAGCATTGAATGGGCTACCCGTTCCTTTCCCTTGTGTGTCGTAAGAGGCGACTGAGGGAACTTGATGCTAGCGAGATGGGTTGCAGTGCCCCTCTTAAAACATCACCAAAACGGTTGCTAAAGCCAAGCGTGATAACTATTGGCAAAACCCTGGAAAGGAGGAGGCTTATGTTCAGCAGTAAATAGCTGATATGATAATGATTATATGAATTAGAAATAATATTTGTTTTTATTCCTGATGCGAAATGATTGAAGATTTTATCATTATGTCTTTCTTTGTTGTTGTTTATTTTTGTTGGCTGGTTTCTTATAACACAGGATGTTCTAATTACAGAACTAGACTATTGGTGTCTTTCACTTTTTTATTTAGTTATAACATTGTAACTCCCAAATTATGCCTTATTGCTTTTTAAAGTTCATTACATCAGGATTGTTCGTAGATACTCGCATGTTCAATGGAAATCTGTTAAATCATTTAAAAGTCAAAGATCTGTCTCCTTGGTGTGAAGGTCTCAGTCATACAATAGTTATTTTATCTGATCATATTTGAATACATAAATTTGATGATTTTGCAATATTTTCTTAACCTTGGCTCAGTAAACTAAAATAATGTAAATATTTCTCCACAACTTATCAGATATTGGATGTCTTTGGACCTCTTTATAATATTTGAGTAGAAGTCACAGATTCTTACCTTATATTTATTATTAGATAGTTACCTATTAACTATGGTACCAACACGAGTTTATGCATAAACAAAAACCATCAAAATGGAACTTAATTTGCAATGTTATTGCGTAACAGTGTTTTTATTTTTTTTATAATTTTCCTTTTACTTTAAAGTACCACCAACAAATATCTCTGTCCGACGTTAGTCTGACTAGAGAACGCCTTTCGGTGTTATGATCACCATGTACCTTTGTTATGTACATAAAAGTTAAATAAGTAAATAAAAACCCGTCAATTTAGTATCTATTTTATGAAGTTGTTGAAAAAGGCGTAGGCACCGAAGTGTGTCTGGGTGCGACGCAACAAAGACAATATCTGCGAAAGTCATTATTGTATAACGAATAAACGCTTTTCATGCTTTCTAATTAATTGCGTAATCTAAATTGGCGTATCCAATTAATGTATCCAATATCAGCATTTATATCGAGTCATCCGATCTAAATCGATACGTCGTTAAATCGATTTACAGCTCCGTAAATCTGCATCGGTGTCGGACAAATATTTTCATTTCTAAGAACTAGTTCCACAAAATCCACTAACCCCGATCCAAAAACCAGTCCCCATTTTAATCGATACAAGTAGCATCGAATAAATTCTTCCGACGTACACATTTTTCATTAAACAAATAATTCGGTGAAATGATCGCTTGAATCGTATATCTTTGATGTTTTATTTTCTTCATCTCATCAGCATAATTTCTTGACTGCCGTAGCGATACAGAGACCGTTATTTCGTTAATCTTGAAATAAATTTAACATGCTTAATAATGAGAAATATTAATGGATATTTCTGTTTCTAGTTTCATTTTTTACTAGCTTTTACTTGTGACTTCGTCCGCATGATCGGGATATGTTGATTGATCGGGACTAAAAATGGTCTATATCCTTCTCCATCCCATATAGTATGTGAATACAAAATTTTATGGTGATTGGTTAAGCGATTAAAGCGCTAAGAGGTAACAAACAAACTCACTTTCACATTTATAATATTAGTAATATACTACTATTATGTAATAATAACAGTATTTGCAAGACTATCATCTGTCTTATCTATGGGTATTTTAGCCTCCCAGCAGCTACATGTTTGCCGGTTGCATAGCTGTGTTCCGGATTTTGAAGAAATGCAATTACCCGGTATCTATTGTAACTCAAAATCTACATGTCACAAACTGTGTGAGTGTTACCTCTTATGTTCATGATGCCCAAAGACCGTAATCACCATAAAGCGCATCGATGTTTTGCCATCGTCATTCTATAAAAATACACAATCAAACTTAATGAATCAGAAGTGTTTACGAAGCGTCTTAACAATCTGATAATTCATATTGCTCACACACACACATTACCTATTTGTGGTCACTGGTAATGATTTATTCGAATGACGTCGACTCGGCCCTTCTCGTCACTTAACATGCGAGCGGCTCGCAAATACCACTGTCACGGTCTTATGTCCACGTCACTTTTGACAGGTCATTGCGTAAAGCACATATGTCTTCGGCGTCAAGCCCGCGCGTCCAATTGATGCGCCCACGCATCTCTCACAGGCTTAGTCGGTTCGCGGACACGCCAATGGAAGTCACGAATTCACAGCGAATTTACCGTGTTACCGACTTTCATTTTCATTTTCGGGAGTGATTTAGAATTTTAGTTTAGTCTCCTTGGCTTTCTTCAGTATATTCAACGTGACAATGTTTTTCAGCAGATTTCAGAAAGAAATAAGTTCTCAATTCAGTTGTACTTTTTACTAATGTTTGTTATCTCATAACTTCTTCAGTTATGTCTAACTAATAGGCGTTTAGTAGTTTTAGTTTTTAGATCAAAACAACTGGTTTTTATCACAATTGACACGATTTTATTTATAAGATTTAATATAACAGATGATTTCAAAATGAAGCAGATAAACACAGAAAAAAATGACCCATTACTAACAATCTTCCTCTCCCCCCCCCCCCCCCCCTCCTCCACTTCGTTATAGAATGTGGTAGTTTATAATTTAAGATCTCGGTCCTCCGCAGAAAAGAAGTTTCATCAATAGACCAAACGAATTAGCACCAATACATTAAATTGCAAAAATAATTGTAAAAATTCGTTTAATTAATAATCGATGAAAATATCACGTAGCATAAAAAATACAGTCAGATTGAGAATAGCAATCGTTTAAAAGTCCTCACATCTCGTTAAGCAGCCGACCACAATGAAAGTAAAATTAAATATCATATCCACTACATAATATACATCCACTACATATTAATGAGATCTACTGACAAGCGGAACGATAACAAAAAGGCACGCCGCGCACGAGATATGACCGTTCAATGATAATTGTACTATGCAATGTGCACGGCTCAAATGTATAAGGCGATGCAATAAAGCCAAATAACCATAACTTCGTCATTATGGCGTCTGCATTACGACGCGGCAATGACTCGGGTTTTATCGATCAAAACGATATCGATCTTTCAATCTCGACCGATCGATTTTATGGTCCGATGTTATTGAATGAATAAGTGGGCTTTCGCTCTTAATGTTCGACTAGCGTACCACCCCGGTTTTGCGCGGTTAGATAGAATTTTCTAAAACAGTATAATACCTATATTACTTACTGATAATATAGCTCTTTAAAAAAATCTTTTACCTAAGATTTTTTAAATCGGCCGAAGAGTTTTTGAGTTTATCCATTACAAATAAACAAACAAACTCGCTTTCATATTAATAAGGATTATCTATTATATATGCCGTGTGATCCCGGCATAGAATGGGCCACTCCTTCCTTATCTGTGGGTGTCGTAAGAGGCGATTAAAAAACTTAATGGTCGAGGGATGGGCAGCAGTGTCTCACTTAAAACAACCTTAAAACTTTAACTGCGGTTGCCAATCCGCCTGTCAAGCGTAGCAACTGGCAAAACCCCCCTTATGGGTAGACCTGTGTTCAATAGTGGACAGTTGATATGATGTATTATTATATATTTATTAGTACGTATAGATATACAAACTTTTTTTAAGTTTTATTTGTTCCACTTTTTTTTTTAATTTATGTTCTTGGCGTACACTTGTGTTTATTTACTGTTTACAACCATATTTAGCTGTGGTTGTAGGTAAATAGATAATATCGTTTTCCTTACTCGTTTCATTGCTTCAAGAAATCAATTGTTGGCTAAAGGTTATTTTTCTTTATAAAGTGTATAAGTATATTTTTTGTTAAGTCATAGTTGTTTGTCAATTTAGCTGTATTGTAGTGCAACACGTATTTAGTTCGAAGATAAATACGAGTATCTTTAATATTATAATATCAAGGACAATACTAGCATTAAGCTCGCCACTTGTACAATGTTTTGTTGTGCAATAAAGAATAAATAAATAAATACTGAACTTGGTAAGACTATATTTTTTATTTGTTTATATGCTTTTGTACATTCACTTCTAATATAGATATTAGGTTATAACAAAAAATGTACACAGACGGATATTTCTTAAAGGGATTTGTTCCAGTTGAGAACCCGAAAGAAGAAGGTATCTATAGGGTTTGTAGATAGAACATAACATATATGTTAACCCCGTCTGCGTTGACGGTTTACGTTGTCAGGGCACCAGTGACGGATGACAGGTGGCAATGAAAAGGCAGGTCATTTAGTCACTTTAATTCACTTAGAATAGGACCCGACAATTTCTAGGGGGAACCGCGTGGAGGTCGACCTGACAGATGTATTTTGCTATATATTGCCCATCTCTATATGACACTACATAATTGAAATGTCAATGATGTATGTTCGTGTTTCAACCGTGAAGCAGTTGTGTTTGCTGGCTGTGTTTCGGTTTGAAGGGATATGGCGTGTATTTACAGGGTACAGAGGAATAACACCTGAGTCCTCAGGAATGGCAACGCATGGGGGGTATCATGGGCGAAACAGTATACTCTGTTATGTTCATGGTACTGCTCATGTCTATAGGTGACGGTTACCACTTTCCATCAGGTGGGCCGTCAGCTTGTTTGCCATTCTAAGTTGTATAAAAAAATGTGGTACTTGAGACGCTACCTCCTCATTAAGGTCACACGACACACAGAACGCCACATGATCGATGCTGAGCCAGCTAACGGAACCCTTCCGGTGTTAATGTTTGTACGCAACATTGTGCAACCTGCACTTTGTCAGAATAATACACACTCGGGCGCATGTGAAATAGATGGATTGCTGGTGTTGGTACTACAGTTTCAATGTTGCAAACTATGCTATATATTTTATTTAAACCGACTTCAAAAAAAAGGAAGGTTGTATTCTTTTTTTTTTTGTTTGTTACCTCTTAACTACAAACACATTTGGAGAATTCATTTTTTTTTTTATCTGAAAGAAAGAAGACAAAAAAAGAAAGAAAACATTAATTACCAGCAAAGGATATATCTTTAAAGGAAATAAAAACACACTCTTGCGCATGTGAAATAGACGGATTGCTGGTATTGGTACTACAAGTTCAATGTTGCAAACGAAGCTTTTTATTTTATTTAAACTGATTTAAAAAAAAAAAAACAGAAAGGTTGTATTCTTTTTTGTTTGTTACCTCTTAACTACAAACTCATTTGGGGATTTTTTTTTTATCTGAAAGAAAGATGAAAGAAATAAAACATTAATTGCCAACAAAGGATATATCTTTAAAGGAAATAAAAACACACTCTTGCGCATGTGAAATAGACGGATTGCTGGTATTGGTACTACAATTTCAATGTTGCAAACGCAGCTTTTTATTTTATTTAAACCGTCTTAAAAAAAAAGGAAGATTATATTTTTTTGTTTGTTACCTCTTAAATCCGTCAGTTACACACAGATTTGGAGATTTTTTTTTATCTGGAAGGATATACTTTTAAAGGAAATAACACACTCGTGCGCATGTGAAATAGACGGATTGCAGCAGTTGGTACTACAATTTCAATGTTGTCAACTATGCTATATATTTGTTTTCAACCGATTTCAAAAATAAGGAGGTTATAAGGAGGAATACGGTTTTTTTTATGGGTGAAAATGGTATGGTAACCGCGCCTGCGCTAACGGGATACGCTGACGGAGCACCAGTGAAGGGTGATAGTTGAGAATGAAAACAGGTCAGTTGTTAGTAATGGAGACTGAGAATTCCATTGCTCGCAATATACACAACCAGGTCGACCTCCTCGCGGTTCTCCCTGGAAACTATCATGGTTAACTCCTGATGTATTCATCATGATGGGCTAATTGGCCTGTTTTTTTTATTATCATTCTCATCTATCACACTTCACTGGTGCTCCGCCAACGTATCCCGTTAGCGCAGGCGGGGTTACCATTCCATTATCACACATAAAAAAATAAATATATATATATTCAAAAGGTTTCCTTTATTTAAAAATATGATAATCATTCTTCCATTATTGTAAATGTATTTTCCATTTTATCTCACCATCTTGATTACAAAATCACGTTCATTACTACTATTAATCTATAAATTCACTATGTAAAATAATACGAACAATTTAATATCTCGTCTTGCGCTCGCTCTAGAATCACCTTTCAATTCATTATCACCGCGCATTCATAACTCGATTGTTATTCGATATTGTTATCCGATTAAAGAATGATACCGCTCGGCACTCGTATCAATATTAATCCGCTATCTTCGCCGCTACATGTCCCTTTCAATACGTTATCTCTTCAAATACAATTAAATCGCTCTTCATACGTCTGCGCAAAGCAATAACAATATTAACTATCATCTATAATCGAGGCCGCTACGGGTGGTAACAATAGCTTATGAATTTGTATTCATATTAATTATGCACTTTTTTTTTAATACATAATACCGTCTAATTCGATTATCGATTCGAAACGCTACGAATTATTATTCGAATGTAGGTCTTTGCCAGTAGTCGCACAGTTAGACCGGAGTGTTGCAACGTTTGCATTATAAATATTTTTTTATTTGATAAAGTATTTTCAATATTCCTGAATAATTCTTTAAAAATTCCTTAGATAGATCCAACTAAACTGAGGGCCTACCATGAAATTTTTTCCGAAATTTCGGATTCAAACGAAACAAAAATTTGATGTTAAAATTACTTGATACATACCATTTAAAAATATAAAAAATGCTGAAGTATCGTTCCTTTTTACTTTTATGGTAGGATTTATGACAAATGAAATGTTAAGCTCCATTTATATGGTCGATTTTGGTACGAACAAAAACACGAAATTGAGCCTGAAAATTCGGAATTTCATTTCATGGTAGGGGGTCTAGGGGGTTTTGCTAGCTAAAATAAATATATGAACAAGATTCTTATTAACAGCAAAATGTGTAGTACATCATAAAATAGTAATAAATTTATGTACATAATGTTCTTAGTTTAATTTTATTTATATATTTAAATAATTTTATTAACCAAAATAAACTATGGTACAAAAGGCGGACTTAACGCTAGCAGCTTTCTCTATCAGTCAACCTTTGGGATGAACAGTGAATCACGAACGAGGCATTAAATTGTATGGATAGGTAAAGAATATAACAACTAATAATGTATACCTATACAAAATAAATAATACATACATAATATATACATAATTTAAAGGAATATGTATGTGTACGTATATACGACTAAATAGATACCTATATAAAATATAAATAATATATAATTACTCGTGTTTCAACCGTGAAGCAGTTGTGTTTGCATGGCTGTGTTTCGGTTTGAAGGGTGGGATATGGCATAAATTTACAAGGTACAGAGGAATAACACCAGAGTCCTCAGGAATGGCAACGCATGGGGGTATCATGGGCGAAACAGGATACTCTGTTATGTTCATGGTACTGCTCGTGTCTATAGGCGACGGTTACCACTTTCCATCAGGTGGTCCGTCAGCTTGTTTGCCATTCTAAGTTGTATAATATATATATATATATATATATATATATATATATATATAAATTGATTAGTTTCCAATTTGATCGCTATTTAAATTACCCATCCAACATAATGAAAATACGTAGTTTCAAAATTTTGAAAAGTGTCATAATACACGAACGTTGCCACACATCACGTATGAACGCTCTCAATTATATGTTATTTTAATATAAAAATAGCAATTGTATGTCGCAACGCGTCAAGGGTTGATTGATGCGACAGCGACGGTCGTCCCAAATCACGATGTTGCGACGGCGATATTGAAATACTGTACGTGTAATTACCACCGCATAATTACATGTTATTAATAATATCCCTAAGGTTGCAAGCCTATATAAAAGTAATACAATAAAAGTGCCCCGTTTCTCCCACTCCATTGGCACTGAATGAAGAAAACTTATATGATAATAAAAACAATAATTAAAAACAGCTACCAAAAAAATTTTATATTTGCAATGTTAATGTGTTGTTCGTCGAATTATAAAGTACCAAAATATACATAATTTAGTGCTGGCATAGAATAAGCCACCCCCTTCCTTTCCCATGGGGTTGTAAGAGGCGACTAAGAAGGGTGAGAGATGGTCAACAGCGTCCCACTTTGAACATCTCTAAAGCCTAACTTAGGTTGCCAATGCGCCTCCCAAGCGTGGCAACTACTGGCAAAACCCCCCAAGGTCAGTTGAATTCTGATATGATGATGATTAGTAGATATTGTAGTATATGTATTATTTAGATTATTGTTCACAATTGCGCAGTAGGTATATTTAGAATGAGTTTGTAACCTTATATTAAGGTGGTATATATAGGTAGTTTTTTTTTTTTAATGAGTGAAAATGGTATGGTAACTCCGCCTGCGCTAACGGGATACGCTGGCGGAGCACCAGTGAAGGGTGATAGATGAGAATGAAAACAGGTCAGTTAGCCCATCATGATGAATTCATCAGGAATTAACCATGATAGTTTCCAGGGAGAACCGCGAAGAGGTCGACCTGGTTGGGTATATTGCTAGCAATAGGATTCTCAGTCTCCATTACTAACTATCTCTTTCCCCCCATATATAGGTAGTTATCGAAGTTCGTTTTCAAGCTTATTGTTACGTCTTGATTTTGAACTGAAGCATTACATTTTATTTGAAGGATGGGATATGGCAGTGTACTTACAGGGTACAGAGGAATAACACCTTAGTCCTCATGAATGGCAACGCGTGAGGGGTATCATGGGCGAAACGGTATACTCTGTTATGTTCATGGTACTGCTCATGTCTGTAGGCGACGGTTACCACTTTCCATCAGGTGGGCCGTCAGCTTGTTTGCCATTCTAAGATGCATAAAAAAATTGATTCCACCAAAATTTTATACAACCTTGTAAAGGTAAAGTTTGTATTATTTTATCGTATACCCATAAAACGATTCTTTGTTAAGTGCCATTTGTGTAGAAGCCCTGACATGTATAATGGCAATTATGATAAATAAATGTAATTTATCCCTTTGTTACCTCAGTGTTGTATATTATTGTCACATATTGACATATCTTTTGCAATAGGTAATAACTCTGTCAGGTTAGCATTAGAGGCAATTATAATTGTCATGTATCATAAAATATGACAGAACATAAACCTTATGAGAAATGCAAATGGACAGATACATCACTAATCATCGTACTGTATCATCATTATTAACTGATTAATGATACAAGTATTTACCTTTGATTTCGAGTCCATATTAGACAAGTGTTTGATTATATTTTTCTTTTTAACGTAAATTATGTCAACGTTGCTAGTTTGTGTCAATTAAAAAATATATGTTTTTTCTTTAAAATTGAATTATGATGTCTGTATGGATTTTTAATGGAATACGAGTATAAAATACGTATTGCACTCATATTTGTGCTGTATAAACTTTTTTCATGTATGTATTTATTATTTTCCTGTGTTATTGAATTGCTTTCAATTATTAAACGTATTATATATAATTTTAAACTTAGTTTAAGGAAAGTAAATTAAATTTTCCTCTTATTTAAATTTCCCTTCACGCGTTGTACGCTGTAGGTATGTATAATGTTTATATTCAGGAATGGCAACGCTTGGAGGGTATCATGGGCGAAACAGTTTACTTCGTTATGTCCATGGTACTGCTCATGTCTATAGGCGACGGTTACCACTTTCCATCAGGTGGGCCGTCAGCTTGTTTGCCATTCTAAGTTGTATAAAAAAAAAAAAAATTATAATATTGTAAAATATACAATGTGTAAAAATAAAAAAAAAAAATCTTAAAAATAAGGAAAAAAATGTTACATTAAAATGAAATTTTAATGTAACATTTTATTCCTTATTTTTAGTAAGAGTATATAATTCATTATTTGTTTTGTGACTTCTAAATGGAACTTCATTACACCGACTATATAATATTAATCAAAATAATATAAATCATATAAATCTTGTACTTTGCCCCAATGTCCATTTTTATTAAACTTAAAAAAAAGGAGGTTCTGTGGTCGACTGTATTTTTTTTGTATGTCCACCGATTTCTCCGTTAATTAAACTTTAAACAAAGTACTTTAAATAATATTTTATAATCGATTAAATTAAGCCTAGAACTGGAAAAAAGCACGAAATAGAGTACCATTGTAAACGAAATATCAACATAATATCTAAGATAAACAAAATAGGTAAAGACAATTATCTGTATCTAGAGCAGTATTATATTTTAGCCATATATTTTCCTTTCCACCATTTCAAGATTGAATGAATACGAATAACGTACAGAAGCATTAGTTTTCTGAGACGTGCAACAAAAGCGCTTTATGGTCCTCAAAAGACTTTTTGTTCGGTCGAGTGCTATTTTCTTACCCGGTTCCAAAGCGCAAGTGAATAAACGTTGGACAGCTTAGCTACATTGCTGAGGGCTTAAGTCCTCCATTGCTGAGGGCTTAGGTCCTCCATTGACGAGGGCTTAGCCCCTCAGTGAGTGTAATGTGTGAATATGAACTATGTGATTTTTCACACCACAATATCGAGGTGCTCAATAAGGAGAAGCGAAAATTGGTATACATATTATAAGACATAAAATTTTATAATTTTATGTATATTGTATCTAATAAAATTCCGAATAATAACTTACGAAATCAACAAAGTTTTGTAATGACTTTACAAGCTATATAAACCATTAAAATACTATAAAAATATTAATTTGTTTACAACATTATTAAACGATCAGAATTTGTAGTTTTATACCATATTGGGCTTAGTTTTCATCAGATCATTGGGCCATGTATCTTGAATTTTGCCTTACATCTGTGTCACTAATCAGGTGAAAAAAAAAAAACCTAGAACCCTCGTCTTCTGGTCTATATTCGTCTGATAATGTTTATTTTTAATAATTAATTGGAACTTAACAAAATATCGGAACATATTGACTGCATGCTTCGACTTGCTCGTGCTCACGTCACAGTAGCTCATGACTAAGGATCACGAATTATTTCCGAAACTAATCGAGCTTTTTCTGTCTAATTACTTGTAAGTTAAACCGGTAGTTATCACATTAGAAAATAATGTGTGCTTACGAAACTTAACAATAAATTATCGGAACAATTATGACCATTCTTAAAAAATCCTTTCCATTAATATAAATGTAAAAGTGAGTTTACAAGTTATTTTTTAACGTCTAAACTAATGAATATAAAATTTGGCGATATACAGATATTATATGAGATAAAGAAGGACAGACCACTTTTTATCCCAGTCATGGAACCAATCCCGGTCACGCACACAAATGTTGCAGAATCGTTACCAAAAATTTCAACTTTCCCTCTCTTATGGCGTGCAATATAGACGATATGATCACAACGTTTAATTCAAGTGTTATTGTTAAGTAAATGTTTAAAACTTGTTTTTGGTTTCACTTTAATATCATTTCACGCATATAATTGGTTGCAAAATTTTCAATTATCATTATTACCCACCTTTTATTGTTGCGGACTTATTCCTGAATAAGTATTGCACATTGCTGAATACGGTGTTTATGTTTCATCGAAAAATTATCGTTTTACCAGAGGAGGACTTTGTACAAAAGTTTTTCGTATTTCTACCGTGAAGCAGTTGTGTTTGCATGGCTGTGTTTCGGTTTGAAGGGTGGGATATGGCGTAAATTTATAGGGTACAGAGGAATAACATCTGAGTTCTCAGGAATGGCAACGCATGGGGAGTATCATGGGCGAAACAGTAAACTCTGTTGTGCCCATGGTACTGCTTATGTCTATAGGCGACGGTTACCACTTTCCATTAGGTGGGCCGTTACATTGTTTGCCATTCTAAGTTGTATAAAAAAAAATATTTAAGCAATTTTTGTATAAATCTTCAAAGAAGCTTATAATAAAATTATGACTAGACGATACATGTTCTACATGGGAGAAAAAATAATATAAGAGATCTTATTGGGAATGCAAAATAATAAATTTTAGAAATTTTCCGTATTTATTTATTCTGTACAATGTTTGTTCTGGCTTTAGTTGTGTTCCTGAAGATCTAATTTTAAATTTGGTGTATGTTTTATTTTTATATACACACACATGCATATATTTGGATATAAATTTAACTTTTATTAACGAATTTGCTGCTTCAGCAAAAGTTGTTTTGTACTCTTAAGTAATACAAAATTTCATTTAAATCAGTTTAACGACTTTCAAGATGAACGTAAAAGAGTATAGCTGAATAGAACGACCTTGTTGAATTGTTTTGCCCTGTGAATTATATTTCCTATTTATTTAAAAAATAAAAGAGTACTTTAACGTAATTAATATAACTATTGTTTTCTTCAACTCTTTCATTTGTCCATGTTTTGTTTGAAATATATGTATATAGCATATACCAGCTTCTGTTATTTGAATAGCTATAATACAGGCACTTAGAAAATACACTAAAATTTATAAGTTAAGTGAAATCAGCTAAAGTGCTTCCAATTTATTATGCCGTTTTACGCTGAAGTATAAACGTTTGACTAGTTTACAAACAGCCGCTAACGGTTTCAACAACATTCACCCAATTGATTGATTTGCGAGGCTTAGTAAAGTTGTGTACGGGACCTTAAAATTAATTAACTATCAAGCAAAATTTGTTGCTAATAAAATTAAGCAATCTACAATTACTTGGAGTTGGAGCGGCCTTAAATCTGCAATTGTTATCATAAACATAATTGCCATAATGCCTTTTCCTTTTGACATAGATAGATCATCATTTGCTTTGTTCGTATCATGATTTCTTTGTTTCTCTAATTCATCATTGCTGATGGTAACTAAGAATTATGATAGATAACCGGAGAAACATTTAGTTGTGTAGCGAACTCTTTGCTACATTTTTATATTCTTATTGTCATTCGAAATTTATATATTTTTTTGACATATTGTTTTTACATATTGTTTAAAATATATTTTGCTAATGTCTGTCTCCTCATCTTTTCTGTAGTTTTCCATTCTAAAATCCTCTCATTGCATATTAAAAGCATTATCTCCCTTTCAAGTTGTAATTAGTTGGTTTCCATAGTACTTAATAAAAATGTAAACAAATAATGGTGCCAATGGTTAGCTCAAGATCAGTTTGCTTTTTTTCAATCTAGCATGACATAAGACCACACCATCCTTAGAGAACACAGAGGCGACATGGTCGTTGTATACGACCAACCGAAAGATAAAGTTCCACTCTCAATGATTGACTACTAAGTGCTTTTTCACACTACGTTTGAAGGATCCGCGTTTATAGGATAGGAAACACTGCTGATAAACATCAGTATCAATAGTATTATAAAACTATAATTTATAGATCTGTTAATTTGATTTAATGTTTTGAGTTTTTACTAATTTATTTTAAAGAGTGTTCTGTAATAATTTCTATGAAACCTGGTCCTTTTTTTGTTAAGTTCTATTTAAAGAGATTATAATGAATTAATGACTAAATTCTATTCCGAACTTTGCTTGCTCTCGGCCGAACACTCTCTTATTTCGGTAGCAGTCTTAGAAATTCTATCTTACTTACTCTTTGCCCCCTAACTTACACTCTGTCGCCAAATATTATATGTATACTCAATGTGCGCAATAGAGCACGCATCACCTAACCAGAGGAAAGATGGATTGCCTGAACAAATGCACCTCCAACTATAAAAAAGGCGGAGATTGTCTTAGAACAAAATTATGACCATTCAACGCTAAAGTGCGCAGACGCACGCTAGGCGCAAATTTACGAATTTCACCCGCCAATTATCTGTCGGTGATAAAGTTTCGGTCAATTTTCGTCGATTTGACCAACACACGAACTGGTTGGTGTCTCGTAAAATTCGCTCAACATCACTCATTCCACCTCTTGTCGGGTATTAAGAGAATTGATAATTGCCGACTCTTTCGACGTTATAAACGGCTATTTATTTTTTTATCCGTAGTAATTTGGTGTTTTTACTAATCTATGGTTGCGTTTTTTTTTTTTTTTTTGTGTTAAAATGCTTCGTTTTATATTGGCGATCGAGTGTAAATTCGTTTAGGGCTTTATCTACTCGTATTTTATATTTTTGAAGTTTTAAACGCCACGATTAATATTTTGTTTCTTAATTGAGATAAAAGTAAATAGCATTACTAGACTTTACAAGAAGGATTTCTCATTCCGATCGATTCTGTTTTACTTTTTAAGAAAATAAAAATTATTTACTTGAGATTAAAAAAATGTCTCCAAGTAGAGAATTCTAGGTGTTTTGCATATTTTAAACATAATTTATCCACGGTAATTTCTTATATAAATATTGCAAGATTAATTAATTGCAACCTGACACATTTAATTGGCTGCGGGTATGTGCGTCACCGTAAATTGCGCCTTGGATTAATATTTGAAATGTTCGTAATGTGTTTATTTATATTGTAACATGAAATTGGTTAATATAATAGAATTAATTCTTGTTTATTAGCTTATAGTAAGGAGCTTTTGATACAAATTTTGCTTTATAAATCATATCAGAAAATGTTAAACTTACGTTAGTTGTGGTAAACAGTTACCGTTGCTTAGTAATGAATCTTTGTACCATATTAATATACCATACAAGGGATATATAGTAGATGATCTTGAGATAACATTAAATAAAAAACTTGGACAAATGGACAGAAAAGGGCTCTTCCCTTTTCTGTCCATTTGTCCAAAGATTTAAAGCAAAATATACAAATATGCTGAAATTATAAGTGTTTTGATCTTCGTACCCTAAAAGAAAGAGTCGCGATTGTCCGCCGCGTCATCGCGTGTAAAAACAACATCAGCAGTTATTACATAAGGTTACATGTTATTATCTCTCTCGCGCCGTGATGTAATGAAACAATGCACATCTCTTTGTTCGTACGTCCTTGGATATGTCCGGTTGCTGTAAACATGCACTCACCTTAACACATGTTACCAATACATAATGTTACGAATATTTTATGTTTATATTTTTAAGTGACTTATATAAGGAGGTTCCAATTCTGAACAGACTTGTTTTTTATTTCAATCGATATCATTCACTCCCGTGTCAGTGCCATATTGCACCTTATGTTCTTTACGATATAGACTGTGATCAGTGTGGCTGAATATGGCTCTCCCTTTAAATAATATAATACCTGTGTCCCGTATCTCTTTGGGTTTTAAAAATCTCATTTAGACTTCAAACGTGTTAATCAATAAATTGCCAAGTCATACAGCGAGTTTCGGATACAGGTAAATTTAATTTATTGTTTTATACTAATAATAATAAGAGAAAGCAACTGTCATCCAATAACAAATGTAATTTTATTTAAACTTTATATATTTACAGTGTTTGTGATGCCGCGCCATCTAGAATTTGTGTATCAAGTGATGGCAGTGAGCGAGAACGAGCGCGGAAGCGATCCGTGAATTCGTTTATGGGGGAAAATTCTTTTTGGAAATTATGTTGTTTTCAATAATTATCCTCTTGTAAAGTATAATTAAGAGCATTAAACTCACCCGCGCATATTATGTTGCACTCCCATTTTTGGTCGTTCATCTTTGCTGCCTCATGTTCGTAATACTTTGAGATCATAATAGTGATTGCCTGTAAAGAAAATTGGTCTCCTTTTTCGGAATCTTGCATTTTGATTGACGCGAATGACATGATGAAAAAAATTCCATATGGCCATGGCATTTGGTCGGTAATTGTTTGTATTGTGCTCTTTAATCTACTCGCAAAAATGAATTTGGTTGTAATCGTAAAATATAAAGTCGCTTTAAGTTTGTCGTTCAACACATGCGCGGACGCCGTCTCCGGTCTCCCTTTTTTGTAAACACCACGTAGGTGGGGGAACCTTTTTATTATATTATGTTACCATATGTAATAGGGACTATACAACAATAACAATATAGAGATAACGCGAGACAAGGCGAAGGGACCCATTGTTTTATTTATTTTTATTTATCATTCCCTTTGCTTAATTTTAAGGTTTGAGGGTCTACTACGAAATGAAATTCCGAATGTTCGGGCTCAATTTCTTATTTTTGTTCGTACCGAAATCGGGATAGTAAATGGAACTGAACATTTCGTTCGTCATAAATCCTACCATAATAAGGAGTGATATTTTAACATTTTAAATATTTTTGAATGGTATGTATTACTTAATTTTAACATCTATTTTGTGTTTCGTTCGGCCCGAAATTTCGGAGAATATTTCATGGTAGGCCCTCTGGTTTTTACCCGTCTTCCCGCTACAATTAACACACCCGCCGTGGGTGCGCCATGTCTTTTTTTTGTTTTGTCTACAAATGTGATTTACCTTTTTCTATTCTTGAACCGTGGCGATAAGTGATGGATGGTGGGAGCTTTAAACCTATTTAATTTTACCATTCGAAGTTAGTTAACTTTCAAGATTAATGGGTGACGAATGGTGATGAATGATAAAATTGCTACGGAGCTTCTGAATTAAGACAATAATTAATGATTACATGTTCATAATTTTACGCTACATTTGTATCCAGTAGTAGGTTACAATCTTTAAATGTTGGGGGGAAAAGGGATTGTTAGTAACGAGGTCTTACTGCCCCATTGCTAGCAATACACTTTATCAGGTCGACCTCCACGTGGTTCCTGCTGGAAACATCCTGGTTATTTCTAGTACCATTCGTCACGATAGGCTAACTGATCTGCTTTCATCGTCACCTTTCATCCCTCACTGGTGCTTCACCAGTGTATACCGTTAACGCTGGCGGGGTGACCATTTCATTATCACGAATTTAAAGAAAAATCTTCATATATTATACATATATCAAAGTCATAGCTTTCCATTCGCGCCTCTGATTAAATTTATGGAACATTACATTTCTCATAGTGTTGTATTAATATCGGGCACGTGACTCGGAATAAATTATCCGTCGTATAGAACTATGTGTTCTGTACGCCGTACGCTGCCGGATAATGCCCACGGATCTCGATCAACAGTACTAGTAATATCAATATTTGTTTTATTCCGATGTTTTAGTTTTAAATTAAATATTCTAAGAACCTAAAACAATCAAGTTCTAGCATATTCTACTTAATATTCTTTGAAATTTTTGGTACATAAATATATATGTAGTTGTATATATTTAAGTATACCGGAGGGAGACTTTGTACAAAAGTCGATTGCTTAGGTACCTCTGTTCCATTCGTGTTTCTACCGTGATGCAGTTGTGTTTGCATAGCTGTGTTTCGGTTTGAAGGGTGGGATATGGCGTAAATTTACAGGGTACAGAGGAATAACACATGAATCCTCAGAAATGGCAACGCATGGGGGGTATCATGGACGAAACACTATACTCTGTTATGTCCATGGTACTGCTCATGTCTAAAGGCGACGATTACCACTTTCCATCAGGTGAGCCGTTAGCTTGTTTGCCATTCTAAGTTGTGTAAAAAAAAGTATTTTTTTACTTAATTAGATGTTAATAACATGGAAGTCCACATTGCTGGTTATTTGATTTCTGTTATTTTATTGAAATCCGTTTCCATTGGTATATGTGCGACAGCCAACACTCGAAGATTGACTACTTTTATTATTATCAGGAGTTCTACAACCTTTCATATTTTTTTTAATAGGTGAAAATGGTATGATAACCATGCCTGCGCTATCGGTATACAAGTTACCAGTGAAAGGTGATAGGTCAGGATGCAAAGGCAGGTTAGTTAGTCCATCGCGATTAATTCAACTATAAATTAATTACGATAGTTTCCAGGGGGAACTGATAGGGTATATTGATAGCAATGGGGACTAACCACCCCATTACTAACAATCCCTTCCCCCAGCTTTTCATATTAGCCATCAATCTCTGAATTCCATTTCATCCACGCACGTTTTGCGACACGTGTATTGAATGTAGGCTATCGCACATATACTAATGGTAAGCGGAGTTAAACAAAATATTTCTAATCAAATAACTAGTAAGCATAAATTGCTTCATTACGCATGCTGGTCTGGTGATGGTGGCCATTGGTGGCTTGAGTGTTATGGGCTTGCTCATTGTCATGAAACAATATGCGGTATGGTTTCGGTCTAAAGGTTTCGACATAAGTATCAAGATACAACTAATCCGGTAGACCTAAATATCTAAAGATCATCCAGACTTTCAGATATATATATATATATATATATATATATATATATATATATATATATATATATATATATATATCTGAAAGACTATTTTAGACATTAAAATTATTTTCAACAGCCCTAAGTTATAATTAAAATATAATCAAAACAAAACACTACGGGGTTGACGAGTCTAGTACTTTTTCAATACGTGTTTTTTTTCATGTTACTCTTAAGTAACAATCATTTATTTTGTCCCACAATTTTAAGGATTTATTTATAACATAAAAATAAATAAATAATTGGGACAGGTACCCGAATACGTGTCACTGGCGCGCACCAATTTCATATTGACCAAAATAATTGAGAAAACGACGGGCGGTCGATGGAGGGGTCCATTTTTCTTCATTCGTCTGTTTTTATAACGCGCTGGACTGTCGACCGAGTATTTTATGGTCCCGTGGGTGTAATATGAATCGGCCGTATTTCAAAACGATGGTTTTATTAAATTATTAAACGGTATTAACTGTTCATGATACCGGTTTATATTGAACCGTAATGTGACGTCTCTTTTGATGAAAAAGGCCGATAAATAAATACTATTGTGCTTTTGTGACTCTGTATTTTTCTTTTTTCAATAATAATAATAATAATATCTTTGTTAGAGACTACAATGGTCCAATTTGATTGTAACATAATTTTAGTAGACAGTAAACATAGTCTTATGTTAGTACACTTATCTTAGAAAAAAGAAACAGTTTGAAAAATTTGGTAACCGCTGTGGCATCCCATTTGATATCCCACATCATTGACTTTCTTACATTGACTATCGTTTTTCTAATTCGTAAAAGGTTTCCGCCCTGTGGTTCCGGCATAGAATGGGCCATCCCTTCTTTTTCCGTAGATGTCGGAAGAATTTTTAAGAGAGCTTAATGGTCGAAGGATGGGCAGTAGCGTCCCTCTTTTTTTTATACTGCTTAAAATGGCAAACAAGCTGACGGCCACCTGATGGAAACTAGTAACGGTCGCCTATAGACATGAGCAGTACCATGGACATAACAGAGTATACTGTTTCGCCCATGATACCCCCCATGCGTTGCCATTCCTGTGGACTCAGATGTTATTTCTCTGTACCCTGTAAAATCCTTAAAACACTACCAAAGCCTAATTGAGGTTACGAATCCGCCTGCCAAGCGTGGCAGTTACAGGCAAAACTACCCTTATGGAGGAGGCGTATTTTTAACATTGGACAGTTAATGTCTGATACAATGATGTTGATGATGATGTTTGTTTTTTTTACATATGTTACCTCATAACTCCGTCAATTGTAAACCGATTTGTAAAGTTTTTTCTTTATCTGAAAGGGTATGCTTTAAAGATTAAATAAATAAACAAATAATCCTGTACTTAACGAATACAGGGTTGCACTGTTACATATTTTATGCACTTTGGCCTCATAGAAACTATCAAAATCAGTTCAGTAATTCATAAATATATATATATATATATATATATATATATATATATATATATATATATATATATATATATATATATATATATATATATATATATATATATATATATATATATATATATATATACTAATGGGGGACAGGCGTGACAGTATGTATGTATGTATGTATATATAATAACTGGTTTTATCACAATTGCAGTCGGTTTATTTTTACGTGGCACACAATTTTCTACTTCTTGTGTTTCTTGTTTTGCGTTAATATCAAAATATGTTTGTCCTTCTCACATTCTGGTCAACTTTGGATCATTATTTGCTTACATTTACTCGTATAATGACTGTAAGTTTAATTTATTAGTATTTGATGGCAAATACGCATTGTCGTTCGTTTTTAGAGCAATGTCATTTAATTGAAATAAATTATTCATAAGTTTTTCTTCATATAACTATATATAGTGTTTTCCTGTTGACTTTAACTAATTAGTCACGTCGAGGGCAGGACTTTATACATGTCGTATTTTAATAGTTTACTAGAGGGAGACTTTGTACAAAAGTCGATTGCTTGGGCACCTCTGTCTCATTCGTGTTTCAACCGTGAAGCAGTTGTGTTTGCATAGCTGTATTTCGGTTTGAAGGGTGGGATATGGCGTGAATTTACTGGGTACAGAGGAATAACACCTGAGTCCTCAGGAATGGCAACGCATGGGGGGTATCATGGGCGAAACAGTATACTCTGTTATGTCCATGCTACTGCTCATGTCTATAGGCGACTGTTACCACTTTCCATCAGGTGGGCCGTCAGCTTGTTTGCCATTCTAAGTTGTATAAAAAAACTTTCCGAACAGTGACAGTAAAGCAAATATTTCATACATATGATTTTCTTACTCGAATATAAAAGTCGAGTGTCATTTCTAAATTACTGTTAAACTTAATTATTTTAATTAACGTATAAATTATTAATTTTTTTTATATTAACCAATACCTAATATCCACAACAAGCGCGAATTTATAAAATAGTTAATATGATTTAATTTTCAGTCGACTTTAAAAAGAAGGAGGTACTCAATTAGTTTTTTTTTTAATATTTGTTGTTTTTTTATGTTAGTCTGAAAGGATATAGGTACTTACATATTGATCCTATAGAAATTTTATCAAAATCGGTTCACTAGTTTAGTTTTTAAATAAAAACGGTCTAATTGCCCCCTCCCCCTGCCCCTTAAATATTCCTATGAATAATGCGGTTTAAAAGTAAGAGATAATGCTTCATACTCTTTATTCTATTAGGAGAAAAATAAATAGTATTATATATTTATATATTACGTTTTCGTGCTTCTACCACTAGGAGAGCGTAGTAAGAGAACGCCGGAGTTACTATTCCATTTTTATCCATTGTAAAAATAATCACATCCAAAACGTGTTTTCAACCGGCCTTAATATACCAATCTCCCAATTTTATTCTAAAAATGTCGGCGACCATCACATGCAGTGGGTCTGAATTCGGCTTATCGCGGCATCGCGTGCGCGGGCGCCGAAACGGCAATGAACTTGCTCGGGCGTGTACCGTCAGCGACAAAACTAGATGCACGCTCATGAATAATTATTATATAAATTTTTTTATCATCCGCTAAACGGAAATATTAATAGAACAATTTAATTATGATAATATATTTTATTTTATTGATGCATTAAATAGTTCTTACTTACTTACTTTGTTTGTATTATTATTTTTCTTTTCTGCCCTTTATATAGTTGTTCCATCTCTAATGTTTATTGAAATTCAATTAATGTATCGGCTAATTTTATTGCTGCCGGTACGTTAGGGCACTTGCATTGCGCCGCCGCACAGATTGGTAATCTAAATCTACCTCGCCTGTATATTTTATACATGAGCATGATATAATATCATTTGATCTGCTCGTAAACGTTGAATATGTAACGTTGATAGTGATCACGTGCATATGCATTTTGAACATAGACCGCAAAAGTTTATGTTTACATGGCTAAAAATTATTTTAAGTAAAATAATGGTAATACAATAACGAGATAAAAATCTATTGCCAGATGTAACAATTATAGGAGTAATAATAGGTGGGTATTCTAAAAAAACTATTATTTATCGGGCAATAATGTCTGTATAATTAGACATCAATTTAATATTCAATAAAAAATGTTCGCTGTGGCTAAAAATAATAATTGCAAACATATCGATTTCTTATTGTAAAATAATGATAATGTAATACAATAACATATGACAGTACATTATAGCGACATCTTTATTATCTGAAAGGCATAAAATTTCCAATTAAGCACAGTCAAGAGTTAGTGAAGAAAAAATTTTTTTCCACCTCTAACATTGAATTTGGAAAAAAGTCACCAGATGTAACAATTATAGGAGTAATAATAGGTGGTTTTTTATTATTATTATTTTATTAATTAGTATTCTAAAAAAACTATTATTTATCTTAAAAATTAAAGATTAAGGTAAGGGCCCTTTCACACTGATGCGTGACGGTGTACAAAGCGGTTGGGATAACATCGCTTATCGCGATTTAGACGCCGCGCGACGTGGCGGCGCACATCCAGCGTATTTTTTTGGGTGGGTAAGATAGAAATGGTAACCCTATTTGCGCTATCGGTATATACTGGCGAGGTACCAGTAAGTGATGATGAGTGAAGATGATAGTAAGTCAATCAGCCCATCGTGATGCATTTCACACGAATTAACTACAATGGTTTCCAGAGGAAACTGATATTATAGATAGAGCAGGAAGTAAGCTTTATGCTCTGATGTTCCAGTGATCTAAAGATCAAATACGTTTAGATTGGGCATTGAGTGAAGAAAAGCATCTCAAAAATCGACATGTTATTCGTTAAAATATACATCTCTTGTGAAGGTGTACGAAAGTCTCAAAAAATAATATTGAAAATACTAAATATAAATAAATAATATTAGTTTTCCTTTATACTTGTCAATTGGAAAATTAATATAATTTTAAAAGCCCACCATTGTGACAGAAAGTTTTTGTCTATGTGTGATTTTTTCAACGTAATGTTAGTCCAAGTTTAACTTTGTCCTCAGTAATAGAACAAAGCTAAGACAAAACTTAGTCAGCATTGCTATCCTGTACAAATATTAGACTTGAAACTTCTTTTTGCACTTGCTATGGTTATTAACATCTCATTTTATTTATTGGAATGATACATGAGAGTTTTTAAAGTTGCAATATTTATAATCCATATTCATGGCACCATTAAAATATGTTCACCCAATAAGGATTGAACATGATCACATTAAATATCCCAGTTTTTTCCTATGTCCGACAACTACTTGACCGGTTATTACTGGTTTATAATTGAGATAAAACCCCTCTTTATATCATAATGACAATAGTGTCATTCATCGAGCCCCTATCGATCCGATTGAGACGCGTGGGTGTATAAAAAGACTTTATACCGTTTTGAAACATTTCACGCCCACTGAATATTACAAATCTGGCCTGTATGAAATTTCATCGGAACCTTTTTTTCTGTCTGAAGTCGTTTCCGTGCGGGAGCGTTGACCCCACGGGTTCATGACCGTCACGGGCGTTTAAATGCAATAAAACACGCGCGAAAACCGGCAGATGAAGGCGCGGCTGTTTGTTTGATGTGTTACCGCAGACCGCGCGGGTGTTCCCGTAACCGCGGCATCTATACGGGTATAATCATCTTGTAAGCGCCGAAAAATCCGTAGAGTTCTTCTTTTCCAAAAACTTTCAATTGCAATAAATATGTTATTATAGGCATTATGTATCTTGCTGATCCTTGTGCTCTCTTAAGTCACTCAATAATGAGCTGTAAATAGGCGATAGTTCTTTTTATTTTTTCTCATTTTAGTATACTATTCCCCGTACACCTGCTTGTAGGGAGGAATACAAGAACATAACTAATCCTTGTTCTCCTATAGCACAACGACAAACCGATCCTCGTTCTCCTATTGGTAGAAGATCAAGGGCATACTATTCCCCGTTCTCCTATTGTTAGGAACACAAGGGCATACTATTTCCCGTTCTCCTACTGGTAGGAGAATAAAGACGTACTATCCTTTATAAATATGTTGCTGACCGTACACAAAACAAACACGTAATCCTATAAATCACCAGATTGAAATGCAACGCCTCAATCGATATAGTTTGACATATAAATTCCACCACTGAACAATTTATGGATTTGTTTGGTACCCAACCAACATGTTCGATATTATTTCTATGGCGAATTTATTTTTGCTTTGGCTTAATGATATTTGTTACACTGTTTCTTGGCTTATAAATAATAGTCATACATACATCATACAGAAAATCTGTAATATATTAATAGAACTTAATGAAAAGGTAAAATTATCTCGGAATCATTCTCTAAATCATATTAGTAACAAATCGATACATTTGACCTATTAATCGATTTTTTATTTGTACTATTTGTTACACATTAAAAGACAGTCTTATGATTGAATCACTAATTCGATTGTTTATATTTTCGTTAAATTTTATTAAAACAAATATATTTTGTCAATTCTTTTAAAGGTTGTTAAAGTTTCGAAATGAAATGGAAGATAGATACAAGCTAACATACTGTTTCCACTTCTTATTGTACGCATACTGTCCGCTGATAATTAATGCTCCTTTCACTCAAAATTTGCTGGAAGAGAACTCTTACAGAATAAAATTTGCCTATTATACATTTTTATATAAAATAAAATCTAATTATTTAATTTTTGTGTACAATAAAGTATAAATAAATAAAATAGATTTGCAAAATATATCTGTTTTAGACAATTATTTATTTTCAACTTATTGCATTGAAATTTCAAATGTTCAACATCACATTTCGAAACATCCACGCCTGCCCACTCAGACATTTAACCGTCTCGTCTCTCCATAAAATGATAAAAATATGGCTGTTACTTTTAAAAGCTCAAGAATTCGCGTGGAATTCTATAAGCGACAATAAATCAGTTCCCGATCTCTGTAAATGGACTGACATGTTAATGAATGGCACATGAGGAGCGATAGTGATATATGCACCCGCCAACTGTCATTTGTCTGTACTCACAGTTGCTTCCAATTTCATGCTATGCAAGCAAAAGGCGTTTTTCATAGTTTATTAACTAATGTAATTTATTTATTTAATATTCCTAATTTATATATAGTATGGAATTTCTTCTCTTCCTTCTTCTGAATCACTCAACGTATTTTGATACGAGTGTTATTTAGGTATTTTTAACTGACTTAGAAAAAAGAAGACGTATCGCAATTTTTTTATGTTTATTGTGTATGCAAGGACCTTGATTTCTACCAACAATCCTTGCAATCTTACATTAAGGCTGCCAATTTGTTACTTTAAATTTATAGCCGTCATTCTTTTAATGTACGAGTATATAATATCGAATGTTATGCAGAGCAGTTATTGGAGTGCAGATTTAATGCTGTTTTATGTAATATTTATTTTATAAATGTATTAATTTGTAATCTGTTGCCTTGCTATAAATAAATAAATAATTCTGCCAGTTATAAATCGATTTAAAAAATTCTTTTTTTTTTACCTAAAAGGATGTATCTTCAGATTGGTGCCATAGAAATTTTATCAAAATTGACTTAGTAGGTTAGTTTTTAAATCAACATAACCGATTTTGCTAAAATAGATATAAATAGATATATGTAATTCGTTTGATATGAACTTAATTCTATTATTGGTTTCTATTATTAATGTTAATGTATAAAATAGGATAGTTGATGTTTTACTCGAAAACTAAATATGTTTGAATGAAAAATATTCTCCTCCTTAAAAAAGAGTTTAGATAAATTTTCCCTCAGGAAAACGTCTCGGTTGTAAAGGTAGGGATACGGTAACCCGCATCCTAACTAGTACAGAAACTGTGAGATAACTAGATCGTACGCTTTTATTAACTCTGTTAATAGCGAGTACCGTAAAGTATAAACAATACAATTATTACAAAAAAACTATACGTTTAATATAGTTTTTTCTATTTCATTAAAAGTATCCATAATTTTATACTTCTAGCTTTAATAATACATTGGAACACGGGATATTAGTAATGTTTTTCTGTCATCATATCAGCTTTTAACTTTCCACTACTAAACATAAGCTTCTTCCTTGGGGGGAGTTTTTGCCAGTAATTGCTACGCTTAACAGGCGGATTGGCAACTATAGTGAGGCTTTGGAGATGTTTTAAGAGGGACGCTGCTATCCATCGCCCTCCCTTAATCGCCTCTTACGACACCCACGCGAAAGGAAGGAGTAGCCTAATCTATGCCGGGAGCACACGGCGAATGTTTCTCTATAATAATATCAAATGACACGTCAACATGTGAATGTTTAAAAGTAACTGTTATTATATTTGTTAACGTGTTACAAAATTGAATAATATGCATTTCCGTATACGTTAACATTTACATAATTGTCTACTTTGTCTAACGTGGTATTTTAATGATTTATAGTGTTGTAGTTAGTTAGGCGCCAGTTATTTGGAACATCGCATGGTATCTTATTTTCTGTTTCAAAAGTTTGTGGAGTATTATAAAAATTCATTTAAATAAATGAATGAATAATTTTTTCCGCTTCTTTCTTAGTTTTCATTTAGTCACACTTTTTTATTTCAATTATTCCTTAATTGTAAGGTTGTTAGTGCAACATTAAGTTATCGAAATGATTCAAATTGTTAATTCATTGGTTTGAAAATAATTAGTAATTGGAATGTATCTGGTATTGACATAAATATACTTCTTTCTTTTGTTATGATCGAGCCTTCGTTTGCATTACATTTAGATATACCTATATTTTCTTCGACATTTGCTCAACTTAAAAACGTTGATTTGCAGATAGATTCTTAACATCATTCTTTGTCTCTGAATTTTACCAATCTTTTAAGGTTTATAAAAATAATCAGAATATGAAGGTATCAATTCCAATATTTTGCGAAAAACTTCATATATTGCCCATGTACTTAGATACAACAGATATCCTGTCTAGAAACGTGATTATGATGGGCAAGTGAAGGGTCAGTCGCAAAAAGTCTTGTCTCCACAGCATCCGGGAATGGACGAGCACCGCGAGTGCAGCCTAACTATTCTATCTCGCAAGAGACAAGGATGGATTCTGTAAGTTGATAGCCAACCTACCTTAGTTGGAGAGGCATTATAAGAAGAATAATTCTGATATGCAGTTTTGAATTGTCTAATTTTTAGATTTGAGGCAACTTAATACTTCACAACACCGCTGTCTCCTATGTTTTGCGCCGGAGTAAGTGCGTTAAAGCGGCGCGGCGTCGGATGGAGTCGTCGCGCCGGCGCCCGCCACACTCATACAATATTAATGTTCTACTGAACAGCTACCAAGCAGCGATTACTCGCCGACCAACTAATTAAATGCCCATTGCGCTTAGAAAAAATGTTGTCCAACATCCCACTACACATATCGACGCTGGAAAGGCAAAATGTATTAAGCGCCACTTTGGCCGATATCTAATATTATAGAGAGAGAGGATTTTTTTTTTCATAATGGATAATCTTAAAAATACTTGACAAATTTTAAAAAATATTTCACCTATAAAAGGAACGAAAAACTAGATTATCAGTGATTAACTATGGGATGTAATTTATCTGTCTTTCTGCCTATCTATCCCAAGCTGTGGCAGATCGCTAGTTAAGTGATATACATACAGAATGGGTCACCCTTCCCTTCCAGTGGGTGTCATAAGAGGTAATTAAGAGAAATTAATGCTTGAGAGATTGGCAGCAGTGTTCCTATTAAAACATCACCAAAGCTTAACTGCGGTTGCTAACTCGCCTGTCAAGCCTGGTGGCAAAACTCCACTTATAGGAGAGGCTTATGTTCAGCAGTGGACAATTAACGATTGATATGATGATGGTGATGGTGATGAAATATATAAATATTTTTGTTTACTCCGTTGAATGATATATTTTAATCAATTAATTGGGATTACTTCAAAGCAATTTAGTGAAATCACAAAATATTTTGTTCTATATAGTCCACAAATTTTGTTTTTTTTTTTTTTTATTGATATCAAACACATCTAAAAGAACATAGATGTTATATGTTTTACCATATAGCTGCCATTAGCTAGCTGCCTATTATCACTCATTTTACCTGCTAATTCTATCATGTTTCTTTTTGTTCTTTTGTAAAATTCACTGAATGGGGCTTACTTAATACATTTTGTCTTTCCAACGTTATTATAAAATAGACGTCATACTGCGATCGATCCTATCGCAGCCATTGAAATAGACGAGGCAAATAGAAATAATGTTGTATCCAAGAGAAATTCATTTGAAGGTAAATTTCGTGAGAATTGGAAACTTGAATATGAATGTCAAGACAGATTCAACGAGTGCGTAGGAGTTGATAATTTGGAGGCGTGCAGTCTTCAAAAGGTCATTTGGAATGGAGTTATAATAATAATGTCCGTTTGTTTGATAACTTTATTTTAATATTGTTTTACTAGTTATGATTAATATAGAGAGACGGGTTAATCTCTATAGGGGTTTCCTTCTAACCTTTTAATTTGTAACCTATAGTTTTTTTTTTTTAACAGTAATTTGAGTTTTTGAAAACATTAACATACTTGCTTAATTTGGACATTACATAATACTTATCTTACATTTGTTGAGAAATTATATTTACATATTAATATACTTAATTAGTTAATGGAAATGAGTGTAAATAAAATTAATGTCTTTTCTCTAGGTCATTTTGTAGTTAAAGTCGAATTATTTAAAAAGACGTATAAATTTTTTAATCTAAAAACACAATTGAATGACAAAATCAGACTTCAAAACTACAAAAAGATATGCTTTAAATTAAAATTTTTTGAGTAGTTAGTAGTTAATTTACATAAGGAACTGAACAATAATTTATTCTCTGAATCGATTCTAACACCTAGACATCTCAGCGGGATGAGAATGAATCAAATGAAGTTGAATCTTGCGAGGTTCATGCATTAAATTTAATCCCCCGTTGATTGCTTTATAACAGTCCCTTGGCAGCTAATGAGTTTAAATCGCTCCGATTTGTCAAACAAATTGCCAACAACGATGTGGAAAATCTAGGTACCTATTAGGATTTATCTCACTGCTTTGAACATGTACATATGTTCAATTTGTATGGGTGTGTGTGTGTGTGAGCGTGCGTGCGTGCGTGCGTGCGTGTGTATGTGTGTGCATATGTACGCATACGCGCGTGTGTTTGTGTATTTTAGTATGTTAAATTAATTATAAGTGTTCGATTTATATTAAAATTTTGCTCTTTTATTTATTTCATTGAGAACCAAATAAAAGGGAAAGGATAAGGACTTACTGTATTTCGTCTGCTGCCTTTTCTTTAGTCTCGGGACACTAGTTTTTAGCCTTTCGGAAATTTTCTTTTACACACACCACACGTCATGAGATCCTTTTTTTAACTGTCAAAAACTAACAATCGCATTTCGTGCAACAGAGGGCGCGAGGGTAGTTATACAGCATGAATAGGGAGGGAGTTTTAGAAGGAATTATCGGTTCTCTAACAATAAGTTTTTTCGCGATCACTGCACCTCAATCGGTTTCTGTTTTTAACTTGGTTTTTGTGACAATAGGTTTTTAATATTGCGACACTGTCATGCCCAGCAAATAGGACGGACTCTCAAATCTTATATAACATAATAACATAGAACCTTTGTAACTCGACCGTGAATTACCCGATCACTTTCTACTGAACTGAGCTTGTGACGGTTCGCCTATAGTACAATAGGTTTAATACCATAAGTACATAGAAAAGAAACAGGGGTTCCTATGGGTGACCGCTGCGAAAGCTGAGCTATTTAATATAAACAAACTTTAAAGTCAAGGTTCACAATAGCGTACAGAGAAGACGTTACCATATATGAAATACTGACACAGAAGGGAAACTCCTTTGATGTGTTTCCAAAGTGTAGTAGATGTCACAAGAAAATTAAATAAATTAAACAAAAATATATTATATTTTATATATAACCAAATTATAGTTTACCTTTTATCATCAGGTGTAAAAAGGATGCATACAACACAGTTTAATAAGGTTTATGAGAGCCTTTAAAGTTTTATAAATTCGATAATAAAATTAATAGAAAATACCAAAATACGTTAACATATAATTAAATTGAATTTGAAGAAAAGTTCAGTTCGAATAATAGGCTAAATCTGATTATTGAAATATCTACCCTTCGGTGACATAATCTATGACATTATTAGAGAAAGAATAGAAAGAAATAAAAAAAAAAGAGAGACGGCAGATCGGCGGGCGCGCGGGAGTCGGTTTTTAGGAATTGCGCAGAAAAAAAAAAAAAAAGAAAAAAAGGATCGAAAATGGCGCGGGAGTCGTGTTTTAGGGATTGCGCAATAAAATAAAAAAAATAACTGGGGGATAGAGCTAGGAGGGACTGGTTCGATGAAGGGGTTTGAGATCTTGGTGTGTCGCTATGGATTAAGTGTGTGAAAAGAGTCAATGGAAGACTGGAGAATCCGGTGAGCTTGTTCCATTTATTACTACGTGGTTAGATTTTTGACTGTGATCACAGGCAAAGTTTATTAATATTTTTCCCAACAACTATTAAAATACGTATTTAATCGAGTCCATATACCTTTAGGTAATGCGTATATCGTTAAATGCAATCACATTTGAACAAAGATCTACATCAATATAATTTACGTAATAATAATACATACTTACGTTATTCTACTCATATACAAAATTCAATTATATGGCTGTTTGATAGAAATTCATCGATTTGACTCAATATTCTAATTGTCCAGTTTTGGCAAATACTTATTGAATCAACTATTAAACTATTATAATACTAACTAAATTCATGTCTAGTTACTATAAATTATTTATTTATTGAGGATAAATAGACTGAGGTGACTGTGGTCTGGTCTCATTGCTGGGGAAACAACCATTGATTAGACAGAGGGATTATTGAGTGGCGACTCTGTATATGCAAGTGTGGTGAGGGCTGCCTCCATTGATTGGAGTGACTGTTTTATGTGTATTATGGGGACTCGGTGGGTGCAGGAGTTTGGGGCCGTTCCTAGTGGCAGTCTATGGGGAATTGCCTGTGTTCAGTCGTGGATTGGTGATGGTTGGGACGATGATGATGATGGAATAGTTGTATTTATTACACTATTACAGTGTTGATTTGGAACACCTGCTCATGCTTAACGTCTCATGGTAAAGTGTTTTCATACCATTGCTTGGTCGACTGTACTAATGATTCTTTTGTATACTTTTAATTACCCATGATTACATGTGGGAATTTGTTTTACACCAGATGTACAGAGAAACAGCTTAGCTGTTGCAGGTGATTTTATGTGAATGTATTACTTTTAATACATTATTGTGTTAGTAGATAAATTCATGTAACGGTGGGATGTTTATGGTAAACAAGCCTATATTGTTTAAGTAGATATTTTGTCTTGATTTATTATAAACTTTAATATTGATATATATATATTCTGTGTGTATATATATATAATATATATATATGTGGATTTAATTCCTAGTGGTAATAAAATTATCAAAGGATTCTCTGACTATAATTACTATTATCTAGGTAACTGTACCTCATGTACAGTATAAAATTAGTACTAAATGACAAGTATGAGTTATGTATTTTACTCATATTTAGGAAGAAAGTTGTCATGGCGATAAAGTTGTATGTGTGTTGTTTGTTCATGCTATATTGACTAGACAAGTTCAGACAGGGTTAATATTAGTGAATCTTTATTGGATTTATATTTAATATACATATTTTGAATATTTTATGGAAATAGAATGGAGATATACAAGTAGTAAAATATATTTTATGCATTTAATTATTGAGTTAGTTGTATATGTTGGGCTGTATTCAAGGGGATATGATCTTATTAATATCAAGTTAGGACAATTACTTTAAATATTAATAAAGCAAACACTAACACTGATTATTCACTTCTTTAATAAATTTACATTGGAGGTTGGGAATCAAATAGATAGCATATTGGGAAATCTTCACCACACATGTATTTGAGGAATGTTCTTGATAATTAGTGCTGTATGTATATATTGTTGCAAGTACAATTGCAACAAGAATGTTAAACTTCTAATCCTCTGTTCATTCTTGAATTTGAAAGTGGGCTTGGCTACTGATATGAATATAAAACTGCGGCATTACTGGATACTATTAATTGTTTCTGGTGTAAACCATGATTATTTATGTCACTGATAATTTAGTTGTATATTACGGTTGATATATGATGATTTTATATTTAATTATATTAAACAAATACAAATAAACAAACTTGCTAGTATTTGTTACGTTGACAGTTGTGATAGATAATCAAAATTCAATTCAATACATCAATACGTCATTCAATACGTCATTAATATGACAGATGTCAAACAAAAGGAGATTATACACGTTATGATTCTATATCTAAGTCTATAGAAAATTTATATAATTTTCTGTTATTTTATAATAACTGTAGGGGAAATATTGGAATTATTTATATGAGAAATTTCACTTAAATGATATGATAATTATTTAAAGACCTAATTTCTTAGGGATTTAATCATGATGATTTAAACACTAAAACACTTGTTTATCGGAGAAATCCTCTTAGTAAATAGGTTTACTAAGACACTAAAAGGAAGTAGATATAGTATAACTATAGTACAGCTACAATAATTGTATGGGACTTACTGTCCTTTCTATACAAATATATATTTAATCTATATCTTTCACATTATAATTATGCAATATATTGCCTCTACTACTACAACATACACAAATAGGACTTATTGTCCTTCCTATATACCTATATATAATAATTGACCTGGCACTTTAATGTGTAATTTATCAGTACTTATGACAACAACCAATTAGGACTTATAGTCCTCTCTATAAAGCTACATAATTATTTAATCTGATTATTTCACAATGTGATTAATCAAACCTCTACAAATATTACAAAAGATCTCTATTACTCTCAACACAATAATAGCTTGTTGGACTTAGTGTCCTCAAACTTATAGAAAACCCAACTGGTTATTTCACGAGACGTTGTTAACTTGTGATTAATCAGTGTCTTTTAAAGGACTTATAGTTCCTTTAGATATATCTCTCTGAATAAATAATTGGTTAATTCACAATGTGGTTAATCAACAATAATAATATTAAATATAATTGACTGGACTTATAGTTCATTCAATAGCACTCATTACTTTTAGTAGCTCTCGACCTATGGGTTGGACTACTCGTTCTTAGGCTCTGGCCTAATTAACAAATGTAACTTGAACCTTGAGTATTCTTGGTATTAAGTAAATAATATTAAATTGACAATGCTATGTTATGATATAGCAATTATCAACATTATATGGCTTGGCCAATTCCGGGGTGTGGAAGGTATCCCCTATCACACAAATCTTCATCTCTATCGGACTGTCTTCACAGGTGATCTCTAATGTCACATTATAGGGCCGAAGGGTTATGTCCCATCAAAGTAAGTTCTGGTGTCTGGGTGATCTCGCTTCTTGGTCTGATCTCTTGTGGAGCCGAAGGGAAACCCCATTGAGTAAGCTCGTAACAGGGTGACGCTGGGAAACAGTTTCGTACTGTTAGTGGGTGATCTCTATGTCGCCATATAGGACTGAAAGGGTCATCGCCCATAAGTAAGCTCTCGTGTCGGAGTGATCCTGGGATTTCAGTTCCGATCCGTTTGCCTCTGGCAAACACTAATTTATACTGGAAGCATCGTGGGGCTGGTGGAGCCACTGTAATGTTGAAGTAAATGTACATATGTTTGGTTTGGAACTGAGAATACTCATTCCCTTATTACCATCAGAGTGCATTAATAAATAGTAATACCCTTCCCTACCTTTTAGGAGGAAGAGTTATAGATAGTTGGAAAGTCTTCCACTGGTCCGGGCGTGTGAGGGGCCCGACCGCTCCCCCATTTTTTTTATTATTACAGTTATTCTGTAATTTACTATTAAATTAATATATTATATTCTAACTTCCTAGTTACATGAATTATGAGTATAATTCATTAATTATTCTTAATCCTTAAATATTTATCAATCATCTTCATTATTTAACTCCTATCATATACCAATTAAAGAACCTTTTGGTTATTACACACAACGGGTCCTACATTACTAGACGATCACACATTTATTTATCTGGCCAGATGATCAAGTGTTCTACTATAAGATCTGTTCAATATTATATGTTTATTGTAAAGGTTATATGATTCATAGGGTGTTTGGGGTATATAAGGCAATATAGGTATGGGGTTATATTGAGGGTGTTAGGCCATTCCTTAGGGTAAGTTTTCATTAGATTTTCATGAGTTTTCATTAGGTTAAGCCTTCGTAGGCTTTTCTTAGGCTTTGTAGGTGTTCCATGTGTAGGTTTAGTTTGAGGGTAGTTAGATTATATAGGGGTGCACAAGGGGCACAAGGGGGGATCATCACAAGCTGAAGTGGCCGATGTTTGTTTGACCTGTCACACATCCGAGTAATGTTTGCGAAGAAAGTTGTAAAATAAAGTACATAGATGTCAAATTAAAAAAAAAATAAACATAATTGATAAGGTACTAATTTTGTAATATGAATTTACAAACACGCTTACTGCGTAACTGATGGAAAATGACAGTTGACTTTAGACAATGATCTAGTGTCCATCCACAATGCTTGCAGTTCGTTCATGTCTATAGGCACCGCTTATAAGTATGGAGAAAACCATTGCTTTTTTATTTTCTTTTTTAGTAATTCATGCATTTGCTTGAATTTGGTACATTTTACTGTTATGTATGTATTTAAATAAGGTACATTTTACTCTATAAGAAACATGTTCGCCGAAAATATTTGGTTTAAGAGACTAGCCGTAGAGCGTTTTTCGCGGACTTGTATTAACCAACTAATTGTTTATTAATGCATCATGAGGATTTAAACATATGAATACATCAATTGTCCTCTACATGAACCCTGTTAGGGTGTTTATTATATGTATCTTGTACCTATTAATAATTTGCATGCTTTAGAATATAAGGCGAACATTTGTACTTCACCTAATAGATCAATATCTGTAAAAAACAATGTTCTCGCAAATAAAGAAATCTAATCTAATCTAATTACAATAACACCATAGATACATCAAAGTTGTAGAGAACTGGTGCCTGAACTGGGTATCCAAAGAACCCGTATCACAAGGCACCAGGACCCCTCCCTGGCATGAAACATTTTATGGTAATACATACAAACGGAGAACACAAAAGTTGTTAGGCGTAGCAGCTACAATGCGAACACATGATAATACATATACTGATAGATAGATACTTTTTATTGTTTCTTCTAAAAGGTTACAGTAGTAAATATATTAATTTTATCAAGTAATTAACTATGTAACTACTTTCAATTGTGTCCAATCAACGTAGATTGTTTTCTTTTTACAATTACCGGTTTCTGTCATTGCGCTTTGTCATGGTGATAAATAGAAAAAAATTAAAAAATTCAAATAATAGTGTTTTGAGGAAACATTGCAACAAACATTTGCCTCATAATTGACTAGTAAAGGAAGCCTTTAAATATTAAGCTCATCAAATGTACCTTAGTTAAATAAATAAATAAATTATTAAAAAATTCCGAAAATATAAATATGGATTAATTTTCTATTATTGCAATTTTTATTTTGTATAAATATTGCAATGATTATTTTATGTTTGTTGTCTGCCATGTAAATGGATTCAATACAAACATTAACATTGTTTTTATGCGTGTATCTTACATCTGTATGTGTATATGTATATAAAGCTATTTCCTTAATGTCCACAATTATAGGCATGTGACGTTTCGTAACGCAATATGCTATTAATTATTTATTTCGCATACGCAATGTCGTATTCGCGCCCGCAATGCAGGCGCCTGCGCACGCGCCGCACTATTCATCTGTATGCACATATTATTGTCTATGCTTTGATTTATAGTTGAAATATCAATAATTATTGTATTAGATCTCTATAATTGTTATGATGCTGACATGTTAATTATTTGCAGTAATAAATTGCATTAATTGGAACATGTAATCGCTTGCTCGAATTATTATTGCTTCATTGTACATTAATTAGTTAGGAGGTACTCAGACGTCTATTTGTATTAGAGTTTTTAGCTGTGTTGTTGTAGCTTGTTTCAGTCTATATTTTTCGTATATACCATTGTCTATAGTATTCACTGTGATAGTTACAGTGATCATCAAGTCATTATTCTCTATTCAACTCATTTAAACTGATTCACTCAAGTAATATAAATACATACATACATGTTTGTTTTACTTTTAAACATTTTAGATTTCAAGCATATGGTTTTGTACACAAATTAAACTACCTTTCTTTAATATATTTATACACATTACTTTATTCAGAATTAACAATCATTTGTAAGTCTACATTACTTATGAATTAACTGCCTTTGTTATTTATTGTAATCTGTTATTACCCTAGCATATAAAGGATCAATTAAGTGCATACACGTCTTAAGCAGATAAAGAAAATCCTGTTCACAGTTGCAATGAACACATAATACAAGTATATATATAAAATAATGTACGTTTCATATTATTATCTAATAAATTATGTATTTAATTATACATAAAGGATAAAGTATACTGCACAATATTCCATACAGATAATCTTATTCATTTAATGTAGTGTTAAACACGTGTGACGCGTGCTTTGATCCTTTTTTGTTGACTTCCAATCATTCGAGATCACTATTTTTATATTATTGATCTAACGTTGATGATGAATGATTTAAAGTAGATAGAGTACGTAGATAATTTTGTAGGTTTTTAAGCAATTCCACAATGTTACTTAATGCCATTTATAACTAAGAAAATGATTGAAAACTAAGTAAGAAATTGAGATATATTTTACAGATTTCACTCTTAGGAGTGATATACGGTCAGGAAATGTGATTGTTTGAAAAATATCATTAATAAAATGTGTATAATGTAGTGTTTGTACACTTTTTGTCATAGAATAAAAAGAAGATTTGATTTTGTGTGTTTTTATGTTTTGTTTTAATCATCCTCAACTGAATTGTTAAAAAATAATAAAAATATGGTAGCTACAGTTACAAAGTAGCACATTCTCTTGTACATATATTATCTGTTTCATAAATGTACACGGAAGAAATAGTATAGAACATTGTTCTAATTTATTATGAGTATATATTACAATCATTTATAACTATGTTTGCAATTTTAATAATTCTTTCTTTAATTACAAAACCAACTGCCGACACTCTTTATAATGTATATCAGTTAATAGGAACAGCAATACTTTGTGATCTGCGGCTCCAGTTATGACATTTTATTATTATTATTTCATTAAGATGGTTATTAATTTATGCAATAAATGAAGCGTGTAATTCAGTGCCAAAATCTTAGTTCATCATTGGTTCCCATATGGATGCTAGTCTTCTATTAGTGAGTAGAAATCATGTTTGTTTACAAAAAGTTATAAATAAACCAATGTTATTTATTGTACTACAAAATCATTATTCAATACGTTTAGACTTATTTGGATCATTTATTTCTTGACTGCTATTGACTTTCCATTTTGGGATCTCAATAATATTCTATATTTGGCTATTACATTAATAGGTCCAATAAAGACATAGATACTGCGCAATGAATGTTGCATTGATTTATTATTGATATTCCGTTAGTTGCTTTGCATATCTATTGTGTAAACGTTCGAATAATACGAGTATAACCAGATTCATAAAAACTATTATAAATTTATAACGGCCACATTGTAGATTCTCGACGTTCCCGACAAGAGTTACATCGGGATCATGAGTAGATAGCCAGAGGTAGTCATTTCTTAGCTTAGTAACCGGTCTAGGGTCAATTTGCTCTTAGCCGTCCGTTAGAGGCCCCTTTCTCACGCCTCTAAACAATGCCCTGCACAATTCATCTATTTTCTTACCATTGACTTGAAATCGAGATCGTGTTCGCTATCGACCTAGATATCTCTACTAATTTTACGTTCTAAGGTCTCAAAGTCAGGGCTGTCCAGTCAAGGTTCACGAATGTCGTAGTATTTGGGTGATTTTCTCGCAAGTAAAAAGGTGTCTCGCTCGATCTTAGAATAATTAATTCGGAGTTTCTCTATGTTGAACCGTTCGGTCTCGTTTGGTATTTGTAACCTTCCTTGTTGGTAAAGAGAGAAATTAGGTAATTAAAAAACTGAATTAATTAAATGATCATGATATCGACTTACTCGATCCAAAACGGTCAAATTTATCCCTTTTGCCTTTTTATAGATTTTAATTAATTTCTAAGTTTTTTTTTTTTTTATACAACTTAGAATGGCAAACAAGCCGACGGCCCACCTGATGGAAAGTGGTAACCGTCGCCTATAGACATGAGCAGTACCGTGGACATAACAGTATACTGTTTCGCCCATTATACCCCTCATTTGTTATCCATTCCTGAGGAACAAATCAGGTGTTATTCCTCTGTACCCAGTGAAAATATTCACGTTTTTATATATTTTTTTTTTCAAACCGAAACACAGCATTGCAAACACAACTGCTTCACGGTTGAAACACGAATGGGACAGAGGTGCCCAAGCAATCGACTTTTGTACAAAGTCTCCCTCTGGCATATTAATATTAGATTAGAGTATATTAATATTAGAGGATTAAATGTAGCAATTGTTGATTATATATATCTGGTTATACATACACAATTTTTTTATTGTTTAACACATACTATCTCGCCATAACTTTATATCGTAACTTTTTGTTATCTTTTTACTGCAGTTGAACAAATAAACACTTTGCTTTTGTTATCAAAGTGAAAATATTTCAAGTACACTACATAAGAGGTATAGGTTTTTAGTCTCTGAAGACTAAAATCGTCTAAATGCTTTTTATTAATGTTATCTTCAGCATCACCGTATCAATTACGAATGACATCAAGTCCTGGTACAGCGATGTGTCTCCTTGATAAATCAATGTGTTCGTATCGATCGGCTATCAAGGTGAAGGCCGGACAGGTTGCGATGGGATCACGATCACAACGGTGACGTCCGGTCGTGCGTGACGCCCGGTCGCTGACATCCTGTGCGGTTGCATTACATCATTTCATTTGAACGGCGATATAAGCCGATGTTGTTACTGCGTACAATTATTCTTTATCATTGGATTTGAATACATTAAGTTCTAATAAAATATATGCTATATCAAAAACTACTTTGGCAGATTGGATTGGAACTGAATCATGCGAAATTTAAAAGTTTCTCTCTGTTCGGGATGACTATGCAGTTTTTCCCCTACATGCAGCAGCTACGTTACGCTACATTTGACCTCGACTGGTATGCAATGGTTCCTGGTTTTCATTGCCGGTTCACTGGCTTTTCCAAGGTTATTGATATGTTTGGGTTTAGAGAAAGATACGATTTCAATGTTCGACATCATTGTGTATTTTAGTTTTAATATTTGTTAAGAATCGGTAACTAAAGTTGATCAGATTTTGGGACATAGATGTGCAATAAACATGCAATAGAATTATATTCATACACACTCAATTAAAATTAAATGTTTCCAACTGCTAACATTTTCTTTTTCGGGTCGCTTTACATAGAAAATTAAATAATGTTTCGTAATATCGTTTCACATAATGTAATGTAACGCGTCTCTCTGTCATCTCAAGATCATCATATCAGCCGTTAACTGTCCACTGCTGAACATAGGTTTTCCCTTATTTGGAGGTTTTGCTAGTAAGTAGTGCCACGCTTGACAAGCGTGTTGGCGACCGTAGTTAAGTTTTGGTGATGTTTTAAGAGGGACGCTGCTGCCGATCCCTCGATACTATCATCTCTCTCATCTACGTTGGTTTAATTATTATAGTACGGTTGATTATCTATTCTATTTTTGTCGAAACAAATAGTTCCAGTATTAACAACTATTAATACATTTAAAAGTTGAGTATTGACAACGTTTCCCTTGACCCCACTGTTTATAAGGCAATTGCCCTAATCTGAGTGCTAATTATAGCCATAATAGTAGTAATAGAAATTACGCGTGTAATTGCGTGCCACATTCCTCTTGTTCATGAACTCGATCATTGTTCGCGTCGGGTTCCGTATTTGGTTTTCCCATGACCCCGTGGTGCTCTACTTAAATGGAAATTGCTTTTTCGGTTGATTGGTGTGCATTTTGTTCTATGGTAGGCATTCTAACAGTTTTAGGATTGCTTGTAGCAATTGAAGTTTTTCCATGAGTTTCAGTACGGGAAGTTTATTCCAACTGTACAGCACGATATGCAAATGAGACCCATAAAATGGGTTTTACCAATCTTAAGCAGAGTATATTTTTGCCTTTAGTCCCTTCATATGGTTAAGGTAAATTGTGTAGACCTTCATGAATTAATATCTTCTCAGTGAAACAAACTGAAAATAAAAATTATTTTATTATTATTGTATTAATTATATATATAACTATATGATATATTTATATTTTATAGTGATATAGTAATAGAACTACTGAGCTGATTTTGCACTCAAACTGCGAAGTATATTACCCCGAACGGTTAATACTAGGCTCCGAGTAACGATATAATAATTTGTCCTAAGATGCCTCGTTTAGTGGTGAAACACGCGTAGCAAAACGTGCGTGGACGAAATGACAGTCAGAGATTGAGGGCTAATATGGAAGGTTGTAGAAATTCTGGTATTAATGACGGTGGACAATCTTCAAGTGTTGACAGACACATATACTAATGGTAGCGGAATTGAACATGTTGAATAGCACGTAACATTCCTCAAGAATTAATGTATCATATGAATTTTTAAAATCCCACTAGTACTTCCAGATATTAACATGTTCAAACAAACATACACTCTTCCGCTTTATTATATTAGTACTTCTCGTATATACTCAAGTCATTTGCTGGACTTGTGTCGCGTGGGTCGTCTGAATGGTTACATGTGAATGTAATGCTCTTCAATGCCTTAACTATATGAATGGAGTGGTCATTCAGATATACTGGGAGGTTTCTGTGATACTACGCGATAAATGTTTATTCAAGTTCACAAGAGGTCTTTGTTTTCCACACTGTCGATGAAATTGGCTACAAATAAACTGTTTATTGCTTTGTAGCTCTGCTATGTAGTAGATACATGCTATTCAACCTCGTGACCATCAATCGGATTTATCAATTGTACGTGATTGACAATTCTCATTGAGAGGTTACAAATCCAATTGAAATCATTGTCCATCTTAGTTTTACCATTGAAGATAATAAATCAGAGATTTATTATCAGAAACGTCGACGTGAAAAAAAACAGAAAGTAAAAATTTAAAAAGTAATTGGAATGACAATTTTTCAATGTAAAACATCGTTACAAAGACGTATTGAAGGTGCTAATTCAATGGCTTTGCTGTTTTTTTGATGATTACCTCCGTCATTCACGTCGACGTTTCTGATAATAAATCAGAGAAAAGTAAAAATTTTAAAAGTTTTACCAACTAATGATATTCGTAATGAATAGATCTACTTCAATTGGTATTGTCAATAATTTAAGGTAAATTGATAATTGCAAATCACGTCTCTGCAGTCATGTGGAATAAGTTTTATGTTATTTTATTCCTTAATAGCTCATAAATACTACACTATCAGCGTCGTCACCCTCCTTTGTGATACGAAGATTTGAGGAAATAATTTTACTCAGTCTTCAAATAATAATTGCAGTATGTAAGCAAACTACTCCACACCAGAACATTGTTCGAAGTCTCTCTGGTCATAATTTCATTTCACATCTAATTAAATTCCAAAAACGTGAAGAATTTAAATACTCTTTAATTGTCATCATTAAAGGCAATCAAAAAGTCCTTATACAATGCACAAATAGGCTAGTTCTGTTGTGTCATACATTTTTTGTACTAAAACGGAATCTGAATATGCCATCGCGCAGTTAGTGTCACCGTGAATGGCGCCGTCACCATTTATGGCTTTGTGGCAGATGACACCAAGAGCTGCACATGGGTTTATTGGTGTTTACCATGGGCTTAGTACATTCGTAGTACTAGTAATCGTTTTCATAGTTTCTATTTTTTGCTAGCTACGTGCGATTTCTTTCAAAGGTGCTTCTGTTTTTATAGCCAAATACTATGAGTGTGTTAAATTTCATGACAATTAATTGAGCCGTTCAAAGCTCCAAGAGGTAACAAAAACAAATAAAGAACAACGACCTTATGATTTATAATAATTAAAGACAGAAATGGAAGAAAGTGATATGTCGCATTTTTGGATTTTCGGTATTACATTATTACCAAAATGTAATTATTGAAATTGTTGTTTTTATGATTGACTGCTGCAACCAGCCCAAAATTAATGTGACACCGAAATGGGAATAAATCCTAAATTATAAAATGAAAATATCAATATAAGCGAAGTATCAGGAACCTGACCCCTAGATAAGATACAAACGAATCTATCGACAGAATTGCTTCGGTCAGCGCTCATATAAGAAAGAAGAAGACAGGGCATCGTTTTATCTCACTCGCTTTTTTTGTAGTACATTGAAAAGTTATTTCTTCTAGATTTTTGAAGACTGATATATAGAAGAAAAAGAAGATAACAGTTTACAAAAATACATACAATCCAAATTACATCAAGCCCACGACCCCGTCCATAGTACTGCTAACAAATTGATCTTGCGTCGCGTCGTCTAGACATCCTTACAGTTGGCCAGACAGTGCTACTATGTCACAGACAGAAACCCACACCGATATATGAGTATACATAGACATTCTAGCAGACTACAGACCAATAAATAATATTTTATGTTATTCCCCAACGATAAAGTAATAACATTACGATCAGCGAAGTCTAAAAGTTAGAATGCGCTTTAAAATTCATATTCTTACAAAATGTCTGACATTCTATAAAATTGTATTAAGAATTTAGTTTGATAACATTATATGCCAATAAATGCTGTGTGGTCCCGACATGGAATAGGCCATTCCTTTCCCATGGGTGTCATAGAGAAGACTAAGGGAACTTAATAGCCAAAGGTTGGGCAGTAGCGTCCCTCTTAAAATATCATCTACGTCTAATTGCAATTGTCAACCCGATCGCCAAACTTGGCAACTACTGACAATTCCGTCTTTATGGGGGAGACCTGTGTTCAGACAGTTAACGGTTGATACAATATGGCGAATATAACCAATAGAATCCTCGTCAATATTACAATTGCAAAAGTTTATTTTTATTGTAATTGCTAACTCGCCTGCCAAGCATGACAATTACTAGCAAGCCCCCCCAGTAGAGTGAGGCCTGTGTTCAGCAGTGGACAGTTAACGGTTTATATCAAAATAATGATAATTAACTAGTTTTTAGCCGCGACATTGTTTCCACAGTATTTTTGTCCATTCTGAAAGTATTATGTCTTATGTATTAAGTATTATATATTAAGATTGAGTTAACTCTCTAGTGTATTAAATTTGCTATTTTTTTATCGACTAAAATAAGAAATAGTACTATATTCTATGGTGTGCATCGTAACAGCTCATGTCTATAGACGATGCAACAGTTACTACGTTCCAGGTGGACGGTCAGCTTGTTTGCCCTTTTAAATTATATATTATATATAAACGTGTTTAATAAATTAGACCACAATAAATTTCGAATTTAAATAATCCTCTTAAATTTCGATAACATTATCTTTAATACGAACTCTATACGATCCCTTATGAAATTTTAATTTCGCCCACGCATATTCATATATTCAATTTGCTAATTTCGCAAAATATAAGCAAAACCTGTCTGTTGAGACGAGTGTTTCATAGTACCCAAATAGAATTTGCCAACATGCAAAATATTGCGACGGTACATACTAAGGCAGACACGACAAATGTCATAATGCGAAAATAATTAATAAGTATTACGTATAAAGCAAACACAGATAGGCAGAGATATTAAAAAGATAGATGGAGCTAATTTATACGTAACTGTTTCATGTATAAGAATGGTGGCTGTTCTATAATATATGTATGAAAAGTAAATACGTAATCTGTTTTAAATAAAAAAAAAAGTGTGCTAATATGGCATATAGTCTATCTATGTGCCAAATTTTAATTTAAATCCATTCAGCTATAATTGAGATAAACATCGAAATTACTTCTTTTATATAAAAAAATGTATTATTTATTTATTTATTTTTTATTGCACAATATATATATATATATATATATATATCTATTATTTATATTATACTAGCTGTTCGCTCCAGTTTCGCACGGATCTACTAACGAAGAAAATGAGACCAAAACTTAATTTAAAACTTTTGCTTTTTTTACACATATTTTAAAATTCACGATTGGGACTTAAGTTTCTACTCTCTTTTCCTTAACCCAATTTTTTCACTTTAAACATTTTCTTTCATGCAAACTTTATCTTGACAATTACAAACACAACCAAAAAAATAATTAGTATTACCAAAGATATAAGAGTAGGTTCTGAAGTGATGCGCATGCGCTTACATAGATTGGTCAATTGATTTTTATATTTATTTATATTTCTCAAGTACTCAAGCTGGCCTTAAAGACGTAGACATAATATTAAATTGCCATGAAATTATTACGCCTTCTTACATCTTCGTGTAGATTCACCTTTCGTGTAGACACTCGATATTATAATAAAAAAAAAAAATCGATTAGGTACCACTTCCCATCATGTGGATCGTCAGCTTGTTTGCCATTCTAAATATAAAAAAAAAAAAATCATGGACTTTTCAAAATAATACCTAATGATAATTTATTTACAAGAAGAAATAATAACAAAATATTACTTAATCCAATATAACATTAAAAAATTTAAAAATATATATAATTAAAGATAAACAATTTCTTTGAGAAATACCTAAATAATTAATATACACTCCAAATAGGTAGAAAGGTGATGATAATCCAAACAGTCGCAAGTCACTCATTTTGTCATCGTCATCATGGCCAATGGCAGCGGTGCATTGACCGTCATCGGTAGTCGGACTGATGATTATCCTGTTAGGTGATCGTCAACGTATCATTACGTTACAATCTATCATCTTACAACGTTTTATTACCGTACCGAAGTTTCGGGCGTGGGTGGACACCTTCGAGCTGACCGTTGGCCCCTCCCACGTTATCGCGTTTAGTAGGCTGCATATGTGTTGCGACATGTCTCAGAAATTGGTAAATTTGATTACTTACTGCTTTTGACCTGGGGCCTGTAGCATAAACTATATAACCTCGTATTACCTCAGATTTATTAAAAATATTATTACAACCTTACAAGACTTCTTATAAAAATATTGAAAACTAGCTCTGTACCGTGGCGTCATCTGCGTGAATCAGTATATAAAGTGCTAAGTTGGAATATAACCTACCCTTGTACAAACTATGGATATCTTAAAGGTAACACATAGGATCTATAAAATGATGGTGTGAGGCAGGGAGAAGCACAAAAGATGACAATGGGTCTACATTAGCAACTGCTTAATTGACCCCATGCGCGAATAAGATATCCTTGTATCAAATTTCATTCAAATCCATTCAGAAGCTTATATGTATATGTATTATTGTATACAGATATGTATGTATTTTGATTTTAATTGTATGAGTTACTTATATATGTCAACATATTTATTATTTTTTAATAGAAACATCTATAATGTTTCCTTCTATTATTGTACGCATACTGCCCGTTAGTAATTAAAGCTCCTTTCCACTCAGGGTTTCCTGGAAGAGAGCTCTTAAAGAGTTAAGCTCGCCTGTTGTACATCTTTATTATATATATTTTTGTGTACAATAAAGAATAAATAAATAATAAAATAAAAAGCTTTTGCGTAAATTAGTAACATCCATTCATACATCGTTACAGACTTTCGAATTTACAATAGTAATAGGGTATACGATGGGGTGTAATTTGTTACATTAAAAATCGCAGATTTTATTACATAATAATTAAAATACTTGTATATTTATATATTTACTCGTAGTTTAGTATAAGTACATTTTAATACGCAGAAAAAGAACTGCGAATTCAATTATGATAAAACATGTTTTGTTAAAAAATATTTGAATTTAGAACGCAGTATTATTAACAACCAGATTTCGTACCACAACAATAAGACTTACTCCGCAAAAAAGCTGTTTCAATAGTCATAAAATAAATATGAGATCAATACGGGAATATATTCCGTCGATGCAAGATATCGGCTCAGAAATAACAACGTAATGGCGTCACGAAGTCATAAAAAATACACGGATTGAGAGTCTAATCTTTTTGAAGTTGTTTAAGAAGGGCATGCATCATCTATCTTTTTGTCTATGGACTGGGAACCATGGAAATAACTTCACAATTACACCGACTTAAAAAAAAAAGAAGGTTTTTAGTTTGATTCTATTTTTTTATGTTTGTTACCTCATAACTCTGTTAATTATAAACCGATTTGGAAAATTCTTCTTTTATTTGAAAGGATATGTCCTCAGTTTGATCTCATAAGAAGTTTATTAAAATTGGTGTAGTATTTTAGTTTATAAATAAAAATAACTGATTTTGTTATAATTGAAGTCTGTTTATTGTGAAACACATTACATTATTTTTAGCATTTATTAATTTTGTGCAATTTTGTTTCAGGTGAGTGAATGATAAGGTTTCGTTCCCCCATGACATTGGTACCGGTGAGTGACTCGCATACAGGCCGTTCAACTTCACGCCTAGTTTTTTTGTGTTGTTTTTTTTATCTCTTGTTATCAATTACCGTTTCATACATATCCCATATAGCTCTGCTTACTTCAAATTTCGTATATACGCCTTAAGGGGACTTTTTAGGGTTCCGTACCTCCAAAGGAAAAAACGGATCCCTTATAGGAACACTTTGTTGTCTGTTCGTCCGTCCGTCCGTCTGTCAAAGCCCTTTTTCTTAAGAACACGTGGAGGTATCAAGTTGAAATTAATATCATATACTCAGGTCTGCGATCCCTAAAAGCAGTGAAAAAAATCAAGCTTCTAAATCGATGCAATCAAAAGATATGGCCGTTTTTTATTTCATTTATATCGCATATTTTGACATTCGTAAAGGGAATCAAAACCTATTGGTTACTTCTCGTTCACCTAGAATCATGAAATTTGGCAAGAAACAATGTCATGTAGCACAGGTAAAGGAAAAAAAAATCCGAAAACCGTTAATTTGTAGTTCTTTCACAAAAAAAAAAAATTAACTTGATAATTTTGTACGGAACCCTCGTTGCGTGAATCCGACTCGCACTTGATCGGCTTTTTTTTTAGTTTTATGAACATTATTTTAAACTTGATTCGGTCATTTTAACCTTGCACATTGAATAACACTTTAGTAAGTGTAAAGGCGGAAATTTATCTGTAGATCATTCTATCAACTGTCACCTATAAGTCATTATTCATATCATTAATCATTTATTATTTGTATGAAATATCGTTAAAAGTTGTGTAAGTACATATTATAATATAATTAAAAAAAAATTAAAAATTATATAATAAAAAAATTAATTAACTAATTATATTATTATTTAATATTTATTTTATTTATTAAAATATTATTTTAATGTAAAGACATCCGGATGAATCCTTCTTTGCATGATTTTTTCTATTGGTGATGTAAATTAAGGTGATATAATTCATGTTTAAAATTAATGGAAAAATGGTTAAAAAAATAAATTTAACAACTATGGTTTTTTTGCTGCAATGCAAACATTAAAAAGGTGTCCAAACACGATCAACTTGAAGTGAAATTGTTCTTTTATATAATTTTTGGGCATTTAATGTTATGATGGAAATTTCCACCAGTATGCAAGGAAGGGTTAACTTATGTGTATTTTAGTCAAAAATGTTCGACTAGTATCAGGACTATCCGGGATCCTTAGTTTTTTAGGACTAGAATATACTTAGCTAATCCGGGTGTTTTACATTAAAATTTGTATGAAATATGATAAAAAAGACGTTTTCATTTATCCATAACTACTTTAAACGTTATACGTACTAGTATTTTTAACCGACTTCAAAAAGAAGGATGCTCTCAATTGCGTTGTATTTTTTGTTTATTTCCTCATAACTCTGTTAGTTGTAAACTGATATGAACAATTTTTTTATCTGAAGGAATATACTTACAGATTGGTCTCATAGGAATTTTATTAAAATTGGTTTAGTAGTTTCGTTTTTTTTTGTTTTACTAATTGAAGGGTCCCGCGATTGATCATGATCTCACATGATGAAAACCAATGATGTGGTCTAAAAAGGGTTTGCGGCCCCACGAAAAGTCAATTTATATTTGCCTTAAATTGGTGCAGATTATATTTGAATGGAAAAACATAATAACTAACTGGTTTTGTAACTCGAAAGTTAAATTGAACGTTGAATTCAGTTTTTTTTTTATGAGTCACAATTTTTCAAAATGATTTTTTAATGGATGATAATGGAATATTTATCCCCTCTGGAAACCATCGTGCTGAATTACAGGTGTATTCGTCATGATAAGCTAACATGGGGACCTGTCTTTTCATCCTCATCTGTCATCCCTCACTGGTGCCTCGCCAGCGTATAACGTTAGACAGGTGGGACCACAAGAAGATCGAAGGATAAGCTAGTAATAGGAAAGCTAGACATCACTATTGACTCCCCTCCCCCCGGCACTTCATATTAACAACTGTATTTGTTTTTCCTCGTACGTTATTACAGTGTTTTATCTAATATTTATCTATACGTGGAAGTCCAATAACATTAATATTCTGTCATGGGAATTACGTCACAGGCGATTATGTGTATATTAAACATATTAAGCAATTTTCAAATAAGTAGTACTTGAAAGTAATTATAGTTGCTTGTAAAAAAAAAAACAACTTCATGCTACATTGATTTTTAATTTATCAAACAACATTTACACTTTACGCGAAAAACGATCAGTTATATTCCAATAATTAATAGATCTTTTCTGCAATGTGATTAGTCTATTGCCAATTGACCGTTTTGATCACAGAAGGTCTCGCCAACTTTATAACACATCTGTAGAAACTGTTTAATATTATTTGTTTACCGACTAAACCGTTGACCTTTCGGCATGACTCACCGGACAATCGAGTGGGCGGGCATCGATACTCGATTGTCGATTCGCGACGCAAAAACTGGAGTTATCCTGATTCGGTCATAATAAATTATCTTGTTATTCGAATGTTGATGTTAAACACGTGCCTTTGCTACGATGATTTCAATCTTCTGTATACATTTGTTTTCTAAAGACTATTTTATGCTATTCAACTAAACTGATTCATTTTGGTTGAATAGAGATTGAAGAAGTGAAAGATAATGTTGAATTTATTAAAATTACATTGAATTGTCCACTGTTATGTTTAATTTTATCACCCGAATTGAAAGGAAGATAGGAATCATGTAATACGACGACAATAATATATCTAGAATTGAAAGATTAAATATTTAATTCCATTAACATCCAGATCTTTATTTATTATTTCATGTTCTGCTTTTTATTTTGTTCTTGTGCACTTTAATCTTTATCGAGAGTTCATCTTCTATTTGTATCAAAGTTGTCATTCCTTTAATTGTATGAATTTTCCTCATAGCAAAATAATCTTCTTTACCTTCCTAGTTATATACTCTACTAATATTTATCCTTCTTAATGCAAAAGTAAGTTTTAATTGTGATATCTTTTCCAATTTCAACCGTGAAGCAGTTGTGTTTGCATGGCTGTGTTTCGGTTTGAAGGGTGGGATATGGCGTGAATTTACTGGGTACAAAGGAATAACACCTGAGCATGGGTGAAACAGTATACTCTGTTATGTCCATGGTACTGCTCATGTCTATAGTCGACGGTTACCACTTTCGTTTGTTTGTCATTCTAAGTTGTATAAAAAAAATATTGTATTGCTTTTAAAAACATAACATAGAGAAAAACAACTTGTCAATAACATTACACTTTCAAAATCTTTATAACAATCTTCACATAACGTTTATATCGTCATGAGGGATGAAATTAAAAATACATAACTTCCTATTTAATTTTTCACAAGTTATCCTCTGGAGTTGAAAGTCTTCGATACTTACGTATCTGCTTAAGAAACTACCAAATTGAAGGATACTTTTTTTTCCATATCTGAGAAAAGCACCTATATCAATAGACAATGAGACGATTTCACAAGTATTCCTGTTTTTACAATTAGTTTTTGAACCTTAAACTGGTAAAACAATAAATATACCACACCTACTATTAATAATAATATATAGATACTAAGACAAAGTAGAAACTGACATATTATTGAGTAGGAGTACTCAAGGTGATAAAAATGATCATTAAAATCAAGCATAAATACTTAACACTGGCTGTCTAAAGGCAATAATTACTTGCCAGATACAATCGGCGAACACTATCCGCTTAAGTAGTCGTTAGTATAAAATCGAACAATTAATGAACCATTCTAAAACTAAACCCTGCCTTTACTATAAATATATTATTTTAATATTCCGAGCGTCGTACTCCTAAATAACTATGTGGCCAGTCACTAAACGCATCCACATTCCTTCATTTGAAAGATTTGGGAAATGTCATCTTAATCTTATTGAAATAAGAGCTATAACAAGATATCCGCAATTAAGTGGTAAATAATGCAAATGCTAAAATCACAGTAATCGATCGGCAGAACGCGTTAGGCGATAATAATGCTCTTGATATGTGAATAGTTTCAATGGCTTCCAATGCAGCGCGTTGCACATTCCTACTGATCGTGTTACAACAGCGGCGACACGTGACACGTGCCAGGGAATTTGTCACCGGGACGGCTTTCACTTTCCTTATTAGAACAGAATGGAGATCCATCGGACCATCGGTCTATTCTCAAACGGTTCGACGAACTGACTGTTTATTCAACAAATCGTGCGGTGATTCTCGTCATCGCATTCTATTATCGCTATGAAGCTTAATGAGCTATAAATTCATTCGGTATTATGGAGTGGCCGCACCTCAAATTTAAATGAACGTTGACCGACCGCCCCGGCATCCCATTCATGTGAAGGCCGAGAAAAACAAACGAGAAATGCTACAAAACGCCGCCACCGTCGCCGCCGCCCGCGTGCCGCTAGTTTCCGTTATTCTAAATTTAAGATCACATAAAGCGTCCAGACGCCTGAGTGCATTGAACAGGAAATCGAAAGTAAACTCTGCTCCGAGGGGATTGGGAATAAAATTGTGGCGCAAATTACGTAAAATGAAAAAGAACACCGCGGGAGTCGTCATCGCAATGAACGCGATTTCATTCCAAATTACGGCGCTGTGATGATTCACAGTGCACCCGTGACTTCAGCGGTCTTTTGTGAGACTTACTACAGACACCACTACGGGATCTTGAAATTTTGCCAATGGAAGTTTAGCAAGCCGTGATTATCGTAAAATTCTACGGCGGTGCTGGCAGTGACCCATATTGGGACAGGTCACGGGCAAGGATCGACTACTAATAGACGGTATATATTAACGTGGGTCAACGTCTTGTTCATTTACAAACGCATCGCCGTTATTCCACGTCTAGGCGGAGATAAGCGGCTAATTTACGACCTCTTTGATGTGAAGCGGCGCGTACGGCGCGGTGGGCGGAATACGAGATGTCGCACCGCGAGCTATTGTCCATTTACAGTTAGTGCGTTGCGCTTTATACCGCCAACGAACACAGATAAAGAACAGCTAATGCGGATCTCATGTTGAGCAGCCAAGGACAACGCGGAAATCGTATGCGACTGATATACCACGTTTTGCTCCCTTGTTTTTGGTGCGCTTTTACGTATTTCTTACGAAATCCCTCGTGCAAGTATTTTCGCTGGAATTTAAAATGTCTGTATGTGCAATAGTGACTATCCCGCAGACTACTAACAACGCACTAATTCTGCATTGGCTGCTGCGCGGGCGCATCGTTATCGTAATATCCATTTCCGTCGATATCATTCACTGAGCCTCCCTCTCAGTCCGTCAATCCCGATGATTTATTACACCTCATTATCCATCTTTACTAGAGATACCTTCTACTGTAATCGAGATCTCAAACACTGATCTCTATAATTAACGCGAAACATATTATCTATGTAGTTGCAATAGCCAATTAGCGATCATTCCATCAATCATTGGCTGTCGACGATAATTTAACGTTTTTAAACAGTAATTGTGTATGACCTTGAGATATTCTCCTTCGTCATTTTTCATAACCAACGACGAACTATAAGGTGACATACAGTAGCTAGCCAGCAATTAGTTGCAAAGTACAGATCGCCAGAGGCGTAAATATTGACTTGTTGACAAAATATTAATTGATACGAGATTCGCTATCAACCTACAGACGACATTCACAAATGTAAATGATACACCAGAAATGGGCGGTATTTAATATCAGTACAAGTGATTTGTCCTTACTGATTATTTGTACTACTAGATTACAGAAATACTTAATGGAGAAGGTGAAAGCTTAGAAGTTGTTTATAAACTACCACAGTCTAGTTTAATGTTAACAGAGTATTTTATTCCATATGTTTCTTAAAAGAATGAGCTGATTCTTTGGAGCTCTATATGTGTAGGTGTGGGTGGTGTTTGTGACTTTGTATTGATATTCGATACCCTTGAATTTGAGAATACATATGTAGGTTTAAGTTTGGAGCTAATGACACAGCAACTAATAAATGTTACCTTTTACCTCTAGTTGTTTTATCAAGTGTAGTTTCGGCCGTAAGAGGAATAGTTGCAGTCATCAGCATTGACCACGTATGATGGCTATTCCAGTCTATCGGAGTACGAATACGAGTGTGATAAAAGTAACATTAAAACTTTTTTACTTACTAATGCCTTTACAAAAAATATAATAACTCCCATCTGTGGTAACACGATAACAATGGTTGCGCCTGCACACACAATAAACGCACGACCTTGCGCTCTTTCCGTCGTTAGTATTAACGTGCAACATCTGAGCGTTTTCTGAGACACGCAATGTATCGATACATCACTCACCTTAGGTTTCGTATTTCAATTGTTAATCAATTTAACGGAATCATGTCGGGGGTCGGTAGGGTCGCTCTTAACGACCACTTACATTACTTTCCGGTATCAGATCTCAACGCGACGGCTTAGGAGTTAGGAGACGAGTAGAAAGCGAGTCCTCCGCATATGGACGGTAGTGCGGATCGAAAGAAGGCGAGCTCTCGTGAGGTCAGCCGATACGAGATCGCAGCGCGCATTCCCCGCCCCTGGAAAGGTTATCGAGAGAAAGTAGCGAGCGGCACGACTCGCGCGCGCATCTCTTTGTGCGCGCACCGATTCAGTCGTCCACTAACGAGTGACCGCCGGTTTCGGGTAAATAAATAACGTGGGAGCGTTGATCGCAAACACGACGGCATTGTTGTTGTTCCCCTCGGTACTTTTCCGCCAACATTGTGCTAAGAGATCGATCTGTAAGTAGGCCGGCGGCCTTGAAACTGGCGCTTTCTTTCGAGGGACATTGTTCGCGGTGCGAAAGAACGTGGTTCGATGCTAACTTAATTAGCTCTTACGCTTAATTGACCACTATCTCCTTTGGTTTCCGTTTCTTTCTGGGTCGATGCTCGAAAGTTATGCTAGTGCGTTCTCGCATGTTATCTCAGGTATCGGAAACGGGATCTTAATAGCCGATGACAATAGTCCGATTTAACTCCATACCAGTTCTCGTTGTCTCCATGTAAATAGTGCACTGTACCTATTATATTGTTACAGGTATGTATACTTCGGAAGTAGCAATGTTTCACGTTCTTTATACATATGCTGTTTTCGCCTAGCATGAGGCTAGGCGACGCTCATCACTTCACGCACAAGTCTCCATAATAGTTGCGAAAGCGTATTTTGACAATGATGCTGCAAATCTTGGCGCTCCGTGCTATTGTTATTCACCTAGTGCACTTGACATAAATGCAAATAAAACCTGTTTTTTCAAGCGGTGTAGTTTGCGATTATGGGTGGCCGCGGTGCTTCAAAGCGGCCGAAGCGTAGGCGACACTATTAATAATGGTTCGTTTTGCTTCCACACCGGCGCCCGCGCATTGTTCATGATTCACTATAGGAATATTCTGTAATTCCTTCGTGTCTGTGATAACCTCTTATTTCTTTTATTAGATATAATGCCTATCTGTATAAGCTTGCATTTTCCAGAAGTATTCCTTGGTTCTATTAGTTTTTTTTTTTTCCTCTTTTATATTATTCGATTATCAGGGATTTTAAGCTTATTACCATCTCCAACATACTTTTTTAATGATTGAAAATGGAAAGGTAACCTCGACTGCACTATCCATATACGCTGGCGGGGCACTAGTGAGGGATGATATGATAGGTGAGGATGAAAACAGGTCAGTTAGTCGATCGTGATGAATAGACCTGGAATTCAGTACAATGGTATTCAGAGGGGACCACTTGAATGTCGACTTGTTATTGCCAGCAATGGGACCCTTAGTCTTCATTACTAACAATCCCTTTTCCCCCAATCCCGCATGTTTGTTCCGTCTATAAGATATGACAACCCTAATTGTAATCTGTAGACTATTATTCCATTGTTTATTGAATACCTATACCCAGTCATTTAATCAATTAGTGGCTGTTTCCGTTATTGACATTGTTCAAAATAGAAATACACTGAGATATTACTTAATAGGGTTGGCAGTTGACATATTTAAGATGTACTTATTTATTTGCCAACATTACTGTTTGATACATACACTGATAAACTAATTTTAAAACAAGAATATAACTTTTAAAGATAACTTGGTTGTAGGTACGAAATAAAGGACTTGTAAGTTTTAAACATAATCTAAAAGGGTGACCGATAAAAATTTGTAAGTTTATCTTTGTTGTTACGATTCAGTTTAATTTTCAATTAGACGCCGAACATGAAATATCTTAACGTAGGTTTCTATTATCTATGATTGAAATTAATTTATTAAATATATTATTAAACGTTTAAATAAGGTTACAATATAATATTTCTCTACAGGTTTTGAGATTTTCTTTTTATTCCAAGTATCTGTCGGCGCCAGCTGTGCGCACGCGCACACCCGGCAGGTGCTCTCGTCCCGTGCGCCGATTGCGCGATACCCTGTCCCCCGACGTCCCCTGCGCCCCCTCGCCCCCCGCGTCACTCGGCAGTGCTCTGCACCCGCTGCGGGAATTTTAATTAATCTAATTTGCATGTTTGCACCGCGACACGCCCGCAATAAAATTATTTTGTATTCAAACATGTATCCGCCGTGTACCCGCAATAGGAATTTTCTCAGCAGATTCTGGTCCTTTGGAATGCTGCAGTGTGCATAACGCAAATGATTCGACACTTATTATACGATTACATATCTGCACTGCAGGAAACCAATCCGGTGTTTTATGAAAGTGCTTTCAAAAGTAGCTGAGTTAACTAACTAGAGAAGTCAATAAATAAATATTTGCATAACTATTCTTTGTATCATTTATTGTCAATTAAGTACAGCACAATATTTTGCCATCATTGGACGTACATATATATTACTTACTAGTTCTATCCCGCGTCTCCACCCGCGTGAATCAGTACATAAAGTATCCTGTGTGCTAAGTTAGGATATAACCTGTCTGTGTGCCAAATTTCATTCAAATCTGTTTAGTAGTTTTTGCATGAAAGAGTAACAAATATCCATCCATCCATCGATCGTTACAAACTTTCGCTTTTATTATACTAACAGGGTTAGCTATAACCCGTGGCTTTGCTTGTGGTAATTAGTAAATAAAGTATCCTATCTTCAAAGTTAGGATATAATTAACCAGTCTGATACAACCGTGTGTCTTCTGGTTAGATCTAAGTTTTTTATGCAACTTAAAATAGCAATCAAGCTGACGGTCTACCTGATGGAAAGTGGTAACGGTCGCCTATAGAGATGAGTAGTACCATGGACATAACAGAGTATACTGTTTCGCCCATGATACCCACCATGCCTTGCCATTCCTGAGGACTCAGATGTTATTCCTCTGTACCCTGTAAATTCACTGCCATATCCCATCCTTCAAACCGAAACACAACTGCTTCACGGTAGAAACACAAATGGGACAAAGGTGCCCAAGCAAACGACTTTTGTACAAAGTCTCCCTCTGGTAAATAATTAGTAATTATTTGTAAACTTTAAAATTAATATACTACTTTTCTATAAGTTTGACTTCTTTAGCTTCAATGCATCGATCAATAGTCATACAGTTTATTAGCATTCATTCATTGGGATGGAAAAGGACAGGTCAATACGAAGACGAAATTGTTGGCACAGCACACAACTGAAAATTAATTTTCGTCCTTTCACCTAACCTCGTTATATCTAAACAAAGTTACATGACTTTGAATGTCACATTTAAAGTCATTTAGGTCAAAACAAACTCCTTCGTTCATATTGCACTAAGAGCAACCTAATTGGTCTCAACTCAGCAGATACTTATCTCGCATATTAATCCAATCAATAACTCGATTATGTAAAATTAATTACTGAATGAAGGGTAGGACGACTAATATGGTTAAAGATAAGGAAATCCGTTTGTGATATATTTACAGTATAAACACGTTTTTTCATCTGTGTGTCATGGCACGTGTTAATAAATTGTTTTTTTTTTATTTATTTATTATTTTCGAGGAAAGCTTATAGCTCTAATAGCTTAATAATTAACTATACATGACAATAATAAGCTAATTTAAAGCTACCACATAATTAACAAAATTTGAATTACTTACAACCTAGATAATTAATGAATGTAAAAACACAGGTTAAATGTCGTTAAAATTAATTAATTAATAATTTACGATGTATTTTCTTATATAACTGCTGCTACTATTAAATATATTTATTTCATTATCCCTACATACCTACTACATCAATGAAAGTGGTGAAATTGCATAAAATGATAATTAAAAGAACATAAAAATACACGTCACATTGTATTAATTGTGTTTTTAGTACACGTGTCCTCAATAACGGAGGCGTTGTCAAACAAATCTATAAATATATATTAAATGGGTTGTACGATAATTATCTCAATAAAACACGTCAGTATATCTCACTTGCGCGACCACGCCCCCGGCCGGCGCGGGCGCTTGCTCTAATAACTTCGACAAATAAATGTACTAGATTACACTTGTAATGTCGCTGCCTGTTTAATATATTATAGCTTGAGGACGAAAGATAGATATCAAATATGTTATATTACCAAAAATGTTAGTTTATGCTGGTGCTGCTTTCATCATACGACGACGGATAATCTTGGGCGTGCATTTTTGTTCATTTGGAAATATCATTGAATTTAGAACGCAAAGAAGATTCAATTGATATGGTACCAAGACGGAAGTAAACCTTATCGATTAAGGTGATAGATGGCGCTGGAATAGACATTTTTCTTGATTATTTTGGAATTAAAGATAATATAAAATAAAATTTCTAAATTAGTGAGTGCTTTTTATTATTAGTTATGAATGTGAAGTAACAGATAATATGTAATCTTTTCTAAAATAAATTATATAATTCACTATTGAAATGGTTGTTGTTAGTATGTGTTTTGTTTTTACAAAAATGTACAATACAAGAGGATAAAGACAAAAATTGAAATAAATATACCAGTACAAAATGAAACAACTCGCCAATTTAGAAATTTTATTTTAAATTCTCCTTAATTACAAAATATAATCAACAATAACCACAAGTATTGATACTAGCGCCATCTAGTATTTCCTGTCTAATTTTATTCAGTGACCAACCACCTAAAAATCGTTTATGAAAATGGTATCAAAATTGGTGGCACATTCACGTAACAACCACAAAAAGAATCAGACGAACTTAAAGTCTCCTCCTTTTGGAAATCGCTTAAAATAATGCACATTGTACCAGCTTATTTATTTATTCGATGCAGTTGTTGTTTTGGTTGTTTTCCTTGGAAAATTCTGTCTCATCGATCGATCACTCACAATACGCCCCGATTATTATTGTGGGACATTGTAAATATTCATATTAATAGGGTCGATAAACATTGCATATTAATTAATTAATGATACGATATATTCCATGACGTTGGTGAGTCAGCTCTACTCAAACATCCCGGCTTGGGTTCGCGTGTATTTATTAGAAAATCGTCCTTTATTTACACTTTATTGCACTATTTGAAGAATAATACAAATTATATATGACTTATTAAGTATGGCGGTTTTATAGATAAAACAGTAATTTATCGATGAGCTATTTACCGTGGCTTATCTACTCCTATTCGCATGGTATTTTAAAAAAAAATATTCTTAGAAGATACTATGTCTCAAAAGGATTTGTAGTTAAAATTTCAATTTTCTAGCTTTTACAATTATTTTATTTAGTTAGTAATTCGATTTGTGTTTTTTCCAATGCTATGTCGTGAACCGATGCCATCTATCGGCGTATTATTTTTGTTAACAGTGGTGGCAAACAAACATCACCGACTGAATACTATGCAGTTACGGTAATCTACAATCTCTCACGTGTGTCTTATTTCTATTATTGAATTAAGTGTTGTGATTGTATCCGGTAAATAAAACTATACACGTGTCCCCTATTTTCATATATTAACGCTGCTGAAAGGAAAGCCGGAAAAAATATGAAATTGTTTAAATTCTCCACAATGAAACCATTGTATAAGGCTTCATATATATCATATATAACTTTCAATCGATTTCAAGGAAAAAGTAGGAGGTTCTCATTTAGGTTGTATTTTTTTTTCTTAGAACCTTCTTTAAGAAAAAAGATTGATATACTATTACATTGGTTCTATAGAAATTTTATCAAAATTGGTTTAATAGTTTTCATCAAAATAATTGATTATGCCATCACTAAAGTCAGTGTGTGTGTGTTTTTTTTTGTGGAAGATAATCTGCTTGTAATTGAATTTGATTTAATATAATAAATATCTTTATATATATATATTGAAAAGAGTGCGAAGTTGAGCAATTCTGGCGTATCTGTCATCGTTGCTGTTCCTCTCTGCGCACGCGCTGATCGTAAAGATAACATTGTTGATAACGTCTCTGGTGATGTATTTCTGCGCGTCCCATCCATTTACGTTGTGTAAACGCACGAAATCTGATCTTGGCCAATACAGATCCACGATTACGGCTACTGGGCAATAAAACAAAACAAATTAAACAAAAGAACAATCAACATTTATTGCTTTATCTTTTGTCGAAACAATAAATTTATACTAGCGCCTTTCGTGCGAAGACATTCCCTAAACCAATTGTATAGTAAATTGCGTTAAATTTAAATGACTTATTCACGATTTAAATTTGAATACAAGCTGCAGTCACCCCACTCGAGGGGTACTCATTGCTCTCGTTAATGGTTGCAACAGTCAGTCGGCTGACCCCGCTTACCGGGGCCCGTTTGCATGTAGGCACAACGCAGGGAGCTGTAATAAACCTTTCTATAAATCGAACGAACGCGAGGGAACGACAACAGTAGTAAAGTTTTACAACTTCCGTCCCTCGGCCGCAGACCCGCCGTTTGAGTTTCTTACATTATTCGCGAGGTCACTGCTCGTAGACAAGGGACGATTGTCGGGCTATAGTTTTGCTCTAACAAACAACTACTTGCTTCAACTATAGTTAAATGAACATTTTTTTTTTAATGCAACTAAGAATGGCAAACAAGCTGACGGCTCACCTGATGGAAAGTGGTAATCGTCGCCTATAGACATGAACAGAGTATACTATTTCGCCCATAATACTCCCCATGCGTTGCCATTCCTAAGGACTCAGATGTTATTCCTCTGTACTGTGTAAATTCACTACCATATCCCACCCTTCAAGCCAAAACATAGCCAACCAAACACAACTGCTTCACGATAGAAACACGAATAGAACCTTACAGTCTAAATGGTCGCGTACAACGCGGTTTCAGAGATGTTTTCTCCCACGAACACTCAGGTTATGGAATGAGCTCCCTGCCGAGGTTTTCCCAAGAGACAGCATGGGGTTCTTCAAAAGGGGGATAAAAAGGTTTCTTCAGGGTCGGCAACGCGCGCGTAATACCTCTGGTATTGCAGGCGTTCATAGGCTACGGTAACCGCTTACCATCAGGTGGGCCGTATGCTTGTTTGCCACCTCAGTGGTATAAAAAAAAAGAGGTGCTCATGCAAACGACTTTTGTGCAAAGTTTCTCTCTGGTATACATACAAATAAATACATACATACATACATCTGTATTCTAGCTAGTTCAAATAAGCATGATATCTACGGGGTGAAATCGAAGTCATTGAACTTAAGAGGGAGTGTTCTAGCAGTGAAATTTAACACTTCAATGAAACATGAATCTAAAAACAACAAAAAGTTTTAAACCTGGCATACTAACTTGACAGATGGACGCGCCGAGTGGTTGCGTGAAATCAATCGCAAACTCCCAACTAAATCGGGCGCTCACATACCGTTCTGTTTCTAACATAGTTCTGCGATACCATGGAGAGGTGCCTGCCCATAATCGCTGCCTGCTCATGCCATTTTTGTCCAGACGCCGGCGCCGCAAGGGCATAGTATTTATAGCGTAAACACGCGATCCACCGTGCAAACCTAAAACTTTTATGACATGAGTCACATTTATTACAGTACGGTCGCATTCCGTGCATTAAACGCTTTAATATAGTTAGTTATGCTTTATCTTTATCTCGAGGTGCGATTAAGAAATAGTCAGGGTAGTCCGAGCTGTCAAAGGGATTGGACATGTTTTGAACGTCTTAACAGTTTTTTTAAATAATAAATAAATATACCTAGAGTGCAGTAAATAAGATATATATTAATTTGTTACTCGATTATATTGCTTCAAATTAGTGTAAATAGTACGACTATATACGTAGTAGTTCAAGTGTAAAGTGAGTGGAATAAGTATACAAGTCATAGACCGCAACTACCTACCTACACAGTTAATCATTATACGTATTTTATGTTCACAATTTCAAAAGTTTATTAATTGTTGAAAGTGTAAACAACCTATCGCGACAGTTTGTCATCACACAACGCGAAATATTGTGCAGCTTTCTATTTTGTGAACGTACTTCTATCAATATCGGAGTTTGTTCGGCCTCTTCTGATTGCTTAACCGCATTTTCTAGCATTATAGCTTCGGCACCAATTTACTGTCGGGATGTCTTCTGGAGTGATGCGATGTGCTGGATGTTTTAAGAAAATCGAGAATAATCTGTTTTTGAGCTGCAGCATCTGTAAACAAGCTTACGATCTCCATTGTGCTGATGTGGCCGAGAAATCATTCTGCAATGCCATGTCACACGAGCATCGTGCCGCATGGAAGTGCCCCTTATGTGTCAGTAAACAGCCTAAAACTGACAATACTGATACGCCAGTTCGTACTGTGACTCAAGGGGTTATGACTCGTAGAGGAGCTGCCGCAGTCAGTCCAGTGGATCAGCTCAACATGTCTATCGTGTCGGATGCCCCTATGCGCGGGGATTTGGATGATATAACGGACACACAGATGCTGGCGCTCGAGATACGTCGTTTCAGAGAAGAGTTGTCTGCATCACGAATCCAAATGCAATTACTCAATGAGAATATGGCTAAGTTGTCGACAGGGCTGGATAATTGCAATGCCCGCGTTGATCGACTGTCTATTCGTGTTGACAATTTAGAACGTCAGATCTGCGAGGGTAGCTCGAGTGCTACACCATGTGAGGATACGCTGATGAAGGCTATTGAGCAGCTTAAAGCAGAACTAAATGATCGGGACCAGGAACTCCTTCTCAATGACATTGAAATATCTGGTGTCCCGGAGCAGAAAGGTGAAAATGTGACACATGTTACACTAACGCTGGCAACTAAATTAGGAATTAAACTGTCTGAGGAGGATGTGGTTAGTGCATCACGAGTGGGGTCGGTGCTGAGGACCTCTGATGGACCCACACACCAACTACGGCCCCGGCTTATCGTGGTTCGGTTGGCCAGGCGTACTCTGCGTGATCAGTTCCTTCACGAAGCCCGTATACGCCGCGGTGCCACCACCGGGGACGCTGGCCTTCCTGGCCCATCTTGTAGATTCTATGTAAATGAGAGACTTACTAGAATTAACCGTTATGTGTTTCATCAGGCCCGTGATGTCGCTAAGCGGTGTGGTTGGAGGTTTGTTTGGACTAGAAACGGTAAAATTTTTGTGCGTCATAATAATGAAAATGGTACTGTTCGTCACCGTATCGGCTCAGTACTTGATCTTGTGAGGGTTTTTGGACAGGACAATGTTAGTTCAATTAAAATCTAGTAATAATACAATTATTGGTCATTTTAGCATTGAATTATTGTATAGCTACTTGTTCTGTGCGGTGGCGGAGGGGGTTAATATTAATATTTTCAGGCCATTTATTTGTATTATTGACTGCCACATATTTATAAATTTACAAATTTTGATATTAAGTTTTTATGATTTTTATTACACAGTCATAACAGGCCCTAATAAACAAATTATATGTACTTATTATAATTATGAATTCAATCGCTTTAATCTACTTAGTACTATTATTGTAGTAGCTAATATTTTACCTCATTATATACGCCGACTGTATAAATGCACCGTGAAATGCTACATGCTCGTAATCATTATCTTACTAATATTTTATTCGCCAATTTCTTACAAAGTTATAATAACATGTTTTAAAATATGCTTGCTTATAAATCAATGCTTCTGTTATACTTGTGAATTGTTTAATTTACTACCTCTTAGAGCTGTTACAATAGACGAAATAAATATCTACATATGTGTGATGCAGCTATTTAAATACACTATATGTCGGCACATTATATTCTTTTTGATAATTATATTTACGACTATTTACTTTAATCTCATAAAAAGGAAATTTAAGAGAGGATATGGATATTTTTTTATTTTTTATTTACCGATTGATCTGTTATTATTTATTATTATTTGTTATCAGAATGTGTGTTATGCCAATTATGTCACAAACATGTATATATATCAAAAACCATCATGTTATTTGTTAATCTATTATTTCTTATATATTTGTGACAATACTATATATGTAATCCTGACAAAAATCTTACTTTTATCGTTTTTTACTTCTTACAAATATACCGCAATAATGTATACTGTAACAGCAATGCAAAATTATAGGGAAGGAAACCATCACAGTACAATGTTGCTCCTGATGTATCGTGCGCTCTCGTTTGTATTACCTGATATTATATTCCACACTAACTTTTTACTATGCTTAAATGTAACAGCAAGCACACATGTATTACTGTCACTCGTCGAATGGCATCCCTAACAGTCACTTACCTACTATGTGAGTATTTATTTATTTACATATATTTACAGAAATACCCACATATCAGCAAATTAATCATTATATTATTTATACTCAAATACCCTTATTTTATTTATGTATTTATCTTTTTGTACCGTACTCGGCCTAATCCCTAATAATAAATACCTCAAATTAGGTCTTTACAATGCCGGCTCGTTAAATACAGGTCATGATAATTTCCAAGTGGCTATGACACAGTATAATGCTGACATAGTCGCAATAAATGAAACTTGGCTGCGACCGGGCCAGGAGGGATGCGCACCCGCTGTACCTAATTACCGACTGCTTAGTACTCCTCGCCCTACGAGAATGCGTGGCGGCCGAGGAGGAGGTGTAGCATTTTACGTCAAGCGTGAACTCCGTGTACGTATTCTTAAGCATCCGGAAGCAGATATTGAACAAATGTGGCTATCTATGTGCGTTAATGGATATAAAATTCTTATAGGAACCGCTTACAGACCACAATGGGTCAATTTAGATATCTTTTTGGATTCCTTGACGGAGTCAATTTCGTGTTTCTCCAACCATGATTATGTCGTATTGCTAGGTGACTTTAATGTTAATATGTTGGACACATTGTACTGTAATACTTCAAAAATAATTCAGTTTCTGCATTACACTGATCTTAAGCAAGTAGTTAATGAACCTACCCATTTTTCAACAGAAACAGAAACTCTAATAGATTTAGTATGTACAAATGCCGTAGTCCGTGAAGTCTCTGTTAATACCATACAAGACTCACTTGGACATGCTATGATTAACGTGGTACTCTCCTTGAAAAAAACAAAATCCTCACCCAGAGTTATTACTTATAGACCCATAAAGAATATTGATTTTGACAACTTTAATCGCGATTTAAATTCTATTGATTGGGAAGGTATTGGCGAGCTTCCGTCTGTCGATGCTATGGTTGATAGATTTAATACAACGATTAAATCATTGTATGATAAATATGCTCCAGTTAAAACACGAGTCATTAAGGATAATAAGTCTTTGCCATGGGTTACTGACAACTGTAGGCGGATGATGGATTTACGTAATGCTGCATACGATAAATATAGACGGTCAGGTTCAGAGGTCCATAAAAGTTATTACCTAGTTTTGAAGAAGTTAGTGAAGAGTAGTATAGCTAATGAAAAGAAAGCATATTTTAATTATTATCTAAATTCTCAAATTGACAATAGTAAGAGTTTCTGGAAAGCTCTTAAAAATAAAATATTAGTTGATCCCGGCAAGAGTGATTCTCTCCTTCGTCTTTTGATAATCCTGATGCAATTAACTCTCATTTTCTTAATATTCCTAATATACGCACTGTCCCTAATTCTGTTATAGACTTTTTTAAAAATCATCAGTTCTCAAATAATAATAAATCTTTTAGGTTGCAACCTGTACACGAAAGCGAAGTTGCTACTTATATAACATCTTTAAAGTCAAATTCGCTTGGGTCAGACGCCATTAATAGAGATATGATACTGCTTACTCTTCCTCGAACACTAAAAATTATTACAGCCATTATTAATAAGTCCATCCTCAATAATGCCGTCCCCCAACAATGGAAAGAAGCGTTGGTTACCCCATTGCCCAAAGTTACTGAACCAACTGAATTTAAAGATCTCAGGCCTATAAGTATCTTGCCTTTTTTATCGAAAATCTTGGAGAAGGTCGTACATAAACAGTTAGTGAAATATGTGGAATCGAACAACATTCTACCAGAATTTCAGTCAGGGTTTCGTAAGGGGCGGGGTACAGTAACAGCACTACTAGATGTTACTGACAATATATTATCTGCAGAGGATAATGGTTGTGGTACTATCTTGGCGCTATTGATTTTCGCTTTTACTCTCTAAGTTGTCTTATTACGGTGTAGATCCTCTTTCGATTGGATGGTTCGAAAGCTATTTAAAAGGTAGACGTCAATCAGTTAAACTTGTTAAAGCCAATGGACATTACTTAATTTCTGAATCTAAATTGGTTGATTGTGGTGTCCCTCAGGGCTCTATCCTGGGGCCGTTACTGTTTTCATTATATTGTACTGATCTTGTTAATGTGATAAAGTACTGTAGATATCACTGTTATGCTGATGACGTTCAGTTATATATATCTGAATCACCTGAAAATATTCCGTATGCCGTGTCAATGATAAATGAAGATATGGATAAAATCGCAGAGTGGTCAAGCAAAAACTCCTTAGTACTTAATCCAGATAAATCAAAATGGATGATTTTAGGAACCAAGAAACAAGTGGTTAATATCTTAAACAATAATCCATCTTTATGTATCTTGGGCAGGAATATAGAACGCGTGAAGGAAGCTAAAAATTTAGGTGTTATATTTGATGAACAATTAAGGTTCGAAAGCCATATTTCGAATGTGGTTAAGAATTGTTTCTATCGTCTAAAAATTTTATACAGAATTCGCCATTTGTTATCGGTTAAAGTTCGCATCACTTTATGCGAGTCCTTAGTTTTATCTAGATTCAATTATGGTGACCTAGTGTACGGCCCTCGTTTACTTCGTAAAACGCAGCGGCTGATACAAAAAGTTCAAAACGCCTGTTGTAGGTTTTCTTTCAACATTTCTCCTCGTAGTCACATTTCACCCTACTTGAATATGGCGTCTATGCTTAATATGGAATCCCGGCGACAATTACATTTAGCTACTTTGTTATTTGGTGTAATGAAATTTAAAAATCCGGAATATCTTCACAGTAAGTTGAAGTTCTCCACTTTTTATGATAGGTATTATTCTAGATCAGTGCGACCACCACTGTCACTTCAATGTCATAAAACTGTGGCATTTACCGGCAGCTTTCGCTATCAGGCCACGAAATGTTGGAATAATATCCCACCGCCCCTCAGAATAATGACATCTTTACATACGTTTAGGAAAAATATTAAAGAAATGCTATTAGAAAAACAAAAATCGGTGGCGGAAGCTGTCTCCCTTTGTACAGTACATTTTTATTCTTCTCCGTCGTAGTACTTAATACACCAATATATGCATACTCATATACACATATGTATTATTTATTTGCGTTTATCTTTTTAGTATATTATAAGGATTTAATTATTATTATGATTATATGTAAGTCTATTTTATTTATATTGTTTATACTGTGTTTAAATTGATTCTTACCCATTTTTTCTCTCATATTTTAGTCTTATTACTTTTCTGTCACACCTTTAACAGACACAATTTAATTCTCTCCATCCTTGGGTTGTCTGGGAGGGATCGCTGTCTGGCGATGGGCATGCCTGCTGTTGCCTCTTTAATATGCTTTTATGTAACTAGTTGTATTTGTATAATTTAGGTATTCATTTTGTTTTGAGTGCTTGAAACTGATAGAAATTAACTTCTGACTACCCTTCTTCTAAATAGCGAGTATAACGAACGCACAATCTATATTTCTTTCTTTTTTATTATTTTTTTTTAGTGGTATTTCGCGGCTCACTTTTGGCCACAACAGAATATCAGTGTTTTGCTCTTTTTAGGGCAAAGCAAAAAGCTGAGTTGTGGCCATTTTGCATTACTGTGGCACACGCATGAAGAAAAAAAAATTTATTATGCATTCTGATTTTGTTTTTGGTTTTTTTTTTTTTTTAATCTTTTGTACATGTATCTTTTTATCTTTTTTCACATTGCTTTTGTGTCTTTTGTTTGTGTGCTGTAAGTTATGCAAATAAAAATAAAGAAAAAAAAAAAAAAATACCGCCGAGTTGATGGATGGCGTGAGATGCGCATCCTGTTACCAAGAGCGTGATCGATCGATAGCGTTGATAGCGATCGGCCGGGCGGGCGACGACGAGGCGACGCGGCCAGTGGCCGGCGGACTAGGCTCTGACGGGGTACTCTTGTGTAACAACTTATGAATAATTACCAGCGCGGCGTGACGGACGCGCGCTTGATTCACTGCCAAGGACGCCTTTTCGCTTTTAGTCGGTCATCGATCTGTTACGCAACTGGTTCCACGGCGATGGTGTTTCGCTCTCGGCCCCGTTGCGCCAGCGCGATGCAACAGGCGACTCGCTCCGTGAGAAGTGCACGCCACTAATGACGCGTTGCACAACGCTGCACCCGCCCACAAATCGCTTTATTATGCAGAAAGTGAGTCGGAACAAATGGAAGCACCGGCGGTGCACCCAACTGCATCTATTAGGGCCTCAGCATATGCAGAAAGTGAACGCTACTATGAAAGCATTTGTTGATTGCGATTTATTATCAGCATGTGATCAAATGATGTTGGGATTTGTCCAACCGTTTCTTACAGTTGTAAGAATTTAAAAATGTAAGAATTGCTATTGCCTACAGACATGATATTATAACGCCCATGTTATCCCCATACGTTGGCATCTCTCTGAGTACTAAGATGATTTGTCAAAAAAGAGACGTAACATGTTTGTTATCGAATATGATTGATCAATTCAGTAATTGTCTCTATCTTTTAAACTGAAATACGCATTGCTGGCAGAAATGAGAAAAACTGTAGTTCTTACGCAAGCCACTACTTAATAGACTTAAGAGCTAAACAAATTTGTCATGAGCTTGTCTTGCAATCATGATAATATAACGTTGTCATACCATCTTAAACGAACCGTCCGCAATCGTCATATGAAAAAATTACTATTTTATGAACCCAACGTCCGCAGCTCCGCACATTCATAAAACTGGACAGATGCAATAAATTTTTGTTGAGAGAAGTTTATGTAGGAGATAGGGGGCGATAACTTGCGCAATTAAAGATATTGCACGTCGGCCGTTCGATTATGACATACTAATAGCATATTATTCAATATATAATTGAGATTGTTGTATCCTATCTGATAAGATAATTGAATCTGTATCGCGTATTGCAGAAACACTTCCTTCGATTCTTCTATTGAGATGAAATCTTTGGAAGTTCCTGAATAGTTTTTAAATGTGAAACATTTAAAAACTATTCAGTGATTCAATCTGAGTGTTCATGATTTAGTAACTCTTCTGGTTCTTATTATTCTCAGCAGACTAGGACCATACAGGTCTTGAAACCGGGTTACCATATCCTAGTTAGTTGACCAATTGATAAAATTGTTGGCACTTGTTGTTATTGAACGAAATAAGTTGATTGCTCCGACTTTTACATTGAATATATTAATGAAGCAATCAGACAGTGTTACATTTCAAATTAATTTACAATTTATAAGCTGTATAAGATAGTTCGATATATTGCTACACTTTTGGGTAATCATCTGTGTCGGATACCAGCGCTTTATTCAAAGATTAAACTTTATATTTCGAACATAATGTTTCTAGTATTTAGCCTTAACTGTTGCAAACTAAATATGTGACATGGCCTATGACATCTTTTGCGAAATATATCTGACCTCTTGATATTGCAATAAGCAAGTTATGCTCGATCGCAATATGCGTTTCTCACCTCAATAATACCCTAGTATTATCTATATCCTGTTATGCTTCGATCATAAATAAACCTGTATATAGAATTGAATTTATAATGCTATTATGTCATTCATAAATTCCTCGATCGTTGAGGTATTTAGTTGAAAGAGGTTTGATGGATGGCAACTTAGGTTAGAAATGAATAAATACACCTGTAATTTTCGTGTCGATTTATCTAATGGAAATAAAAAAACTGATGTTTCATTTGCATATATTTATAACAGCATTAAAATCATAAGATACTTCCAAAGACCTTAACAACAGTAACGTTTTTCATGTCTTTATTTGCTCCAGTCCAATGTACCATCTTTAATTTGTTCTTCGCCATCGGTTATAATTTTTTTTTTCTTCGTACTATGATAATCTCATTTTTATTTTGTTTTATTTGTTGTTCTTTTGGTACATATTCGGTTTTATTAACATTGTTTTTCATAATTTTTCAGTTTCTATGAGATCGCTTTTTTGGACTGTTATTATTAATTTTATATTGTACACAACATAATGACTATGCCTATCTTTTTTTATTTTTTAAAAACTCAATAAACAAATATTAGTATTATTTTTTTAAACTTTATAAAAATTCTCCTCTCCCCTCATAAGGAGAGGAGATGGCAATTAACCCCCGGCAGAAGCACAGTCGGCCGAGGTTCAGGGCCCCAGGGAGAGAAACCGGCGTTATTATTATTATTATATTGTTTTAAGGGCCATTCCATTTTTCTTTCTTTAGTACACCGCATATGACGTCACAATTGATTGGACTCAGCCGGAGTTATGGGTTGCGTTTCGTTGTGCAAAATAAATCTATTCCGTTTTCAACATATTTATCGACCGTGTCAAATAAATCCGGGTGAAAGGTGATCGTATCATACGCAATGCAATAATGGTGCTAGACTCAATTAAATGTGCTCCCATTGTAATCGCCGCTTAGTTTCAGCGTTGTTACTATTACGTAGGCCAATTGTTTCGACACCTAATATCGTGATCTAGGTTTGAATTTATAAAGAATGTTTATTAATATTTTTCGCTATTCAACAATCAACGGGTACAGACTTTTATAATATATATCCTTGTCCATATTTTAAGATGTTCAATTTGCTATAGCATGTGTTTTGAGTTTTTGTTATTTTATTCCTATAAGAAATTAGATGAGTTTTAGTGGTAATTTAGCTTGAGAACTAGGAAAATTATGAGATTGTGTAGCTTTAAGCGTTCCGTAACCCAAAAGGAAAAAACGGAACCCTTACTCGCGTGTCTGTTATAGCTAATTTGCATCGAAACTACTGGATCGATTGAGTTAAATTTTGGTACACATGTGTTTTGTGAGTCTGTGATCTAAAGGTAGGACGATCGACGATGTGACGTAAATAATGAATTTTAAACATCTGTTTACATAAATCCTTCAAATTTTAGGGGATAAATTAGAAATAAAAAAAAAAAAAAACTATCAAACTAAGCCTTTTTTATAATTTTATGATAAATAATTTTGAACTTATTTAAGAAAATAGGCGAAAATTTACCATCCCCGTCCCGTATCTACGAAACTAGTGAACCTAAAATTTTAGAAAAATATAGAAAATAGGTCCACAAACAAATTTGGGTCAGATTTAAAATTTATTGGACGTTAATAATCAACGGACGGACCCTACGCCATTACTTTTTCTACGCGAGTTTAACTCGCTCTTGTCCGGCTTTTAATTTATTATTATTATTTAAAAAAGTATAAAACTTATCCCAGGCTAACGTAAACTTTAGTCCTATTACAAAATACTTTATCGCTGTACCTTTGTCACCTAGCAACAAACCTCCTGAATTCGAACGCGTTCCGTCCTGTGCATATTTCGGATGGCAGCTGTCGAGGCAGGTGCGGTTTTTTCGGCGGAAACCACCACTCTCGCGCCATATGCTCTGTGTTTATCTCAGTCGGTGGACTTCATCTCATCATTAACAAGTGCGAGCATTAATATTTTTTCGTGACTTGAATGGCAAACATGCGGACGGTCCACCTGAGGGGAATTGTAACAGCAATATGTAATTTTACAGTTGACTGTTTTAGTTTTTTTTTATACAACTTAGAATGGCAAATAAGCTGACGGCCCACCTGATGGAAAGTGGTAACCGTCGCCTATAGACATGAGCAGTACCATGGACATAGCAGAGTATTGTTTCGCCCATGATACCCCCCATGCGTTGCCATCCCTGAGGACTCAGGTGTTATTCCTCTGTACCCAGTAAATTCACGCCATATCCCACCCTTCAAACCGAAACACAGCCATGCAAACACAGCTGCTTCACGGTTGAAACACGAATGGGACAGAGGTACCTAAGCAATCGACTTTTGTACAAAGTCTCCCTCTGGTTTTTGTCTATTATGGAAACACGTAATACGAGTATGTTCTATTGAATTATTATTAGGTCATGTTTAAATTACGAATTTAGTCTCTTATTTTCATCATTATCATTATCAGCATTTAAGCCATTATTCGTCCACTGCTGGACATAAGTCTTTCCCATAGATTGCCATAAAAATGGTCCAGAGCCACCTGCATCCACTGACTTTCTGTAATGCATTTCTGGTCGTCACTCCATCTAGTGGAGGGTTTGCCCGTACGGGGTCGCCACTCAAGAAGTCTTTTATCTTATTCATGTCATATTAATCATATTAATTGTCTACTGCCGAACATAACCCTCTCCATATGGAGGGGGGGGGGGGGGGTTGCCAGTAGTTTGTTACATTTGGTAGGGGGGTTGGCAACCGCAGTTAAGCTTTGATGTTTTAAGAGCAACGCTGCTGCCCATATCTCAGCCATTAAGTACTATTAATTGCCTCTTACGACACCTACTGGAAACCAAAGGGTTGCGCATTCTATGGCTGGATTTATTTTAGTTATTAATATATATATAGTAAAACTGTAACTAGACCATGTCTGTACATGGGATATATTTAAGAAAAATCTATTTTTGTGACTTTAATACGAGCAATAAAATCCAGAACAATAGTTTTTAGAAATTTTGTCTGCCTGTCTTTATGTTTGATTCGGTATCACGCACAAACTACTGCACCAAAACAGATGTGGGTTTCACAATTGTCTTTCTGTAGGTCTATATTAAAATCTAATTATGATACGCCATCTAAAAATAGTCTACTTTAATAATTTTTCCTACTTCTGTAATCTACGTGTACGAAATAGCGGCGGAAAAGTTATTTCTAAATATGTATAAGCAAATACAATTTTTCCTTGTGTCGATGTCGTGTCGAATTTATTAATATTTCTTATCTGTCCTTTATTACACATTAGTTAATAGAATTACATTTTACCTCTTTGTAATATTCCACGCGTAATTTCTTCATCATGTGATTTTTAAAATGTACTAGGAGCAAATATGTTTCGAAAAGTGTTTTTGTTTTTTTTGTAATAAAATCATATTTATACAAATAAACTTGTTTACAAACACTTAAATCGTAATTTTTTCATAAATGCAGAGTTCAGAAAGTTATTACCTGTTAAGAAGAATCTCCTAGAAACTCGACAGTTACTCTCTTAAATCTCTGTTAACATGCATGTGTACAATACACTATGCCTAAAATTGCATTGTCATTAAAAAGCCCGTGCATTTTTGACTGTATATGAACGTGCATGTGTTCTATATTGACAAATAAAAAGTATTACATATAAAACAAAAGAAAAAAACAAAAAAATTATAACAATAACGAAATAGTTTTTATTTTAATGTTTTGATTTCTATGGAATACCTCTCTGACTAATATATTGACAAACAGTCTAAACCGCTGGGTTCGAAGCGACAAATTTGAAATTTAAGTTCCATTTATAATACAGGCCTTCACCATAGGGAAGGATTTCCCAAAATGTCCATAGTGACGGATGATAAAGATTTCCGCGAGGACTGAGTCATGGGAAACGACCAGTCTTAAATATAGTTCTTGTGAGTAATATTGACAATGTGGTAAGATATTTTAGATGCGTGTGTAACTGTTAATCGTGTTTATTATAAACAATGCTCCAGTAATAGGCCAATGTCAACAGGACAAGAGTTACAGGACAATAAAATGAGGGCACGGCCGTGGCACGACCCTTCGATCCGCCGCTGACCCACTTGGACACTACACCTATGCATCTAACATTGTGATATAGGTATTATTGATTGGTTAGTTTTTTTTTTATAATTAGACCGCACAATGGCGGCCTTTTAAAACTTAAGAACTCTTATTTATGGACAGCAATTGTTATCAAAATTCATAAGTATAGAACAATTAAAAAAACGATGGATCGAAATCTTTCCTTTTTCCGCCGTCAGTCTCCAAAAGCATTCTATATGTAGTTCTTTTTAATGGATGACAAAGGAAAGGTAATCGCGCCTGCGTTATCGCTATTCACTGATGGGACACCAGAGAAGGATGATCAGTGAGGATGAAAAGGCAAGTCAGTTAGCCCATTGTGAGGAATTCAACGATAAAATAGTTACAATGGTTTCCAGGGTGAACCGCGTGCAGATCTACCTGATAGGATATATTGATAGCAATGGGGACTAATCTCCCCATTATTAACAATCTCTTTTCACCCATATATGTATATAGATATTGTGGGAAAAGAGATTTTATTGGAGCGATACCAACATTATCCTTGCCGAATATGTACATAATATTTGTATTTTTTTGTTTATAACTCCCGAGTAAAGCAATAGGGACAATGTCAGCTGTTCGTTCGGCCCAGATTGTCAGGAGCAGGACATTTAGGGCACGACCCATCGCCCCACCGCCCTCGGCGCTCTATTTTGATACTGCACACGGACAGGTCATTAAACTACGATTTACGATGCACTGTTATTTGCCATTTTACGATCACCCAGATATTGCTCATAATGTTCGCTGGTGAATGCTAATGAGCCCGTTGAAACAAAGAGATGTTTGTGCACCAATAAACGTGACCACAAAAGGTTTTACTGTAAGAATAAATGTTTTACTTTATGATACTTATCTTTATTTATGTAGAAAAAAGTATTAAATAGTTTTTGAATTCGAAAAAGGAACCATCGTTTTTGTCTATGTGCTGAAATGTTTAAGGGCAAGCGAAAAATCGATAAAGCTACCATGGACACCATCGTTGACTGTGTGAAATAGGTCACGGGGTTCCAAAAATCCCGAGGCTCCACGTTGTAACGAGAGAATTTGTTTTTTACTAATTATCAAAACCAATTAGCTAATTTTAAAATAGCTTGTTAAATTCCGTTTCTTTTTTATTATATATATAATAGAAAAATGTAGAATATATATGTATATGTATAATTTTGGTAATAAGAGTAATATTTGTAAGTATGTGATTTAAATAATACTGTTTGAATTTAATATTGTTCAACACTTTTCATCGGTAATTATATTTTCTGTTATTCCTTTCTACGGTCGATTTGTAGATAACGCCTTATGATGTTAGGCCCGTCATTTACACTATCCAGGTGTATTAAAATTTAATAAATAAATAATTATTTTTATGTGGTATTACTCCTACTGCGTGAAAAGATCCAAATTTTGATTCTTGATCAATTTTTACTCGTAAATCATTGAGGTGTAACGTGGGTATGCAAAAACAATGTGTGAGGCATGACTCAATTGAATCGATTTTTTACCGAGACCCAGTTATAAAACGATCGCTGTTTAATAAAGATCTATATTCTTTGTAATTACACGCACAATATAAACAATAGAGAAGATTAGCAATAAACAAATCTACTGAACTAATGTAGTGTATTCAATGAAGTAAGCTCTGCACGGCGAAATTTTTGTGTTCGTTTTTATACCTACAATTTTTTTTATAGAATATAGAATGGCAAACAAGCTGACGGCCCACTTGATGGAAAATGGTAACCGTCGCCTGTCTATAGGCGACGGTTACCATTTTCCATGAGCAGTACCACGGATATAACAGAGTATACTGTTTCGCCCATGATACTTCCCATGCGTTGCCATTTCTAAAGACTCAGGTGTTATTCCTCTGTACCCTGTAAATTCACGCCATATCCCACACTTTAAACCGAAACACAGCCATGCAAACACAACTGCTTTACGGTAGAAACACGAATTGGATAGAGGTACCCAAGCAATCGACTTTTGTACAAAGTCTCCCTCTGGTAATTTACGTATTGCCAATAAATAAAAAATATTTAATTGATGTATTTTGAATGAAACCTCCTCATTAGCATTTTTTATACTTACTGTTTTCCTTTTTATCAACGGTAACCACTTTCCATCAGATGGGCCATCAGCTTGTTTGCCATTCTAAGTTGTATAAAAAAAGCCAATCTGACAGTTCTACCTGAAAAATGGCAGCTGTCCTCTATGAACAAGTATTTACAGTAAATTATGTATAGCTTCATTATATAAAATTGTAATGTCCATGGTACCCCTCACGTCATTCTTACTATTAAAGTATTATGGCAATATAATTTGCTATATTTACCAAAACATTGTCATGGAAGCAAAGTTGCTTGTTGGCAGACAAATGAGTAGAATCTATTCTGTCTCCAAGCAGTTTGCTGGCATGATATGTTTCTGTCATGGATATATTTATATATTTTTTCTTATCTTGGTCTGTATCTGATATTGATTTTGTATCTTAGTCGACTTCTATAACTGGGATGTTATCCATGATAACAGGGGGACGTATATTTTACTTGCAGTTAGTTATTTATCTATTAATTAAAACAAAATTTATTGTATTTTATACATTAAATTTCAGTTTAGGCGGTACATCATATTTCCCTGTAGTATTCCGCGCTAAAACGTTCGCGTCGACAGCTAGGAGCGCGGCGGGCGGCCGGCGCCGGCGCCGTACCAGTGCAGCGCGCGCGCACATTCACGCGTTACTTAGAATTAGCTGTAAAACGGTTTGCACCTCTTACGCCTCCCGCTTTGTTTGTTAAATTATTCACACAGCATATATAAATTAGCCATTGTTCTCGAGGTAGGTTATGCTGAATTTCCCCATATTATGAAATTCCATAGATACGAAGGTTCAACAGGCATTTTATTAGCTTAAACTACTAGTTAATGAGCTTGTGCATTTGTATAGTGACGTTTACTTGACAACAATTTAATGGGAGAAATCTCTAAGATAGACTAGGTGGATCTCGTTGTTTATCGCCGGGTGCGTGCGCAGGCGCCGATATTTTACAGGCTGGTAATTATCGTGACTAACTCGCGGCTTACGACACTACTGAAATGTTTATGGTCCCTGGAGTATCTTACACGGCGACGGCTAATGAAATTGGCCAATTGCTAATGTAGATTTAGGTTTTGCTCTTGTTGTAGTCTATGCGAACAGCGCATAAATTTTACTGAGTCATTAAACTTTCTACGCTTTCATTAGATAGCTCTAGTAAACTAAAAACTTGTTACTCTAAATGGATTAATTGAGAACTAGATTTGTATTAATTTTATGTCAACAGAAGCTGAATTTATTCTTTTCTTATTTTCAGAGGCAAATTTGCGTCAGTCCGTAAACTGCGACACTTAGTGTCGGGTGAGGAGTACGCAGCCAAATTCATCCGCAAGCGTCGACGCGCGGCGGACACTACGCGAGAGATTCTCCACGAAGTGGCAGTACTTGCCCTTTGCCACGATTGCACACGTGTCGTTCGTTTGCATGAGGTCAGTTGTCACAAATTACGTTCTCTTATTGCACCTAATTTGTAACACTTTACTTTTCCAACTTCAAGTAGTATTCAAAACTACTACAATTATATTATTTCAGATACGAACCTATTGATATCCTATTGATATTGACTTTTGATTCTTAGAACAAATTTCTAAAATGAAAATTTTAATATTAATATATAATTTAATTTTAATTTTATCGAATTATTATTTAATAGTATTTTCAAGGGATCAGAAACTATACGGATCATGATAGCCATTAATTATTAAAGGCACTTACCTTTAAGGTGTTTTCCAACATTTCTTGATTGATCGAAACTTTAATTGGACTGAGGCGCAATGACATTATCTGTTTATTATATAAATATAATAAGATCATCAAAATCAAATTCTTAACATGACAAAGGCTTTTGTTTCTTAATACAGACTACTTTTTATTATCTTCAATAACATTCTTAACGGACACATTTTTTCCTGCATTCCAGGTATACGATACGCGGTCAGAAGTTGCCATCGTACTAGAGCTATGCGCGGGTGGCGAGTTACAGCGTCTTCTGGACGACGACGAGCGTCTGTCGGAGGGAGCGGCCCGGCGTGCCCTGCGCCACGTCCTAGAAGGACTAGCACATCTACATTCACGTCGCATCGCACACCTTGACCTGAAACCACAGAACTTGCTACTGTCCGCCGGCGGCGAAGAGCTTCTTATATGCGACTTTGGTATCAGCCGCGCAATACAGCCAGGAGCACATGTCAGAGAAATTTTGGGCACAAGAGACTATGTTGGTAAGTAAATTATGTATAATTTCTCAAAGTTTACACAATACATCAGTAATATGTCAACACGCATTCAAAATTTTATACACTTTCTAATTTTTTAACCGTTTAACATAAATTATGGTAATTAATGTCGACCAGTTACATCTTCGTTTGTACGACTAAAGAGTGTCATTCAAGTTGACGACACGAACTAATTAAGTTAAAAAAAGGGAATTAAATCACAAATTATTAACTTTTACTGCACATCATTCTATCCGGCTCGAAGGATCAAATTTATAGGTTGAACTGTAATATCAAACCACCTATACTGTAATTTTTGTACTGGTTACTGTTGCATTAAACTATCATATACATGGGTGGTAGAAGATATGAAAATTTGGATCTTAATCGTGATTTCTTTGTTTTCCAGCTCCTGAAATCCTATCGTACGAACCGTTGTCGCTGGCAGCGGATATCTGGTCGGTGGGCGTACTGGCGTACGTTCTGCTGACCGGGTGCTCGCCGTTCGCAGGCGACACCAAGCAGGAGACATACCTCAACATCGCCCAGTGCCAGCTCACCTTCCCCCGGAGTCTGTTCCGCGAGGTATCGCAGCGAGCCGTTCAGTTTATAAAGGAGACCCTTGTCGTTGATCCCAAGTAAGTAGTTCTTTAAGATTTAAATCTATAAAATATGCGAAATTGTAAAATTAATGCGTAGCTCCGAAATTACATTGCGCAATCAGTCGATAAAATTTTATATTGAGAGTATATTTGTAAGTATCTTGTCTATGTAGTGACATAATAAGAAGACAATTTCACCACTCATGATCCATAGGATGTTGTTAGAAGAGACTAAGGGAATCTTCGTAGTTAATGTCATCCTTTATTGATTCTATTCCTTTATCAATTCTACTTTTAGAGTATTTCGCCCCCGGGTGCCGCTGGACTGCCCCCCCTCTCGTCTCAATTCTGTACTGAATGTGGAATAGTATGCTAATATCCTCTTCATAAGGGGACATATGCGCCTTGCCGTGGAACGTTTATGGATTGACACTTAATAGATCTATGAGTATCTATAAAACATCACCAAAAACTTGAATGCGGTTGTCAATGTGCCTACCAAGCGTGGCAGTTACTGGCAAAATCCTCCTTATGGAGAGGCATATTCACAGAAAAGGTCTAAGTACCCTAAGTAGTTACGGGTGTTAATCTAATTATTTCTTTTTTCAGGGGTCGTCTCACAGTGGAAGAGTGCCTGGAGCACCCCTGGTTGAAAGACGAGTCAGACATACCCGCAGTTATCATGGGTGTGGGGTTTAACACCGCTGATGTGGGCAGTGACGACGACGATGACGCGGACTCAGATGACGCCGGCAGTGACGTCACTGGGACCAATGTCAACGGTGTCACAGCGGTGAACGGTGTGAACGGCGTGAACGGTGTTAATGGCGTTAACGGTCACAAAGATGTTAACGTTTGCAACGGCACGAAGGGGACACACGATGACAGTAAAGGTATTGTTGTTTTTCTTTAAGATATAAAAATATTAACAGTTACGAGTTTATATATCTTAGAAATTGGAATCTTTGTTAAAAAACACCCACAGTTATTTAATAAAATTTGTGAAATTAATAAATTTATCAAAAGGGACCCTACCAAACTACACATGCCTATATGTAAGAGTAGCCTTTATCATAAAAATTGTTTTGTGATGTGCATAAATATTTACAATAAGATACCCCAGTCATTTCGTGAAATGCCCTTTGAAATTTTCCGAAGAAAACTACGAAATTGGCTTATTGAAAAGTGTTTTTACACGATAAAAGAATTTGTAAGTCTGAATGGCAGATTAGACTAAGAATGTATTTTACGTAATAATATTATTAATATGACATGTACAATTTTAATGCTTTATAACTATAATATCGACTATTTTTAAATGTTGACATAATTAACTAATTCAATGTAACAATTAATATGTATTTAGAATAATTATTTGGACATACATAATTGATAAACTTTTACTTAACATGTGCTAAGACAAAATTTGCATGCCTTTAGATAAGGCGAAATGTGTAGTTCAGTTACCATTTTAAGACCTTTGTACCACATTTCGAGCAAATAAATTATTCTTATTCTTATTCTTTAATTATTTTATTAGCCTACGATTTTAAATGACCAGCGCCAAACATCTCCTAATAACGACGAAAAATTTAAGAAGTGATTTTTTTTGGGATTTAATGAGATTTTTTATCGTAGCATTTAAAAAGTCGGTACGACTAATAGAAGTGTAGTTAATAGATTAATTTCTTTCCGCAGAATCAGAGTCGCGGGCGGCGGACGCAGCGGCGGCGGCGGCAGCAGCGGAAGCGGAGGAGCGCGACAAGCCCCTAAAGCACGCACACACGCGCGACACCTCGCCGCCCTTCCCGGACGCGCCCTCCACGCCCAAGGTGAGGCGCGCCGACCGCAGCTTATACGATATCACACATAATATCAATATCACATAGTGGAGCCTGTTCTGACGGCCGATTAATTTAACAGCTAGCGGTGATCGCGGCGTTCTCCCCCTCGCTCCGTATCGTGGATGCTGACCGCTCGGACGTACGGTTGCAGGTGTCGCGCAAGTCGCACGCGCACCCGCCGTCGGTGCTCGCGCTGTGCAAGAAGTTCCAGCCGGACTACGAGAAGCCGGCGAAGCTGCCGCACGCGCACCACGCGGCCGCCGACTGCGGCTGCGACTGCGCGCTCGACTGCGGCCGCCTGCGCGCGCGCGCGCCGCCGCCCGACCGCGCCGTGCTCTGCTAGCGGCTGCTGTGCTGCCGCCGCCGGCCGCTAGCCCCACCTGTACATATCTAGTTAAGTTAGACTTACACCAATTGTATATTTTAATACGGTAGGGACCCGATTACGCGAACTCGCCTCGATTATTGTCAGCGCCGCGCGTCGGTCGCGTCGGTCGCGGGCCGCGCCGGCCGGAGTTCGTCGAGTAATCGCGCTCCTACTGCGACGGTACAAACGGCATAATCGTAAGGTCGGGCCGGCCGCGAGCTGTACATAGGCGCACCGCTCCGGTTGATAACTACTTAGGTAATAAAATTGTTAATGTGTCGATCACATCGTATAACATATATTCTAGTATCTAAGTGTTTAGATAGTTTAACAGAGTAATGTATGTTGCGTAGGTTGAAGCGGTGGCGATGTGCCGCCGGCGTGTTGACCCTTGTGCGGGACCAAATTTGCGTAGTCGCAGATCCATATCGGTGTAGAACTTGTTGTCGCGTTTGATGTACAATTTTGAGATTTTAACCACTAAGAGTGGACCGTTTTTGGATTGTTATTAGATAGACGTATTGTTGACACGTAATGGACGCCGAACCGTGAGCTCAAACTTGCGACTTAATTTATAGAAATTAATGAAATCATCGAGTGCCTTCGCGCAGTTGTCTTCTTAGTTAATTCACCATCCATATTAAAATATGTCTATTTACTGTGTATAATTGTTTCATTGTCATTCATGAGGAAGATTAATTTTTAACCATTTCTCAAATAAACACGATGATGATGTCATTTCAGCCTGTTGTGATCCCTCTCATTTGTAAAAATAAATTATTGTGATACATATTTATGGTTTATTATTTATACAATATACCTTGTCCGAATACCTAATATGAAGCTAACAAAAGATATCTTGTGAGGAAGACCTGTTCTCGTTATCTCGTTAATGGGTACTTATAAGTTAAGGGCCCAGAGCCTAAACACATTACCATAATAATAAATAAATTATATAAATGGGGTAAAGATGTTTCTTCCGAGTCAGAAACGAATGCGTAATGCTCCTGGTATTGCAGGCATTCCTAAACTACGGCAACCGCTACCAACTTAGCAACGCTTACGGGCCGTATGCTTGTTTGCTACCTCAATGATATAAAAAAAGCCATAAGACAAGCAGTGTGCTTTGGAATGACTCATATAATGGTGATTCTCGCTATCATTATTACACAATGACAGGATAGTAGTATGCTTACTAGAAGAATAAAATGGTAGGGGCATCGGGGGAACTACGAATTTTCCTCGAATCAAGAGAAATAGATGATTTATCGACTTATGTTACTTTAGGAACCAGAGATAATAATACAAACATGAGAACAAATTATTATTTTTATTGATTACAGTATTTTCAGCTATGGGTCCTATTAATTGAAAAAATCTTGACCGACATGCAAATTTCATTAAGTTAATAATTAGGTATAAACATAAGTACAATACTGTCTCAATATTGATTGCTTATACAATAAAAATATTATGGGAAATCAAATGCTAAATACATTATTTGAATAATACACAGACAATGCTTCCTACTACACAGTAAAGAAAACTAATAAATTGATTTTACAAAATTATTCCAATTTCATATTTGCAACATTTTGTTGCATTTAGAATGCACAAATTAGTGCATACAGTAAACATCCTTGTATGTTTAAATTTGAATATACATACGTATTAAAATTACATATATAAACGAATAAATATATATAAATAACAAATATACTTACACATATATGACATATGCTATAAAAAGGAATAATATAGTTATGTTATTGACAATTCATCCCAGCAATTTGTTCGTTAACCATTAACCGAGTAAAAATCCACGTCAAGATTGTTATAATAAAAATGATAAAGAAAATCAGAGTATACGAGTACATACATTTGAAATTAATACCATAATTAAAAGGGAACCAATTTGACTAGAATTTATAATATATCCAAATAAAAAAAAATACAGAATGTTATAATTAGATACGTGGCAATTATTAATTCCAAATAATTATTGTAGATATATCATAAAAATTTCCGCTCGCTTCGAAACTTCGAATATGATTTGAAAATATGCTTGAGAACTATTTTTCTATCATAAACTGTAACCTCACAGACATTAAATGTTACTACTTAGGGTTTCTCAATTCCTATAGAATACAGCAAATTGGATGTATTTGCATGCATGAATGATACATAGTGAACATTTTAGACTTGGAGGATTCAAATTAGCGATGCAATAAATTTTCGTATTTAGTGCACCGTAATACGTATATATTTACGATAATATTAATTCATAGATAAATTCATATTTTGGTGTCGGAAGACGTTCCACGTTTAAACCTTAGATTATAGAGTGTCTCCATAGAAATGCTTCGAGAAAAACGGGACAATTGTTTCATACAGTTTTACGTGATAAATTATGAGTGATTTCTTTATAACTTCTATATTTATTTTGTCTTATAAATTCTGCATCTTTTAATGCGTAAACACTAATTTTATTTATTAAATAATACGTCAAGATACATTTTATGCGTAAAAATATAGAATAGTGATAAAAAAAAAAAACGTGTAAACTAATTTGACAATTAGTTGACAAAAAGTTGACTCGTTTTTGAGGCTCGATGCTCTATCTATATAATCTAAGGTTTAAACATTGAGTGAAATGTATCTATAAAACCTTTCATTATAGTCTTAGGAATGTTATTAGAAGGAGTAAAATTATGATAGGTGGTTTAATAGAAAAAGTAAATCATGCCACCAAAATTGTTATTAATTTTATTTTTTAAATTATAATAGCATGTGCTTTGTTTATGACCTTCTTTATTAAGTGTAGCTAATCGGCTATTCGACTTTTAGTGTAATCAATATTCGTAATAGGATGTATTAAAGGACTGGAAGTTTCATCGACGGATTATAGAAAACGAGTCGTATGCTGATTCGTATAAAGAAGCTATTTCCTCCTCCAGTCTTTATTTAGTTCACTGCTTACTTCGTGATGATTGCGACCTAAATTCTGAACAAATCCTGTATACCTATAAATTTTCTATTTTACGCTCTCATTATTTCCTTTGCTTTCATTCACTCTTATTTTTCTTAATTGTTATACAGGATTTTAAAGAATAATGCTATGACAGTATCATATGCTGTTCATTATAGCATAGTGCAGGATAACAGCATTAAAATTATGGAATAAAAAATTACTAAAACGTAATTTACGCATTGAAAACATTTTTCGTGACTTCGACTCCATAAACTTTTACAGTAAAAGCTACTAAAATATCTACTGTCATTCGCAGCATGCTATAACGTACAGACTATAGCTAAATAGACTTAGGGCGACGCCAAACGAACGTAATTATCGCAACTTATTTTACGCTGCCGTGTGATACAATCCAACTTATATAAAAAATCGAATACAACGTAAATTACGCGACACAAACAACGCAACTGACAACCATTGACATATAAAAACCCATCACTCGGTTATAATCTCACCTTAACAGTATAATATTTCTCATTATAAGAGATTGGCAGTAGAACAGTCATTTTATATATTAGGTTTCTACACTACAATACAAGTAATGAAGTGAATTCGTATACACACGCACCTACGAGCCACTTCGTTTATTAAGGTTGTCACACTCCGATTTTGAAATGTTATGTTTTTAAAATATTAATTTATTTAAGTTTCTAGTGTGAAATTAAATATGTAATTGTAAAAATTACTATAAATTTAGTGTATTATGATCCATTAACAAGAATAAAAAAAAAAATGTTGTACAACCAAATAAAATATTAGTTTTAAAGAGTGACTAATTTATTGACGAAAACCATTTGTATGCTTTGACAATAACTCATTGGTTCCTAGATATAGCCTGTGTAAAGATCCAGAAAGGTACTTCAGAGTCTACCTCGATGTATCTGCTTATCATACAAATCAGACTAATATACGAAATATATTTTATCCAATATCTATCCAAATACCTGTACCTACGTTGAATCAACGACTATCAAAACTTTTATTACATCTAGACAGAAAAACCCTCAAAATAATGATAGGGACAATAACGGGTCATTGTCCATTAAACAAACATCTATACACAATAGGAGCCACAGATAGCCCTCTATGTCGAGGCTGTTTCGACGCTGAAGAAACGGCTGCTCACGCAATCCTGGAATGTGAGGCTGTGGCTCATCAACGTTTAGAAATCCTCGGAACGGTGAGGTCGCTCCGTGAGGCCTGTGAAGAACCCAGGAAGCTTCTGCGCTTTTGGGCGGAGCTAAGTTGGCTGTACTAGCCACGACTCATACGCACAACGGCCCAAATGAGAGGTTAAGCGCGGAAAATAGAGTCTTTCACATTCACATTCACATCTATCCAAATATAGATTCTTTCGGTTATAAAATTTACAAGAATAAACAAATCCAGGTTGACTTACAAATAAAATCAACAGACGTAGATGAAGAGAAGTAAGCATGCCACTATTAAATAGCTTGTTGCATTATTATTTATTTATTTACACTCTATTGCACCAAGTAAAAAGAGAAATAACAAATACAGTAAATATTAATGAGAAGTGATACAAAAGGCGGCCTTATCGCTAAGCAATCTCTTCCAGACAACCTTTGGGTAGAGGACATTGAGAAAAAGACAAAGGGTAGGTGGCGCATTATTATATAAATATTATCATATACAAACATATATACATACATATATAATATATACACAATTAAATATATACATAATATACACATACTTAACACAGCACACATACAACAGAAAAAAAATTACGAAGGAAAACGAAGAGAGAACACAGGAAAATAGTACTAAAGTGAGAGGTAGTAAGATTTAACAGAGGTTTTGAAGCCAGTAAGAGTTTGAACGCACCGAATAGAGGTAGGTAGTGAGTTCCAAAGACGAACTGCCTGAACAGTAAAGGATTTAGACTAAAAGGAAGAAGAATGAGTGGGAAACTTGAGTAGGAGGTTATTGACACTGCGTAAAGTATGATCATTAGCCTCAGTGAGAAACAAGAATCGGTCTTTTAGATAATCAGGAGCAGCAGGATTAAAAAGGATTGCGTAAAGAAGAGACAGGATATGCAGATTACGACGAAAACGGATAGGGAGCCACTTGAGTTGAGTACGAAATTGAGAAATGTGATCATATTTGCGAAGACCAAATATGAAGCGGATACATAAACTTTGGAGACGCTCAAGCTTGTTTAATTGCTCTTCAGTGACGTCTAAATAACATGAGTCGGCATAATCAAGAATGGGTCAAAGCTATTTTTTTATGGCAAACTCTTTTTCACAGTAAACCATTTCGTAAATATATTTTTCAAATATTTTAAATAATATTATATAGTTGATATAATGAAGTTCTATCAAATAGTCACAATATAATATAATACAAAAAACAATTATATATTTTTTTATTTATACCACGAAGGTGAAAAACAAGCATACAGCTCGTCTGATAGTAAAGGGTCACAGTAGCCTATAGATGCTTGCAACACTAGGGATGTCTGTCACACGCGCGTTGTCGGCCCTGAACAAATTTTTGTACACCCTGTTTTCGTAGAATCCTATACTGTAGAACGCGGGAAGTGAACAGAGAAGGATGAATTTCCTGTCGACATCAAGCAGTGCTAAGATGGCTGTAGACATAATTTCGAACAATTTCAGACAACAAGTTATACAAGCGGTACTAATCTAAAAAAAAAAAACTTCATTACGAGCTCATTAAAGGCCAAAAGTTGACATACAAATTGAATGTTTTATTTACACATCTCTATCTGTGGATTAAAGTCTATGTTTTGTCTATGATAGGAGAAGACACGAATTTAAAAAAAAAAATACTCCGAGACAAAATCGTTTGTGACAACCTTTTTATTATTATATAAAGTCTATAATTTAAAACATATTTAGGTGTCTAACACATTTGGAGTCTTTTATATATTCATTAATATCTTAGCACACACTCAAGGCATTCTGTCAAAAGGCTACATCATCAAACACTCTCATAAGATTGATATGAACACGATTATTATCTAATATTATAAAAAATTTATAATTATTTTCCAATACAAATATCAGGCGGAAAACATAGTGACATGCATCACGCGCGTGAAACGCGGTCATGCGCACGCCAATTACGGACGACCAGTGTTGCCAATTCGGTATAAGGTCGAGCTAAATCAAATTTAAATATCACTTTAATTTATTTAAAAATAAGAAAATAGGGCTAAGTAGATTATACATTTAGTTTTTTTTTTTAATATGGACTCCAGGATATAGGTATGTTCATAACGTGTTTTTTTTTTATACCTCTTAATAGTTTAAATTGTATTCTTTCTTAAATCTATGACTTTATCTATTGTTTCTACGTTTCACGATCTTCTTTACCAAAATATACCGCTGCTGTCCACTACTTGATAGGTGTCTTTTCATTGACTCTCAAAAACAGTAAAGTATACAAGATTTCCAAACAGTTCTGAAATATTAAAAGTAAAAGAAACATGTGCTAAACTTTACAAATCAAATAATGGAATTGATTTATTGAGCCGGTTTATTTTTTTTTTTAATAAAAAACTTTTCCTTTGTTTTGGGGTAGATTTGGGGCTAAGAGCAAAATGAAAACAGATGGTGACGAATGAGCATAAAAAGACTACTAGATGTAGCCCCGAACTAAAATGGCAACACTGCGCACCGTCACGCGTGATATCAGACGTACGCATTAATTCATACAACGGTGAAAAACCTGAAAGGCTTCACCTTGCTGGGCAGTAGTGAGGTCACTTCTTGAAGAGCCATTTCCTGACCTAGTCTCTAATATTTTTATTTCATATTGATCGTTTAGCGAAAGTATTACGTTATAAACCCAAGTAGTTTCAACCTAAATGTTAAACTTAAAAAAGTTCAGACTTTCGGTAATATTAAATTGAAATTGTCGTTTTAAAGATAGAAAATAGCACTTCAGAACTGTCTCCAGTGTGTTTTTTTGCTTAAGTAGACAGCAGACTGACTTTTGTCGCAATCCGAATGAATTAAAAATAAAATTACATCGAATAGACGTAATCAACTTCAAAAATGGAGGAGAATTTTAATTCAATTGTATTTTTTTTTTGTTTTATCATCACCCACTGCTTTTCATATCTGTCCACTGCTGGACATAGGCCTCTCTCATAGACTGCCATAAGGAACGAGTGTTAAGCCACCTGCATCCACTGACTCCCTGCAATGCACTTGAGGTCGTCACTCCATCTAGTGTTTTGATTGATATTTTTTTTATAAATAATTTAGTAAATTGTAAACTGATTTAGAAAAATATTTTTTCATCCGAAAGGATACTTAGATTTGTCCAAAAGAAATTTTATCAATTTCAGTTCAGTATTTTATTTTTTTTTAATCAAAAGGATAAATTTATTGCACTATAAAGTCGATTTTTATTATGAAACAAATTTTAAATTAGTTTATCTTGTATCAATATTTTATGTCTATTCGATGCTATTTCAACTTTTTCATAATTTGATTACAAAAAAAGTCAGCTGGTAGAATATTGCCTGATTTAGAGTTAAACCAGGATATATATATATATATATATACATAATTTATTTCACCATTTCATTGTCAATTTTGGGCAGTCGTAGTCGACTTGGGTCTTCAATTCACCCTCGTACTTATAAAAATCTTATCACTCAATAAAAAAATGACTTAATTTCTACATCAGTACAAAAATTAATTAAACATTGAATACTAACAGAACACTTGCATTTATAATACGTTTCCACCAATATACAACATACGTTAATTTTTTTTTTATACAAGGACGGTGGCAAACAAGCATATAGTCAGTCTGATGGTAAACAGTTACTATAACCTATGTACGCCTGTAACACTAGGTGTGTCACGTGCGTGTTAAAATAATACAGTTTAAAATAAATATATACACAAGTATAAAATATTTAAGTAATTTTTTTCAGCTTCTCAAAGGTTGTCTGTAAGAGATACCTATAGAGGTATCTCTTACAGTCAAATAAATATAAATCCGCCATTGTGTATTACATCTTTTTAACGTGTCTAAAGTAAATTATGCACAATAAAGATTTACAATAATAATATATTGAGTTATTAAGCGACTTTGAAAAAAAAATCGACTTCAATTGTGGCATAACCCGTTATTGTGATTTAAAGTATTGATAAAATCTCTATGGGACCAATATGAGGGTATATCTTTTTAGATAAAGAATTTTCCAAATCGGTTTATAACTGTCAAAGTTTTAAGATAACAAACATAAACAAAATACGTCTAAACTGAGAACCTCCTTTTTGAAGTCGGTTAAAAAGGAGGTTCAATTCGTCTGTATTTTTTAACTTTTTTTTTATAACTATTAAGCCAATTCTCATGTTCACAATTTTATCCCAATCCATATATTATTTATTCTTGTTGGTCTCATATTAAATTTTTTAACGAGTGAAGATTTTCTTCGCAAAACAAATGACTTTTATTTTTAAATTTATTAAGACTTCGACTAGAAAGCCATCTGCCTAAAAAGTTATAAATAAAGACAATTAAGCAAAAGCCTCCTAGTGGCGAAATAAACTCTACTTATACTCGTAAACAATGGATTCCGCATTCCAAATTCAAATATTTTCAATATATTACCATTTGCGAAGAAAACGATCTAAAAATACTGGATTCCGCGTTCTAAATTCAAATATTTTCAATGCAGTACATTTTGCGAAAATAACACTATTTTTAAACATTTGATTCCACGTTCTAAATTCAAATATTTTTAATGTATTATTACTTGCTAAGAAAACTTTACTTATAAATATTGTATACCACGTTCTATATTCAATATCATTTTAATGTATTATATTTACGAAATATTTTGTATTCACAATTGAAGTCGCTTTTTTATTAAGCAAAAAAAAAAAAAATAATTTTATACAAATTATACTATTCGTATGTGGGTGGAAACGAGGGATTATAAATACAATGGTTAATATATACTTTAGTTCTTTTCAAAACCTGAACTCGACATTCCGACTGTATGTCTGACTTAACCATAAGTCGACGTTAGACATCACTACAACAGCTTGATTTTTATAACCTACCATTCATATCAACATCAGAAACCTTGGCAATGAACATTTAATTCTATCTACCAGGAGATCAGCACAATGGTTAAAAACCCCTTGTTATATTAACCTAGTTATTAGTTATACTACATAAAATTGATGGTTACCATACCATGCTACCCATACATTCATCACTCCATAGGAGTGTGGCACATTTATTCGACGAGCTATATAGCTGCTGTCTCTGACATTAAGCTGGCGACCGACTTCAATTAACTTCTTCCTTAAGACTCATAGTAGGTGCCTTAACTGGACATATGCCAGTAAGGCATATACAAGATGGGTATATTCTCGGACACACTGTGCAGATTGTGCGGTGAGGAATCGGAATGCATGGAACACCTGAAGTGAAACTGTGATTTGTTGCGTAAGAAACTACTGGGAATGACTTATCCAGAGTCAGAGGACTATAAATATCATAAACCGCGGGATAATGTAAAGATAATACATGGGACCTATAAAATTATGGTATAAGGCAGGGGAAGCACAAAAGATCCCAATGTAATAATCCCAATTTTAAACTGTAAATTAAGCTAAGGTTCCCAAATAAACATTTTTATTTTTTATTTATAACGGTTCGTCGTTATTGCAACGAAATAAATAAAAAATAATAAATACTATAAATTAAAGGTTATGTCAAAATAATAATTTTTAGATTTTGTCTGTTTATACGAGGTCTGTCCGGAAAGTTGACCCCATACGCGACAAAAATATACTTTTTACTATAATAAAATTGTTATTGGACGATATCTGTATATGGGAAATAAATAAAAAATAATAAATACTATAAATTAAAGACAAATTAATCAAAATTGAAATCTTAATAAGACCAATAGATGTCAAAATAATAATTTTTAGATTTTGTCTGTTTATACATTATGCAAAGATAATTATATCAAATTGAATGCGGTTTCCACAACTATATACCTGAAGGTCTAACTTCAAATCTGGCGTATGTTTTATTTTGACACGCCTCGAAGTGCACTATTTTATTGGTTTTCCTAATTCTAATATCTTGAAAACTAGTCTAATAATTACACTGTGCGCATTCGTATAAATGCAGCGAACCGAACAAAAAAAAAAATGTTACACGTCGAAATAATTTCAGGTCTGTCGCCAGCTTTATGTACAGGATTTTGCTACGGAAAAAAGACTTGGCCTAAACATCCCGAGATATAAATCTACTACGGCGACAAAATTCATTGAAATATATTCAATATTTCCTCATAATTTATGCGCAGACTGTTACATACATTATTTTCAAATTCCACTCATTTTATGACTCACATTTATTGCTTGTATTGTTATTAAAATAATAAAAAAAAAATAAGCATATCTGTGGAACTTCTCACAACAAACATTATTTATAATTAAGAAAAAATGTTCTTTATATCCACATCACAATAGTATAAAAGATACTGTTTTGACCAATTGAGATCAGACCTCTATAACTAATAGAGTATGCCTATATTGGGGTCCATTCCGAGACGCCATTTCTCTAAATTTTATTTTTAAAATTAAAATGACAATTTAAAATTCAGTAATCAAAATAAAATACCAGAGGGAGACATTGTACAAAAGTCGTTTGCTTGACTACCTCTGTACCTTTCATGTTTCAACTGTGGAGCAGTTGTGTTTGCATGGCTGTGTTTCGGTTTGAGGGGTGGGATATGGCAGTGAATTTTCAGGGTACAGAGGAATAACACCAGAGTCCTCAGGAATGGCAACGCATGGGGGGTATCATGGACGAAACAGTATACTCTGTTATGTCCATGGTACTGCTCATGTCTATAGGCGACGATTGCCACTTTCCATTAGATGGGCCGTCACCTTGTTTGCATTCTATTTTGCATAAAAAAAATCACGGCGAAATCTTTATTGTAAAAACCAATATCAACTAATTTTTCAATAGATTTAAGCCAAATTTATTATATTTTTAGTTCATGATGGCCCATAAAAGCGTAATTTTGCTAAATTATCACATATCACATAGAATATAAGTCTAATAGGATTTATTTAGAGAAATGGCACCTTAAAATCTGGCCCATAGTATACAAAATGTAGACCAAACCTTAGATACTATATACACACTTATATAAGAATGATACGAAACACGTTGCACGATCTGCGTGTCTACCATGAAATGAAATTCCGAAATTTCGCACTCAATTTCGTGTTTTTATTTATACCAAAATCGGACCAATAAATGGAGTTTAACATTTCGTTCGTCATACATCCTATCATAAAAGTCCAAAGGAACGATATTTTAACATTTTTAATGTTTCCAAAGTGTTTCGTTTGGCTCCGAAATTTCGGAAAACATTTTATGGTAGGCCCTCTAATAATATTTGACGGTGACGTCACTTATGTGACGTACGGTCGACCCCAAATGACGGTACAACGTTCGTACGTGACGTTCCGTCGACTAGGGTTGGGTAATATATAAGCAATATATATATTTGTCCAATAACGACTATGTTAAATGTCTGTTATCCAATATTTAATGTTGAAATTACGAACCCGATCGAATTTTTTTTTATACAACTTAGAATGGCAATTAATATAGTTATCCGACCGGTAAGGGTGATATCGAAATGGGTGATGACTTTTCCACCGTCAATATTCAAAAAGAACCCTAAATATAGATATTGGTACCAATATTACCCATGCCTACCGTCGACTACCAGGGAGGCTACCACGAAACGTAATCCCGAAGCTTCGGTACGAAAATTGAATAACGATTATGAAGCGATGGACGTTCATATCGAAATTAGACACAATTTAGACAACAAGACAAAATATAAAACATTTCGTTCGTCACAGACACTTCTAGGAAATGTATGAAGTTTCACTTTCGTGATTTTAACTTTAAGCTCGTAATGTTTCACTCCGAAATTTCGAACATATTTTTGTGGTACGTAGGCAGATCACAGCAACACCAGTGATATGACGTAGTCATAGTGCCTGACGTGTCAGCGTACACTAGAGATGTAATGTCGTTTTCTTGTGACGTTTTCGGCGATCACTAGTGATGAAATAGTTTGATTGTGACGTGCCGATGATCAGTAGTGCTGTGACGTCGTTTGTACGTCACGTACCGATGATTAGTAGTGCTGTGACGTCGTTTGTACGTCACGTACCGATGATTAGTAGTGCTGTGACGTCGTTTGTACGTCACGTGCCGGTGATCAGTAGTGCTGTGACGTCGTTTGTACGTCACGTACCGATGATTAGTAGTGCTGTGACGTCGTTTGTACGTCACGTGCCGGTGATCAGTAGTGCTGTGACGTCGTTTGTACGTCACGTGCCGGTGATCACTAGTGATGTAATGTCGTTTGTATGTGATGTATCGATAATCACTAATGGCGTGACGTCGTTTGTACGTGATGTGACGTCAATAATATTGGAGATGACGTCGTCAGTGTCCATTGACGACGCCGTTGGTCTGCTTGATGTCGTTCAACTGTTCCGAATACTCTGAGTACATCCGTTGCCAACGTAATTGCCTCACTAGAAGTGCGAGCATCTCTTCTAATATGTCGTGTTTCTTTATGCCCTACAAAAGAAATAATTCACACAATAGATACAAGGTAGTTACTCGTCTTGCGCCATCGGTTTACGCTGACGAGGTACCGGTGAGAGATAATAGGTGAGGATGAATGTCGGTCAGTTACATAGCAATAGGTGTGAGGAATTCCACATGAATTAATTAACTAAAACTAGTTTATAGGGGGTACCGCGTGGTGGTCCACCTGATAGGGTATATTCGTAGAGTGAACGAGACGTACAACTTCAATGCGGTGTCCGTCATTTGAAAAACTTGACAGATGTTTTTGATGGGTAAAAATGGAATGGTAAACGCGCTTGCGCGATCCGTATATACCAGTGAAAGATGATAGGTAAGGATAAAGCAGGTCAGTTGGCCCATCGTAACAAATTCGACAAGAATATCCACTATGATTTCTAGGGCGAATTGCGTAGAATTAGAACCAATAGCAATATTGCTAGCAATGAGGCGTTAGACCCTATTACTAACAGTCCCTCACCTCCCCCTCCGCTATGATGGACTAAGCTCATAATACGACGCGATTTATTTGCATTTACAAAGCACCAATGCATTTACAAAGTAAGCTTTGCCCACAAGTTCGTCTGCGTAACCGGGATGCATCCATAGACCAAGACAAAAAGTATCCGATGTACTTGTCTATCCCAAACGAATGTGGATACTAGATTTTAGAGCTATTGGTTAACTATTAAGGCGTTAAGAGGTAACACACGAACTCAATTTAACGTTTATAATATTAGTAAGGTAAGGAGATAGTCTATAAAGTTTTCCATCTCATATACTATCTAATTTCATAGTGATTGATTATGCCGTTTAGGCGCTATAAAATAACAAACAAACAAACTCATTTTCAAATTTATAATATTATTAAGGGTCGTGGATCATTAAATTCACAGGAGTGCCAGTTCTACGTGAATATTTATGTTTATGATAATTTATATACCGTGTATTTGAATTAATACAACTTACCAATATGGTCGACTGCCATTTCTTGGGTGTGGATGTGCAGTGGCTGGGCCCGAGCATGTCGTCCAGTATACTGCGCAGCTGATCTTCAGAGCCTGCATAGTCCACTATTTATTATAAGTTTGTTACATTATTTATATCTTCTATACTTAAAATAAATCTATAGAGAGGTCAATTCTGTACATGAAATATATTTCCAAAATAACTATCAGCGGGTGATTAGTGATCGATACTGATGTCTAAAATGCATTCAGTAAAATTTTTGTCTGTCTGTCTGTATGTTCGTTATAGAAACAAAAACTACTCGACGGATTTTAACGAAACTTGGTACAATCATTCTTCATACATACATCAATAGGAGTAGAGCAGTGAAGGGAAATGTTGGGAAAACGGGAAAAGTTACTCCATTTTTAAGCTTCCGTCGCGTGTGCAGCCTTAATGGCCACTATTTTAAATGTAAAAATGTCCACCCGTGCGACGCCAGGACGGGCCGCTAGTTTAAAATATTCAGAGATATATCTTACAGTTCAAATTTTCATTACATTCCCATTCGTGTTTCTATCGTGAGGCAGTTGTGTTTGCATGGCTGTATTTCGGTTTGAAGGGTGGGATATGGCAGTGAATTTATAAACGAATACTACCCCGAGTTCTCAGGATTGGCACCGCTGGGCGAAACAATACTCTGTTATATCTATGGTACTGCTTATGTCTACGGCGACGGTTACCACTTTCCATCAGGTGGGCAGTCAGCTTGTTTGCCATTCTAAGTTGCATAAAAAAAATTAGTTTACTTAGATTTTAAAATAAAATATTTAAAGATACGTCGTACATAGAAAACAAAATAAAAATGACGTACAATACAGTCAAAAGATTCTCCAAAAAAAAAAACGAACAGGGTTGTCAATTTCCCTTTTTTTAATTAAAATTAAAAAAAAAAACAATGTTACGGAACGTGTTGTTCGAACACTCCTCCCCCTGTAAAGCGTCGTAACGTCACACAAGATGGGGGGGGGAGGGGATCATATTAAACATTACAAGACCCTCCCCCAAATTGCGTTACGTAATATTTGAACGTTCCTATTTCCCTAAACTTAACTTAAAAATCTGGCACGACCGGGAATTGAACCCGGGTCCAAATTACGCAACGCAACGTGCCTGCCGCTGCGCCAGGGATGCGTCCTACTCATCTTTTTTTTTTTTTTTTATACAACTTAGAATGGCAAACAAGCTGACGGCCCACCTGATGGAAAGCGGCAACCGTCGCCTATAGACATGAGCAGTGCCATGGACATAACAGAGTATACTGTTTCGCTCATGATACCTCCCATGCATTGCCATTCCTGAGATGTTATTACTCAGATGTTATTCCTCTGTACCCAGTAAATTCGCGCCATATCCCACCCTTCAAACCGAAACACAGCCATGCAAACACAACTGCTTCACGGTTGAAACACGAATGGGACAGAGGTACCCAAGCAATCGAGTTTTGTACAAAATCTCCCTCTGGTAAATGATCGACTGACCGTGCGAGACGAGGTGCGCGAACAGCGACGTGAGCCAGTGGCGGTAGTCGCGCGGCAGCCGCAGGTGCAGGCTGGCCGCCGCCTGCGCCTCCAGCCAGCTGCGCGCGCACTCTGCGCTGTAACTAAGTACATCATTTTTTTTTTTTTTATACAACTTAGAATGGCAAACAAACTGACGGCCCACCTGATGGAAAGTGGTAACCGTCGCCTATAGACATGAGCAGTACCATGGACATAACAGAGTATACTGTTTCGCCCATGATACCCCCATGCGCTGCCATTCCTGAGGACTCAGGTGTTATTCCTCTGTACCCAGTAACTTCACGCCATATCCCACTCTTCAAACCGAAACACAGCCATGCAAACACAACTGCTTCACGGTTGAAACACGAATGGGACAGAGGTACCCAAGCAATCGACTTTTGTACAAAGTCTCCCTCTGGTAAATCATTTTGACATTTTATGTACAAATCACTTTTTCTTTATAGATAATAATGTAATGGATACGTAAATACTTACACAAGCACCAGTCTCTCACAAAATTGGTCTTCATATCAAATTGTACCTCATGTTGTTACTTTATTCCACCTTTTGTGAAGGGAAAATAAACCATTCATTCATTCATTCACTTACGTAATATAATAACACCATTTGTGCTAATTGAATACACTGACAGGGTACCAGTGATAGATGATAGGCGAGGATGAAAGGACAGTTCAGTTAGCCCATCGTGATGAATACACTCGAGAAATCACTAGTTTGGGCCGAGTAATTGTATAGGACTTCAAAAAATTTAGATAATCCCGAGGTTTATTGGAAAAATTGAATCAATTTTTTTGGTATTTTTTACAGGCACAAAAGTGTTTTTGATTAAGCAAAATAAGTTTTTAATATTGTTACTTCACATCGTATGCTATGTAAATTTGAAGTTAAAATAAAAAGCTTATAAATCATTGGATAAACTGTAAAATAAGAATTTATTATACAATTAAAGTGACATTCATATGAAGCTATATATATTTAACATTGTAAAATAAATAAATTTTAAAATACGACCTTTTACTATTGATTAAAGAGGGATAAGTTTGGTTACGTGACTATTCTAAGGTGCATATAAGAATGTTTTCTCGTCAAAGTCTTAATAAATTAAAAAATAAAAATCTACGACGGCATCAAATTCGAAATTCAATATTAAAGCTCCGGCTGTATGGTTTACTTCTTTTGCCTTTACCATTGTATACAAACTGATACTAGTTGTTCGAAATTCAAATTTCTCGTGTACAAAACTAGAAGTAGATTTAAAATGAAATTTTCAAAATAGGAACCTTACTTCCTTTGTCATTACTATTCTGAACAATTGATACTACTACTAGTTCGAAATTCAAATTTCGCGTGTTTTTTTTAATACAATTTAGAATGGCAAACAAGCTGACGGCCCACTTGATGGAAAGTGGTAACCGTCGCTTATAGACATGAGCAGTACTACGGACCTAACAGAGTATACTGTTTCGCCCATGATACCCCCCATGCGTTGCATGCGTAGGAATGGCAACGCATGGGGGGTATCCCCATGCGTTGCCATTCCTGAGGACTCAGGTGTTATTCCTGTGTACCCAGTAAATTCCCGCCGTATATCGTGTACAGAACTAGAAGTAGATTTGAAATGAGAATTTCAAAATAGATTTTCAATTTGCATGGCTGTGTTTCGGTTTGAAGGGTGGGATATGGCGTGAATTTACTGGGTACAGAGGAATAACACCTGAGTCCTCAGGAATGGCAACGCATGGGGGATATCGTGGGCGAAACAGTATACTCTGTTATGTCCATGGTACTGCTCATGTCTATAGGCGACGGTTACCACTTTCCATCAGGTGGGCCGTCAGCTCGTTTGCCATTCTAAGTTGTATAAATAAAAAAAATATATAAAAAAAGGAACGTACGTGGAGGTGCGCGAGGGCAGCGCTCGGTCGCGGCGCGGCGCGGTGAACGCCGGGTGCAGTGGCGTGCCGGGCGCGGCGCCGGCGGCGGGCGGCGGCCGCGGATGCCGCGCCGCCAGCGGACCGCCTGCACGCCACACCGGGTCGCCCGCGTCCGCCCACACCACCCTGCGCACAGGCACAACCAACGAAACATTTATTGACAACAACAAAAACAGATACGTTCACTGTCAATAGAAAAAAGGAGAAAGGAAAATGTAATATACATCAACAGCAAGTGAGACACGACCGTCTGCGCCGGGGGGAAAGGGATCGTTAGTAATGGAGACTAAAAATCCGATTGCTAGCAATATACCTAACCAGGTCGACCTCCGCGCGGTTCCCCCTGGAAACTGTCATGATTAATTCTTCATGATGAATTCATCATGATAGGCTAACTGGCCTGTTTTCATTCTCATCTATCACCCTTCACTGGTGCTCCGCCAGCGTATCCCGTTAGCGCAGGCGGGGTTGCTAATCCATTTTTATACAACAAAAAAAAACCGTCTGCGCCGCGGAGGCCAGAGTGATGCGCACACGCACATCGACACTGACACGTCATTGCATATCTCACGTACGACCACGGTTTGCAATACATTGCGTATAATATGAACTCACCATGCATACAACTTTTTACTGTAGATGTAAGTCTTGCCATTACTGAGTGAGATCATCGGGTTACCATCCTCTAGAAGAGAGCAGTTTGTCACCGTCACTAGAAAAAAAAACGAAATATTAATAATTTAGTAATTACAATATTAGGTCCTTACATATGAAATTAGCGTTTTGTCGTACTGGCCACTTTGATCTGAAATATCTTCTCTTTGGTTAAGAATTCCAAATTCAAATTTATAAATTCATTTAGCTGGTACTATTGAGTTTTGAAAACAGTCACTCATTTGTTTTTTCTCATATTTTTTTTCTTTGGGGTCGTTTATTACCTCACAATGGAAAACATGAAATATTGGTATATGTATGAATACGAGTTCTACCATGGCATCAGTGCTGCAGAAACAGCTCCAAGGATTTTTTTTATACAACTTAGAATGGCAAACAAGCTGACGGCCCACCTGACTGAAAGTGGTAACCGTCGCCTATAGATATGAGCAGTACCATGGACATAACAGAGTATACTGTTTCGCTCATGATACCCCCCATGCGTTGCCATTCCTGAGGACTCAGGTGTTATTCCTCTGTACTCTGTAAATTCACGCCATATCCCATCTTTCAAACCGAAACACAGCCATGCAAACACAACTGCTTCACGGTTGAAACACGAATGGGACAGAGGTACCCGAGCAATCGACTTTTGTACAAAGTCTCCCTCTGGTATTAATGATGTGTACGGTACGTTTTTGGTTTCAACGTTTTCGTTCTGGAAAGAATTGTTAGCTAGCCAGCAGCGTGCAGTAGGCAGCGAGTGGACAGTGGAGGTGGTAACCTTTCAATTTCAATTTTTATTTAATACTGGCGGCCCGTCCCGGCTTCGCACGTGTGGACATGTTTACATTTTAAGAAGTGGCCATTAAGGCTGCACACTCGACGGAAGCTTAAAAATGGAGTAACTTCTCCCGTTTTCCCAACATTTCCCTTCACTGCTCTGCTCCTATTGACCGTGGCGTGATGAAAAGTATACTATAACCTGCCCAGGAGTATGAAGAATGATTGTACCAAGTTTCGTTAAAATCCGTCGAGTAGTTTTTGTTTCTATAACGAACATACAGACAGACAGACAAAAATTTTACTGATTGCATTTTTGACATCAGTATCGATCACTATTCACCCCCTGATAGTTATTTTGGAAATATATTTCATGTACAGAATTGACCTCTCTACAGATTTATTATAAGTATAGAAGATATAAATAATGTAACAAATTTATAATAAATAGTGGACTATGCAGGCTCTGAAGATCAGCTGCGCAGTATACTGGACGACATGCTCGGGCCCAGCCACTGCACATCCACACCCAAGAAATGTTATTTTGGAAATATATTTCATGTACAGAATTGACCTGTCTACAGATTTATTATAAGCATAGATAGAAGAAGATAGATAGATTTATTTATTATATATATTATTTACCTTTGTGCGCGAGCAGGTTCCGGAAGCTGAGTGGACGCAGCAGGCAGGCGCCGGCCGCCAGGTCCCACACGCTCAGCTCGCCCGCCGTCGTCACGGCCGCCAGCCGCTCGCCGCTCAGCGACAGCTTCGCCGCCTGCGACATCAGCGCTGCGGCCAACAACAAACTCAGTTACTGGGGGGAAGGGATTGTTGGTAATTGGGACGTTAGTCCTCATTGCTATCAATATACTGTACCAGGTCGACCTCCACGTGGTTCCCCCTGGAAACCATCGTAACTAATTTATCGATGAATTCGTCACGATGGGCTATCTGACCTGCCTATTCATCTTCACCAATTATCTCTCACTGGTGCCCCGCTAGTGTATACCGATAGCACAGGCGGGGTCATCATTCCATTATCATCCATTAAAAAAAAAAACTCAGTTACTGGTTTGTCGACGCGACAGCGACACAACATGTACTCGGATCACCGATCGCTTGTAAACATACTTGTATAGGGGGAAAGGGATTGTTAATAATAAGGTCAAATAGTCCCATTACTAGCAATATACCCTGTTAGGTCGACGTCCGCGTGGTTCCCCCTGGAAACCGTCGTGACTAATTCTAGTTGAATTCGTCAGGATGGGCTAACTGACCTGTCTTTCATCCTCACCTATCACCTTTCACTTGTACCCCACCAGTGTATACTTAGATAGATAGATAGATAACCTTTATTACCAGTAATAAATAAATAAAAAATTAAAACAAAAAGAAAAAAAAAAAACAATGTTGCTGGTAATAGAAGCCGCCTCAGCTGTTGCTATATATGTACAGCTCCAGCGAGATGTACCTATATAGCGTTGATTTTCAGGCGGCCCCTTAACTCCTTTACCTTTAGCATGCGTGCGGGTCGTCAATACCTATTTTTCGGATGGGAGACCCCTGGAGACCATCGTGTTGAATTCCAAATGTATTCATTTGATATTAAAAAAAATTGGTTTCCAGGGAGGACCACTTGGAGATCGACCTGGTTGGGTATATATTTTTTTTTAATGAATGATAATGAAATGGTTACCCTGCCTATGCTAACGGTATAGGCTGGCGGGGCACCAGTGAGGGATGACAAGCAAGAATGAAAAGGCAGGTCAGTTAGTCCAACCTCGAGGGTATATCGTCTGGTTTTTGGTGGGTACACCCCTTACCTTATGGGGGGATTCCCACAGTACCCATTCACCTCCCACAAGGGTATGCATAAAGCATTTTTCACACGTTAAAAAAAAAGGTCAGTTAGCCCATCGTGACAAATTCCACTAGAATTAACCACGATGGTTTCCAAGGGGAACCGCGTGGAGGTCGACCTGATAGGATATATTGCTAGTAATGGCGCTCTAAGTGTCCACTACTAGCAACCTCTTCTCCACCAACGGTTCAGTGTTACCTATTGGCGGCAGTGCCCTGGCGACGTGCCGCTGGTCGTGCGGCTGGTGGTGCAGGCGCCACGCGTGCAGCAGCCCGTCGGCGCAGCTCACGCACGCCCAGCGCGCGTCGCACGCCACGCACGTCACCGGCGACCCTGCACCACGCACACCACAAACTTAATGGTTAGCTGCTAGAGAATGCCATATGGCATTAAGCTCGCCATTTGTACAAAGTTTTATTGTGCAATAAAAAAAAATTGGTAACAGCACTGATTTTCCGCTATTTTGTAATTTCTTAGTCGTCAAATCTATAGTCGTAAACTTTAATAAAGAGGGAGACTTTGTACAAAAGTCGATTGCTTGGGTACCTCTGTCCCATTCGTGTTTCTACCGTGAAGCCGTTGTGTCTGCATGGCTGTGTTTCGGTTGACTATACTGGGTACAGAGGAATAACATCTGAGTCCTCAGGAATGGCAACGCATGGGGGGTATCATGGGCGAAACAGTACACTCTGTTATGTCCATGGTATTGCTCATGTCTATAGGCGACGGTTACCACTTTCCATCAGCCGTCAGCTTGTTTGCCATTCTAAGTTGTATAAAAAAAAACACTAAATTATCTTTATTACTGAGTTCAATAGGCATTAAGTAATATTTAAAGAAGTCTTCAAAAGGGGGGTAAAGAGGTTCATAGGCTACGGTAACCGCTTACTGATGGTAAGCCATCAGGTAGGCCGTATGCTTGTTTGCCACTTCAGTGGTATAAAAAATATATATAAGAGAAAAAAGAAAATTAAATTATTGAAATAAACTCAAGAGGAAAAAGTTTAATGGTTCCAAGTGCAAATTCTGGCCATTTCTAAATTATTTCAATCACAAAATAATTATTAAAACAACAATTGTTAATTTGTTGTGTGTTGAACTAGAAACGAATCTTACCTAGATATGTTTCCCAAACAGGGTCGTTGGATACAGAGTTGTTGGGCAGTAACTGCAACCGCGAGAGCGTGCCGTAGTGTGTGTTGTACGCCTTATTTACAATCTGTAGAATAATATTTATTGTTACCTCTTGTTTATATATAATGCTGCGCGGTGTTTGTTACCAAACTCCTCCGAAACGGCTTTACCGATTTTTATGAAATTTTGTGTACATATTGGGTAGGTCTGAGAATCGGCCAACATCTATTTTTCATACCTCTCAATGATAAGGGTGACCCATATCTAAATTTTATTTTATTTTTATAACAATTTTTTTTATTTTTGTTTTATTATTATTTAGCATTGAAAAATATAACTTCAAATTTGTAGTACGATAAATTTTCATGTATAGTTCTCGAAATTATGTATATGATAAAACAACGTTTGTCGAGTCAGCTAGTATATATAATAATATATAACTATTTCTTATATATATATATATATATATATAAGAAATAGTTATGTGGTCTCGGCATATGGACCACCCCTTCTTTTCCCGTAGGTGTCGTAAGAGGCAATTGAAGAACTTATTACCGAGGGATGGGTAGCAGTGTCCCTCTCATAATACCATCAAAGCTAGCTCTCCTGCCAAGCGTGGCAACTACTATCAAATACGCCAATAGGGTCGCCTATGTTTGGTAATGGATAGTTAACGGTATATTACTAGCAACCCTTCTTGGATGAGGAGATGTATCTTTCGGTAAAATTTGTTAAGTATTTTTTGAGTTAAATTGTAACAAACAAAAAATTTATCATATATCAAAAATTTTCACGTTATTTTTAATTTACATTAATACACTATCTAAACTTTCGGATGCTCCTAATCGGACGCAAGGCGCGGGATTACAGGGCGCCCCCACGGCCCAGTTGAACCACGGCGACGCCAAATTAATTTCGTTGCGCATTATTTTGATTCTGCTATATCTCTTAAGGTTATTAATTTTAATTATTAATTTAAATTTAATTTGCACGATGTAAAAAGAAAAAATAATATCAAAATAGTTAACTAATTTATTTAAAATCATAAGGATTAATACCGTAATAGCTTTATAATTGTCCATTTTTAAAGTATTAAAATGGATATAGTATGTTATTTTAAAGAGATAAACATATGCCATCGCGGACTTTTCTATAGATCTGTATAAGATACACAATTCCACCATACATTATTTTGTTATATTTCAAAGGGTTAAGTAGCATTTTCGTTGAAAACTCCCGGATGGCTTATTTTTTTCCGACACCTCCAACAAATATTGTTATATTTTAGTCGACGTATATAAAAACTTAACAAATTATATACTAAAACCTTCCTCGAGAACTACTCTATCCGCTGATGTAAACAGAATGAAAATTGGTGCAATTATTTTTGAGTTAATCGCGAACAGACATACAAACGCGGCGGAGGACTTGTTCTTATTTATTTATATATTCTTTAAAAATAATTCCATCATTATGACAACAAAAGCCAAATCAATGTTAAAAACCTAGTGTGCCAACATATAAAATTGTAACAAAAGTATTTAACCCGACTCCAAATATATGTGAGCCGCTTCTATCTTTGGCAGTTCTATAGTATGTAGTGAAGGTGACAGTTTGCAGAGTGCAGTGACCTGCAGCCGCAGCGAGCCGGCGGCGCGGACGACGGGCCCGGCGGCGCCGAGCGCGGGCGCGGGCAGCGGCGGCGGTGCAGGCGCGGCGGCCGCGGCGACAGCGGCGGCCGCGGCGGGCCCGGGGCTGCGGCCGCGCTTGGCCGCCACGTCGTCCGCGCGCGGCCCGGGCAGCGCCGCCGCCGTGCGCTTGCGCAGCCGCTGGTCCAACCCGCTACAAATTATACACACATACTCTTTACGCTACTTAAAAACAGAGGTCAACTTATTCCTAATAACCGTGCATAAAGACTAGACCTCGTAATTAAATAAAAGCCTCGTCTCTCACGTTCGACATGGAAAGGTTGTCTTGTAAAGGTTGCTCTCAGCAATAAGACCGGCTTATTGTACTTGTACAATTGTATCGTTGTTTGTTAATTGTCTTGCTTATTTCCTATATTGTATAATGCAAATAAAACATACTCATTCATTCATTCATCCATATGACTATGAATATATTTTTTTAATGGGTGAAAATGAAATGATAGCCTCTGTGCTATCAATATACGCTGGCAGAGCATCAGTGAGAGATAATAGGTGAAGATGAAAGTAAGTCAGTTGGCCCATTGTAACAAGTTCATCAAGAATTAACCACGATGGTTTCCAGTAAGAGCCTTGAACCCTCCTGGAGATCAAACTGTTCTTTTTTATAGGTGAAAATGGCAGCCTTGCCTGCACTAACAATATACGTTGGCAGAGCACCAGTGAGAGGTGACCGATGAGAATGAAAACAGGCCAGTTAGCCAATCTTGATAAATTGAATTCATCAAAAATTAACTAGGGAAACAGCATGTAGATCGACCTGGTTGGGTATATTGCTAGCAATGGGATTTTCACTGTCCATTCCTAACAATCCCTTTTCCTCCGAGGTCGACCTGTTAGGATATATTGCTAGCAATGGGGTTGTTAGATCTTATACTAACAATCTCCCCTCTCCCCCCTTCATATGTATATTTGTAGGGACGGTGCTACTAACTTGTCGTTGAGCCGCGTGCTGCCCTGCGAGGTGTTGATGGCGTGGTTGCTGACGTTCGGGTGTATGACGATATCGTCGCGCACCTCCACGCGGATCCGCGACTTGCTCTGCGACGATGTACTGAAGCAGTTCTCCATGCCGCCCGGCTGCGAGCCCAGCGACTCGCTACAACAATAATAATAAAGACACACAATCACACCATTTGCCTGATCCTCAAACTGTGTTATAAGAAATCAGTAACGAATACTTAGAGCAGGGATTTCCAGAATGGTCGATCTACATAGGTCGGCATAAATGAAAACTTATTTTTAAGGTCGATAAAATCTTAAATATCAAGCGTCATTAATAATTATTAATATATTACAATACATTTACCAGAGGGAGACTTTGTACAAAAGTCGTTTGCATGGCTGTGTTTCGGTTTGAAGGGTGGGATATGGCGTGAATTTATTTACAGGGTACAGAGGAATAGCACCTGAGTCCTCAGGAATGGCACACATGGAGGGTATCATGGGCGAAACAGTATACTCTGTTATGTCCATGGTACTGCTCATGTCTATAGGCGACGGTTACCACTTTCCATCAGGTGGGCCGTCAGCTTGTTTGCCATTTGTATAAAAAAAAAAACACATGGGAAAGGAAGCTGTAGTCTTATTCTATGCCGGGACCACACAGCCCACGAAATTTTTTCAAAGAAAAACTGTCATCTGGGAATTTGAGAAATAAATAGATGAGTCTTACTTGGCATCGGCATTAGTGAGAGGTATGAAAACGGGCGTGATGCGGCGTTTCCCGTCCGAGGTTCGCGTCTCGATCTGACGGTCCATCGGCCGCAGCGGGGACCCGCTCGCAACTGATACGGGCGATGCTAACAATGGGGCCAATGCTGACTTCGCTGTCTGCGGATAATATACAGCAAAGTTAGCGCTACATTCAGCGTAACTTTGGCGGATGAGCATGGCAGTAACATTTAGTATATTTTTAGTCTCTGATCTTCGGTTGCAAGATTACCTATTGTCTGCTTCTTTAAAACTTAATGACAATATTATTCTCATATCAGCCTTTAAGTATCTACTGCTGAACATTATCCTACCCCTTGGGGGGTTTTCCAAGTATTTGCACTGCTTGGCAATTCACATTTCCATACATTACCTGAGACTTTTCGCTCTTAGGCATAGAGTCCTCCTTGATAGCTTCCTTCTTAGCTTCTTGCTTCTCTCTGGCTAGCAAGATTTCAGGACACTCGACCAGGAGATTAGTGGACAGGTCTCCTCCAGACTCGTTGGCCAGACATTTTCCATAGATTTTCTCGTAGAAAGCATTCTGTGTTTAAAAAAAAACATTTGAATAACCTATTTATAAATTTACTCTTTGTTTCCACTAATAAATATCGAATAAATGACGTATTAGTAACAGTACACACATATACAACATATACATTTATCATACATATATGATATTTGAATGTACGAAATACAAAACACAAAGGGAAGTATTGATACAGAAATATAGTCTCAATAGACAGGAGATTGGTTTATTTTCAAATATACTCGCAGAACCACATTCCGGAATGGCAAAATCTTTAATTACCATATTTTTGTATCAATAATTCTCTTTATGAAAATAGCCTACTAAGATATTTATGTATTATTTATTTATGTATCAACGTTTTAAGTATGTGAGGTATTTTATAAAATTAGAGTATGATGAGGCTGACATATCCTTATAAGATGAAAGCCTCTAAATAAAAAAGATAAAAAAAAAACATATACATTTACATAATATATACTAAAGTTCTAAGATCGGTGTTATTAATAAACGACTATTGACTGATCTTTGTTAATATTTTACTGAATTAGACTATAATTATTTTGTTTAATTCCGCTGCGCATACGCTTGCGACTATTATTATAACCTTATAAAAGTTCTAGAACTTTCCATATTAGTCATCAATCCTCGATTTTGTTGTGCAATAGTTATAACGATTTTACAAGTACTATGAAGAAGTGCACATCTGTTATACAGACAAAGGACACAATGTAATAACAGCCGAAATATAGTTTCGCCAATTGTTCAAACTTTTAACAACTTTCAACAATAAAAACACATTTAGTTTCTTATTTTTAAGATACTTCTGAGATTAGAACGTCCTATCAAGTTTTTATAATCAATTATGTACATTATTTGGCCTTATTGGAAAAATTAGACACTGCAAAACCGCCTTTAAAAAAAACAGACAAAAACCAGTATGACTCATTTCAATTGAAAGATGAAACTGACCATTTCAAAACAAATATTCATTCCTAAAATATATATCTACAGAATTATGGAATTAATAAAAGAAAACATTAAGTAATAATGTTACTGTCAGCTTATTTGTCCATCTAAGTGTAATAAATAATAAAAAAAAAAAAACTTAACATAAAATTAAAATAAAAACCACAAACAGCACCAGCGCGACACACGGTAAAGCAGTTCCAACTTTTTTTTTAATTTGACATAACGTTCCAAAGCTAACACACTGACATTTTACATCACTACTACAGTAAACTTTCCGATTATATTAAATAATACGCATAGTAGAAAATAAATTAGCATTTAAAGTTTGCTTTCTAACCCATTTAAGATCTATTTAATTTGTTATTTATATTTATTTGATTTTATATGACTATATTAAATTATTCAAAAGTATAACGCATTGGTGTTTCAAAACGGCAGTATCTAGTGTTGCCACTAATTAATAAAAATTAGTGTTGCAATTGTAATAATCTGTGTAAAAAATTATTGGATCCTGATAACCTGATTAAAGAATTTTTTATTAGTTTTGGCTTAACAGATGGACAACTATACAATGGCTAAGCACCGTTTATTAATGGCAACAATGGGGCCGATTCTGAAATGTCATTTTTCTTAATCTAATATTTTAATTTGAAACATTCGGGAAATCACTTTTTTATGGCTACATTTGAAATAATAATCATATTGATTAAATCTATTGGACAATTAGTTCATATTGGTTTTTATAATAAAGATTTTGCTGTGGTATCGAATTGAAATTTTAATTTTAGACATAAGTTTAGAGTAAAGGCGCGTCGGAATCGGCCACAATGCATAGATGTACAGTTTATACAATGTACAGACTGTACATGTGTACAGTCTATAGATTGGGGCCGATTATTCACTGTATAACTATACGTTTGTTTAATTTTATTATTTAATAGCAGAATCAAAGCGGTCACCGTGAGCGCAAACGTTCAGGACTCATCATAATCATCATCACGCAGTTGTTAAACGTTTGTAACATTATATCAAACGTTATCTGTTTAATGCTGAACATAGGTCTCCCCTATTTGGGGGGTTCTGCAAATGGGTGCCACGCTTGGCAGGTGGGTTGCCAATTGCAGTTGGGCTTTAGTGATATTTTGAAAGACGCTGATGACAATCCCTCGACACTTAAGTTTTCTTAGCCGCGTTTGACGACACCCACGGGATAGGTAGAGGTGGCACATTTTATGCTGGGGATAGATAGTACGTTTATATAGAACATTATTGTTAGGAAGGCCATATATGTATATACCTTTTCATCCATGGTTAGTGGGGTGCCAATTTCTTTATTGGTGAACTGAATGCAAGCCACTGTACCATCCGAGCTGCAAGCCAGAAGATTTAACCCTGAAAAGTATTTCATAGGAATATGAAATTATCTATATTGATACAATAAAAGCAAAAGTTTTATTTTTATCATGTTTACTACACAAAGGAAGTTTTGTTTATTCTTGAAATTAGTAATTTTTAGAACTTTCAGTCAGATTTGAAAAAAATATTTTTGCATTTGATAGCTCACTTCTTGTGGAAGGTTATTCAACATTACGAAGGGATCATGATCGATTCCTTCAATATCTTTCCTTTCACATGTTAAATGGTAAAACGCTTACATCAAACAATTTATGTTATTTAACTAATATAGAGGAAAAATTTGATTTTTGTTTGTAATAGATATAATAAAGAAAAATCTTAACTAATTTAATAATTCTTTCACCTATACAAAGCTACACTTTCAGTGAGTATAATGGGCTATATTTTATTAAAAACAACATGCGATGCCCGGATTGTGGACTAGTATTAAAAAATGTATGCACAGAATGGAAATATTTCCTATTTTTTAGTTAAATTTTTAGACGTCGCATGGTATATAATAACTGCAGCACAATGTCTATTACTGACCGTCAGAGCTCCAAGAGAGGTCCAGAACGCTGTCACTGAAGAGGTCGTGTACCACCACTAGAGGCCGCTTGAGCGACGTCAGCCAAATAGATAGAGCACGGTCCCGGGACCCCACCGCCGCGCAGCAGCACTTCTTGCCTTCCTTTACGAATATGTTGTTGTTGAATCTCTGAAAGAAAGAAATTTTTTTTCTCTTTTTATTAATATTCTAGCTGTATCTTGCAGATTCATTCGCGCGAATTACTACATAAAGTACCCTATGTTCTAAATAAAGATATAAACTAACCATGTACCAAAGTTCATTTAAGTCCGTTCAGTATTGTTTGCGTGAAAGGGTAACAAACATCCATCCATTTATTATTATAAATTTTCGTATTTATAATATTAAAAATGCAGAAATTACTCTTAATATTAGTAGGATTTGCAATTCGTCTAAACTATAACCAATTGTGTTAAGTTACATATACTATTTTATAGAGAATAGGGCCATTGCTCCTGTCCCGTATAATTTATTTTTCATGAGGCATTTTTTATAGAGACTTCTGCCCTCTTAAGTCTTCCAATATTGCATGGCGGTGATAGTATTTTTGCGATAGGATGAGAAAAAAGATAATTCTTTTATTTCTTCCTATAGAATTTTATTCCGTCAAAATCTTGGCATTTGGAGGTAGGAGTGAATTAAAATTCAAAAGTCGTATGAGAACTAGGGAAGACTCAATAACGATCCTTAAGTTTTAAATCACAAAAAAAATATGAATTGGAGATTCTATTGTAAACACTGACCGCACAAGTGACGGCCTTGCGATGTCCCACGAAGTCTTTGTCGCAGCGCCAGCCGTCGCGCTCGACGACCTGCGCCGTGGGCCCGCCGCCATTCATCGCGTGCGCCGACAGCACGTACTGCCCGTCGGGGGACCACGACAACCGCAGCACGTGCGTTGTGCCTGCACACCGTCACACCACACTCGATTATATTTTTTTAAAGTCAACCATTTAAGATAGTTGATATAGCCCTACGTAAGTAAATAAGTTTACCAGTTGAAGTGACAGAGGGACAGTCTCATCTGTAGGTGGGACGACATATGTGGGAAAAAAACTTTAGAAGAGGCCTCCGACGGCGTCCGCGACCTCCTACTAATGGGCCGCCGATCTTTCCAAGATAGCAGGAAAAAATTGGTTAAAAGAAAGTCCTACATCCAGAAGTGAATTGGAATAGTCTGATGATGAACCAAGAAGGAACACTTTTATAATTTAAAATAAATGTCACTATAATATTATATAATTTAATAGTTTAAACATAGGATAAGAAGTGTCAAGAAAAATCTAGAACACTTGAGTTTTATTCAAGAATGTAACTAGGATGTGAGAGATTACAAAATGTGTCTGAAAGCAGTAAAATTACCATGAGCATTAAAGAATGATCTGATAATTTGGTGCTGCTCATGTCTATTGGTGATGGTTACCAATTTCCACTAGGTAGGCCATCAGCTCTTTATTTGCCATTCCAAGTTGTATAAAAACAATCAGACAATGCTTAGCTCCATCAGTACGCAGCTTAGCACAACATCAATTTTAACAGATCTATAATGAATGGTTAATAATTAACATTTACCTCCACACTCCTCAAATGGTTCAGTTATAACAGTTTCTTGTGCCCAGTCTGCTGTCTTCCATACCCTTAATGATTTGTCGTCTGATTGAGATGCAATATATTTACCAACCTACAATGAATAAAATAACTTTAGAATTGAAAATTAGAATAAATTAGAATGTATGACTCAGTTTTTTATATTACAGGCAGTAGCAATTATAGAGTTGCAATGTAGTGTTGGCCGCTTACTATCATGGAGATCATATGCTGGTTATTCTCTCTTAATGAGTTCAAAATATTTTATTTTTCTAAAAAAATGAAATTAACTTATGCACAATATAATTAAGTTCATGACTATATTCATTGTTGTGATGACAGATTTTACATCTTCTATTTACTAAAAAAATTCAAATGTTTAATAAAATAAAAAAAAGTATAAGGTGTGCTTTAATACAAAAGTCACAGCTTCCTATAAACAATTGAATAATATATGGTACAATTACTAAATCAGCTTCTATTCAGTAACTTTATAATTAAAAAAGAAAATCTAAACTCACTGGATCCCAAGCAACACCCTTAACAAGGCCAGTGTGTCCACTCAATACACAGACCATTTCTGGAAACTTTTCTGCATTCCAGATTATTATGGTGTTATCGACACTACAGCTTGCTAACCATTTGTCCAATGGTGACCATGCTAGATCTAAGACATCACCTGCAAACATTATGGATGGAAGTTATTAAAAAAACTACTGATAAGTAATATTTTTGGAATTATTTTGATTTTGGCTGTATGTAAATGTTCAAGGGCATTTATTTATATTAACACATAAAATCTATGATAGATGTGATTTCTTTTTTTATAAATAGTTACATCTATATCAAAGAATGTAAAAGTTTGAAGTTTTATTGATATCAATTATTATTAATTATTAATCTATTATACAACTATATATATATATATATATATATATATATATATATATATATATATATATATATATATATATGTTATATCTTGACAATTAGAGATCTACCATGAGTTTACCGAGTTTGTGCCTAAAATTGTAATTGGCAGCTATATACATTAAAGAAAATGAAAGAGGTATTGTGTATTGCACTTATTTTTTTTATTATTTTATTTATATTTTACTGTACTTTGTGGTTCAAGGATCTTATGACATATGATATGAACTAGAGTAATGGATGCAGTTTTGTTCTTGAAAATATGGAATAAGTACCAATAATAATAATTTTTATCTACCTGCATGACCTCGTAGTGTGGATAGACATCTCCAAGTTTCAGCTTTGTGTTTACCAGATGTTCCAGCAGCCACACTCAACCCCCAGACCATAACTAGGCGGTCATCACCTCCGGATGCCAAGTAACGACCACCATTACTCCATCTTACACAGTTTACACATGCTGAAAAAGAAATATACAGCAATATTTACTATTATTATAAAAGTAAAAGTATGTTTGTTTGTTACATTTCAGTGTCTTAATGGCTTAACCAATTAGTATGAAATTTGGTATACAGGTATTATATTGAATAGAGGAGATAAGTTACTTTTTTTCTATTAGTAAACATAATCTAGTCATATAAAGACACAGATAAAAGCTAATATGAACATAGTGCAAAAAACTGATTGGTACTCTTAAGAGCTTTTTTGAAATGTTACATTCTAGAAAATGTCTTTTTATGAAAATGTATAATTGATTCTATTTTAAAATGATGATAAAATATGTTTTTGAAGCAGTTAATCTTTTTTTAAGACAAAAAATAATAACATTAATCTAAATTGCCTGTAAGATTATATTTTTTAAGCAAAAAATAAAATCTTTTTAAGTAAATATTTATCATCAATTAAATTAAATTAACAATTAAATACCCATTAAGAGTACAAGAGTTTTATATTAACCTATAAATTTATTAAACTTACCTAAATGATTGTCCATTTGACATAGCATTCTGGGCACATTGGGGTCTACCTCAACAGACTCATACAGGACCGAATTGAGATTCCATACAACCACACGGCCAGAGTCGCCGCCTTGTCCGCCGGTTGCAAAGCGTTTTCCAGTAGGATGGATATCCACAGAAAAGATTGGTTTATCTAAAAGAGATAAGTTTTAATAGAATATTAGAAAGTTCTATTTACCAAATAAAATAGTTTTGTTACATAAAAACATTTTTATAAGTATTGAAAAATCGTGAAAATCTTTGAATGAATAACAATAAGGAAATTTATATTTACCATCGTGATTCACCCAACTGGGTTTTAAGAGCTTCATTTGTTTGTATTTAGTTTAATTTTTATTCAAACCCTAATGGATTAAATACAAATTTGTGTAGCTTTTATTTATAATTTAATTAATGAAATTTATAATCTTCACACTGACAGTTTGACTTTGACAGTGACAAGATGATCAACTTCAACTATATACTTGACTAGTAGGTAAGATTATAAAGTGAGTTCATAAACAAAGTTATTTTTTAGACAAATATTAATAATTCTTTATCTATGTCGAACTATTGCTGACATCTGTCTGCCGTCACCTTGACAGTCAGTATTATTCACAACAAAAAAAAAAAAAACAAACATCACAAACATATGAAATTCGTGTCGTGTCGTGAGTGTTACGATTTCGATATTTTATTCTTGTTCATTATAATAATTTTAAAAAGGCATGCGAGGTGCTAGCACATTGATACCAGCACGCTTTTTGACCCTTGTTGGCCACCTCTGTGTGCTGGTGACATTATTATGGGAAAGCAAACAGACTGTTCGTCATTGCACACCGAGCCAACACCACAGCTATATCCCGATATATCACACCCGGTGAGTGCAAAGACCCATTGTCTTTTTGCCCTTGTAGCTTAAAATATGTCTGTTGTTTATCACAGACACCAATTATTAATTTACAATAAACTTTTTTTTTAAGATTTTACCAAAATATGCTAATGTATTATGTTGCTAAGTTTAATAGCTAATCACTGACCCAAATATGCAATATGTAACTAGGTTTTACGAGTTTTATGAAATAAGATTATATAATCTAATATGCATTATATTATCTCAGATTTCATTTAGACTAAAACTGTTTAAAAAATCAGTTTATTACAGTAACAATATAATTACACTGGATTTATTGACAATATTACAGCAATTTATATGAACAGGTCCATACTAAAAAAAGGCCAATGGACAATGTGTGACTCTATTTCTTGTTTTGAATTTATACTGCAGATATATCACCATGACAACAGCCCATAAACATTTCATTACCATCCATACATAAGAACTGAATGAATAATAGTAATAAAGGTTTCCTGGAAGAAATCTCTTATTAGAGATAAGTTCACCTTTGTATATTATGTTTAAAATAAATTGTGCTTATTGCAGGCTGGTTGTCTTGGTCTATGGTTTTTCTTCCCTTATACCTTGCATTAACGTATTGTGTATTTTAATGAATATTATGGGGATGAAAAGGATTAGTCATCTGTTATATGGCTTTCGGTCATCTTATGACAGTTTACAATTGGGGGGTGATTTGCCACGCTGTAATATCTCGTGTATATATATATATATATTATAAGGATATTTGTTTTACCTGTATAAAACTGATTTCAAAAAAATAAGGTGAGCTTGATAAGGAATTCAGGTGTTTGATGTCACTAATAATTTCATATTCATATCATATCATTATGACAAATCATGAGTACATTATCTATGTACTATTTTTAATAATTCTAATAAGCAGTAATAGAAATATCTATAGTATTTTATAAACAGTTTGCTTCTTTTTTATACTACAACATAAGCAGGTAAGTGTTGTGGTCTGCCGGATAGTAGGTAAATGGTAGTCTAATCATCTGATACATAATAATAACCTATAATAAATTATAATAATTATTTAAACTATTAGTATATTTTCTCCTTTTGATTGTATGAATAGGGATAAAAAGCTATTAAATTAAAATCCTTTCAATAGTTTAAGTGTGATTTAACATTTCTAGATCTTTACAAATTTATTTATAACACATAAGCGAAATTGAGAGTTAAGACCAAAATAAAAAGATGGCTAAAATATGTATCACTCACATAATTTACTTTTTATATTTGTATATTTTTATTATTTGTTATTTGTATATATTATATGTTTTATAAATTGTGATCATTACAATTACAATTTTGATATTTCCTTGTGTAATATTGGTTGGGTAATATTTAGAAAACAGTCATTGGTAATTGAAGTTTAATGTTGATAAACAATGTCTTATGGATGGATTATATCAAATATCCAAATGTTTGATATAATGGTTGTCTCTATAGGATATATGCAACAAGCAAAATATTTAAGTTATTAAAAAACTACAATCAGATTTATGTACATGAATTTATAGTAGAAAGTTATGTAATATGTTAAATAAAACAAATTGTTCAATTTGCAATTAGATCTATTTATATTTATGTTATGAAAGTACTTTGATAAATTTTCACATTTTTTATGAAGCACACAGGTAGCAGAGTCTAAATTATGAAAAGGTAAACATACACATATATTTACACAAACATACATATACACATACATATATATACACATATGTACATAGTGATAAGTAATGCTCTCTTAGACGACGCTTAAAACTATATGCCGATTCCTATGGCAGACTATTCCATAGTCGAATGGATATAACTGTAAAGGAATTCCTGAGTTATTTCTTAGAAGTAATCGTACTTGAATATAAATATTCGCATGCAATTATCTAGAACAAAAAATAGGGATGACAAAATTATAAAATTAAGAATGATGGCTGAAAATAATATTACCAAAAATGTACTTCAATTGTGGTGAAACCCGTTATTTAGACATAATAATTACTGAACCGATTTTGATAACTTTTCTATGAGATGAGTCTGTAAGTATATTTTTTCATATAAAAAAGTAATTTTCCAAATTCGATACCGATATGAGGTACAAACATAAGGGTGATAACTCTACCTTCCTTTGCTTTCTTACCTACTTATCATAGATTAAATACACAGATTTATTACTTTTTACGCTGATAATATAGCTAAAGAAGGCATTGATAAACCAATGAACAATATTATATTAAGGAATCCATTTTTCCCATTTTATGGTATAATCTCAAACATAAGTTTAACACCAGATGTTTATAATAACTGCTCATTTGAAATATACATCAGATTGACTGTAGTTTGAACTGGTTAAATCCAGTTAACTGGGACCTGTGTTTGATTTACTACACCATTGTTCCACATGTGTACCTTTTACAATACGTTTGTAAGTGGCAGGGCTGATTCATTGGACGTTTGGTTATCACTTATCTGTCAATTTCTAATAAAAAGGATTAATTTTAACAAATAATTTTCCTTATAAAGCACTATACAAAATCTTAAATATGTTTTTTTTAAACACGTTTCATTTACACGTCGAAACGTTGGCAATAAAAATTTAGGTATGTAGGTACTATTTACCTGCAAATTCCTTCGTCGCTTTAAGTCCTGATAGTGTATTTAAAATATGTGGCAATAATCAGAAAATTTAAAATTAACTATACAAAATTGTCTGGTCAGCATGTTTCCTTGGATTTCTGTTCATGGATTCCTGTGAGTGGATTGACGACTTCCAAATATCCAACACAGATTATCTAGCTTTATAGGGTAAGTATAATATATATGAGAAAAGTTATCAAAATATGTAGGTATTCAGTATTAATGTAAATAAACATAATTAATAAGATATTGTGTAAAATACACACATAAAAATACAAACGAATTCAGAAATCCTTCTTTTAGAAGTCGCTTAATTTATTAAACATTTACATGGATTGAATGAACCTACTTTTTGTTTCCAATACAAAGAAAATAAAAGGGCAAAAGGTTAATTTGAATTACATATATTCACGAATATTCAATCAGCCATTAACTGTCCGTTGCTGCACATATACCTTCCTCTATTTGTTGGGCTTTGCCAATAGATGCCACGCTTGACAGGCGAAGTGGCAACCGAGCTGCTGCCTATTTCTCGAGTATTAAGTTTCCTTTGTCGCCTCTTACGACATCCACGGGAAAGAGGTGGCTCATCCTATGCCGGGATCACACGGTATATTCAACGATGTGATTAAGTAGCTATCATTAAAATTTACAAATAAAAAATCTTTTTTTATATGTATATTGTATAAGCTATAAATATATACCGTCATGAATGTGGAGGAAGCAAAAGGCGTAAGTAGTCCCGATGGTAGCAGACGTAGTGATAGTATACATGGTTTCGTGATTGAAAATGTAGTTCGTATTGAGTCTAGACTGTCTCAGAAGCCCCGAAAATAGCTTTAATTAAGGAAGGCTTTCATCTTGTTTGCTTGACCAAGCGCCTGCATTCGTGATGAATTTGTCACAATGGGCCTAACGTTCATCCTTAATTATCACCCCTCACTGGTACTCCGCAGGCGTATACAGGGTATATTCAGCTCGACCTCCTAGTAGGAAACCATTGTAATTAATTATTGTCAATTTCGTTACAATAAGCCTTTAATTTGGTTTTAATTTCGCCTATTATAGTCGTAGAATACTGACGGATCTGACGAATATTACATATAAAGATCTTACCGGTGGTTGGTCAACGTATTCCGATAGCGGAAGCGCGGTCTAAAAAACAACAGGCACCTGCCTATTATCAGTCATTTGTGGTACTTTCGAAGTTCCTCGTTTGTCCTTATTTGATACATCCTTGTTATTTCACATATTCATCTGAGAAATAACACCTGAGTCCTCAGGAATGGCAACGCATGGGTGGTATCATGGGCGAAACAGTGTACTCTGTTATGTCCATAGTACTGCTCATGTCTATAGGCGACGGTTACCACTTTCCATCAGGTGGGCCGTCAACTTGTTTGCTATTCTAAGTTGCATAAAAAAACATATCCATCTCACCGTTCTCATTTTTGCTGAGTGCAGATGTTTTTCGTATGCCACTTCCGTTCATTTTGAAAATCAATCCAGAATTGTGGGCAACCCTACAAACGATCACTGAACTCATATCCAGTGAAGTTTAGTTATATTGCAATTGTAATGCTATGTTTACCAAATACGAGGTATTATGACCAGCGTTCGATGTCATTTCTGCAATGCGTCCTCGGTTACTCGGACCGAACGGTGTCAAGTAGGTAATTTTGGCGCTTCTTTTTTGAAGTGCTTTGTGTATCTTCATGGTTTAATTATTTACAGCCAGATAGTGCGGGAAATAGAATAACTACATGAGATAAATGCATTTTGTGTTAAGTGATTGATCCGCATAACAAGATTGTAGAAACTCGATTTATGGGTTCAACTGCCTCAAGTGAGGTATGTAAAAAAAAATTACTTGTTTATTGTCAAGTAACTTAATTTCTTGTAAGTTCTTTGACGTTACATAGGTAAGTAAGGATGTAATCTTGTCATATAGACATGCTGTTTTCTAGGTTTCGGCGGAAGGTACAATCCATGTTTCAAGTTCCGGCGGCATAACGTCTGGAGGGGAAAGGGATTGTTAGTAATGGGGGTCTAAAAGTCCTATTGCCAGCAATATACTCTGTTAGGACTCTACGCGATTCACATTGGAAACCATTGTGATTAATTCTTGTGGAATTCATTACAGCAAATGACTTGATTTCATCTTCATCTATCTATCATCTTTCACTGATGATCCACTAGCGTTTACGATGATGAAACAGGTCACTTGGTTCATTGTAACGAATTTCACAATAAATCAATCATAATGATTTCCAAAGGGAACCGCTTGGAGGTCGACCTAATAGTGTATATTACTAGTAATGGGATTGCTAATCTCCATTACTAAAGAGAGCTACATTGCCAGCGAGCAACATGAACAGTTTTTATTTTTAAAAATAAATTAGAGATCCTCTACCGTGAACGAAAAAATACGAAAATATTTTTTTTCGTCCATATCCTCTACATCAGGGGTTTCTAAATTTTTAAGATAACGGACTACTTACCAAATACCTTTTATTTTATGGAACCCCATATCAAACAATTACAAATCAAAAACACTGTAATTTAAATAAAAACAAAAGCTTTTATTAGAAATATTTTAAAAGTATAATTAACTTTATAGTTTTCTTTAATTTTTTATGTGAAGAATGAAGTTGTTTCACTGCATAAATAATTTCGCATTATCTTGGTGGCTTTTTTTACGGAACCCCTAAATTTCGCGGTACTTACTTTAGGAATTGCTGTTCTATATATCTAACCGTGCGAAGCTGAGGCGCGTCGCTCGATTCTAATATGATGTTCACGTCTATAGGTGATGGTTACCACTTTCTAACACTTGATTTGCCTTGTACTCGATGCGAACAAACAGTCATCTCTAACGTTAGACCATTTTGATTTTACGAGTCTTGTTATCAATGTTATGAAGAAAGGTTTTGAAAAAAAGTAATTGCAGTTGATCATTTCAGTTATTTCGTTTATAATGCCAGGTTTACATTATTCCAGTCCAGTAATATTTCAATTTAGCGATCTAATCTACGGCTCGGCTGTGTCCTTCCAACTGGAATAAAATATTCAGGAATTTAAATCCAGGCAATGAAATTACATCGCTAATCCAATCAGTGTATAGGATTTCTCAGTTAATCCTATATATATTTCACAGTGCCTGTTTCACACGTCAGGATGTTCTCTAGAAATCTGTCTAGATTTTATTCTTCGATTCTAGAATAAGTGTATACGGGTATGCGACCCTGGCCTCCCGAGCCGCTACAGTGCCCCAGTCCTTTCCGCATCAGCAATGTCCTCCCTTCCTTTTCCTTTCCACATAAGTCCATTCCTCTTATTATTAAAAGCATTCCCAAAGAGGGTTGACGTCAGGCAGGTGGCCGGTCGTAAAACTAAGCCAAATCATTTTGTAATATGAATAAAGAATATATTACGCCGACCCCATATAATAATTGGGATAAGAGTAGGAAGAAGAAGATTTCACAGTGCCTGTTTAGATTATTTTAGTCGTTATTCAGTATTGAAGACAGACAACAGATAACGCTTAATCGAAGGGGGTCGCGGTAAGGACTGTATGATACCTAGCTGCGATGACGCTGCATATAGCGTGTCTGACCTCAATTCGTCACGCCGCGAGTGAACAATGGGCCATCTGTTTCCACGTATGCTACTCGTGTCGTTGCCATGTTCTTATTATGCACTTCCAACATACTTCAAGACCATCACTTATCGTTGAATGATCAAGTGGAAGAAATGCTCATGCCCATAAAACCAGTTCTTGTTATTCTAATTCGTGTCACTACTACACCTGTAGATTATGACGGATAAGTATGTCTATGCTTTAACAAGGATAGTGGCCATTATCACACTGTCTACCAGTGCATACCACAAAGGTGACATTCTGGAAAGTTTTGGTATGTACTTTCCACTCATCTTCTATAGTTTTCTTATAAAGTATCTACGATGTAGATACTTAGTAATAACATTGCAGTCATGCTTTTGACCTCAGTCTACGTCTGATATAAAATTACACGTTTCATTACACGTCAATGACGATGAAAAACAATTCAGGAAACTGAAGACCATTTTCTAAAAAATACATGTAAATTGAACCCTTTTCCGTGCTTAGCCTCTCATTTGGATCGTTGTGCGTATGAGTCGTGGCTAGTACAGCCATCCCAGCTCCGCCCAGAAGTACAGAAGCTTCCTGGGATCTTCACAGGCCTCATGGAGCGATCTCACCATTCCGAGGATTTCTAAACATTGGGCCCCTCAACTCGGCTTCGCTTTCTAGGATTACGTGAGAAGCTATTTTTTCGGCGTCAAAACAGCCTCGACGTAGAGGGCTGTCTGTGGCTCCCATTATGTATAAATATATGTTTAATGGGCAATGGCCCGTTATTTAATTATTAAATATATAAATAAAAGAGATCCTTTTTATAACGTAAGAATGTTTCTATATTGATAAACTTACGCAATGAATGATGACCTTTGGTTACGAAACCATTAACTCGTTCGTAGAATTATATATTTACGTTTTAATACAAATGAAATATTAGGGCATCCATTGGCTTGGATTTGGGATTTATTATACATGTACTATTTGGAATAGAGAAAAATATATATTATTTATCCCGGACAATCAACGTGTCCTGGTCATGTGAAGTCGTGGATAAAATGTATTATCTGGATAAAAGCCAGTATCCGATATGGTAATTAAAGATTGTGCTCCCAAAAAAATCGATTTCAATTGGGCCAAACCAGTTATTTTGATCTAAATACTATTGAACCGATTTTGATAAAATTTCTATGGGACCAATCTGAAAGTATATTTTTTCAGATAAAAAAAAATAAATTTTGGAATCGGTTTACAATTGACGGAAATATCGGGGTAAGAAAAACAAAGGATAAACAAAAAATCGATTTGAGAACCTACTGCTTTTTGAAGTCGGTTGAAGAGGCGTGGCCTCTTGAATCGGATGGTCTTTTTTTAAAGCGTTGCTAGGCAAATGCCCAGAGTGGGGGACCTTAACATGATGGACTAACTTCATCCTCCAACAGAAACCCACCTATAAAAGAAATTGGTCAAAATGTGGGGTGGCAAAAAGGGGGTAAATATTATTTTTGCCCATAGCGGCAAAATTGCTAGATAGACCACTGTTTCGACAAAAATAAGAATAAATAACTCAATATGTATCCACGTATATTTTATAAGGTAATATTGAACGTCGAGTACAAACAAAGCGATTCACAGAAGACGATTACAGTTGGAAATACTATTTTTGCCCGAAGCGGCAAAATTGCCCAATCGGGCTCTGTTTACAATATAAATAAGGATAATACAACGTGTAGGTGCGTACGTATTATAAGGTAATGTAAGACCCGGAGTTCAAGGTGGTTGTACACACAGAACTACATACAGAAATCGCTTGTAGTTACTGTTAGGTACTCATTAATGCGTTGCTGGGTATTGAGTTAAGTCGAGTGGAGTGTTTTAGTGAAATAATTATATTTGTGAATTGTAAAATGTTACGCCAACATGAGGAGAAAAAGGTTATTAACTGTTATTTATCTGTTTCTTCTGTGTTGTGTTTGAATGTTAATTAACTACATAATTTTTGTGTGGTAAATACATCATCATTATTATCTCAGCCATTACCTGTCCACTGCTGTACATAGATATGATGCTCTTTTATACATAGAAATGTCTAATTTCTTATAAATCTGCTTTAGCTATTGAAGTGTTTTGTCTTTTTCTATTACACTAATTTCGCAATTTAAAAGACAGTGACAAAATACTCTAATAGTTAAAGTAGACTTGTGGGACGTTTTAGTTGTTGTGAATAAGGGGGATGGAGTTTATCATAGATATTAGTTAATTATATTTTGTTTGTTAATGTCACCAGAGGGAGACTTTGTACAAAAATCGTTTGCTTGGGTACCTCTGTGTTATTTGTGTTTCTACCGTGAAGCAGTTGTGTTTGCATGGCTGTGTTTCGGTTTGAAGAGTGGGATATGGCAGTGGATTTACAGGGTACAGAGAAATAACACCTGAGTCCTCAGAATGGCAACGAATGGAGAGTATCATGGGCAAAACAGTATATCCTGTTATGTCCATAGTACTGTTCATATCTATAGGCGACGGTTACCATTTTCTATTAGGTGGGCCGTCAACTTGTTTGCTATTCTAAGTAGCATAAAAAAAGACTTCAAACACTAATCTCTACGAATGACAACGCATGAATGGTACCATAGGCATAACGTCGCATTTTGTGATTCCATAGAGCTGTCAAGTATTGGTTAGGTAGGCCATCGACTCAATTGGTACTGTAAGGTGGCGTAAAGAAAATTTGCCGCCGACTTCAAAAGAGTGTATGTTTTTTTTTGTGTTTTGTTTATTTATGTTACGCGATATCCTTGTTAATTCTGATTCGATTTTAATTCAATTTTTTTTTTAACAAATCTTGCCTTTTCTTTCGATAGAATTAATCAGCTTTTTTTTTGTTTTCTGAAGAACAAAATTGTTACTCAAAAATATATGATTTTAGTACTAGTAATAATATTGTCAGAATTATTTGAACTTAATTTAAAATAGTTCAAATAAAAATCGCCAATATATATATATATATATATATTCCTCTACGGAGGAAGTGGTCATTCCTTTTATTTAAGTAAGACTTGCATTCTTTCAAAATAAATTCATTTCATTTTTGTTGTTTTATGTGTATTTATTTATAAATATATTTACATATGTACAAAATTTTTAATAAGGTATTAACAATTACCATTAAAATCCTGTTTACATTAAACGACAAGGTTATATCTCTCTACCTTGGCGTTTTGAAATGTATCTTATAGTTACTTTGTATATAAGTTATCAATCATTCAGACTTATATGTGTCAGCTAATTATGCTACTAACTTCGGCCACGTTCGGTGTGGATAGTAGATACGATGTCTCATTATTTTTTGATTAATTTTCTTATTCTCATAAAGGTTTAGTAAAAGTTGGCAATGTATAATAAAAGAGAAAAATATAACATGTATATGTTGGAGCGAGATAGTGAAGTAGGAGACTCACCTATACAATATAAGCTTGAAGCTGATTTGGCGGGGGCATGAACTAAACAATTGCCGAGTGGGCTGTGCCCACCTCAGAGTTGATTGGTATCCATTATATACATACCTCATTTTTATTGTCGACGTCTCAGTTAATATACTCTGTGGACGAAGTCTCTGGTAAAAGTTAGTGTTATAAATGAAAGTGTGTTTGTTTATTTATTTATTTATTAACATTTATTTATTTGGTGTCTTAACGACTCGACCACACTTCATGAAATTTGGTACATGTACTATTTTGCATGGAGAAGGCCGAAAGCTTTTTTTTTAATGGGTGATAATGGAATCATAATCCCGCATGCACTAACAGTATATGCTGACGAGGCACCAGTGACGGATGGTAGGTGAGGATGAGGTTAGTTGGTTAATCGTGAGGAATTCGATAATAATTTATCACGATTTCCAGGGGGAGCCGCAAAGAGATCGAGCTGACAGGATATATTGCTAGCAATGAGGATTAACGTCCCCATTACTAATAATCCTTCTCCACCAAGGACGAAGGTTATTATTTTTCTCGGCCAGTTAACATAATTCGAATAGGCGGACAAAGTCACGGGTTAAAGCTAGTCAGGTTTTAAATGTGGGGTTGTTCAGTAACCGCATGTGCATGATTTCAGATTGGTAGCGGGCTTCGCAACTTCAATAGCCCTAGTGCTGTTGGAGATGACAACATTCGTGCTTGGGCTAACAATGTTCTCACCTACTGTCTCTTTGATTTGTATCCTTTATTAACCACTGTTGTAATGTCATGTACATATAATCATCGACAAGAAATAACTTCGTGTCGCATCACACACATACACGCACACACACGCGCACACATGCGCGCACACACACACACACACACACGCGCGCACACACACACACGCAAACACACACATGCACACGCACGCACACACACGCACACGCACGCACACACACGCAAACGCATACACATACACACACGCACACAATAAGAATGTAGTATTAAAAATAAGTATAGATACTCGATGGTGATATGGCACGTTCCTCCAACTTTTTACTTCAATGTGTGTAATCATATATAGACGTGGTACGTGGTGGTTGGTGGTGGTCTTCGGTAGCGTTCCGGCTAGAGGAATATTAATATTATATTCCTGTGTCGAAACCTTATAAATATTTTTAATCATGCATTTTTAATTTGTTTATATATAATAGTGCGCCACCTAACCTTTGTTTTTCTTTCTAGTCTCAATGTCCTCTAATCAAAGGTTGTCTGGAAGAGATTCCTTAGCGATAAGGTCGCCTTTTGTATCATTTCTCATTACAGTTAAATGTATTTACTAGTCTATAAATGATGCAATAAAGTGTAAATAAAATTTTTTTTTGGATTTTGGAGGGGCTTTCCATGTTATCATAAACAATCTACACTATACCCCTTTCTATGGTTAATATATAATAAATAGCGGTATGCGCATTAAAGTTATTAATGGTTCGAAATTTTAAATCACACACTAACATATTGGAATATTATTTTCATATTTTCATAATATTTCTGTGTCAAATTAAGTAAATTGTCAAGTGTCTAAAGATTAATATTTTTTTTATTAACCGTTCTATTTTGTGTAGTTAATGGTTTTGTCTATGACAGTTAAGAAACAATACCTAACTTTTATAATTAGTGTCATGTACATACCATATAATCATCGATAAGAAATAACTTCGTGTTGCATCATTCACACACGCACATACACGCACACATACGCACACGCATATACATACACACGCATACATATATAATTAGTGTCGATTGTGTACCATGTCCATACATATTTGATATTTTCAATTTTTTATTTTATTCTTTTATGTTATTTTTCCATCTAGTATGTTAAATCTGCTGTCTGTCTAACAACAAATTAATATTTCTCTTTTGCCATTGGTCTTATCTATGCTCATTGCAATAACACAAAAAGACTTTAACATTAGCTTCATGCCTTTTTCCCTTTAAGGTAAACAGCGTGACAGATAATCCAGAGACTGATAAATTACTAATTAGCTAGTTTATTTAAAAAAAAATTGTCAATCTTGTAGGATGTGCTTTCGTAAAAGGCCATCTTAATTCACTATGGTACTGGCAATCTAGGGTTTTTTTTTAACTAATTAATAATTTTATTTTACTAATTAAGAAAGACATATTTTACATCTAGTCAACAGATACAATGGCATTTGCATAGTACCTTTAACAATTCCTTAAGTCCACTTCAGCTATTGGTGCCCACGGTTCAGCTGCGATCGCCCTGACCTACTTTGTACTAGATGGCTGGCTGTGTGATTGGTACTGGCCGATCTTTGCCGTCTGCTCAGTGTTGCCTGCGCTCGCCGACACCCTTGTCGCTCTATTCGCCCTGTGCACGACCAAGTGGTGACGAGACTGTTATGTGGATTGAAAAAGTGACTTTTGCTTGTGTTGTGTTTACTTAAATGGCTTTTAAAAAACTTCTCAGTGTATTCGTAAGTTTGTGTGTTTTTTAAATATGCTTTTTGCTTTCCTGTGGTGATCTAGATCGGCGACTTCTAAATTGGATCTTGGAGGGTTCCGTGAAAGAGTCAGGTTTTCGAAATTCTGTGCCATTTGCCAATTCAATAAGTTTTGATATTTGGCCACGGATGTCGCGAATGTTTAGGATCCACTGACCTACGAAGTAGGTGTGGGTACTATATAGCAATATCTAGTTTAAATAATCTATATTTTTGTTACAATATACTGATCAAATAACGAATATGTTAAAAAAATATTATCCAAAACATAATATTGGATAACAGACTTTCAACATATTCGAAAATAAATATCCGACCGATATGGGCGATATCGAAATGAGTGATGACCTTTTTCCCGCCATCAATGTCCAGAGGAACTCAACATATAGATATCGGATCCGTATCCATATTACACATGCCTACTAGACATACTCCTATAATATATTTTTTCGCTATATCTTGTAATTACAATAATTATATAGTACAAGGTTGTTTGAAAGTTAATTCTAATACCATATAATAATTAATTAACAACAAAATTTGAAAAAAAATCTTTTTTTGTGTGTAGAATCTACGTAATGAATGAAATTGAGTATAGACTCAATTTTTAATCCAAACACATTCTATTAATTTTACTAATATGAATAAGAAAGATTGTAAAGTTTTTTTTTTTTATGTTACTGATATGGCAAACAAGCAAACGTCCCACCTGATGGTAAGCGGTTACCGTAGCATATGAACGCCTGCAATATCAGGGACATTACGCGCATTGTTTCAAAGAAAACTTGTCTAAATGTTCGTATTTAATGATGCTCAAATAAACGATTGTACCGATTTGAATGAAATTTGGTATTCAGACACGTCGGGTCATCTAATTTTAAATGCCATTTCCATTTGCGGCAGTCAACAACAAGCTAATTTCACCTGTAACATGTTTCTGTGAATGTTTGTATGAGAATAAGCAATGTTTCAGTGTGCAGAGTGCATGCACTGTGCATGAATAGGGCTGCCATGTCACCTAAATTGCCGACACCGGATGAACACGGCAAAAATCCCGGACATTTGAGCGAAATATGGTTTTTCCCCGGACACATCTGAAAAAATATTTTTTGTAACAAAAATAAAAACATTGTTATATAAAAACAGGGTTATTGTGGATGAATTTGTAACTAAGATTTATTTCAATTGATCGCCTACCTATAACAAAATTGAATTTCCCCTGACAACAAAAGTGTCCGGGTTATACTCGGACGCTTTACAAAAACCTCTGCCGGACGGCCCCTGGACGCCCTTCAAACTAGGACAAATCCGGGGAATTCCTTACGGATGGCATCTTTATGCATGAAATGTATTCATATTTGTTTTATAAATTAAAAGAGATATCTTTAGAAATTCCATATGCGCAGGGGTCACGCGACAGTCTTATACCTTACAAATATAATAAAATTGTAATAGGACTTGAGAGATATTCAAGAAAAATTGACATATATTTGCCCTCTATCGTTGCTTTATTGGTATTCTTAGATTATATAGATAGAGCATAGATTCTTAAAAATGGGTCAACTTTTTGTCAGTTTACATATAAATATTAATATAACATACTGCTCGTATGTACGGTACTATATTATGTATTGTAACTAAAGAGGTTTCTTCAGGGTCGGCAACGTACGCGTAATACCTCTGGTATTGCAGGTGTTCATAGGCTACGGTAACCACTTACCATCAGGTGGGCCGTATGCTTGTTTGCCACCTCAGTGGTATAAAAAAAAAACTTAATTATTCGTAGACGTATTGAAAAAAGGCTTAAATTATAATTTGCATTTAGTAATTCATATGAATTATTGAAAATGACTAAATATTTAGTATTTTATTGTGAGATATCTTCGTTTAATTGTGAACTGATTCATTTTTGCATTCCATAGAGTTTGCTCCCATATTCACATTGCCCGATGGTGTTTTTTGACGGATAATTTTGAATAATCTCTAAAGATTTGGTGCATACGTTAGGGCCGATTCTAAGACGTTGCTACATCTACCCGACTCCCCCTCTACCCCTTTAAATACGCTTATGTGGAAATCCTTAAAATTATCCTAACAATTTCGGTTCCACCCTTATTATCATGATGATGATCATGATAATAAGGCAATGATCAGCCGTCAAATGTCCATTGCTGAACATAGATCTCCCCCTATTGGGGGGTTTTGCCAGTTGTTGCTACGCATGGCAGTAGGGTTGTCAACGCAGTTAGACTGGTGATGTTTTATGAGAAACGCTGCTGCCCATCTTTCGCCCATTAAATTCCCTTAGTCGCCTCTTACAACACCCATAGGAAAGTAAGGGGTGGCCCATTCTGTACCGGTACCACACGGCAACACTCTGTATAAGGAAGATACTGCGATTGTCAGTAATGCGGACTACTAGTCTCATTGCTAGCAATATACCCTGTCAGGTCGACCTCCACGTGGTCCTCCTGGAAACCATCGTGCTGAATTTCGAGTGTATTCATCACGATGAGCTAACTGACCTGCACTATTATTCTTACCTATCATTCCTCACTGGTGCCGCTGGTGGGGCACCAGTGAGGGATATATATACTATTGGGGCAGGCGGGGTTACCATTCCATTATTATCTATTATAAAAAATATTTTAAAATTCTCTTTCTCTTTCTCAGGTAACCAATGAACACCAGCATCTGACCCAGTCGAATGAGTACAAAGCCGGATGGTCGTTTTACTTGGTACTGGCCGGTGTAGCCACCACCCTGGGGTCGTCACTGCCGGTCGGATACAACATCGGAGTTGTTAATACGCCCGCTGAGGTAATTATGAGCTTCTATTGTATATATAGATATGTATTGATATATATATATATATATATATATATATATATATATATATATATATATATATATATATATATATATATATATATATATATATATATATATATATATATATTGGTTTGAAGGGTAGAACATGGCAGTGAATTTACAGGGTACAGAGGAATAACACCTGAATCCTCAAGAATGGAACGCATAGGGGTATCATGGGCAAAACAGTACACTTTGTTATGTCCATGGTACTGCTCATATCTATAGGCGACGGTTAGTACTTTCCATCAGGTGGACCGTCAGCTTATTTTGAGGACTGACCTAGAAAAAAAGTAGAAAGTATCCGTGGTGCTTCTCCATCCCAAATGCTATGTGTATACCAATTTTTATAGATTAGTTAAGCTCTTAAGCCGACTAGCAGTACTTACAAATTTATTATGCTGAATGAAATTGAATTCCTGAAATCTGGATTGAAAACAAGAAAAAAATATTAAGTATATATGTATTTTTATAGTAACATGAATAGCAGTTGAATATTTATAGCTGTACATTGTTCTCTTAAATACTTGAAATAATGCAATTAGACAAAGTGGCATCGATGTAGTCTAGAAAATAGGTATTACTGATAATTTATACATTTTATGCAGCACAGTGAATATTGTGATGCAGTAGCTGTGGCGTGACAAACAACCTTAACATCGTTTGCACGCTTTATAGGGTATTTATACCTATAATATTTTTTTTTTATTTTTTTTTCTATTCCTTATGTATGGATTTCAGAAGGATATCAGATTTTAAGTTATATCTTTTTTTAAATGGACATAATTAAATTGTAACCCTGCCTGCGCTATAGGTATACGCTGGCGGGGCACCAGTGAGGGATGAGGGGTGAGGATGGAAAGGCAGCCAGTTAATTCAACGATAAATTAGTCACGATAGTTTCCTGAGGGAACCGCGTGGAAGTCGACCTGATAGGGTATATTGATAGCAATGAGGACTAGCCACGCCATTACTAACAATTCCTTCCTCCCAATTAGACCTTAGGAAATGTGAAAATCGTATCTAATTTGGTGCAGTAGTTTAAATTAGAATTGTACAATTTCTGAAAATTATTGTTTTGTCTTTTATTGGTCTTATATATGTATATATATATATATATATATATATATATATATATATATATATATATAAAATATATGCATAAATATCATATATTTAATAGCACACATACAAGAGAGAATGACAAAGGAAAATTAAGAGAGAACACAGAAATAGTAGGGAGGGGTAACGACAGAAATAGTACTGAAGGGAGAGGTAGTAGGATTTAAGCCATTTTTAGTTGCATAAAGATAATAAAAATCCCGTGTCCCGTATAAGCTTTACAATTCTCTTTGCTTGCTGTGCAAGGGACCTGCCATGAAAGTAGATAAATAATACTTTTTTGTTTTTTTTTTTCAGGTTATAAAAAAGTTCTGCAACGAGAGTTTCATAAGCCGGTACGATGTGAGTCTAGACGAGAAATGGATGAACGTGCTCTGGTCCTCTGTGGTCTCCATCTTTATAGTGGGAGGATGCACGGGTTCCGTACTCGGCGCCATACTCGCCGACAAATTGGGCAGGTATGGTGTACTTGTTTTTTTATAAAAATTCATCGTTCTTGTAAAGGGCATAAGAGTCCTTAGTATTATAAATGTGAAAGTGCGTTTGTTTATTTATTACCTCTTAAAGTTCTAACGGCTCGAAGTCTACTATATTTGATGGACATAGGCTACTTTTATCCCGGTCAATGATCATATTACGGTAAAGCCGACGAAGTCGCGGGTAAAACTAGTATTGTAAATGAGTTTGTTGTACAATAAATATCGTGAGTCGTGAGTCATAAAAAAATTTATACTTGAAACAAAGAACTGTGTGTCTGTACTAAGGGCATTATACAGTAGAAGGAGTTTTCATACCTAATATTTACCAGAGGGAGACTGTACAAAAGTCGTTTGCTTGGGCACCTCTGTCCCATTCGTGTTTCTACCGTGAAGTAGTTGTTTTTGCATGACTGTGTTTCGGTTTGAAGGGTGGGGATATGGCATTGAATTTAAAGGGTACAGAGGAATAACATCTGAGTCCTCAGAAATGGCAACGCATGGGGGGTATAATGAGCGAAACAGTATACTCTATTATGTCCATGGTACTGCTCATGTGTATAGGCGACGGTTACCACTTTCCATCAAGTGGGCGGTCAGCTTGTTTGTTATTCTAAGATGCATAAAAAAATGAGTTTGTTATAATAAATATCGTGAGTCGTGAGTCATTAAAAATTAAATACTTGAAACGAAGAACACTTTGTATCTGTACCAAGGGCACTATACTGTACAAAGAGTTTTCATACCTTTTATATTAATTTTTTTTTAATTTATGGTACTTTTTTTTTAATGGGTGATAATGGAATAGTAACCCCGCCTGCGCTATCGTGTGCGCTGGCGGAGCACCAGTGAAAAATGATAGTTGAGGATGAAGCAGGTCAGTTGGCCCATCGTGACGAATTCAACAAGAATCGTTCACAATGGTTTCCAGGGGGAACCACGTGGAGGTCGACCTAATATTGCTAGCAATGGGGCTGTCAAACTCCATTGCTAACAATCCCTTTCCCCCCCAAACTTTATGGTACTAAAATTTTTTGTCTAGGATTTTTTTAAGATCCTTATAATGAATACCAACAATAGTTTTATAAAATGGAATTCGTTAATTAAAATGCTGTGTTAATTTATATATGTTTGGTTTTGTATTAGTCTATGAAAATATTGTTTTTTTTTTTTTTGTTGCAGAAAGAAAGCTACGATTGTTACCAGCGTATTGTTCTTGTTTGGTGCCTTATGTTTCATGGTGTGCCGCGCCGCGAACTCTGTAGAATTGCTCATCCTCGGAAGGTTACTGGTTGGTCTGGCGGGTGGTGAGGAACAATATAAATATTTATTCAGTGTAAAAGTACCGGGAATTAAAAAAAAATTAACACTAAAATGTGCTTTGTTGCTTTTGGGTCTCTTTCAATACAGGTATGTAGTGGGGTCGACCACAGTTAGGCTTTGGTTAGGGTTTAAGAGGGACGCTCCTGTTCATCCCTTGACCGTTAACTTCCCTTAGTCGCCACTTACTGCATCCACGTGAAAGCAAAATGTGGACCATTCTATGCCGGGACCACATGGCAATTTCTGGTCTTATCTATCTCTTAATCTAATAATTTAATTTGTTTAAAAAATATTATGGATTTCTTTATGATATTAAATTGAATTAATTTTAGAGATAAGTTTAAAAAAATCCACCTGAGAATTGACTCCATTGCTTGATACAGTCCCCTGTATATTTTTCGTAAGCTGATTGGGACATCTACTTCTTCAACAAATTTATATGCCCTTTAGATCGATTCAACGCTTCTTTCTTTCTTAATATGGCAACTTTATTAGTCTATGTTTGATGTACGTAGAGTGATGCTCTCTGGTTGCTGTCTAGTAATTGTAAGAAAAGAAATATGTCGCCTATAATGCATTGTATAATTTAAATATATTAATAAATATATAAATATGAATAATGTGTCTAAATATAACAATAAATACACTGCTAAATTACTTCAAAATAAAAAAAAAAGAAACTGTAAGAAATAATGAATCACAATAAATCTTTTACATCGTTTTCAATGATGAGCATGAAAATTTCGTATGGTATTCACGCAAAAGTTACCCTATTTTTACACAACTATTCAAAATAGGAGTGTAATGTTTTCAGGTGTATGTCTTTCTTTATTCCACCGTAACTTCAAAATTCATAAATGATTTTTATTGTCAGATTTCATATAACATTTCGAGTGGTACTGGCTATAAATTATTTGAAAAAAGAGTAATCAGTATGGCGGCTGTATGGCGCCATTTTCAAATGTGGAAAATTTTTGGCTTTGCAATTATGTTTTTTAATTCCCTTTTTTTTAATAATTAAAGTTTGTGTTCAAATAATACTTCGATAGAAAAATCTCAAATCAAACATTTAAAAGTGTAGGCAACAAAAACAGCTACTGTGATCCCATTAAGTGACAGATAATAATTAAATTTCGCGCTATAGCCTATCACAGTTTTAGTTAGGTTTTTTTTTCAATGGATGATAATGGAATGGTAACCCCGCCTGCGCTATCGTTATATAACGCTGGCGGGGCACCAGTGAGGGATGATAGGTGAGATGAAAGGGCAGGTCAGTTAGCTCACCGTGATGAATACACCAGGAATTCAGCACGATGGCTTTTAGGGGGGACCACGTGAAGGTCGACCTGATAGGGTCTATCCCCCTGCTTTATTTGGGTTAGGTTAACTCAGAACAATAATTCAATCTACGTGTGTTACATACATTCTAAAAAAATATTAATTCTCGGTACATACTCATAAATACCAATATTTGTATTGTGCGGGAATCGAACCCGCGTGCAAGTTCTTCTTTATAAAATTATAAATGTATTTAAACTTCAAAACCAAAATATACAAAATAACAAAACAATTTGTTACAGGTTTAACAACAAGTATAGTGCCAATGTATTTAACAGAACTGGCTCCACTAAGTCTGACAGGCGCTATGGGTGTCGCGTGCCCCATGGGGGTGAATGTTGGAGTCTTAGTGGGACAAGTTATGGGGCTTAAGTTCCTATTGGGTATGTTTAATTATTTAAAATCGTATTAAAGTTCTTATTTTGAAAATATTCAGTCTTATTTGAAAATATTTTGAAAATTTTTTATTTTAAAAATATTCAGTCTTCAGGATAAAAGTGCCCACGCAAACGACTTTTGTACAAAGTCTCCCTCTTGTATGTTAACCCCAGATTGTAATCTCTAGTGAAAACTTTGTTACTTTTTTTTAAACAATACATTAATAAAAAAAAAAAGTAGGTATTCCATAGAGATTACAGTATGAGGTTATTTAAAAAGGGTATCTTTAGGTTTCTTCAGGGTCGACAACGCGCACATGACACTCCTAGTGTTACAGGCGTCTATAGGCAACAGTGATCGTTTACAATCAGACTTACTGTATGATTGGAGGGAGAGGGAGACTTTGTACAAAAGTCGATTGCTTGGGTACCTCTGTCCCATTCGTGTTTCAACCGTGAAGCAGCTGTGTTTGCATGGCTGTGTTTCGGTTTGAAGGGTGGGATATGGCGTGAATTTACTGGGTACAGAGGAATAACATTTAAGTCCTCAGGAATGGCAACGCATGGGAGGTATCATGGGTGAAACAGTATACTCTGTTATGTCCATGGTACTGCTCATGTCTATAGGCGACGGTTATCACTTTCCATCAGGTGGGCCGTCAGCTTGTTTGCCATTCTAAGTTGTATAAAAAAAAATTATTGGCACCTTTCTGGTTTAAAAAAAAATTATGTTTTTTAGTCTTTCACGAATGGATTAATTGTTACAAATTTCATATTTATAATATTGATAGGATGTTTTGTTTACAGGCGGTGTCGACGACTGGCCCTACCTTCTGTCCGTCTACGCGTTGCTAGTCATTTTATGTTTACCAATATTATTTATGTTGCCAGAAAGTCCAAAGTATCTTTATGTAGTTAGGAAGAATGAAACTAGCGCTATTAATGGTGAGTTTTATGGATTTATTTATTTATTATTATATGATTTGTTAACTCTCCACTGTTTAACGAAGGCCTTTCCAATAAAGGGAGTTTTGCTGGTAGTTGCCACGCTTGGTAAGTGGGTTGGCAACCGCAGTTATTCCCCTTATGGGGGAGGTCTACGTCCAGCAGTGGACAGTTAATGGCTGATACAAAAAAACTTGAATATATTTGAATGTAAGTTTGTTTATATATTATTTTAATTTTTTTTTTTATGCAACTTAGAATGGCAAACAAGCTGACGGTCCACCTAATGGAAAGTGGTAACCGTCGCCTATAGACATGAGCAGTACCATGGCATAACAGAGTATACTGTTTCGCTCATGATACCCCCCATGCGTTGCCATTCCTGAGGACTCAGGTGTTATTCCTCTGTACCCAGTAAATTCACGCCATATCCCACCCTTCAAACCGAAACACAGCCATGCAAACACAACTGCTTCACGGTTGAAACACGAATGGGACAGAGGTACCCAAGCAAACGACTTTTGTACAAAATCTCCCTCTGGTTATTGTTATATTTGTGCTATTTAACATAAATAAATTTCTAATTTGTACCAATTCAGAATTGAGCCGAGTCCGTGGCGTGTCGGCTAGCATTCTCACGGATGAGGTGGACAGCCTGCGCGAGGAGTCGCGCGTGGAGGTTGCCGACGATGACCACTGGAGCATGTTGCGGCTGGTGATGGAACCGCGACTTCGGCTGCCTCTGCTGCTCGCCTGCTCCATGCAGGCTGGGCAGCAGACCAGCGGGATCAACGCTGTGAGTAGCCAGTTAGCTATTCTGCTGAATATGAGCCTTTCCTATAAACTACCATAAAGAACGCTCCTGAGACATCTGCATCCACTGATTCCCTACAATGTATTTGAGATTATCACTCCATGTAGTGGGAGGGAGGGGGGGGGGATTCTCCTATACTGCGTGTATGGAGTCTCCACTCAAGACCTTTCTTTCTTAGTTTGCTATTGTTTTAGGGAAATTTACAATGGTGAATTTACTAGCAGGCTGAGTAGGCTGAAGGTTAGTACGGCATATTTGAGGTAAATTTTTTTAATCAATATTTTTTTAATTAATATATGATGCCTTCAGGCGTCGCCCGATCACTCCACCGCCCCTTACGGCTGGTACTGGGTAAGTCCAGGGCCGGCCTTAGCCTACCTGGCGTCTTTGGGTCGATTTTTGACGGTGCCTCAATATGGACAAAAAAACTCACAGACGATCCCTTGTTTAGTCTAAACTGATTCTATGACGCTCTTCTTATGACTTGGTATTCTTCTTTGACTCTATATGAAGATGTATGTAATACACAGATTTTTTTTATGGATGATAATGGAATGGTAACCCCGCTTGCTCTATCGGTATACGCTGGCGGGGCACCAGTGAGGGATGATAGTTGAGAATGAAAAGGCAGGTCAGTTAGCCCACCGTGATGAATACACCTGGTGTTCATCACGATGGTTCCGTGGTCCCCACGTGGGGGTCCATCTGACAGAGTATATTTCTTATAATGAGACAGTTCGAGTTACTAATACCCCCCCCCCCCCCTATAATACACAGTTGTAAGTCGTGTATTATTTATAATGTCTCCAGGTGTTCTATTACTCGCAAACGATCTTCAAACAAGCAGGCCTGTCGGAGGCGAACTCTCAGTACGCGACCATCGGGTGCGGCGCGATCAACGTGTGCACGGCGGTGCTGATGCTGCACTTGTTGCCGCGCCGCGGCCGCCGGCCCCTGCTGCTCGCGTCCGTGCTCAGCGCTGCCGTCATACTCGCTGTACTCGCCGTCACTATGATATATATTGTGAGTGCTACTACGAAACGAGAAAAAGGCTTCACCGTGGGTGTATTTAAAGGAGGGGGGGGGGATAGCGGTTGGGCCGTGCCCACTGGGTACACATATATATATACACACACACACATATACCAGTATGTATGTATATATATATATATATATATATATATATATACATATATATATATATATATATATATATGTATGTATATGTGTGTGTGTGTGTTATATATATAATGAGTAGGGATAATATATTATTATATGTATCACATCTCCCATATTTAGAACTAACAAAATTTTTCATCGTGCCTCCCACCAAATTGTTTATAATTACTCCTCTCCATTCAAAGGTTACCTGGAAGAGATCGCTCTTAGCGATAAGGCCGCCCATTGTTTTCTCATTGTGATTATTTCTTGTAATTATTTATATTTATAATAAGTTTACTATCGTAATCTTTTGGAGAAAACAATAAAGAGTATTTATCTATCTATTTTAGTTACAATATCTACTAATACTGGTCCTATAACGAATATGTTAAAAGTTTCGTAAGCTTTAACTTACATGTAATTAGAGCACGGGCTCGAGTCAGGCTCATGATCACGTCGCAGTCACTCATAACTAAGGGTTACGAATTGATCTCGAAACTAGTCGAGCTTTTTTGATTTTATTAATATAAAATTGATTGACATGTCTGGGATTGCACATACTCCTGTATTAAATCCCTCACTCCCTCTTAAATACGCCTATAGGTGGAAACAGTCTAACTAGTCTAGTGTCTGTGCTGCCCTGCAAAACATTGATGTCATGGGTTAATTTATTTTGCAGAATATGCTATCGTGGATGCCCTACGTGTGTATGGTGGCCGTGCTGTCGTATGTTCTAGTCTATGGGTTCGGTCTTGGGCCCATACCATATTTTATAGCTTCAGGTAGTAATATTTAATTTTATTATTTTTTTTTTCATGTAGTCACGTTATAGACATAGCTATATTATATAAACGACGTAAAAATCTCAATAAATAACTGAAATGTTTATTTAACCAGAGGGAGAGTTTGTACAAAAATCGTTTGCTTGGGTACCTCTGTCCCATTCGTGTTTCAACCGTAAAGCAGTTGTGTTTGCATGACTGTGTTTCGGTTTGAAGGGTGGGTGGGATATGGCGTGAATTTATAGGGTACAGAAAAATAACACTTGAGTCCTCAGAAATGGCAACGCATGGGGGGTATCATGGGCGAAACAGTATACTCTGTTATGTCCATGGTACTGCTCGTGTCTATAGGCGACGGTTACCACTTTCCATCAGGTGGACCGTCAGCTTGTTTGCCATTTTAAGTTGTATAAAAAAAAACGATTTTGAAACCTGTTTGTCGTCGATATAACAGCTTATTTGTAATCTTTATAAGGTAGAACATACTTTTACTATTTCTACATCGTCATCATCATCTTATCAGTTATTAACTGCCCCCTGTGGAATATAGACCTCCCTCTTGGGGGGTTTTTCCTGTATTTGTCCTGCGCAACCGCAGTTAGGCTTTTGTGCCGTTTCAAGAGGGACGCAGCTGTCCATCCCTCGAGTATTAAGTTTTCTTAATCGCTTCTTACGATATTCACGGCAAAGGAACAGCTCATTCTAGGCGTGGACTACGATGGACAATGATAATATTATTTCCATTTATTTTCTCTAAAATCTAATTTAATATTAAAAAATTATTATTTTTGTGTTTGTTTGTTTATGTTAAAATTGAAAAATACTTATTCGATATTAAAACATTTACCATAGAAAGCTACATTATTAGTAACTTGGATTGTATTTTGTTTAAATAAAACTATGCGAAGGGTTGCCAGTATCAAATAAAGAGACTCAACAGGCGTCTAGATTTAAAAAGACACATCTAATGTGATTAATAAATGCCCCCTACAAATAAACGTTAATATTTGATACTGAACAGAGATCTTCGAGGTGCCCCCGCGTCCTGCAGGCATGGCTTGGGGCTCGCTCGCCAACTGGGGAGGTAACTTCCTGGTGGGCATGTCCTTCCCCACAATGCGAGAAGCTATCGGGCCCTACTCCTTCATCGTCTTTTCTGTCATCACGGCAGCACTCTACGTCTTCCTAAAGTGAGTATATCGTTGCTGATTTATTGGCACTAGTATTTTTTTTTAATGGGTGGAAATGGAATGGTAACCCCTCCCGCGCTAATGGTACACACTGGCGGGGCATCAGTGAAGGATGACAGGTGAGAATGCAAAAGCAGGTCAGTTAGCCCATCGTGATGAATACACTAGGGATTTAGCACAATAGTTTCCAGGGGAGACCACGCGGAGGTCGACCTGACAGGGTATATTGCTAGCAATGGGATTTGTAGTCCGTTTTACTAACAATCCCTTCCCCTCCCTGGCACTAGTGTTATTCGTTCGAGGGCGGCGCCTCCTGGTGACAAGTTTTTAAATCTTGGCTGGTTTATTTGCATCTGATAAGCACTTCAGTAGGTGTAATAGAAATCATTACCATATTTTTTAGCTTTACACAAAGACATGTCTGAATACCCTTAGACATATTTTTGTGAAACTTTTTTCGAATACTAGGGAGGACGGTCACGACTCCCCTTTCCCCCCTGTTCCCCCAATACGCCCATGATATTTATTAAGAAAAAGTAAAAACATAAACACACAATAGCAAACTTGACACTTCTGTCACATGAGAAGATAACAGAAACTTATAATACCTGTTAGATAATCGATTGCCAATTATTCACTTCACAGAATCTATTTCCCGGAGACACGCGGTAAAACACCGAGTCAAGTGTCGCAACTGTGCAGCCGCGGCTTCCAATCTCGGCCGCACAATACCCCCGGCCTTACTGGAATATGACACCGTTCGGCCCGTGCGGCCGCCGAGTACAGACGAGTGGGACACTGGCGAATTTATCTGTTTGTGGAAAATAATACGTAATGTCATCTCTGTAAGATATAATTTAGAATGGCAGTTATTCATAAAAACGTCAAACTTCTAATCAACTGCTGTGAAATGCTTTGTCTCTTTCTTTCAAGTGGAATTCGATAGAGACAAAGAAATAGTGGTAGGAGATTACGTTTTTGTGAATAACAGTTCTTTTTTACCTCACTTAAAAGCGGTTTGTGATGGTTATATTAAATATGTTTTTCATATATTATTCCTTAATAAATTGTAAACACCAAGTAATATTTTAAAGTACTAATTAGAAGCACAAGGTTATAATGTTATAGTAAGTCTAGTATTCCTCATTTAATAGCCTAAAATTCCGCAAGTTTTTAAATCTTGGCTGGTTTATTTGCATCTGATAAGCACTTCAGTAGGTGTAATAGAAATCATTACCATATTTTTTAGCTTTGACTTTTGCAAGTATAAGACTTTTTATTGAAACTTGGTTTAAATGAAAAAATGAAAAGTTTGAAAGAATGAGCTAAAATATAATACAATGCACCTGGATTATCTGCTTTAATTTTATTTAATAGTAATCATGATGAATTTGGTAAATTCATCATGCTTTTTTGATAAGATCTATACCAAACAGAATATTATATATCTATTATATCCAAAGGTTGTCCGGAAGAGATTGCTTAGCGATAAGGCCGCCTTTTGTATCACTTCTCATTAATATTTACTGTATTTGTTATTTCTCTTGTTACTTGGTGCAATAAAGTGTAAATAAATAAATAAAAAAATTATATTCTATACTCTGTAACTTATGGTTGCTTATAAAAAATGGTTGTAATTAAGGATTGCCAGCATTTAAAGTTTTGCTGTAGATGATAGTGCTGTAATTATAGGAAATTTGTTTTTTTTTTTAAACCTACACTAAATGGAAGTTTATTTTTTTTTCCTATATGGAAATATAAGGGTTGCTATTAAAAAAATTTGTTGCCATCTGGCAATCCTTACTAGCGGGTGGGTAACTGAAAACGGGCAACCCATGTCCATTGTTTTATATTTCAGCTTATTTTTCATTTAAACAAATTTTCAATAAAAGGTCTTCCAGGAGTCGGCGGCGAGATTTTAAGTAATAAGTCTATTAAAATTAATCTCTCCTTTAGAATCTCTTGCGATAGTGATATTTTGGAGCAAAATAGCTATATATATATATATATATATATATATATATATATATATATATATATATATATATATATATATATATATATATATATATATATATACTAAATATAGTCCAAACAACCACTTCAATAATAAAAAATCTTAATCAACTTATAAAAAAAAAAATTTACCAATATACTACTTCCAAAATATAACAAATAATATATTAAAAATATATATCTCATTAGCATTAAAATTTTCTTGAATAAATCTGGCAACACTCGTTCATGACTGATAGGTATTATTAAAAATATTCTAAGCTTGAAAATTATTATTTTTGGAATTTAAACGTCTTGGAAATAAGATGTTATGCTCAAGTTGAATTTTATGTTGCCAGATAGAAGTAAAATAAATTGGATTATTTACATATAAGCTTATCAAAAGACCTTTGAAGTATATAGGAATTTTATGAATTAATTAACAAAATATTATTAATAGAAACACATACTTATCGTTGTGATAGCATAAGCTAGCGTCATATTTGATGTATCTTCGGGCGTCGAAGACAAACGACCGAAGATACGCCAAATGTGCTGTTAGCCTTATATTAGCTTATTTTTATATTATAATAATATTAGTATTAAAGCATAGATTTAATTGGCTATAAAGAAAGAAAAAAAATGTCCTAAAATGGAAGACATGAACATTTCTAAATTCTTTAGATATACTGGGTTGCCATTTTTAATAAAAATAATTGAAAAACGTGTTCGTTAGAAAAGGATAGCTAATACGAGAGATGTTGGTGCTCGGGTACTGATTCTAGTTAGCCAAATTAGGTAGGGTTATGAACAAATTGTGTGTATGGGAGTAATCACTAAAAATATGAACAAATTCTTAAATCTTTGACTAATAGATTCCTGTTCAAAATGTACCTCTTTCACAGATGACACAAACTATTATAATAATAGTTTATTTAAACAAAAAGTCGAAAGAGGTCTCCGGCTCGAAGGACCAATAAGATGGTTCTGTTAATTTTTATTTTATGCACAAACCAAATACATGTTTGTTGATATCTTTTTATTTATAATTAATTTATTTAACACTTGAAAGAAGTCTAATATTATAATATCTTTAAAGAGGTTCATTTTGAATAGTTCTCACGGGGCCACAGGTACTAATTATCGTTGGCACTCCTTTTGCCGGGCGATTTATGAATAAAAAATTGCATTGTAACTATTATAAGGCCCGTCCATGATTAGATGGCCATTGGTGGCGCTATTTGACTGCGGAAAGTCCATTAGGAAGCAATGCTATGTAATACTATTTATTATTTTTGACAATTACCAAGCTGTAGGGAAATGATTGATTATTTAAAATGACAGGTAACTCAGATGTTGCCATATTCGGTATGAACACTGTGATGTTTATGACTACTTGACATAACGACACAAGTAAATCTACAATGCGTGAACCATAGACAAATATTTTTTGGCTTAAGTACAAATATTTATGATAGGTTTATATAAATAAATATATAATTTAGCTTTTGCACAATTGTTAGTAAGTTAATATAATTTTGTTACGGCGTTATATTTGGACTGAATTTGGCACAAAAAATGTAATGTATAATTATTCACATTATAGTTTTATTAGTAGTGGTGTTTTTTTTTATTGTATATTTATTTTAAATTTAATATATATAAAATTGATATTTTACAAAAAAATGCTATGATACTGAGAATTATGACCAATTTTTGTACAAACTAAAAGTTTTTTTTTTTTGTGAATATAATTATAATGGTAACCCCATTTACGTAATATGGATAAAAAACATATTACGCCGACCCCAAATAATAATTGGGATAAGGGTAGGAAAATGAATGGTAACCCCATTTACGCTATTGGTATACGCTGGTGGGACATCGGTGAGGTATGATAGGTGAGGATGAAATAAGGTCAATTAGTCCACCATGTTTAATTTATTAGAAATCACTAATCTCCAATACTAATGATAAATAAATAAAAAAGTATTATTTTTTTGCAATAAAATAAAAATACAATATACCCAGCTACTGAATTATCTTTATACCAAATTTCATTAAAATCCGTTTAGTAGTTAGGTCTACAGAGACCGTAAATTAGTTTTTTTTTTTATTTATTTAACTTTAATACACCTAAAATGTGTAAATGGCGGACTTAACACCATATGGCGTTATCTACTAGTCGACCGTAGGACAGGAATAACAGAAAATGTAATTGACGGTGCAACGTAATGAACAATGTATTTTATTTTTTTTCATGGGTGAAAATGGTATCGTAACCCCGCTAACGGGATACGCTGGCGGAGCACCAGTAAAGGGTGATAGATGAGAATGAAAACAGGCCAGTTAGCCCATCATGATGAATTCATCAGGAATTAACGATGCTGGTTTCCAGGGAGAACCGCGAGGAGGGGTCGACTTGGTTGGGTATATTGCTAGCAATGGAATTCTCAGTCTCTATTACTAACAATCCCTTTCCCCCCTAAACAATGTATTTATGTAAAGATATAAAACTATTACGCAGAGTTTTACCGTCAAATGTCGATTTATTAAAAAATAAGCCTTCATCATATTCTTGCTCTTGTCCTAATTATTTGAGACTATATATTTATTATATCGATTTAAATTTATCCATATTACACAAAGTTTTGCCTTTTGGTTTTACGATTGGTCGCCTGCCTGACGTCACACCTCCTTGGGGATGTTTTTGTTGATGGTATTAAAAAAAATGCTCTATTGGTGATAATTCTCAGTTGGAAATATGCAAGTTGCCAGAAACGTATCGAAGGCTTATGAAGAATCTCTTGAACAAACAACACTGGATCAATCGGAACGGACATACTTATAGACAATGTTACAGTCGGAATGAATTAATGAAAATTTTATTTAATACACAATGTTCTCGATGTAGATAATCTTCGATTAGATTAGATTAGATTTCTTTATTTGCGAGAACGTTGTTTTTTACAGATATTGACAAATGTTCGCCTTATATTCTAAAGCATGCAAAATTATTGATTGATTTTTAATTTATCAACTACTTTATGTCAATTTACTTATGGTAATTCTGTAAATGTAAGTCCCACGGTCTGAATTTTCAATAAGCCAGATGGAAGGTCGTAGTACGATCTGTCTATTGTAGCAGAATATTCGCTTCCGTTAACAAGTGGCAGACGAATTTATCGACAGATATGTTATCTCTCCTATATGCATGAGATGGAATGAGATAGTAATATCTGACGTCTTTTTTTTTATATATATGTAATTTAGAATCGCAAACAAGATCGGTCCACCTAATGGAAACTGGCTGTTGCCTAAATACTCGAATAGCACTTTTGACATCACAGAACACAAGTGTAGGCGATAGTCTATAATTCCCCTTATGTGTTGCCATTCCTGAGAATGACGATATGCCTTACTATACAGTCATCTCATTGCCAACCCTTCTAACTAAAATACAGCCATGTATGTACAGATGATTCGCGACAGAAACTCGAGTTCTATAAAGGTACTCAAGCAGACCACTTTTGTAGTCTCCCTCGCATGAGTTGTACAAAATCTCCCTTTTTCTGGTGAGTTGTACAAAATCTCCCTTTCTCTGTTGAGTTGTACAAAATCTCCCTTTCTCTGTTGAGTTGTACAAAATCTCCCTTTCTCTGGTGAGTTGTACAAAATCTCCCTTTCTCTGGTGAGTTGTACAAAATCTCCCTTTCTCTGGTGAGTTGTACAAAATCTCCCTTTCTCTGGTGAGTTGTACAAAATCCCCCTTTCTCTGGTGAGTTGTACAAAATCTCCCTTTTTGTAGTGAGTTGTATTCTTCAAATTCAAATCATTTTTATTTAAATAGGCTTCTTTACAAGTACTATTACATCGTCTTTTTTTTATCTACTGCAGGGTTCGAAAGTTTGTTATCTGTTGTGAAGAGCCCGCAAGAAACTCAACAGTTACTCTTTTCAAAATTGTTTATTTTAGTTTCTGTATTTTTTTCTTTTACTTTTTATTTAATATCTACATCAATATATATATTTGATAATGAAACGGTGCCCCGTGTAGGTGCAAACTGAAAATCAGCGCTGAACGAACATCAGTCCAGCAAAAGCTGAGTTTGTACCTATTGCCAGGCGCATACGATTACTGCACAATATATTGATTAATTAATATATGTCACATTATAATTTGTGAAGAATGGCAATAAATTTAATTATTATTATTATTAAATCTTTGTTAACATTATGTGTATTAATTTTAATGTACTATACTTAAATTAAGTTTATTTAAGCATACAAAGACTTTCTGGCTTTTTCATATGTATACTAACTGCAAGTTTTTTGTTTATGTTCCCACGACCTGTCGTCCGTGGTCGTCACGATTCGCCAAAATTCGGACCGTGAGATTTAAACACTTGTCTATGCCTTCCATCTTGATACTTTGTGTGATAGAAATCCGTCGCTCAATTTCAAGGTAACGTTTTTAGTAGAGCACGATTTTTATTTTTAAATGATATTGTTATTTTTAATTTAATCAAATGTAATTAATAAGTGTACACGGTAATCATGTGTGCTTATATGTACCTATAATAAATGATTGCCAAAAAATATTTTCTTTTAATTAAATTACTAAAGTATGTATTAACCCTTTGCACTCGAGGCCTTTTTCGCTTGCGCGAACCAGCAACTCGAGACGATTTCGGCCAAATTCGGCGAACACATTACAAGTAATTGAAAAACATTTATAAGCAAACAAACGTATATAAATAATAAAATTTCACTAGTTTATTCATTTATATGTCGAAAACAAGAAATTTTAATAAGTATTACAACATTTTAATAAATATTACACTCTGTAATTAGTTTTGGTGTGATATTTTGTGAAACAATATCCAAGATGCATCCTAGGTTTGTCAGCTGATCTGATCTTCCTTCATATTTTTAGGGTGCAAATACTTTTTAGATCCTATATTTACTGCCAAGACTGTTTCAAGCGAATGCTACGCTGAGACTAACTAAATTGAGCTAAGATTTGGCTACAATGTAAGCAGAGCCTAGTCCACGAAAGTACTTCCGAGAAAACTATCTTATCGCATATTGTAAATAAGGAGATCTAGTTACAAAAGATCATAGCGTCGTAGCAGCGTAGTTCAATTTAAAGTTTTAAAACACTCGGGCGCCGCTTGAGTTGCCACTTCGAATCGGCCAGGCGCCGTATCGGCGCCGCTCGAGTGCAAAGGGTTAAATATTGAGTAGAAATGTTAATACTGATTTAAAGAAGTAATATTTATACCAGTACCTATTATTAAATATTTTTCTCACAAAGCTTACACTTTTTATTTTTTCAACTTAAGATTTGAAAAAATAAAAGTGTAAAAATAAAAATTTGAGTTCCCAAGTTAGTATGAGATGAGAAAAGATAATAGATCTCGTAAAGATAATTAAAACATAGACAAAATAATATAAAACAACAACTTTTATATTTTATTGTCATTATTATTTAAGTTTTATAAAAAAAAAATAGATATAAAAATTGGAGTTGCTATAATGAAAATAGATTTGTTTTAAGCGACTAGCAGAATCACAAAAAATAATGACACCATAGACAATATAATAATGAAGCGACACAAAACAACAATAAAAGAAAAAAAAAAATATAAAAAATACAAGGAAGCACACGAATGTTCGTTGGAATGGTTACCAAAGACAGAGCACTTCACAAAATTGTTCTCTTAGAGATTAGACTTGAAGGTAATGTTTTTAGTTAGGTTTCTACTATAAAAGTTATATAAAATGTTTGTAAAATGCTTTTAACAATCAATAACAAAGTGTAAATTTATTATTATCAAAGACAAAATTTGTAGTACTTATATATTTATAAAAGTTTGTTCAAAAATTTTAACTTAATACTATTACATATAATAACACGTTATAAAAAAAGTAAAAATAAGTACACTCTGATTTTAGTAATAAAAGGTAGTTAGAGTTATAGTGAGTTGTTGTCAGAGAATACATAATACGTAGTATTTTGTCGTTATAGTGAATATACCACTTGATATTCAGCGAAATAGTATAAATAATTAAAATTCATTTAAATATCATCCAGGGAAACAAATAATTTACAAAAAAAGTACGGTTGATAATTAACGATTCACCCTTATTCATAAAAACTAAATCCTATTGCAAATCTGTATTATCTATCACACTGTGTTGTCACTTTCTTTCAAATTAGGAATAATAAAAAAAAAATTGACAAAACAGTTTAACAGTTAAAATAGGTTTATGAGATGTTATGGATTTTTTTTATGAATAAGGGGATTAGAGTCCCTCACAGTATCTCGAAAGCTGAATTCCCCTGGTTTTTGTACTAGGCTATCAATATTCAGAAGTGTTGCTATTAAAAAAAAAAAAATCACTGCTTTAGAAAGAACATAAAAATTTCAATTTCACACTGCATATTATATCAACTAAATTTAAAATAAGTAATGTACTATTTCCTCAAGTAATCTTCTAGTATCTTCAGTTGGTCCCAGCACACTAGTAGCAGTACAGTATGTGGGCCCAGTCTCAGGTAGTTAGCTCCAACGCCTTTGTACAAAGAGCTCGCACCTTCAGTGCGTATCATTTTTATGAAGCAATCTGTCATGCCGCTGTATAATTGCCCGCGGTTTTGCGCGTCCACCGCTGAAATAACATGTATGCAAGTAATAAATACACTTGACTAATGATTATTAGTGTTAAAAAAAAATAGATATTTTGTTTTATACAACTTAGAATGGCAAACAAGCTGACGGCCCACCTGATGGAAAGTGGTAACCGTCGCCTATAGACATGAGCAGTACCATGGACATAATTTGTTATGTATACTGTTTCGCACATGATACCCCCCATGCGTTGCCATTCCTGAGGATTCATGTGTTATTCCTCTGTACCCTGTAAATTTATGCCATATCCCACCCTTCAAACCGAAACACAGCCATGCAAACACAACTGCTTCACGATAGAAACACGAATGGAACAGAGGTACCCAAGCAATCGACTTTTGTACAAACTTTGTACTTTTTGTTTTCCTAGAAATAGAGCTGCTAATCCCTATTATTAAGAATCCCTGTCTTTTGCCATAAAGTTGGCAATGAGCAAGATACATCTAGTGTTGCAAGTGATCATGGGGTGCAGTATGAAAAAATAAAATCCCATAAAATTTTTTGAGGACATTACCTTGGTTAGACAATCTGGTGGCCACAACATCGAACGGGTTGAGGCACAACGTCATTATTATTCCACCGAGGTTCGCTCCAATGAATGAAAGCATAATTGGCGATTCAGTGAAAAAGTTGCGCTCCCGTAACCACTCCTTGGCGTATGCGAAGCTGACCATTTGTGAGCTGCTACCGACCGCACCCCGAGGGATTTGGGGGTAAACGCCACGGAAAAGACCTGTGGGATATACAGTGTCATCGTCGCGCTGTCATCTGGTTACGTTCAATATCACGTCAGTCAGAACTAATTCTAGTATGCTCGCTTAACTCGCGCTGTTAAGATTTTTTTTTTTAAATGGATGATAATGGAATGGAAACCGCGCTATCGGTATACACCGGCGGGGCACCAGTGAAGAATGATAGGTGAGGATGAAGTAGGTCAATTAGCCCATCGTGACGAATTCAACAAGAATTGTTCACGATGGTTTCCAGGGGGAATCACGTGGAGGTCGACCTAATAAGGTATATTGCTAGCAATGGGGCTGTCAAACTCCATTGTGTATAAATATTGATTAATAAACATAATTGATGTTTTTAGTAGCAGCCTGCCAAATACATTATTTTTATTATTGCCGCCAACCGCAGTTAGGCCTTAGAGATGTTTTAAGAGGTAATCCCTCCACTGTTGAACATAGGCCTCCCTCATAGACTGCCGTAAGGAACGGTCCTGAGCCACCTGCATCCACTGACTTCTCGCAATGCATTTGAGGTCGTCACTTCATCTAGTGAGGGGTAGTCCTACACTATATTTGCCTGTACAGGGTCGCCAATTAATAACTTTTCTTCCCAATCGGTTGTCGGTTCTTCAAGCAATGTGACCAGCCCATTGCTACTTCAGCTTGCCTATCCTTCGGGCTATGTCGTTGACTTTGGTTCTTTTGCGGATATCCTCATTTCGGATATCCTCACTAACCTTTAAACCCTTCTCTAGAATAAATATCAGCGAGAGCACCAAAAGTGCTGGAGTGCTTGTGTTGGTGCCCGACTGCGATGGCTCGCGCCGCCTGTGCTTGAAGCCGGGTCTTCACGAGGAAGAACGGCGTACCAGCGATAGATCCCAACGCGCCTCCAACGCCGGCCGCCGCAGCGCCCTTCAACACCGAAGTCCGACCATTCACATCTGCCGTCAGACCCCGCCGTTCTGATATTCTGTATACACCTAATCTGAAATGATAGGGGGAAAGGGATTGTTAGTAATGTGGACTAGTAGTCCCAGTTTACCAGAGGGAGACTTTGTACAAAAGTCGATTGCTTGGGTACCTCTGTCCCATTCGTGTTTCAACCGTGAAGCAGTTGTGTTTGCATGGCTGTGTTTCGGTTTGAAGGGTGGGATATGGCGTGAATTTACTGGGTACAGAGGAATAACACCTGAGTCCTCAGGAATGGCAACGCATGGGGGGTATCATGGGCGAAACAGTATATTCTGTTATGTCCATGGTACTGCTCATGTCTATAGGCAACAGTTACCACTTTCTATCAGGTGGGCTGTCAGCTTGTTTGCCATTCTAAGTTGTATAAAAAAAAAAAAAAAAAAATTTTTTTTTGTTGGGTGAAAATGGTATGGTAATCCCGCCTAACGGGATACGCTGACGGAGCACCAGTGAAGGGTGATAGATAAGAATGACAACAGGCCAGTTAGCCCATCATGATGAATTCATCAGGAATTAACCATGATAGTTTCCAGGGAGAACCGCGAGGAGGTCGACCTGGTTGGGTATATTGCTAGCAATGGGATTCTCAGTCTCCATTACTAACAATCCCTTTCCCCCCTAGTAGTCCCTTTGCTAGCAATATACTCTGTCAGGTCCACGAGATCCTCCCTGGAAACCATCGTGCTGAATTCCAGGTGTATTCATCACGATGGGATAACTGACCTGCCTTTTCATTCTTACTTATCATCCTTCACTGGTGCTCCGTCAGCGTATACCGTTAGCGCAAGCGGGGCTACCATTCCATTATCATCTATTAAAACAAAATATAAAAAGATTAGATTTGTTTATAGGTGCATTTGATGTTATTTATGTGTATGCAATTATGCCCCCCTTCCTTTCCCATGGATGTCGAAAGTGACGAGTAAGGGAACTTAATGGTCGAAGGATGGGCAGCATCATCCTTCTTAAAACGTCTCCAAACCCTAATTGCGGATGCCAACCTACCTGCCAATAGCGGTAACTACTGACAAAAGCCCCCCCCCCCCTATGGGGGAAGCCTACATTCAGCAGTAGACAGTTAACTTTTTTTTATACAACTTAGAATGGCAAACAAGCTGATGGTCCACTGATGGAAAGTGATAACCGTCGCCTATAGACACAGAGTATATTGTTTTGCCCATGATACCCCCCATGCGTTGCCATTCCTGAGGACTCAGGTGTTATTCCTCTGTACCCAGTAAATTCACGCCATATCCCACCCTTCAAACCGAAACACAGCTATGCCAATACAACTGCTTCATGGTTGAAAAACGAATGGGACAGAGGTACCCAAGCAATCGACTTTTGTACAAAGTCTCCCTCTGGTTGACGTGATGAGGATGATCATAAGTACATATCTATTTACCTATCTCCACGTTAGACACCTACGTAGTAGGCAAATAGGTGTACCTTAAAAGAGACGCAGGATGAGCCGTGCTTACCTTAGAATTGTTTGGTGCAATGTTTGACGATGAGGAGAGCTTTAACTATACACAAAGACATGTCAGAGACTACATAATATGTACTTTTTAAGGGGCCAGAAAATGGTCTTAAATACGCCAATATGTAGGCAGAGAGAATGAAGTGCTAAAGGCCTGTTAAACTTCACCATCGGGTGAAACATCTATATGGATCATATATCTCAGTTTGACTCGTCTTTTTTTCTGTCAATAAGTTATATTTTCAGTTTGAAGGGCAGAAGAGAAGGGAATATTACATTGAATTTGCAGGATACGGGATTTAACGCCTTAGTGGGAAATAAACCATGGCAATTAGTATATAACATATTATGGCACGAATGGTCATGGCACTGCATGACAATAACCATAACAATGTAGTTTAATAAACTGTACATTAATGGTGTTTTTTTTTAATGCGTGATAATGGTATGGTAACCCCGCCTGCGCTATCGGTTTACAATGACGGGGCACCAGTGATAGATGAGAAATGAGGATGAAAGCAGGTCAGTTAGCCCATCTTGACGAATTCAACTAGAATTAGCCACGATGGTTTCCAGGGGGGACCACGTGGAGGTCGACCCGACAGGGTTATATTGCTAGTAATGGGGCTATTTCACTCCATTACTAACAATCCTCTTCCCCCCACATTAATGGTGTTTCCCATGTACGAGTATATAGGCGGCCGTAACCTTTAATTTTATGCCCTTTCAAGTTGTATAAGAAATGTACTTATCTTTTCTTACCTGAAAGTGTTTAAAAAGAATTGAAACCCCAACATGGCAGGCAGTCCACTCTGCAGTGCTACGAAACCCTCATTTCTTGCTATAACGAACAGTCCATGCGGTACGTTCTTATAATGCATCACGTGCTGACCTTTCGATGTTAACTCCCCTTGCAATTGCAGACGGGTCTTCACTACTTCTAGCGGATTTGTGAACAGTGTTGCAAACATAGCAGAGACTCCGCCCATCGCCATGTCGGTGACATCGCGGGCAACTCCATCTTTGTTGGCGGCCATTTTTTATCTGAGAAGATGAATATTTTTTTTTAACTAAGGACGGATCAAGCATACAGTTAGTCTGATGATCAATGGTGATACTGCAGATATAAGACTCAAGTGTGGTTGCAACTATAAAGATATCTTTCATGTGATGTTAAGGTCTTGACTCAAATCGGCCAGTAATTTTATTTGAATAGGAACCCCTTCGTAATAAGCTACTTGACATAATTAATACATGGTCTTTATGCAGCGTTTGTTTTTTACAGTTCCCATGGGTAAAATTGCTATTGTGCCTATTCCTAAGGCCTAATTTAATTCACTATGTGTGTGTAATTCATAATCATGACATTCAACTACAATATTTATGAAACTAAATAACTTTCCCCAAGAAACGTCCAAGTTCAGGCAGGTCAGTTAGCCTATCGTCATGTATACACCAGGAACTCAGCACGATGGTTTCCAGCTGGTAATGGGACTGGTAATCCGCATTACTAATAATCCCTTCTCCCCCAACGTCGAAGTTTGGTTGGTATGAAGAATTAATTGGACGATCCTTAATATATTTAGTATGTATGTAAAGTTAAAAAATTGTAAGTTCTTTTGGGGAAAATTGTTCATTTTCATGAACGCTTATGGATTCAGACTGTCAAGTTTGGAATCGTGTCTATTTTCGATCGATTTTATGTAAGTGCGTTTGTAAATAGATTAAAATATATACCTATTGGTAGTTAATATCTTTGTGATGGAGGCCTGTATAGTGAATTACTGAAATGATTATAAAAATCATTTACTTTCCTATTTGTTAGGGTTTCGCTTTTAGAACGAGAGGCTTCTTGGTACAAAGAAAAATAAACAATATTATGTAAATTTTTTTACGTTTTATAGTTACTAAATTATATTAATAATATTAATTACTAAATTTTTAAATTATTTTCAGTTTTAATAACAAAATTTCCATTAAAAACAGCTAATAATTTCCACTCTACCATATGTACAGATATTTGTAATTTTTTATACAACTTAGAATGACAAACAAGCTGACGGCCCACCTGATGGAAAGTGGTAACCGTCGCCTATAGACATGAGCAGTACCATGGACATAACAGAGTATACTGTTTCGCCCACGATACCCCCATGCGTTGCCATTCCTGAGGACTCAGGTGTTATTCCTCTGTACCCTTTAAACCGAAACACAGCTATTATTATCTATTTATTTTACTCGTTATTTTTATTATTTAGGTATGGGCGTTACTTACATGGGACTAAAAATGAAAGTCATCGTAAATAAAAACAATTATTTATTTAAATAAAATACCGACATAATTCTGTTGTAACACAATGCGAGGATTCGATTCACTTGAGACTAATTTACCTACATTTAATACTATTATCTTTCATTATATTATTTTAAAATGTAAAATTATATTCATTATGTCAGATTTACACGAGCTTAGTAGTTGATACAAGTTTCTTAAATAATTAACTGTAAGAAGTTGCAAGTTAACTTGCAAAAAAGGTGTTGGTTACAAGTGAGATGATAGAATTTGGTATTAGAAGAATTGTATTACCGACTGATATATGCGTAGGTGATAACCAAGTAATGTGGTTGGATTCGTCGATTTTTCACTTAGTAACTATATTTGCTAATGTCAAAACTCCCTAATAAAGAAAGGTCTATATTCAACAATTAGATTATATAAATAGAGCATCGAGCCTCAAAAACGGGTCAACTTTTTGTCAGCTAATTGTCAAATTAACTGACTCGTTTTTTTACCAGTTTTGTATATTACACATAAAATGGACCTTGACGTATTATTTAATACATAAAAAGAGTGTTTACATATTAAAAAGATGCAAAAATTATAAGTCAAAATAAATATAGAAGTTATAAAGGAATCACTCATAACTATTTATCGCGCAAAATTGTATGAAAAAGTTTACCTGTTTTTCTCGAAGCATTTGTATGGAGACTAATCTAACCTTCAACAGTAGACAGTTAACAAGCAATATGCTGATATATTGAACCATATTTAAATAAAGTATTGAGTATTAAAAAGTAGCTACAAATCTCGTGTAAACACGGTATTATGATTTTAGATACGTATCTTCCGGTATAAACTCCATTTGTGTAACAAAGCATGATAACATTTTATTAGTAATTAGTTTATATATATATATATATATATATATATATATATATATATATATATATATATATATATATATATATATATATATATATATATACCAAATTTAAATGCAATGTAATTTTATTTAAAAAAGGAAGCTCATTATGTTTGGCGCGTATTTTTTTCATTGAACTAATATTCGGTAAAAAAAAAATACGCGTCGAAGGAAAAAAAAAAGTAGGACGTATACTTATTTTTAGAGTCAATTTATAAAATTTATTTTGAAGTATAATACCCAGTAGGTATTATATTTTGTAAGGTAGGCTGTTTTATTTTTCTAAAAATCTCATCATGTCTTCGAACTCACAACACTTAATTATACAAGTATATAACGAAGCAGGTGAGAATTCATGAAGACGATTCTTCATCTTGACTGTATGGAAGACAATGAAGGCACCAATAACCTTTGTAACCTCTGACTAGCAAGAGTCGATAGCTAAGCTCGATAGCAATACAGAAAGTTTAAAGCAGTGATGTCTACAACCTCAAGGAAACTGGCGTGATAGCATACAATAATAAAATATAACAACAAATAAGAGTACTTAATCGCAAATGAATTAACTTTTTCATTTATCAGATACATTTATTTTACAATGTAATGTAAAATTACATTTACACTGTGTATTAAGGAATAATACATGAAATAAATAAATTTATGAAAAATGTATCCGATGAAGAAAAAAGAAAATATATATGGGCAATTGTTATTTTTTTTAAATACATAAATACATATATATAAAATATTCAGACTAATATAAACAAACATGAATAAATTATTGTATAATGTGGGAATCATATCTGCGATGATCAAAAGGTGAGGAATTGTGTCGAACCGTTCACCATCAAGGTCGTCAAGTACATTATAATTATATATATATATATATATATATATATATATATATATATATATATATATATATATATATATATATATATATATATATATATATATATATATATATATATATATATATATATATATACGATTCATAAAATACGAAGTCGAGTTTTCGCGTTTAGGACTTACAATAATAAAACTGAAAAATGTTTAAAACAAAAATATTTTATACAACAATTATCATTAATCTCTTAAACATTAACAATTAAAAACATTTTAATCTTAGTTAACTAAGACATTAATTAATAAACAATTCTAAGTACTAAGTCCACTTACCAACTAATTAAAATAATTAAAATTCACTAATTGTTTATTTTGACTATTATATAAGTTGTGTGGGCGGTAAAAAATTATCAATATCTCTGACCACATCATTATCATTTTAAAAGTAGCATTTATCTGGCCGATTTCTTATGTAACCATTCATAGCATAGGTATTAAACGTGATAATACAATAAAAAAAAATGATTTATGTATATTTTACATAATGTATATGTAAATTTCATGACTTTCATCATTAAAATGTTGACAAATAGTTTTTTTAACTCATCACATCATACCTATGTGTTTTTTTTTTAATATTGTTTTGAACTAATTAATTTTAATAATAACAACATGTATTTTTTAGAACTACTCGTTTTCAAACTAATGTATTTTTAATAAAAAAAGTAAATAAATAGAAATGTGTTTTAGTTCATAACAGTAAACTGAATATCTGATCAACAAATAAAAGTCAAAGTAAACATTTTGTCTCAAAATACAAACAAACATATAGATACAATTCCTTTTAATAGAAGCCCAATACGTATGCGTTTTGTGCATACATTTTCTACGTAAAAAGTCCCATGAGAATCAATCCATGGACATTTTTAAGCCCGGGAAGAGAAACAAGGTAGGGAGGAAGGTAAACAGATATTATTATTTTGTTTAATTCCGCTATTATTCATTTCATAACAGTAGCGGAATTAAACAAAATAGTAATTAAACAAAACAGCGATATGGACTTCCACAAAATAAGACATGATTCAATAAAATGTCTATATTTTATACACTTATAATAATCGATTTATGTTTATTCAGTAATAATCAAAAATGCGTTTCGCACCAAGAAGTCGTTTACTTATATTTTATTAAATGCTACTAACAAATATTTAGAACATTGGGAGAGAGGTATGATTAACATGACGAATACGGACTTCGCTTAAAATAATACTGCGTACATATTATTCCATGTGTAATCATTCAGGTACTTATTTTTTAATAATTTTAGGGAATAATATGAGAATTAACGTCTTTGGACACCTTACAGCAACACAATGTGATCATTGGTTTATTTAAATATATTTTTATGATTTCATAATATAAATTCTGTTTTTATAGGTACTTGGTATATTTTGCGAACAATCTTAGCATGTCTTATCGAATTTAGTCATTAAAAAAACTGACAAAAAGTTACAATATGCAAATAACACATAATCAATACATTTTTTATTTAAGCTGTTTGTGTATTTTGTTTGTTGTGATATTTAAATAAAAAAAAAGTTATGTGTTTACTAAATATGAAAAGTATAAAAAAAACAGCGTAAGTAGTGTTCTAGAATAATTGTGATTACGGTTGTAAAGGACGAGGATACGATGTGGACAGATCTATAGGATAGAGGTGACGTAGCAATATTATAGGGCGTTTTTCACTTATGATTCTTTAAATAGTATTTCTAATTTAATCTACACACTGATTTATTTTATATCGTTCAAATGCATTATGTGATGCATATCGTGGTTTCGTTGATTCACTGAGTTAGTTATTAATCTGCAAATTAGCTAATAATACATAACATAAAAAATAACCGATGTATATGTAGTGATAGTGAAATTATACATAGTGACAGAGTTTAGGCAACTGCATTTTGTACTCTCTGCCTATACCATTAAAGAAATAATGTGATTTATAACAAGTGTTGTTAATTTTAGTAAATGAAACTAACATAACATTTAGTAACTAAGTTAGAATGAAAGTGTTAACAAAGTTTCCTAATCATAAAAAAAATCTATCTAATCACAGCATGTAAATATTGCATATAAACAATGTTTTATGTCTAACATATAAAAACAATAAATACCTACAACTGTAACTATATTTAAAGCACTATACTTCATCTTATTTCTAATTGTAGACTCTTCTGTAGATCCTTGAGCATATCCCAGAAGACGAGTAAGAGTACAGTATGAGGAGCCTGCCTCAAATACGAAGGGCCCATGCCTTTGTAGAAAGCTAATAGACCTTCCGTTTTCGTAATTTTTCTAGCGCAATCAGCTATTCCTGAATAGAGTACACCACGACCTTCGGCGTCAACAGCTGTAAATAAAAAAAAATCTATGTTTTAAGTACATTAAATAAATACACTTACGATGAAACAACAATTACAGTAAAAGAATTTAAAGTCATTACCCCTAAACAAAAGAATTGAAATCAAGAATTTTGAAACATACAGTCAACATAATTTGGAACACAAAGTATAAAATAAGAAAAAAACAAACAGTATATCGGAGTTTGAACAATTCTTTAATAACAAACGCGTTATTTATCCATATATATTACAAGTATAATTAAACAAGGTAGGAAATGAGCAGTCTCTTGAATTTAACCACCACTGCAAATTTTACCTCCTATACAATTTGCTATAAATCCTCAGACCATTGTTTTTCAACAGGGGTGTCATAACCCTATCGTTGCATTTATTATTAAAGGGGGTCGCAGTCTGTTGAAAAATAATAAGACCTCGAAAGATTCGTTTAAGATAAATACGCGATTATATTAATCCTAGTTGGAATCCTAATTATTTCTGAAAAATACATCCAGATTATTCGAATGATTTTCAAATAGTTTGACTACTATATTTATTTATTCGACTACTAATTTCATATACTATATATAATTTTATAGTGAGGGGGGATGATTTGCATGATTTTTTACTTAACTGTTTGGCATTTTCGTGGCCCGTAATATAAAAATTGTTGAGAAAGAATACCTTAGATATATATTAGAAGTTACCTTGATTGTACAGCCGTGTCATGATGACGTCCATGGGGGTCAACACTGCCGTCTTGACTATTGCCCCTATGTTGCTAGCGACAAACGCCGACAAATACTTTGACTGTTGGAACATATTATTATCGTCCATCCACTCCTTACATCTGCAAATATAGTCGTCATGATATTTATAAGATAAAAATATTAAAATAACGTTCAGTTAATGTTTTTTAACTTTTTTATTATTGTCATTAAAAGTAAATTAAATAAAAAAAAAAAACTAGAGATTTTACAAAGTATAAATTAAAATCTATGGTGACCCCCAGATACAGAATTCTTTATAAAATGTTATTTTATGCGCCAATAGCATTGTCTGAGTACTCTAATTCCAATATAATAAATAATTATATTTTATTGTGGTTAGTCCATTAAAAATGAAAATGGAGTTGGATTTATTATATTTATATATATCTGTAAGCTCAGATTTATATGCATCATAAAGATGGTTTGTCCAAAAGTGGACACTGTGATATAAAATCTCGGTGCATCATAATGTGAAAAAGTTTGAGAACCCCTGCCATTAAGTATGTTCAGGTGCTTAAAAAATCTACAATCTCTATTCAATTTTATGTGAATATATAAAAAAAATATGTACATACACAGCATATGCAGAGATCTGTGATGCTGATCCCATTGAATTCCTCAACATCATTCCATGTGCTCCTCTCCACAGCCCACCGAGGCCATTCTTTCTATAAATCTTTGATAATGCATATACAAGTCCTTTGTGGGCATGTTGGGTTCCTACAGCTATTTTCTCTGAAGAATATGACATGAGTTGTGTCTTTACAAGCTGCAAGGGACTGCCCACAAAACCACCACTTAAGCCAGATAGGGATCCAAAGAACAAACTGTTTAAAAATTTTGTATTCCCATTCTCATCTCTGAGGTAGCCTAAATTATCTGCATTTTGGTATATACCTAACCTGAAATATACATATAAGATAATTACATTGTATCTTCCTAAACAATTAACATTGTGCAATATGTGTAATATACTTTAATTCCCTTAGTCCAAGTTATTAGGTTTATCTCTATCAGTTATTATTACATACAATAATTCATAATTAAAATAATATAATAAATAAACAACCATACTATAAATAAATATCAGTTTATAAATTAAATAATAATGTTAGATGCATTGGAAATTCCTTACCGTACACCGTTGACCATTAATTGAAACCATAAAGCCGGTACAAGACCTTTCTGCAAGGACGAGAGGCCATCATGTTTAACAATAGTATACATAGCATGAGGTATGTTTTTATAATATACAGCATGCTGTCCCTTAGCACGGAGCTCGCCTTGGAGTTGCATTCTAGTCTTCACCACATCAAACGGGTTACTGAAGAACCCAGCACCTACACCGGCCAGCCCGCCCACAATAAATTCCATTGTGCTACAAACGATTACTCCATCACAATTTGTAAGTAATTTGTTATTTTAGTATTGTTAATTTTGTTTTCATGCACTTTGATTTTTGTTTAAACCGGCTAATCTTCACTCAACAATTTATTTATTAATACTTCATCACTATTTATGAGTAATTTCATAGTTTAGTATTGTTATATTTTTCATGCAAACTATTTTTATTTTTCCTAAATATTCATTTGTATGTTAGAATTTCTTTTTAAATTTTAGATTTGTAAAATAGGTTGTTTACAATCAATCTCACTTCTATTATTATATTTATAATCTATATTAAATCTAAATAAATGATTAATATTTCACTAGGTAAATAATTGTAATTTCATATTAATTTCTACATATTTATAATAAATATTATTACCAAATACCAATAGAATACATATTCATTTTATGAATAATCTTTATATATGTATTATTTGCAATACAATATTATAAAAAAAAATATATTAAATAATTATTAAATACCATCAAATTTAAAATTAAGCATTTTAAAAATATAAGATGATTTATTTATAATAACAAAAACAGTTAATAACTTACCTACCTAGTTTTTAGTTACACTCTGCAATGTTAATACTTTTGTTGCAACTAATATTTATTTTTATGTAGAGTTTTAGTTCTTTAATTAAATTACATAATAATATAACAATTTATTTAATATTTATTATAACACCAATAATACCTTATATTTTATAAACACTAAATATTTAGATATAACAGTACAGTCTATTTAAAAAATAATTGGCAATATTGTTTAATTCGCTGTTAGTTAAAAAAAAAAATTGCGCCTTGTGCGATGTGTTTAAAATTAAAAAAAGCACAAGTTTTAATTTAATAAAAGTTAAATTATAAAAATCGGAAATAGTAAAATGATAACACTCTAATGTAAATAACGGAAATATCGGATCTATTTTAGAAAACATTACCCACTAAACGATAGATGAATGAAGTTCGTAAGTTGATGTCATTACTTAAATCGAAACGAGTTACACGTGATTATAATACGTAATTTTTGTCATAATTGCAAGCAAGATATTACACTATATTCGTGGAAATATTTTCATTATCTTTAGTTATCATTGTTAGATCCTCTTCAAGTTTAAACACAAGATATTTAATCAAGCTTATAGGTTACCTTTTTATTTAAACAGTAGATACACGAATATCATCTTCTACATTTTATTGTGAATTCGTAACTTGTCATTGTATCCTAAATTAACACTGCTCTAAATCATGGAAATTTTTATTCAACTTTGTTTCGTAACCCTTTAGGATAGGCCTCTAACATCTTTGGTGAACGTCAGAAAGTTTCAGCTTTTCATGACGTTTTATCAGAAGTCCAAAGTCATTAAAAATGACAGATTTGACAATCAAAATGACGTGAGTGCTAGCAAGTCAGCTGATATCGGATGATTTCGTTACGTTCAGCATTTCACAACCACAGAAAATTCAATAAAGATTAGCCTATCTTTTTGTTCATAACTTCCGCATACACTGAGAGAATTATCTTTTCGATTAGCCGGAACGATCTATTTTTATATGTATATTTGAGACTTCATCAGACATTTTCGGGACTTTTTTATGATCACTAATTGACCGAAGAATAAACTTTACAAACTGGATGCATGGTATTAGTATAGTTTAAATATTATTAAGGTTTTCACAGACCGCTTGCTTGCATTCTTGGTAATTGAAAGAATAAAATATAGCCAGGGTACCATAAAACTGATAGATTATATATATATATATATATATATATATATATTTTTCACGTGAAATTTATTATTATCTATAATAATTAATGAATAATTGCAAAAAGCTCATATCAATAAAGTGTTGGATAAGTTTATATGAAGAAATATTTGTGTTGTGTGGAAATATAACTCGTACCCACCGTCAAGGACGGGCCATGGGGTTATTAGAACTAAAAATAGACTAGCGGCGCCGTTAACTGTCCACTGATGAACTTAGGCATCTCCCTTGGAAAGTTTTGCTAGTAGTTACCAAGCTTGGTAGGCAGGTTGACAACCGTAGTTAGGTTTTGGTAATGTTTTAAAAGGGACGCTGCTGCCCGTCCCTCGACCCCTAAATTCCCTTAATCTTTTAGGGCACTCACGTAAAAGGAAGGAGTGACCTATTTTATGTCGGGACCACACGGCCAAGTAATCTAATATATAAAATTCTCGTGTCGCGGTGTTTGTTACCAAACTCTTCCGAAACGGCTTTACCGATTTGTATGAAATTTTGTATGCATATTGGGTAGGTCTGAGAATCGGCCAACATTTATTTTTCATACCCCTCAATGATAAGGGTGACCTACCCCTAAATATTTTATTTTTATTTTTTCGACATTTTATTTTTTTATTTTTATATTACTATGATTTAGCATTGAAAAACACATACAACTTCGAATTTTCACGCTTTTACAATCAACTCTACAATCAACTCCTGTTTTTTAATCGCGATTTTTATATTCCGCAATAGGGTAGCAAGATGGCGATCGAATATAATAATTGTAGTACGATATATTTTCATGTATAGTTCTTGAAATAATGTATATGGTAAAACAACGTTTGCCGAGTCAGCTAGTAATTATATACAATACTTGTGAATTATTTCAAAAGATAATGTGTAAACGTAAGATAAAAATTTTATCCGCACTCTTGACAAAATGTTTATCAAGTAAAGATAATGTCTCACTATAATATCGTAGGTACCTAATATGCGCACTTTGTACTTTGGTAGCTGAGAACGTCACCAAATATCTTTTTTTTTTTTTATAAATACAAACAGGGATCAAAGAATCATCACCACATAAAATTTTAAAATTAATAGATATATCCCTAATGGGATTATCAGAGCCACTTCGAGTAATACATAAAAGAGATTTCTTTTTATTTATTATTAGTTGCCCGCTTCGGCTTCGTATGTGTATACTTAATTTTTTCATTTTTTCATATGACATTTTAAACATTTTCTTTCACATAAAACTTGACTTGACGATTACAAATACAACAAAAAGTTACAGAAAGTTACAGAATTGCTTAACTATATCCCAATATGGATCGAGCCTATACCTGGGGAACCTATGCATTTATATACTTTTACAAATTTGTTATTCCTATTACAGTAATTGGACAGTTATAATTTATAATAAGTAGGTGCAGTTATATATATATATATATATATATATATATATATATATATATATATATATATATATATATATATATATATATATATATATATATATATATGAGGGGAAAGGAACTGTCAGCAGTGGAGTTTAACAGCCCTATTGGTATCAATTATTAACAATATTGGTATCAGGTCGACCTCCACGTGGTTCCCCCTGGAAATCATCATGAATTATTTTTGTTAATTTGTCACAATAGGCTAACTGATCTGCTTCATCCTTATATATCATTCTTCATTGGTGTCCCACCGATGTATACCGGTAGCGTAGGTGGGGTAACCTTTTCATTATCACCCATTAAAATACTATTTTTCATTTTTTTTTTATTTTTATTTTACTATTTTTCCTTTATATATTATATATCATGAACACAGAAAGTTACAGAATTGCTAAACTATGTCCTAATATGGGTTGAGCCTATATCTGTGGAACCTATTAAATTATACACACTTTTACAAATGTGTTATTCCTATTACAGTAACTGGACAGTTATAATTTATAATAAGTAGGTGTAGTCGTTCTGAAGTGATGCGCTTACATATCATATATTCGGCAATTGTGTTTTATTTATATAAATACATTACCATGACCTTGCTTTTTGTCCTTTACAGTTGTATTACAACCATCGCTTCGCTTCGTTCTTGTTGTGTACCCATTTATAATATCTATCTCTGGATTCCAATGAAATATTTTTCTGGCAATGTTCCATGATACATCGTGTCTGGTTTGGTAAATAACTACGGAATTTATTTCCGTATAAACTGTGTTCTACAAAAAAAAACCGATTTCAATTCTGGCAAAACCATGGCAATTTTGGTTTTAAAACTAAATTACTGAACCGATTCTGATAAAATTTCTATGGGACCAATGTGTAAGCATATCCTTTTAGATAACAAAATTTTTTATTTTGATTATAACTGACGGAGTTATGAGGTAACAAACATAAAAAATACCTTCTTCTTTTTGAAGTTGGTTGAAAAATAGAATGTTCTTGTACAGTGATAGAAAAAATAAAATATTTTGTGTTAACAATGGCATGACGTTATATTTATCCGACTGCCAAAATAGAGGGTAATGTTTATCTTTTTTTTTAATTGATGATAAAAGGAATGGTAACATCACAAACAATCATCTTTCATTGGTACCTTGCCAGTGTATATACTTGTATATAGCCGATAGCACGGGTGGGGTTACCATTCCATTATCACTCATTAAAAAAAATATTTCCAGTTATATGTATTTTATAGGTATTTTGACATGAAAAATATAAACTACAATTGACTATAGCAGAATATAAATTTTTTCAAAACCCTGTTTTTACGGTTGGAATTCTAATTATAATTCATCTCTTTGATTTTTATCTTTTATTACAGTGGATATTGTATCACAAATAAGAAAAACCAGTTAATCGTCAAATATGTAAATATTATTTTTAGGTTCTAAGAAATATTTTTAGAAAGAGTATTTTATCAGAAATTATTTTTGTCAACGTATTAATACTAAGAAAATTTTCATTTATCTCTTACTTAATATATATTTATAAAAATCAAATTTATTTCATATTTTGGAGCTACATATAAATCTTAGATTGTAAAAATTTAAATTTTAAGAGAAACGGCTAAATAATTAAAATGCTAGATAATGTAGTTCTCTTTTGTCATATCTCTTCTTCATCGGTGGAAAACATAAAGACTACGAAGAACAAAAATACAAAAAAAAAAGAAGATAGAAAATCGATAGAAAAATATAATAGGCATATTATGATAGCCAGTAATATGCCACAAATTTTTTATTGATGCTTGTTTCGAATTATATTTAGGAGAATCTCCGTAGAAACAGAATAGGTTTGTAGATATTATCCTTCATCTACGAGATTATACGTTTAAAAAAGGTACGTACGAAGTGATTTGTAAAACAATACTGGCATTTATTATTAGTGTTGTTAAACAAATTACTTCAGTCATAGAACAATATTATCGTTAGCACCATGTAAATTTTTAGTATTTTTAAACATATTTTTTAATAAAAGCCTAAAATATAAAAATGGCTGTGACAAATGGAATGTTTCTTTTTGAAGTGGTCGTAGAAAGAATCAAGAGTTTGGTAGACAGCCGTTGTTTGATCATAAGAAGCGATTTTGCTGATATATTCTCACTGGAGCTGAAAGATCCCAAACAAATGCATATTGTTATGCCAGAGCCTCCACCTTTGCCGCCAGAGCCAACTGGAAAAGGAAAGAAAAAGAAACCACCAAAACCAAAAAAAGGGAAGAAAGGCAAAGTGGAAGAATCTCCTCCAGAACCAGTAATACAATCGGGACAGTCGGTTTTATTTACGAGTAGTGCAGAATTTCTTATACAAAGCATGAAGAAATTTCCAATGGAAGTCTCTTTGTGGAGTAAAGAAGATAATTTGGTCTTTATTGGCTCCATTAGTATTCCATGGGATGATATATTTTTAAAATATTTAAAAAAAATATGCGATTGCCAAGAGCCTTTACCTGTTACTTTAAATGAAGAATATAATGTTTTCGAAGAAGGCACAGCAAAATTAATGGCGAAAATAGGTCTTCAAATCAAACTCACCTACTTGACTGATAAAGTAACAACAACATTTCGCACACTCTCTGAAGATCCGACAGTGAAGAAATATTTATATACGGGCGTTAATTCCAAAACAACCTCTTATATTTGCACTATGAAAACAACGGATGCTGTTTTTGAAGAAAATTGTAACAAAATTGAAAATACCTTTGTTAAAGATAAACCAAAGCTAAATAAAATCGTTTATGCTGATTATAAAAATGCTCCTGGTGCTAATCTAACTTTCTTCAATGAAGGCGATTATTGTTGCATGAGTAATGCAGACAAACCACCAGAATCTATTTACAAAGCACCAGAAACATATCCCGATATAGATTATATTATTGATTATGTTCGGAAAATTATTATATCTTGCAATGATAATATGAGAATGCTAACACCTCGTCCAACAATTAGCCCCAGAGTTAAAGCTACTGATATAGATAGACTTTGTTATTGCAAAGAGACTAGATGGCCTGATGGTAAATTAGCAGGAAGATTTAAAAAAGAAGTCCAAAACGATCCTTGTCCTGTTTGTACAAAGGCTGAAAAAAAACCCGAAGGTTTTCGTGCAGCAACATTGGATATAGCCAATATAAGAGGTCCTTGTGGTAGAGCTGACTGTAAAATTGCAAGAGCAATGAGAGCTTATTTAGAAAATCTCATCGCAGAAGATAATAAAGAATTCAACATTGATGATATTATCGGACCTTGTGGTAGCAAATCTTGTAATCTTGCTGAAAAAATTAAAGAATTCTTACGTCACGAGGGTGTATTTAGCCAAGGCAGTAATCTTGAAGGTCTTTCTACTCAATGCGCGTGCATAAATCAAATGCAAGTAGCTTTGACAAAACGAAAGTCTTGTTCTTCAATATGTAGTAAAGATTGCGAAAATAGTGAAAGTGAAGCCAGTCAGTGTGAAGGAAAGGGATGCCCCTTTGCTAAAAAACCACAGGTATACAATGTCTACTATTTTACTGTTGAACACGACTACGACAAGGATGGTGGGCCTACACCCACGCCGGCTTCTGAAAAATCTTTAAGATTTAAATACTGTTCATCTGATTGCCCCAGCAGTAAAACTTCTGACGTCACATCATTCACCAAAAGTACATGTAGTAGCGTGACTGGTAAAAAGGTTTATGAATGTTCTGAAGATTCAAAATGTCAAGAACCAACTTGTCTAAGTAAACGGGACTTTCCTCCAAGCCCTGCGGACAGTGATATTATTATACATTTTGATGATATTCATAATTCATGTTGCGTTAAAACATGCGATGTAGCTGAAAAAGTAAAAGATTTTATATCAGATGGTGTGAATAGTAAAAAATATAAGACTATGCAAGATCAAGATCCATGTTATTGTGATTGTGTATGTAATTTTAATTTTTCCAAAAAAACTACTTATTGTGCTGTTTGTGGTGGTTACGAATGCCTGGGAGATGACATGAAAGATCAACCGGTATATGCTAAGCCTCATCCGTGCCCTGTGTATCACAAGTTATATGATAAGAAATATATAAATGTTAAAAGTCCATTTCTAGAAGAAAAAAAGTCTAAGCAACAAGCTGATAATGTGAGTACTAAAAGTTCAAAAACAGTAGCTTCTCGTGGAGGAGGTATATTAGAGAGTAGACTGACATCAACTCGTTCTGTAAAAAGCATATCTGATAGAGGATCAGAAAAAAAAGATACAGGAGAGGAGAAAACTAAGAGAGTAAAGCAAGAAAAAAAGAAAGTTGGCAAATTCACAGCAAACGTTGAAAAAGCACGTGCGTATTATGTTTATAAGGAATATCAATTATAGGAGTTAACCTTAAAATTTAATCTGTATTTTAGTTCAATATAAACCAATAATGTCATAATTAAAATGTATATTTTGATAACAAAGCGTTATCGTTTAGCGTTTATCTTTCAGTGGCTCCGGTGGTAGAAAAAAAACCTGACACCAAGTATCCCTATCCTCCAGTTCCTAAATATATGGGGTGGAATTGGGTTGCTGAAGACATTCCTGGAATGAAGGTACTTGAATATATATTTGAATTAAAATATTTCGTACCTTAAACTGGAACACGGTTGCAGTCTTTACAACGTGCCATATAATCAAATATTATGTACTATGATATTGTATCAGGCCTTGTACTTTTTAATTGTTATTTCACGTAAAGTTGCAAAGTGTAAACAAACATAATAATTCATAATAATAACATAATTTTCATTTTTTATATGTCATAAAGTACGACTAATTACTATGTTTCTTTTTTTTATATGTTTTTGGTAAGTTTTGATATTTTAAATATATTTTTTTATCTTAGTTTGGTTTGGATAGGTATCTTATTTTGGTTCATTTTTTTTATACAACTAAAAAATATAATAAATAATGGCAAACAAGCTGACGGCCCACCTGATGGAAAGTGGTAACTGTCGCCTATAGTCATGAGTAGTACCATGGACATAACATAGTATATTGTTTCGCTCATGATACCCCCCATGCGTTGCCATTTCTGAGGACTCAGGTTTTATTCCTCTGTACCCTATAAATTCACGCCATCCCACCCTTCAAACCGAAATACAACCATGCAAACACAACTGCTTCACAGTAGAAACACAAATGGGACAGAGGTACCCAAGCAATCGACTTTTGCTTACCAAACCATGAACAATTTAACAATTTATAATGTTTTTGATAGATTATTTAAAATGTTCTCTACCAGTGAAAGGTAATCATGCAATAATATATAAAGGTGTCAGTGATAATTTTAATTTGAATGGCCAAAATATATTTAAAAAATTCCGAAGCAAAATATGAAGTAGGTGCAAAATTTTTGTAGGAGATTTATATGCATGGAGCAATTTATGATTAACTTCTTAGTTCACTAGCAGAGTACATTTTAAATAATCACTCAGAAACATTGAAAAATGTTCAACTGTTTTTGTTTTTTGTTTGAAAATTGATAATTGCGACGTTTTCATACATTCGTTATGAACGCTCTCTTAGCAGTATGTTTTTATTACAGGATAGAAAATGGAAATACAGATAATGAACAACTCAAAGAAATTTAACAATATAAAATTAAATTATAAGCGATTGTTTAATATTAATTATATTAGAATAAGTGATATTTAAATAAGTAAATTGTAATTTGGTTTTATGTCCAAAAATATATTTTCATGATACATTCTTGATATTCTTTTTTAATAGCAAAATATTTTATTTAACTAATGAAATGTAGGTGATGGTGAAGGTGATAATAATTAAGCGTAATAATCATAATGAAATTTGTCTTTGCAGCCTCGACCAAAATGGAAGCCAGGTGCAGCCAACAAAATCTTGGTCAGACGGTACAGAGCAATGAGAGAAGGTATCGATATTATAGCAAAGAAAAAACGGGCTATGATGCAACGCAAAAAGAAGATAGAAATGAAACCAACATTAGTTGTAAAAAAACAGAATGGAGAGTATACAGTGCAAATGGAAGTGTTTAAGAAGTATTCAAAGGAACGATTATTGTTTCAGTATCCATATGATGAAAAACCACCGTTAATATACACAGTAGGTAAAACTGAAGCAGAAAAGCTTAAAATACAAAGGCAACGAGAAAGAAGAGAACGTAGGGAAACAAGACGTAAAAGTAGACTCTTACAATCGACTTTTAGAGATAAATGTCAAGAGATTTGTTTAAAGGCTTATAATCAAGCTATCGGTTTACTCCCATTACCAAATCCCAATGATCCTGAATGTCCTTGTTATACAGAACCTGAGAAAAATATTAGTCCACCTATAGATTCATGTTCTTGTTCCGAAGAAGGATCTATTTCAAGTAGCGATACAGACGGTGACGAATGGACCATAGAGTTTACTCCTCCAGCAGCTAGATGGGATGTGAAAGTTAAACATCCACCTATTTTAGTGGAAAATGAGAGTCAGTACTCATATTTAGATTACAAAGTTAAACTGCTCGATAAGCACGGAAATCCTTTACCACGATATTTTAAAGGTCCTGACGGTAAACAAGAATGTAGTGATTTAGGCGGATTTTGGGGTCCTGGTCATGTTTGGATGGAAATTAATAAAGACGGTTATATTGGTTCAGATAATCGATGGGTACCGATGAATTTTATTGGACCTGATGGTATGTTTTACTCAGCTGAAGAGGGGTGTTTTACTGATAGTAGTGGTCAGCTATTGAAGATTGGCATAGATGGATACGTAGATAAAGATGGCAAGTGGGCTTGGTATTCTAAAAGAAAAGGACAAAAGGATGGTAAATTTAAATCCAATATGTCAATGTCTACAGCAGATACAAAGAAGTCTGGTAAAGCTAATGAACAGGAGAAAGCCACAACGGATAAACCTAATGTTAAAGGTAAAACTTCTCCTGATACAACGACTCATCAAACGAAAGGCACTATACCGGCATTAAAGAGCAGAGGAGATAAAGTAAACAAAGCAGTATCTCATTCATCTGTCAAAGCAAAGAATCCTATTGTGATGAGTGTTTCAGTTGATTATAATAGAAACAGACATCCCCGATTACCAATAAAAGGCAAAATGAGTTATTTGGATACAAAAAAGATAGCTAAGTATCGTGAAATAATGCAGGGATTACAAATATACGAGGATTTGGGGGAATTCAGAGCACCAATGAAAATAAACAGAGCTTCCAATACATCAAAAAAGAAATTGTCACCATATAGCAAGAGCGGCACTAAGAATACTTACTTGACTACTGTCCCATCGTCAGCAAATAAAACAAATCCGTCGTTTAAATCTTAAATGAAAAATTAAATGAGATACATTGCTATTACGTACAATAATTTCGTCATCGACCATAGTATGGGCATGAGTATTATTATATATATTATTATCATGTGACATAGGTGATCAGATTTATATACTTACATATTTCTATTTCTATTTAATTCTTTATTTACACATCAATTAATATTTAGTTACATAATTATACTAATATTTTGTACTCCGTACGTATTATCTATAAGAAGTTTTTATATTTTTAAATACATGTATGAATTATTAAAAATAAATAAGATTTCAAATTTTGACATTAAAATATTGGCTTTTTAAAAATTGTAAGTGAGATAAAATTTATTTCAATTTTATTTGGTTTTAATAACGAATACAATTTTTAATAGAATAAGTAAAAACTAAAAATGTCTTCTTTGCATTCAATGTTTTTGTTCGAAATAGTAGTAGAAGAATTGAAAAGTTATATAGAGTGTACAGATTTTCTAATAAAAATTCAATTTGCTGATGTTTTTTCACTCGATTTAAAAGACTCTAATAAGCTGGCTTCTTTTACCAAACCTAATGTACCAAAGCAGTTTAAAAAGAAAATAATTAAAAGAAAATCAAAGGTAAGAGTTCATGCTGCACTTATTCAAAAGGCTCCTTTACAATATAAAGTGCAAATAAGACAATCGGTACTATTGGCAAATAATATTAATATGCTTATATCTAATATGGAAAACTTTCCAGTTGAATTGTCCCTTTGGAGCAAAGTAAATCCCAAATATAAAATGGGTTCAACACATATTTCTTGGAGCCATGACTACATAGATTATTTGAGTAAATTAAACACCAAAAATGAACCACGTTCAGTATTAATTGGTGGATATTATAATGTTTTTGATGAATTTACTTCAAAACGCATAGCTACAATTAAACTTTCTATCAAACTAAGTTATTTGAAGGATAAAATTACTACACAATATAAATCTGCTTCTGAAAATAATCCAGATAATTTCATGTACACGAAATTTAATTATAAACCGACTGCTAGTTTGAGTACAATAAGAGAATATCATGCTAATGCGGAAAACATTGAAACTGGAATTATTAAAACAATATATAGTGGTGAGAAAAGAAAAATTAAACAATTAAATAACTATAACAATAATATTACAAAGCAAATTTCTAAAGTCATTGATACACAAAAGAAAATAACACGTAAAGAGTCACATTTAAATATTAAAAATAAAAAAATTAATGCTGAAACTATAATTAAAGAATATATTAATGCAGAATACAGAAATACAAGTCTTGTGAAAAGTGATACAGTCATATATCAACATCAAAAAAATCTGCAACAATGTAGATCCTGCTCAACAGTAAAGCGTTTAAATGCGTTGAATTACATCTTTGGAGATGAAGGGAGTTCGTACGGGAACCAAGTCTATTATGTAGGTTATTTTATGGTTGAAAAAGATCCGACACCCTTTGGTAGTTCATTAAAAGGAAAAAGTTCAGAAAAATCAAGCGAACCTCAACCGAGTTATAAAATCAAATTATGCGACAGTGAAGTACAATGCAAAAAAGAAACAAATTGTTCTTGCACCCATAGTTATTGTTCGTTGGATTTACCAGTGAAAACTTCACGTTTGATAAGTGTTACAAAGTGTCAACAATTTGATTGTGATCACAAGGTGTATAAAGCACCTGTAACAGATGAGCGTATTTTATTAGATATATCTAGTATGCAGAAAGAATGTTGTGGTATCACACAAGCTGTTGAAGAAGTAGTTGGAGATATGAAAGCAAAAATGAAATTTGAAGAAGATCCTTGTTTTTGTACATGCGAATGCAGATTCGGTTTTACAAAAAAGACGACATATTGTAAGGTTTGTGGTGGATATGAAACTACTGGAGATGATGTAGTTGGTCAAGAACCATTTCCATGCCCCATTTTTCATAAATTAGTTGATAAAAATAAACTTAAAACTTTGAGTACATCTGGTAGTGACAGTAAAAAGAGAACTGACGACAGCCAGAAAATGTTTAAATCTGCTTCTAAATCTTCAAATGAGAAGCGGCCAATTGTTTCGGAAAAGAGCGCTGAATCCGAAAAAGATCCTAAAAAGGGGAAAAAGAAAAAGAAGGATGATCGTTTCAAGTTCAACTATGGTTATCAAGGTATACGTATGTATTTAACGATATTTTTATTTTATTTTTGTTGCTTTGTATTTTTTTTTTATTATATATTGCACACACAGGTTACATTGTTATAAATTATTTTAAACAAAGATGTGCTAGTTTAATTCTGCAATAACTTTTCTTCCGAAACCCAGAATGGACAGGAGAATTAATTGTATTTTATTAGTACAATAATATATTCAGTGTAGGCAGCGGCGTTATTTTATCACAATGAAGTCGACGTTTATTTATAATTTCAGCGCCTCAAATTGGACACGAACATTGTGCTATGCCCTGTACAGGAACTCTAGGTTCAGTACCTAAGAATATGGGCTGGCTTTGGACAGCCGAGGATATACCCGGGATAAAGGTATTAAGATTGTAGCTATTATTTTCTTTTAACAAGCATATTTTTTTAATTTTTTAATTTTTTTTTATAGTTTCGTCCTTTGTGGAAACCAGGAGCAACAAATAAACATGTAGTAAGATTATTACGAATGGCTAAGAATCCTGGTGTAGTTATATCAAAGAAAAAAAGGAAAGATTCGCTACTTAAAAAGCGGTCCCTAAAACGACCTCTCCTTATTGTGCGTAAGAAGGATGGCGAATATTCAGTTACTATGGAGACAATGAAAACTTATGCGAAACCTAGAACTTTTAATCAATATCCTTATGAAGATAAACCTGTTTTGACTTATACTATAGGTAGAACAGACAAAGAGAACAAGGAAAGGCAAAAAAAGAAAGAACGAGAGCGACGGCGACTTGAAAGAGCTCAACGTCAATTTATACAAAGTGCATTTAGAGACGTATGCCAAGAGATATGTCTGAAAACGTATCAACAAGCATTAGGTATACTACCTGATGCAGAAAGTCCTGGCTGTCCTTGTTATCCCGTTCACCCTAATGGCGAGATGGCAAATGTAGGCGTTTCTTGTTCATGTTCTGAAGAAAAGTCTTCCATTGGTTCTGATACTGATTCTGATGAGTGGATAGTTGAATTCACACCACCTAATGCCACATTTGATCCTACATTTAAAAGTAAAAAAGTTATTAAAACAAACAACACAACCCAATATTCATATTTAGATTACAGAGTGAAACTAGTTGATCGTTTCGGAAATCCTGTGCCGAGATATTTTAAAGGACCAGATGGTAAACAACAATGTAGTGATCTAGGGGGATTTTGGAGTGCTGACCATAATTGGCTAGAAATAAATGTCGATGGCTACATAGCACCTGACGGAAGATGGGCGCCCAATATCTTCATAGGTCCAAATGGTGAACAAGTGGATGCCGAAACTGGAAAGTTTCAAACCACTAGCGGTAAATGGTTAGTTGTTGGTGTAGATGGTTATATCGATAGTCAAGGAAGATGGCATTTCTATTCAAAACCTCGTGGTACAGTATCACAAAAAAAACGGGGAATATTTGGCGCCAGTGACAGAAAAGGTGGAGCAGGCGCCAAGGGGCATGTTCTTTATCATGATAAAACTTCTGAAGTAACTTGGAGTTGTTTTGGTGATGCTTCTCTAAAACAGTTGTCAAAGGTGGGAGTTATTGGTCATGGGACTGACAAACGACTATTGTTATCGAAGTTAAAAGATATGCTAGCACGCGGCGAAGATGTAAAAATACCGGAGCCTTCCTCAGTGCCTCGTTTACCATCATCTAGAAAGGGTAAAAGAACAAAAATGCTCTCTCCGAAAGGTTTCGATTCTCGCAATTTCTTCTTAAAAAGAACGAAATGTAGTCATCCAGTACCTTCAGAGAAAGGTATAGTGGCTGTTGATGCACATGGAAATAAAACATTCTTTAGGCTAAAAGACTATAACAATCAAAGACCTAAGGAGAGGATCGCTACTATAACAGACCAGGGTATCAGTTTAAGTTCGTTCCACGTGCCTTGTTTCCACTCCTTTATCAATACCGAATTAATGAAACAGCAACAGCGTAAACTGCTATTTTCATTAACAACTGATAAAAGTAAAGTCGTTTCTACACAAACTGGCTAATTAATTTTACATTCTGTGTCCAAGCAATGTATTATTTTGGATGTGAGAATTTGTATTGTGTGATTAGAACTAAGTGAAAATTTTATTCGACATTGTTCTAGGTCAAATTTGTAACGTTTAACTGTAAGGTCAATAAATATTTATTATAGATTGATTTTTTTTTATCTTAAACTGATTTGAAGACATGAAAATATGAAAGTAAGATATATATTTTTATTATTTTTTTATGTAAAAATGTAAAAATATGAAATATATAATATATATATATCAAATATTTTATGAATAAAATTGCATTCTAGGTGGCCCATGGTTGGAGACCTGGAGCTATATCTAAACACCTACTGCGTAAACTAAATAAAGCGAAACGGATAAAATCTTCTGTTGTATTGTCAAAACCTTCAAAGAAACCCAAAAGGTGCATTGAGGACAAACCAACTCTTATTATAAGTAAACGAAGTGGTGACTACAGAATTGAAATGCAAGTAACACCGTCGAGTGTGGGATATCAAGACCAGTGTACTCCTTTAGTATACAAAATAGCTAAAGCTGACAATGAAGACAGAATAAGAAAGTTGGAGAGGAAAAAACGGAGGCTCATAAGGAAAGCTGTTGGAGATGTCTGGTCTGATTCTTGCCATCCAGAAATATGTGAGAAGACTTGTCTGAAAGCTTACAAACAAGCAATTGCTCTTTTGCCTTTGGATCCCAACAATCCTGGTTGTATATGCGATATTGAAGACAATATGGAAAGAAGCTGCTCATCTGACGAGGATATTATTTCGGATTGTAGTTCAATGGATATGGATTGGGAGATACGTTATTCTCTTCCATACCATAGTTAGGTATTTTAATATTTTTGTTCATTGTTTTTGGAGTATTTTATGGAAAGATAATAAAATTTTTAGATCAGATTTTAATTTTCAACCATCTTGTTGTACTGTCCACTGATGAACATAACCTCCCCCATAATGCATACTACATGGGATTGGCAACCGCAGTTTGACTTTTGGAGATGTTTTAAGAGAGATGCTGCTGATTATCCCTCGTCCTCCTTAGTTGCCTCTTGCGACACTCACGGGAAAGGAAGGGTGGTGGTATTCTATGTAAGGACCTACACGGCTACTTTTTTAACGATTGTTATCACCTCGCCGTAAATAAAATATTATCAAAATCAGCTTAGTAGTTTTTAAATAAAAATAATTGGTTTTGCCACAAAGTTTTTTTTTTAGTAGAACACAAATTTATATTATAGTTGTTTTAATCAGTAAGATTTTGGTCATGAGTTGTTTATCTGGCATAATATTACTGCTTATTCTTAACATCTTTTTTGTAGAATTAACATAACAGTATTTGAAAAGATTCTGAAAGAAATGTATACAGCATGATGTGGTAATTCTATATGTAAATATAGTTTAATCAAGTAACAACGTAACAATTTATATATACTTATTTAACAGATTGTCTTATCGCTTAATAATTAAGTGGGTATATATGTAATTATATATTTTAATCTACCCAATAAGGTTTAAGTTTACATTGGTCTCTCCCTATACAAGAAGGATATTAGCTTATTTTATGCTAGCCAGGCGGATTGTTTTGTAGAACTCATTTATTCTATTGTATTAATTTTATTATAGATCTTGAACATAAATGAAAATACGATATATGCATTTATATCAACGACTTTATAACTTAGCGTTCAACAGATAGTAGTAGTTGAAATAGTCCATTTGAAAAATCCACTGAAATTGTTTCTTTACGAAAATATCACAATAAGTGTTGGGGTTAATTCTGAAGCAGCACTTTTTATATTTCAAAATCAGTTGTAAAATTCTAACGATATAAAATTTTAGTTACGAGATAGATATTGGAAATGATACTTCAGAATTGACACTAATTATTTGCATATTATTTTCGAATTACAATTTTAAATTTTCACGTTTAATTAATGTATTGTTTAACAAGTCCCAAATAACAAGAGACAAAGTGGTCTGAGGAGCTATGCGCAAATACAGTGGACCAATCCCCTTGTACAGCCCGATAAAGCCTTCAGTGCGGCATATTTTTCGGAAACAGTCCCATACGCCATTGTACAGTGAATCCCTGCCAGTACCTGCAAAGCAGTTTGGTATTTAAAACTATATGCCAAGAGTATAATATAATTATTAAGGTTAATGTAACATAGCACATAACATAACAGTTAATGTAACACGGCACAAGTCTTCACATGAGGGAAGGGGACAGGCGTATTTAAGAAATGGCCTATGCTCAATCCAGAATTCTCCGGTGCCAAGCCCAGAATCCAAGTAGAGTTATGAGTAAAGATATCTGAAAATCTACAAATGCGTCTTTTTTAATGATACAGGCCATTTGGAATGATCTTAAATACGCCAATGTATGTAGTTAGTGTATAATATGGGATGCTCTCTAGTGGTCGTATTAGGTACTAAGTTTCAGCGATTAGGAAGAACAAAGCAGTTTGACCTAAGTCCTTGAGCTGGTTTGTTCCTTTAATAGGCTTTTACGATAATCTAAATAGTAAAGATGAAAAGAAGGACTCTCCCAGTACACGAAGAGTGAAATTGAGAAGAATTAAGTGAGTCTACTTCAATGAATGAGGGTACTATAGTTGCTCGTGCGATGCATTTCTATATCTACCAGTTATTTTCCGAGCTATTAACTGCCTGATCAATCAAAATGTATATAAAAATACAAAATTTTAGCAATTCTAAAGTTACTGTAATGTAAATTTCACACATAAGTGTAAGTGGTAGAGTTAAAACGTGAATCGCTCATTAGATGTCTAATTATATATGATTTTGTGGCAAAATATTTTGTAGAACCTTATACAACTTTCATTTGGATTGTTATAAATTGTATGTATTAATCATGGGTGAACTATACAGGTAAAAGATTTTGACAGAAAAAGAGGTGTTTAGTTGAGTGCTATATTTAAAGGAAATTACATTTACTTCAAAACCCAATACCCACATGAATATGTTGAGAATCGGGAAAAATATCTTTAAATTACCCTGATTGTAAAGCCGCGTGATAACGATATCCAATGGCGGTTCAAAGAATAGAATAAAAACACTGGAGACAAGACTCGAGACAAAAGCGAGCTGGTACGGCGAATCTTCGAAATATCCGCGAACTAATAGCTCCTGTTTCATTCTGTAATATTTGAAAAGAATTCCATCATTACCCTGGTTATAGAGACGGACGCTGATGACGTCGAAGGGGCACACGGTAAATGCAACGATGATGCCACTCAGAGAACTCGCAGCGAATGCGAGCCCAAGCGCTGAGTTGTTGCATATTTTGTGATTCAGCAACGCCTCTTTTGCTCTGGGAATGTGATTGTTATTCATTTATTTATTTTCCAAGTACTGCACTAATATTAACATGATAGGTTAAGTACAGTAATAAGAGTGCAAAGTCTACTATCGTTAATTAATATAAGATTAATCTATTATAAAGAAAATGAACAAGTCTTTACACAGAGAACGTGGTGAGTTGAGCTGCGCTGCCGACCGCTAATCTGGTACAATTCGCGCTGATCCCCGCAAAGAATCCTCTCATACCTTCAGTCTTATATATTGTCTGACAGCCGTGCCAGAAACCTGAAAGAACAAGGAAAGAGGGATTTTCCTTTATATATGACCTTTATTCCAAAATCATCATCAGAAAGGTTTTCAATCTTTATGGGGAGGATAGACAGTTGGCTGAGATTACCTTGTTTATGCCTTCCCCATAAGGGGAGTTTTGCCAGTAGTTGCCGCGCTTGGCTTGCGGATTGCTGTTTGTTTGTCAAGCGCAGTTACAAGTTAAGTTTTACAGATGTTTTAAGAGGGACACTATTGCCTATCCCTCCACCATAAGCTCCCTTAGTCGCCTCTTACGACACCCACGGGAAAGGAAGGGGTGGTCCATTCTATGCCGGGACCTACACGGCGATACGTTTTATCTTTACCTATATATATAGTAACCGATGTAGTGTGTGTTACAATTTTTTGGAACCTACTTACAATAAGTAAGTAGGTTCCAAAGAATTGTATGTATTTATACTTCTTTTATTGGATGGAAATGAAATGGTAACCCCGCCTGCGCTATCAGTATACTGTATTTATACTTACCTTTATAACTATGCTGTTTACCGACAGCTATGCTCGGGTGCGAGGCAGCCTGTATTCTTGTCTTCAAAACAGATGCAGGATTGCTAGCTACGCAGCTCAAAATGCCGCTCATGCTAGACCAGAATGCACACTTTGCGAGACTAACATTTCCCTCTTTGGTTTTTGTCCAGTCTTGCACTTCTGCGACATGATATGTGCCTAATCTGAAAAAATCAGGGGGGAAAGGAATTGTTAGAAATGGAGACTAAAAATCCTATTGCAATATACCTAACCAGGTCGACGTCCACGCGGTTCCCCCTGGAAACTATCATGATTAATTTTTAATGATGAATTCATCATGATTGGCTAACTGGCCTGTTTTCATTCTCATCGATCACCCTTCATTGGTGCTCCGCCAGCGTTACCCGTTAGCGCGGGCGGGGTTACCATACCATTTTCATCCAACAAAAAAAAACTGAATATATATATATATATATATATATATATATATATATATATCTAAACAAATAAAGAGATATAAATAACAAATATACTTACATATAAATAAAAGGTACTATATTATACGCAAAGATGAGAATAAAAGATAATACGTACTGTTCGGATAAAATATAAAAGTAAACATTTTTAATGACAGTTTAAACCGTCTAAACCGTCATTAAAAAAAGTCATCAGGGAGCGTTTTCCAGAGCCATGAAGAATGTAAAAAAAAAAAAATTGAGGACAGAGAATTAGAGAGCATCACAGGAGCATAAGTTTTTGAAAAAGGTACTGGAATTTGCTGCTTAAGTTAACTTGGAGTAAAGAGTAAAAAGAGTCCAAACTGTCCTAAGATTTCAGCATTAACGAATAGGAAGCCATTTGAGCTGAGACCGACAGAGAGATATGAGATCAAACTTACGAAGGTTGAAGATAAATAAAACACAATGTATTCCACTCTGTTATCACACAGAGAGTAGACACATAATATAAAACGTAGATACCTAAACACGTTAATCATATGATATAATGAGTGACTTTTGACCTAAACAGATGATTCGTTACTTGTCTAATTATTTGATAACACTTGTTGAGATAAAATTGAAACTTTGCTACCAAGTTTCCAGGATATTGACCACTCTATCACCTTATATCTTTAAGATGCGAGTATCTTTCAATGTCAAGTCGTAACAATTGTATTATTTGTATTATCTTAATTAGTTCACGGCATGCATTTATCTATTGAATCCATTTACTGTTTATGAATGACCAACAAGTTATAGACATTAGTTTTTTTTTTTTTGATGGGTGAAAATGGTATGGTAGCCCCACCTGCGCTAACGGGATACGCTGGCGGAGCACCAGTGAAGGGTGATCGATGAGAATGAAAACAGGCCAGTTAGCCCATCATGATAAATTCATCAGGAATTAACCATGATAGTTTCCAGGGGGAACCGCGAGGAGGTCGACCTGGTTGGGTATATTGCTAGCAATGGGATTCTCAGTCTCCATTACTAACAATCCCTTTCCCCCTATAGACATTAGTAAAACTATGGATATAACAGAATATACTGTGATGTCTGTGTTAGCTCTCATGATTTACCGTTATAATAAATACTACAAGAGTATCAAATTAAATGATTTGTCTATCATCGTCTAGTACACAAATATATATACATAGACCAGAGGAAGACTTTGTACAAAAGTCGATTGCTTGGGTACCTCTGTCTCATTCGTGTTTCAACCGTGAAGCAGTTGTGTTTGTATGGCTGTGTTTCAGTTTGAAGGGTGGGATATGGCGTGAATTTACTGGGTACAGAGAAATAACACCTGAGTCCTCAGGAATGGCAACGCATGGGGGTATCATGGGCGACGGTTATTACTTTCCATCAGGTGGATCGTCAGCTTGTTTGCCATTCTAAGTTGTATAAAAAACAAGACATAAATATATACTTACACATACAAATAAATACAATATGTTCATAAAGATAAAAGATGGTCTAAGTCTGCTGTTAAAAATATTTATGGTTTGATTCTCACGAATAGGCATAGTATAGGCAGTAAAGGATCTACTATAGTGCGTAGACGAGTGAGAAAGGATATTTTTTTTATTAGAATCTATCGAAACTGGCATTCATTGCCTTCTTACGAAACACTAGCTATCCACCTCGGATTCACTTATTTTTTTTAAAATGAAATACATTGTCATTCGCGGTAGCTTTCTATATTATATAAAAGAATTTTGAAATCAGCTATTTTGTAAGTTTATCCATCATAAACTAAAATTTTAATCATTCCTCTTTATAATCATCATCGTCATCATATCAGCCTTTTTGTCCATTGCTGAACATAAGCCTCCCCTTAGGCAGGTTTACCAATAGTTGCCACGCTTACCAGGCGAATTGACAGCCGCAGTCAGGCTTTGGAGATGTTTTAAAAGGGACGCTGCTACCCATCCCTCGCCCTCCCTTAGTCGCCTCTTACGACACCTACGGGAAAGGAAGGGGTGGCCTATTCTACGCCGGGACCACACGGGAATCCTCTTTATAATATTAGTTTATATTTGAGGTCATAACTCCATCTAGTGGTTAATTAAGTTGTACTAACCTAACAGAGTTCATACTGAATCCCAACAACACAGCGGGCACGAGACCTTTCTGCAACGCGAGCGCACCGTCCGCGCGTGCTATCACATACAGCGCGTGAAAGATCCCTCTGTATCTGGTGCTCTGTTCACTGCGCGTGCGCAGCTCGCCTTGCAACTGCATGCGCGTTTTAACCACATCTATCGGGTTGGTGAACACTGTTGCCCCCGCACCCGCAAGCCCGCCAATCAGGAAGTCCATGATCTGTTTAATGTTTGAAACGTTTGATCTGTAAGACCTATTGTGACAAAAGCTGGCGACTAACTAATACGTAATAGGGGGGTAAAGGATTGTTAGTAATGGGGTCTAACTGACCCATTGCTAGCAATACACCATATCAGGTCGACTTCCACGCGGTTTCCCTGGAACCATCGTGGTTAATTCTAGTAGAATTCATCACGATGGGCTAACTGATCTGCCTTTTCATCCTCACTTATCATCCCTCACTGGTGCCTCACCAGCGTAAACATGCGGGGTCGTTACCATTCCATTATCACCCTTAAAAAAAGCATACGTAATAACCAATATCTATATATTGGGTTCAGATTTTGATATTGATAGAAAAATGGAGTTACTTGTATCAGTTCGCTCGTACTAGTCGAACATAAATTAATAACCGACATTTTATTAATCCGTTATTAGTCTAATATATATTAGATATTGTTACTGCAATATACAGATATTGGCATATGTTACCCATCCCTTCGACGACTCATGTCGTTATGATGTAAATTGGTATCATTATAAACTTGAACATCACAGAATACACTGTGACGCTGTGTTATTATTTATAGGACCTACAGTGACATAAGTTTACAACACATGCGAAGGAAAGTTTAAGTAAATAAAAAATAATAATAAAAGTTTTGTTTGAACAGTCGCCTATAGATTTGAATGTACACTGTGACGCCCATGATTTAGCTTATACACTACCTCCGTGTCCGTAATTTCGCTGTCATAAAAACTGAAATATAGCGAAAGAATTTTAAAAAATATTTTTTTTTTAATGGATGATAATGGAATGGTAACCTGCCTTTGCTAACGGTATACGCTGGCGGGGCACCAGTGAGCATTAATAGAAGAGAATGAAAAAGGCAGATCAGTTAGCCCATCGGGTGAATACACTTGGAATTCAGCATGATGAATTCCAGGAGGGGGGGGGGCACGGGGAGGTTGGTCCTGGTTAGCCTTCTCCCCCAGAAATATGGGTTTGACAGAGATACGTGCCTGTAGACAGAGGGCTGCGTACAATCTCTGTTCTATTTAATATCTATGTTTAATTACTCTAAAGGCAAGTATATACTTTGATAAGAAAGAGTATCTAACTTTATTATTATTATTATAAAGGTGAGTACACATTTTGATAAAATGAAAGTTTAACTAGTGAATACGCATTTAATAAATGTTACCACATGGAAACTTTGTACAAAAGTCGTCTGTTTGGGTACCTCTGTCCTCTTCGTGTTTCTACCGTGAAGCAGTTGTGTTTGCACGACTGTGTTTCGGTTTGAAGGGTGGGATATAGTAATGACATTACAGTGTACAAAGGCATACCATCTTAGTGTGGGGAAGGGATTGTTAGTATTCGGGAAGTTAGTCCCTGTCAATATATCCTATCAGGTCGACCTCCACACGGTTCCCCATGGAAACCACAGTGACTAATTTATCGTTGTATACGTCACGATGAGTTAACTGACCTGCCTTTTCATCCTCACCAATCATCCCTCACTGGTGTAGTTACCATTTCATTACATCCATTAAAAAAACCTTAGTCCTTAGGAATGGCAACGAATGAAGAGTATCATGGGCGACACAGTATACTCTGTTATGATTATATACTGTTCATGTCTGTAGGCGACGGTTACCACTTACCATCAGGTGGGCCGTCAGCATAAGTCTAATCCTAAGTTGCATAAAAAAAATTGAAACGTCTTTATCATTCAGGTATTTATTTAATAAAATCTGAGAAAAAGAAATACGTAAGTAGTGCCTGTTATAATTTTACCTATAGCTCAATTGTTAATGTAAAATGTACCTTATTAGTTACATAGATAAAGTTAATATCCACACATGTACTTACAAATTCCTTTTTATCCTCGCAAATCACCGGCTACTCTAGAACAATCTATAACAATACGTATTTACATAGTAATAAATTATATATTTAATTTACATCACGTAATTTGCTAAAACATATTAGGATAGGAAGCGTCTCTCATTGTGAACGCCATATGACTGGTTGGCGCGCTCGCGAAATGACACCAGATAACGTATTATGCAAACAATGTAAATGTGACGTAATGAACGTGTACGATCGTCAGTAAAATTTGGCGAGACGCGTGAATAGAGACTTATTATATGTATTGTACTCAATATAGATACATGGATTTAATATATAAAAGGCCAAAGTTAATTAGGAATACAATTTTTTATTCTCCCTTTTTATGACAATTTTATTTATTCTTTATTTGAAATTAAAAAATATAATAAAAAGTGTGCACGACGCACCTTTTTAGTTTCTTTTTTAAGTTTATTAAAAAGATGTTCTTTTTATAATTTGAAGTCTGTGTCAGTTTCGGTTTTGTTTTCGCCTTCGCTTTTTTACTCCGTTGGTTTGATATGTATATTTTTTATATTATTATATTATCTTTCTAAAACACCGTGTTTCCATACCAGCATACAGTCCTTTCGCCCACATTTTTGGTCCTTCTCCCTTATTTTATTATATTCAGTGAATCAATATTCGAAATTTTCAAAAAAAATGGAAACACGGTCGGGTCGTAAACTGAGTTCGGCAAATACTCGTACGGCAATAGCGTTGCCCCTACCACCGTCGGGAGAGGAAACGCACCCTGATGCCGCCGCCTCGGCGTCGGTGTCCACCGTACCACCGATCGCAGTTAGTGCTCACAGCACATCGACCTGCAGCCGCTCATCAGCTACGGTTCGTGCTAAGAAGCTTGCAGCGGAAGCGCTACTCGCACAACGGCTCGCCAAGATCGAGTTGGAGGCAGCCGAAGCACGTCGCCGCGTTGAGTTGGAGGTGGCGAGAAAGAAATATAATGCAGAAATTGCAGAAATTGAAGCAGCCAGCTGTCGGGGCAGCCGATCTAGTGATCATGCTAGTATTGGTCGTAGCTGCAATGAAGATGTGGATAAATGGTTAGATGGTCACGATTATTCTACACCTTTAAAATTTTCTAATAATCCACAGGTAAATACACACCCCCCTGCTGTTAATTTAATCGAACCAATCTCTGCGTTGGTGTCTGCAGTAGGTAAATTAACAGATAAAATTGTTGCTCCTCCGAAAGGGATTAATACGAAGCTTCCCTATTTTGACGGAAAGTCCCCTACGGAGTGGCTTTCATTTAAACGTGTCTTCCAGGACACACAATCATTTTATTCTCCTATAGAAAACTTGGCTCGCATAGGCCACGCATTGCGAGGTATGGCAAAAGAAACCGTTGATAAGCTCTTGGTTACCGCCCTTGGCCCAGAAGTTGTAATGAGTGCACTTGAGGTTCGATTTGGACGACCAGAGTTAATTATTTTACAAGAACTTCATTCGGTAAGGTCTTTGTCGAGATTGACTAACGATAGGGACTTAACAGTATTTGCCAGTAAAGTTCGTAATTGCACTGAGACATTACGCCTATTAGATGGTAATGACTATTTAAAATCACCAGAATTGTTCAAAGCAGTGCTCTCAAAATTACCTATTGTGTTAAAAAGTAGGTGGTATGACTTTGCTGTTACCCATGAATATAGTGGTCAAAGCAAACTAGAGATGCTTGCAGAATTTTTAAATCGAGAGGTAGAGGTACAAGCTAAATTCGGTATTGTTGATATTTTCAATTTTAATATGACTTTTAATTTCGACAGGCATAAGAAATTAGAACGAGTAAATGCCACAGAGGTGTGTGATAGTTTGGAACACGACACGCAAGCTTCCGAGACCGATTTCTGTGTCGAAACATCTCTTCTTACAACGACTGAAAACTCATCAAAAATTTCATCAAAACAGTCTTGTTTATATTGTCGAGCATTTCATTCATTAATCAATTGTAATAAATTTTTGGCACTGACAATTGATGACAAATGGCATTTTGTTAAGAAAAATAAATTATGCCACAAATGTTTAAAAAGAGGTTTACATAATTATAATACCTGTCGTATCAAAGGTGTTTGTACTATAGTCGGTTGCTCTCGTAAACATCATAAAATACTTCATAATTCTAATTTTACACATTCCATAGCTAGCACACAGGAGTCCGGAGAGTCAAGTTCGCATGCTGTAGACAATAATGCGGACCAGCCGCGTTCAGAATTGGTGACTCAGACGTCTTCAGGTAGTACCACTGTTTCTCGTAAACCATTATTAAAGGTCGTCGCCGTCACAGTATCGGGTCCATCTGGTTCTGTTGATACTTTCGCATTACTTGATGACGGGTCTACGGCTACCTTTATTGATGCTGAAATATCTTCTCAGATAGGAGTAACGGGTCAAATGGGACAAATAGACTTACAGTGTGTGGGTGGTTTATCAAAGGAATCGGAAGTTCAATACGTTGATTTTCAAATTAAAGGGCGGAAATCAATAAAAACTTTTGATGTCAAACAAGCTAGATCTATTAGTAATTTAGGTTTAGCAGATCGTTATGTTAATAAAAATGAGATTAATACTTTTTCGTACTTATCAGATATAGCTGACGAGTTATGTTATGATGCAAAACCTACCATTATAATTGGTATTGATAATTGGCATCTATCTGTACCTATTGCGACTAGACAGGGAACTAGGTCTCAACCAGTTGCTATTTTAACAGCTTTGGGTTGGGTTCTTTTCGGTTTTGTGTCAAGTAAAACGAATGTTGTTCATTTCGTAAATAATGTGTGTGATTGCAACGCAGGTAGTGATGCGTCTATAGAAAATATATTTAAAATGCAATATCGTCTCGACTGTATAGATATTATGAGACATGAAAAGCGTGAGGGTTGATTCGAGGTTGGCCTTTTTGTGGAAAGCTAATAATTAATGATGCAGCCGCTAAATCACAAGGAGTTAGTTTATACGATTTACTTTTAACCGGACCAGATCTTTTGCAATCTCTGCTTAATATATTAATGCGTTTTCGTGAGGAGAGTGTCGCGATTAATGGTGACATTAAAGAAATGTTTCCTCAGGTTAAAATTTGTAACGCAGACCGAGATGCACAGCGTTTTCCAAGGCGCGATAGTCCTAATGAACCTTTGAAATTATTTCGTATGTCTTTAATGATTTTTGGCGCTGCATCAAGCCCGTCCACACAGCTTTGTTTATTAAAATAAGAATGCTGATGATATTCAACAGCAGTTTCCTGAAAAGGTCCATGTAATCGTTCATGACCATTACATGGACGATTGCATAAGTAGTGTAGAGTCTGTGGAAAGAGCTGCTCGTGCAATCTCTGCTTAATATATTAATGCGTTTTCGTGAGGAGAGTGTCGCGATTAATGGTGACATTAAAGAAATGTTTCCTCAGGTTAAAATTCGTAACGCAGATCGAGATGCACAGCGTTTTCCAAGGCGCGATAGTCCTAATGAACCTTTGAAATTATTTCGTATTTCTTTAATGATTTTTGGCGCTGCATCAAGCCCGTCTACAGCTTTGTTCATTAAAATAAGAATGCTGATGATATTCAACAGCAGTTTCCTGAAAAGGCCCATGTAATCGTTCATGATCATGGACATTTGATCACGGACACATGGACGTTTGCATAAGTAGTGTAGAGTCTGTGGAAAGAGCTGCTCGTTTGGTAGCAGATATTGTTGATATACATCAGAAAGCAGGATTTGAGATGCGTAACTGGATATCTAATGAACCAAGGGCGCTATCACTAATACCTAAGAGTTTGTGTCATAGTCAGTCATTAGATACACTTCAAGTAGATAAAGGTGATGTTAGTACACCCGTACGCACACTTGGTTTATTATGGTACCCAGGCACTGATTTAATCGCTGTTAATACCGGTCTTCAAAAAGATTTTGTAATGCCTACTAAACTCACCAAACCACAGGTTCTTACTTATATTATACGGGTCCACTAGTTTTATTAACACTAATACTCGTCAGAGGTCGCGTTCTTTTAGAGCGCGAACTCCATGTTTTTTTTTTATGATGTCAGTAAAGTAGCTTATTTAGTAGTAGCTTACTGGCGCTTTATTCATTCTAATAATCATCGAAGCTCATAATTAACTTAACCTCATTTGCATCAAGTCAATCAGATCACTTCATCCAGTTCGCAGTTGTCACTCTCAGCTGATCTATTACGTTAATGGATTAGATTCATTCATCTTTATATGTTCATGGATTAGATTAGTACGTTCAACAGCAACTGCGCATAAATTCATTTTTATATTGCGATTGCGTAGTTTACGAAAACGAGAAGTTGATATTTCTAAATTAATTAAATTAAATTATTGTATTTGTTCTTTTTTAGATAATTCTATTAATGTAACGGCACTTAACTTCGTGTAGACAGTCTAATATTTCAAATATTCTAACGGCGGAAGCTTTAAATCTCGCTGAGTCACATATACTACGTCGTAGCCAAGAAGACGATTTTCAAGAAGAGATTGCATACATTGCTAATAATCGGCCACTTAACCTCAGACTCGTCTCCGCAAGCTGTCACCACAAATTGGTCCTGACAAACTTATACATCTCTGGTCGTATTACAGCGGTTTTAGATGTCAATGAAGAAGATAAGTTTTCTATTTTTTTAGATGGAAACATCCAAGTATTCTCCTTTTAATTCATTATTATCACGTTTGAACTCCTCATGGAAATACGGAAACCATTATTAACGAACTTCGACAAAAATACTGGATTCTTGGATTACGCAATGCTGTGCGATCAATTGCTCACAGCTGGCAGCTCCTTACCAGCGACGCTGCAATCGAGATCTAATTCACGCAATAACTGGAGAATTGCTGTATGACTAAGTGACATGTTTTGGAGCCGGTGGGTAAGAGAATATCTCCCCGGTTTACTGCCCCGTCGTTCAAGTTCCAGCTCTTCAGCACCAAGTATTTCTATCAAAGATGTTGTTCTTATAGCTGATGGAGATTTACCCCGAGGTACATGGCCGCGAGGTCACGTGGTTGCTCTGTTTCTTGGAAGAGACAATTTTGTTCGTGTGGCTGATGTTCAAATGGTATCAGGAACGTTAAGGCGTCCTTTAAAAAGTTAGTGCCGATAGTTAGAACTGAATAATTACTTTTGTTTAGTTTTCGACTAATAATTTCTGTAAATAAGTAATCTTTTTTTTTTAGTCCTAGACGATGTGCACGACGCACCTTTTTAGTTTCTTTTTTAAGTTTATTAAAAAGATGTTCTTTTTATAATTTGAAGTCTGTGTCAGTTTCGGTTTTGTTTTCGCCTTCGCTTTTTTACTCCGTTGGTTTGATATGTATATTTTTTATATTATTATATTATCTTTCTAAAACACCGTGTTTCCATACCAGCATACAGTCCTTTCGCCCACAAAAAGTTTTTATGCCAGTATTAATTTTTGTTGGAGTTTCCAACATGCTCGCCACACCAGCGGTTTATTAGTGGATAAATTACCAGAACAGTAACATGTGCTACATAACATATAACATATAACATAAAATGTCTTTACTTCATACTAATACAACTTGCATAAACATAACAAAACCATAAAAATATTACAGTTGATTGTTATATTAGTAAATCCAATATTGTGGGTGATGCCCAATTACATTAAGTATAACAATAACAAATTGTATAAATAACTAAACAATTACAAATAACATATTCTTACTTCTCTTTATCGTTATACATTAAAAGAAGAAGAAAAAGAAAGCAGTTTAAAATGAGCAAATAATAATTAAATCTAGGCATCATTTATAGGAAGAATACATATACCAGATAAGGAACGTTTATAAGTTTTACCATTAGGTGTTACAACTTCGAAAGCTCTAACCTTCCCATCTCTACCTGGAAAAACCTTACTTATTCTAGCCATAGGCCAGTGCAAAGGAGGATTGTTTGGGTCCTTGAGTATCACCAACATTCCTACTGTTACATTAGGATAACTCTTTTGCCATTTGGATCTAAACTGCAAAGCATTTAAATAGTACTTATGCCATATTTTCCAAAAACATTATTTTAAATGTTCACATTGTTTCCAAAAACTTAGTCTATTAATAGGTAAATCTGATACATCATTTTCAGGATAAGCTACAATAGCATTACCAGTCAAGAAATGACCGGGAGTTAGATAACTAAAATCCGTTATATCAGAACCCATAGGTAAAATAGGCCTTGAATTTAAGACACCCTCTATCTGAACTAAAATTGTGTACAATTGCTCATATGTTAACAAAAGCTTTTGTAAAATCCTTTTTAAATGAAATTTGGTACTCTTGACAGCAGCTTCTGCCAGGCCAGCAAAAGTAGGTGAATAACTGGGTATGAAGTGAAATTTCATCCCTTGCTGCGCTGCATACGCTTGTATTCGCGTTTGATGACCCTTGGAAGCTTGGAGCCGGTAAAGTTCAACAAACTGGTTCGCCGCACCCTTGAAAGCACCTCCATTATCAGCGAAAATTTCACTGGGAAGGCCACGTCTCGAAATGAACCTTTTAAAACAGGCGAGAAAGATTTCGGTGCTCAAATCTGAAGCTAGTTCAAGATGAACCGCCTTCGTTACGAAACAGACAAATACACATATATAACCTTTAGTTTCGATTGCATGTCTGACTCTAGAATTCTTAACTCGAAGTGGACCGGCAAAATCTACGCCAATGGTCTGGAAAGGCCTACAGGCAGTAACACGTTGATATGGTAGCGAACCCATCAGTTGCTTTGCCGCCTCTGCCTTCAATTTAAAGCAAACAAAACATCTATAAGTTATTTTCTTAACTTGTCGCATGCCATTAATCAGCCAGTACCTTTGATTAAGACTCGAAAGGAGCAACTTCGGACTTGCATGAAATAATCTAATATGTTCATTCTGAATTATAAGTTCGGTTATTCTCGATTGCTTCGGTAAAACAATAGGATGTTTTTGATTATAAGATATTTCAGCATTATGAAGCCTTCCACCTACCCTTATTAGACCGTGCTTATCCAGGAAAATATAAAGAGGTTTTAAAATACCCTCTACATCTTTGCTTTCAGTCAACGATTTTATTTCCTTGCTAAAATGGATACTTTGTTCGTGTTTAATAATGTTTTGTGATGACTGTTGCAATTCCTTTGTAGTTAAATAATTACATTTAATCTGATCATTTTTATTTTTAAGATTATGACAAAATCTTAATATCTAGGCTAACACCCTGATCATTTTATTTATATCCGAGTACTTATCTATAAGCTGATAGATATCACTCTTTATTTGTGTTGAGAGGGATACTACCTTAGAGGAATATACAGCCGCACCAGAATTCTTCAATTCAGGTAAGTCAATAGGTAAGGAAGCCTTGTTTGTAAAATTGTACCTATTGTCTTTTAGAAAGTCTGGTCCGTTCCACCATAGAGAGCAAGATGGTAATTCTTTTGGATCTATACCTCTACTTATTAAATCGGCTGGATTTTCCTTTGTGTTAACATAATTCCATTGAAATTGTACAGTTTTTTCTGTAATCACTTTTACTCGGTTAGCCACATATGCTTGTAAATTAAAAATATCAGTATTCAACCAACCTAAAACAATCTTAGAATCGGTAAAGAGATAAACACTATCAATTGAAAGTTTGAGCTGTAACGTTTCACATGTCCTCCGTACTAGACTTGATAGCAATAAGGCCGCATTCAACTCTAATCGTGGTATTGTTATTGGTTTCGAAAACGAATTAATTCTGGACTTCGCACATAAAAGAAACATGCGCACATTACAATCAGAGTCTACCGTTCTAAGATATATACAGCATCCGTAGCCTATTTTACTTGAGGCATCAGCAAAGCCGATCAATTGAACAGCCTTAGAACCTAATGGAATTGGTATATTTCTATTAATATGAATAGGTTCCATTGCCTTAAGACCGTCAATAAAAAACAACCATTCTTCTTTAACATGATCGGAGGGAGAAGCATCCCAACTAATAATACCTTCAGCCCACAGTTTCTGCATAATAATCTTAGCCTTTACTATAATTGGACACACAAATCCAAGTGGATCATAAAACTAAGCAATACAGCTTAAAATTGACTTTTTTGTTACCGATTTTATATCAATAGTTTCTGGGCATGTGATATTAAACCAATCATTCTTTATATCTAGATTTAAACCTAATACTTTCATGCTATAATTATCCTTTTGCAACTCTAGCTCGTCAAAATGTTGTTTACTAATTGGAACATCAGACAAAATTTCTGGATCATTAGCTGACCATTTATGTGTTTCAAAACTTCCTTTTTGTAGCAAAGACTGTAATTGTTGCTTAGCTTCTTTTATTTCACTAAGATCTGATGACGAATAGAGGATATCATCGACGTAAGTACAGTTTCGCAATATAAATGAAGCTATAGGAAATTCTTGACCAAATAGTTCAGTAAGTTCGAGTAAACAACGAGTTGATAAATAACTTGAACTTTTCATACCGTACGTAACAGTATTTAAACGTATACATTTTATTGCCTCATCAGGATTATTTCGCCAAGGAATATTTTGAAGAGCCCTGTGTTTGGGATTCACCAGAATATTTCTAAACATACGCCTTATATCCGTGGAAAACGTATATTTACCAATTCGGAACAATAAAATTACATCAAAAAGCTCTTTCTGGACTGAAGGTCCATTCAGTAATAAATCGTTTAATGAAACCTTTTTATCCGTCTTCATTGAGGCATCAAAAACGACTCTTGTGCGAGCAGTTTTACTCGATTCATTAATGACCGCATGATGCGGTAAAAAATATACAGCATCTTTGTCAAAATCATAGAAATCAAAGTTAATAAAATCGCCATGACCTAGCTCTACATATTCGTGAATAAATTTATTATATTCTGACAATAGATTAATATTCTTTTGTAAACGCCTTTCCAAACTTAAAAATCGATGCCAAGCTAATACAAAAGAATTACCCAAGTAATTATGAATTTCATTATCCTCGACTTTAAGAGGTAAATTCACCTGGAATCTATTATCAATCAATTCTACAGATTTCTGAAAGATAGTTTCAGCTAACTCTTGTTCACTTTGATTCTCAGAAAAGGTTTGTGGTATACTCTCAGCTTCCCAAAATAATTTGATATTATCATTGATTTCAGGATCGCATTTAATACATAATAGTGATGTTACCTGTTTTGAAGCTTGCTGATATTCAAGCATTGAACCACCAATAATATATCCAAAACGTGTATTGATAATGCAGGGCGTAATGTCATCTTGACTAGGTAGCGGCCGGTGCAGATTTCGAGACCACGGTCGCTCAGGCTCATTGGGCATTATCACATGGAAAAATATGTCAGCACCCATTAAGAGATTTATTTCAGATGGAACATCAAATTGATCATCTGCCAACACTATATTGGGAGGTAATTTCAATTGCCGAATATCAAGTTTTGTTTGTGGATGCTTGCAGGTAATTTTTTCGACTACATAAAAATTGGCAGTCATATTAAAAGAAGAATTCACAGAGTGTATGTTTAATGGAATACAATATCTTGTATTATTCTGAGCATTGCCTACACCTATTATATTTGTATTGTTGGGTGTTGGAGTTAAACCCAATTGCTGGATTAACTTGCTCGTAGCGAGGGAGGCTTGTGAACCTGTATCTAAAATCGCCTTCACTATTATCGTCTTTTTATCCTTTGTGAATAATTTCACTTGTACTGTGGGAAGCAAAACCTTAGAATCGTGGCCCTTGGATAATAAGGAAACAAGACCTTCGTCACATTCGCCATGATGAACTAGTGAGTTGTGTGCCTTTTTGCACTGATCGCATTTGAAATGAAATTTGCATTTTCCATTGTGCTTATTCAAACAAATCAGACATAACTTATTGTCTTTACAGAATTTATAGCGTTCCACAGAAGTTATTAATTTGAATGTATTACAGAAAAATAATTTATGATTGTTGGACTTACAGTAATGACACGTCACCGCCTTCTCACCAGCAGCCGCTACGTTGATTGATAAACCCTTGGCTTTTGTAGATGACATCGCAGTTGACGGCGCAGCGTTCTCCAATGCAAGTGCCCTCTTCTCAAGATACTCGATGAAGTGCTTGACGCTGTGTTCCTCGGCAGTATCTCTTTCCATTTGATACGACCGAGCCGTGTATGTATCTAACTTACGATTAAGAATACAAACAATTATTGGATCCCAAGTTTCAACCTTCACATCTAAGTTTTGCAGAGCAGCCAAAGTCTGCTTAAGACTCGCTACAAAATTTCGAATGTTTTCAGGGGTTGATTTGACAAGCGCAGGTAAGTCTAGTAATTGACCAATATGTTCATTTACAATACGATACCTATTGTTATATCTCTCGTCTAATAATTGTCTAGCTTGATCATAGCTACTGGCTGTTAATGGTAAGTTCTTAATAAGATCATACGGTTCGTTTTTTAAATAAGACCTAAGATAATACAACTTCTGAACATTATCTAATGTTAAGTCATTATGAATCAATGAAGTAAACAATGATTGAAACGCTACATATTCAACATAATTACCAGAAAATATGGACATTTGAATCGCGGGCAACTTAGTTTTTGATCGTGCAATAGTACTAACATGACCTTTAGAGTCCTCTACACTAGAAGTCTTACGGCTAATCACTTCATTAAGAACGGTAAGAGTATATAGATATTTATTTTCAACAGCTGCTACGTCCTCGTCATCATCTGGTCGCATTGAAAGAATCCGCATATTAAATCCTTCATATTCACGGAAGGCTGTGAGCAGTCTTTCTTTACGCGTTGTAAGGGCCTGTAAGGTACTTTCTTCTAATTCAGACTCGTTGCTAACAAAACTGTGAAGACGAGTAATCGCCCCTTTAACATAGCCTCGCGAGGCGCGTAGTGAAGTTTCACTATCAGTGGCCATTGCACGACGATTGCCACAAAATTAAAATATGTAGATGTTATGGAAAATGTTCAAATGTATTTATTGAATATAAAAATCGTAGTTCCCACCTCGTGTCATGAATGAATTTGCCGTTGTTCGATGTATATTTTTCTTGCAGGCCAACTGAGATAATCGTTTGTCGTAGTCTATATAAATCTCTTAATTGACAACTAAAGAAATTGTAGTTACCACTCGGAGAAAAATATAATATTTACTTGTAGACTTCAACAAAATTGCAATCGCCTGTCGAACGCACGGAGGAGAATAGATTTCATATATGTTGTATTCTTGAAACAATGGCGCTTCTCGTATCCACGTATATTGAACTGAGATTTTTTGTAATTCGCTGTTTCTTGCCTTACGATGCTCGAAATGGACCAAATTTGTATTGTACTCAATATAGATACATGGATTTAATATATAAAAGGCCAAAGTTAATTAGGAATACAATTTTTTATTCTCCCTTTTTATGACAATTTTATTTATTCTTTATTTGAAATTAAAAAATATAATAAAAAGTTTTTATGCCAGTATTAATTTTTGTTGGAGTTTCCAACATTATAAAGTTGGAGATTAGATATGTAAATGTGTGTTGACATTGCCAATTTAGTATATTGTCTGTGACATAGATAACAGATTCGTGAGTTGATAGCAAATTAACGTTTCATTTACTGACATTATTACAAACATTTTTGCGTTGTCATTATTGGTGGGAGAGGGAGAGGGGGTAAAAGTCGCTTTATTTATTTATTGTATTATTTGTCGTAAGTACTGTATGTCGCTTTCTTTATTGTACCAGAAACATAAAAATATACAACGACAATTAAGCAATTACCAGAGGGAGACTTTGTACAAAAGTCGATTGCTTGGGTACCTCTGTCTCATTCGTGTTTCAACCGTGAAGCAGTTGTGTTTGCATGGCTGTGTTTCGGTTTGAAGAGTGGGATATGGCGTGAATTTACAGGGTACAGAGGATTAACACCTGAGTCCTCAGAAATAGCAACGCATGGGGGGTATCATGAGCGAAACAGTATACTCTGTTATGTCTATGGTACTGCTTATGTCTATGGGCGACGGTTACCACTTTCCATCAGGTGGGTCGTCAGCTTGTTTGCCATTCTAATTTGTATAAAAAAAATTAAGTGAAATATGGTAATATAAAGTACTGATTAAATTATATACGTAAAGGTACAAAAGGCGGTCTTATCGCTAGGGCAATTTATATGAATCGTGATACGACTTTTTTTTATTATATCAGCCGTTACCTGTCAGTGGACAGTGGACAGATAGATAAAACCGGTGGGTTCTGTCAGTAGTTGCCAAGTTTGGCAGGTGGGTTAGCAACTGCAATTAGGCTTCAGGTAAGGCGATGAGAAAGATACTGCTGCTCATTCCTGGACAATTAAGTTAACTTTGTCGTCTTTTACAATAGCCACGTGAAACAAAAGGGTGGCCCACACCGCAACGTAATATGATTAATTCCGTTTAATGATTTTTTTTTTTATTTTATCATAATATTATTGGTTACGATTAGATAGGTTCTATCTGTAAGATAAGATAATTATAATACGTATGAACACATCTCCCCCTCAGGGCACATAATTAATCAGTTTGATTAAATGAATAATAAATATAGTGAATACAAAGAATTTACAGGGTACAGAGGAATAACACCTGAGTCCTCAGGAATGGCAACGCATGGGGGGTATCATGGACGAAACAGTATACTCTGTTATGTCTATGGTACTGCTCATGTCTATAGGCGAATATACTTTCCATCATTGCCCAATTCAGAGTGGAGTTCAGTTTCGAAAAACTGCCAAGGAACTCAGCTGTTGTTTTTATTATACAATATGTAGTCAATTATGCAAAAAAATATGTGATTTTGACACTTACATTTTTTATTCACATGGTCTATTCACAGGGTGTATTCATAAGTTCTATTCATAGGGTCTATTCACATGTTCTATTCACATGGTCTCTTCACATGGTCTATTCACATGTTCTACTCACATGCTCTTTTCACATGCGCTCTTCACATGGTCTCTTCACATGGTCTCTTCACACGGTCTCTTCACATGGTCTCTTCACATGGTCTATTCACAGGGTCTATTCACATGTTCTATTCATATGGTCTCTTCACATGGTCTATCCACTTGTTCTATTCACATGGTCTCTTCACATGGTCTATTCATATGGTCTGTTCACGTGGTCTATTCCAGAGAATATTAAGGAATTAAAATATTGGATTAAGAGATATAGAAATGGCACTCAGAATCGAACCTATTCAATTTTTTACGTAATAGTAGAAGGATGATACAGTTTCGTAACTTTATCGTAATAATAAACCGTAACATGCTAATGACTCGATTTATATTAGTAGTACAAGCGAAGGGCGAGAAGGTCAAGCCCTTAGCCGATCTATCGGCTCACGGTGATTCATACATCACAATCACAATTCACCCCTGCGAACTTGACCTTCTGACTGTGATTCAACTAAAAGGTAGCCGATTTCACGTTTGGTGAGAATTCAGTGCTTAACTCATTGTTACTTTAATGGTTTGATATTAAGATTGTATAGGTGTATGTTTTAATATTTTATATAATTATTTAATAATAAAACAACAATAATTAAGTTTGGTCCCACAAAAAAATCGACTTAAATTATGACAAAATCAGTTTCAAGTACAAAAGAATTTTTCAAATCGGTATATAACTGATGAAGTTGTGAAGTAACAAACATAAAAAAGACAACAGAATTGACATTGTCCTCCTTTTTTAAGTCGGTTAAAAAAATATAGGTATAGAGTTGAACCCATTACTTGTGTGAATTATGATTCTAGTAAATTTTCTTTAGAACTTAAAAATCTATTACAAAATGTTATGTACAAAAATTTGCTTTCAGCGACTCTGTTCTACACGTGTCTCTCTTTTGAAGCAGTTGTGTTGCTTCAATGACATAATTCCTCCATAATTGAAACCTCCATATTATGGAGGTTTAACGCCATCATCGCCAGTCCTCAGGATTTACGAATGGGAATGTATGAGCGGAATGCATGGTTCATGTCTATTGATGACCGTTACAAATTGCCAACAGGTGGACTATCAACTTTTTTCCATTTAAAATTAATCAAAGGAGACATTCGTTTACATTATTCCTCTACACCACATTATTAAGGTCATATACCATCAAGGATCAAGGGTGCTCAAACCTTGTTTGACCTTGACTAAAAAAACAGTAAAATTCCACACTGAGCTTTGAGCTTTTTTGCATTGCTGAGCACACACGTGCAGGTATATTTACAAGCTATATTTTGTTTGTTGTTTTCTATGTTCCAAAATTGATTTAAATTGTAATTAAATGCTTTAGATGCAAATACATTCTTTATCTATCTATCATATTGTACGGAAAAGAAATGTCTATGTAACGATGCACTCTATTTGTTAGCTCTATATGTTAGCCCCTTTCATATCATAAAAATATTCAAACAGCTAAATTTAAAAAATACGGAAGACCTTTGGGGCATGTCTGTAAAAGTAGTTAGTTCTTTCATAGATATTGTTGCTCCATATCTAGCCACTATTTTTAATAAATGTATTTATAATGGCGTTTTTCCACATTTAATGAAATTTAGCAAATTAATCCCACTATTTAAATCAGGAGATAAATTTGAGCCAGGGAACTATAGACCTATATCTATTTTGCCAGTTCTAAGTAAGGTGTTTGAAAAGATAATGTTAAATCAAATGTTACATCACTTCAGGGTTAACGGACTGCTTCACAGTCAGCAATATGGTTTCACCGCCGGCAAGTCTACCACTGACGCAGGTGTTGCGCTAGTGACACATATTTTCGAATCTTGGGAGAGGTCACAGGATGCACTCGGAGTTTTTTGTGACCTATCAAAGGCATTTGATTGTGTGGATCATAAAACGCTTTTGTACAAGCTCGAACATTATGGTATAAGAGATAATGATCTAAAATTAATGAGAACTTATTTAGAGGATAGGGTTCAAACTGTAGATATTGACGGTGTAAAATCTAAGGGAGCTAATATTAAGATGGGCATTCCACAAGGGTCAATCTTAGGCCCCTTTCTCTTTTTAATCTACATAAATGACCTTCCCTTTATGGTAGAGAAAATTGCAGATATAGTGCTGTTTGCGGATGATACTTCGTTAGTGTTTAAAATTGGACGTCAAAGTAATCAATTAGACGATGTAAATTGTGCTATGTCTGCAATATTAAATTGGTTTACATGTAATAACCTATTATTAAATTCCAGCAAAACAAAGTGTATAAAATTTACACTTCCTAATGTAAGACTAATAAATACACAGTTATTGCTTAATGATGAAATAGTAAATTTTGTTAATGATACAGTTTTTTTAGGTATAACAGTGGACTCGAAATTACAATGGGGGCCCCATATTTCAAAATTGGCCAGTAGACTCAGTTCTGCTGCATATGCAATTAGAAGAATTAGACAATTAACAGACGTGGCAACGGCTAAACTTGTATATTTTAGTTATTTCCATAGCATAATGTCTTATGGCATACTGCTGTGGGGTAAAGCAGCCGATATAAATACTATATTTGTTTTACAAAAGAGAGCCATACGTTCTATTTATGGTATGGGTTCGAGAGAGTCATTACGTCAGTGCTTTAAAGACTCAAATATCCTCACAGTTACTTCACAATACATTTATGAAAATATTATGTATACACGGAAGAACTTAGAGAGTTTTAAAAAACTCAAAGACTGTACAAGTAGAAACTTACGCAATATAAATAAGCTTATTTTACCTAAATGCCGTCTGCACAAAATCAGTAATTCATTCTATGGTAATTGCATAAGATTTTATAATAAACTGCCGGAATCTGCATTAAATCTGACAGAGAGGCAATTCAAATCTTATATTAAACAATTTTTATGTAAGAAAGCCTATTACAGGATAGACGAATTCATAGATGACAACATATCAAGTAAATAATTAGTTTATTAGCATACAACTTTATAATTTTATTTTCTCATTGCTTTCTTGATTTAATTGATTAATTTTAGAAATATGAAAGCGTAGCGGTTTTTTGTATTAATTGCCGCATGCATTCTTATGTAAAATGTGAATACTATAACTATCAGATGGCAATTGTGAGTAGCTTTGACGTGGTCTAGTGTTTTGAGTAGTCATGCTCACTAAAATGTCCAGACTTGTGGCGGCGTGGTGGGCCGGGTCATTGGGCTCCCTAAAATATGGTCGAGCGCAGTGATGGCTGGCTCATCCGTCATACTCGTGAACGGGTGCTGCTTGTAGGGACTGGTCTGCTCTAATCACTATGACTGATTTCCTCTTATTAATTGTTTAACCAGTTGGTTATGTATTCAATATTTTTTTTCTTTTTGAGTATTTAATTGAATTAGTGCTAATTGGTGGTTTGTATTCACACAATTAAACTTGAAAATGTAAAGTAATAATAAAATTATTTAAAAGAGCAACACGCAAGTTTCTTGCTCGTTCTTCTTGTGATGAGACAGCTTTCCGAACGAGCGGTAGATTAAAAAAAAAATGTAATGACTTTTCAAAAGTGCTTCAATGTAAGTTTATTTGAATAAATGATTTCTATTCTATTCTATTCTTCTATCTAGGCGACTTGCAGTCTCTCAGAGTCTAACAAGTCCAAATAGTCTAAAATATTGAGATGTAAGGGAGGAAGGGATTGTTAGTAAAGCGGACTGCTAGTCCCGTTGCTAGCAATATACTCTGTCAGGTCGACATCCCCGTAATTATCCCTGGCTGAATTCCAGGTATACTCATCACGATGGGCTAACTGATCTGCCTTTTTATACTCACTTGTCATTCCTCACTGGGATTACCATTCCATTAAGAAATTAATAGTTGATATTAAAAAAAAATATTGAGGTAGATTGCCAGCAGCTCAAGTTTAAGGACTCCTGCCATAGACAATTTTTTTTCTGTACTTTTTTTTTCTGTATATATTGTAATTTTGCGATCAATGCAGCTGGCAGCATATTACAAAGCATTTTTATTTCCCACATCAGTAATGCGTCGTCGGGTTAACTACGAGTATCATGCTTAGTAATTGAACATTAATGAGCCAGTAGGCACTACCTGGTGATTTTGTCCTCGACACGTGGCATTTCCCCCAAAGTTTATGCGCTTGACCCAAATATGGTTTCAAAGGCCGCTGTTGATGTCTGATATTTATCTAGATTGTATTGTAATAATGGGCTTGGATTGTGTATTTGTGGATAGAAGAATAATTAATAAACTAGATATTTAGCAGTAAGTGAACATCTGTTTGGCCATGTGGGCATATGGTCCCGGTATAGAATAGGCCACCCCTTCCTTTCCCGTGGGTGTCGTAAGAGCCGACTAAGGGAGAGCGAGGTATGGCCAGCAGCGTCCCCCTTAAAACATCTATTAAGTCTGACTACAGTTGTCAATCCGGGTGCCAAGCGTGGCAACTACTGGCAAAACTTCAGAAGGGAGGCTTATGTTCAGCAGTGCTTTAAAGTTAAAGGCTGGTATGATGCTGATGAACATTTGTTTTATTACGCTCAGTTCTCTATTGATTTGGTACCTATATATTGATAGGTAAAGTTCAAGCCAAAACAAAAAATAGAGGGACAGTCTCGGTGTCACAGTATATTATAGGATGTTCACGTTTGTGGGCTTTAAATTGAACAAAAATTATTCTAATCAATTATTTTTATTTTTGTTTATGACACCATTGACATGTTATAATGGTATAAACTGTTACTGCAGTTAGTGTTATTAACAGATTGGTCATAGAATTTTTATTTTTTAGAAAATTAGCTCAGTAGTTTAGTTTTTAAATCAAAGTAACCGGTTTTATCGCAATTGAAATCAGTTTTTTTTGTGGAAAATATAAAAAAATTAATTGATCAATTTAAAATTATTTTCATATATAAGCATAAAGTTTCCTACATAAATATTTTTAAACTCTTTGGAAACGCGTTTAGTCTACCATATTTAGATCTCATGTAGAGACAAGTTTTTAATATTGATGAGACCCAGTATAGAATATAGTGGATATTTTTTCATATTACAATACTGACAAGATTTGGCCAGAATAGAATAGAATAGAATTTTATTGCTAACTGTGTACATACATATAGCAGTAACCATTGCTTTGGATTTGACATCAGTATCAACAGTTATACCCTATCGGGCATGCAACAGTTTAAGAAAAACAATTATATTAACATCGAAACGTTCAAATGCTATTACCATTACTGGATTACAAATAAATATGAAATATTTGACATGAAATAACTTATAACTAATCAGACTAATAGTAAACCACTTCAATAGTCAATAGCTCCCGTCCCATCGTCTACAACATGTGAGATGTCATATCCCTTTCAGACCCAAGATTTTTTTTCTTTCAGATTAAATATATTTTCGTGTTTTGGAGCCAAGCCATCTTGCCGGCACGCACGAGACTACTGCACAACCTAACCGCTAAAATGATTTCTTATTGGCTGGTTTAGAATCTCACTATTATGTTATTTCAGCTTCGTGCGTAAAAATGAATTGCGGGCGGTTTTAGAATTTTTTAAAGTTACAACTCACGCCCGTATCGTTCAGGTCTGAAAGGAATATATGCGTTCCAAACCGGTAAAAAACGATCTCATACAGTAGTCTCCAAAACAAATTAAACAGGAAAACTTATTCCATAAACATTTCGAAATTATTTCCGAAACTGTTAGTTTGTTTGTGTCAACTTGTCCGTTATTTGTATTTTTTTTAATTTTAAATAAAAGTCTACAGAGGCAATTTTGATTTAAATTTCTCGCGAAAAAAGCAACGGGTATTATCCAATATGTTCTTTCTGTTTTAAACTCCCTAAATCAGGGGTGACCGACTTGACTCTAATCAAGACTTGGGTCTACCCAAGATCTACTGTTTTTTTTTTTTTTTTTTTTGGTGGATGAAAATGGTATGGTAACCCCGCCTGCGCTAACGGGATACGCTGGCGGAGCACCAGTGAAGGGTGATAGATGAGAATGAAAACAGGCCAGTTAGCCCATCATGATGAATTCATCAGGAATTAACCATTATAGTTTCCAGGGGGAACCCCAAAGGAGGTCTACGTGGTTAAGTATATTGCTAGCAATGGGATTTTTCGTCTCCATTAGTTAGTAAACAATCCCTTTCCCCCCTCCCCCCCAAGATCTACTGTTTACTGACGAAACCCTGTGCGATCTACCAATTACATACACAATATAGTCACAAATGAAATAACATAGTTCAATACATAATTATGTAATGTTGTAGTATTTTTTACTTTAAATTTTTATACATAAAACTGAAAATTATTCTGTAACTGCTTATTTATAGTAGTGTGAATATTGGGTCTGAACATTTTTCGCTATATTAGTCAAATATTATATTTTTTGCCTTGTTACGATCGACTGGACTAATTAATAGTCGCGATCGATCAGTTGGCCACCGCTGGCCTAAAGTAATTACTATAACTAGTAGATAATATAATAATATCTTATAGGGGGAAAGGGGTTGTTAGCAATGGAGTTTGACAGCCCTATTGCTAGCAATATGCCCTCTCAGGTCGACCTCCACGTGGTTCCCTTGGAAACCATCGTGAACAATACATGTTGAATTCGTCATGATGGGCTAACTGGCCTGCTTTATCCTCACCTATCATCTTTCCCTGGCGTCCCGCCGGTGTATACCGATAGCGCGGATGGGGTTACCATTCCATTATCACTTATAAAAAAAAATATCTTATAGATATAAATAGATTTGCCTTTATTGCAAATTGCAATGCGGCAAATTTCTAGCAATCAATTACATTAATTTAAATGAAACATCAGCAATAATATCATAACGATTGAATAGGCGACACGTGTGACTGACAATGTTTCTTGTTTGTAAAGCCGTGAAGGTCGCCGATCGATTGAAGTAATGATGGTCAATTACACCACTGTCCACCCGCCCCCACGCCGGTACTCCGTCAAAACTGGCGACGGGATTATAAAGTTTTACTAATAATCAATAATCCTATTACATTGTACTTTACAAATATGTTTTTCTTTCCTTTTCATTTATAATACTTAGAATGACAAATAAACACGACCTGACTCTTCACCTCATATTGTTTTTTTTTTTTATAAAAACTCCATGTTTTTATATCTTGTTTACAAAGTAGTAAAATTGTCAAAAAAATACTACTCAAATTTTTTCAAATCCATTTCATTTTTCAAATTTCTTTATCCAATATTGTGAAAAACGTATCCAATCTAACAATGCTGGTGTTAACCGTTGCCTATTGACATTAACCGTGGACCTCTCAGAGTACACTAATGATCATGGTAACTATTGTATGTTTTTTTTATACAACTTAAAATGGCAAACAAACTGACGGCCCACCTGATGGAAAGTGGTAATCATCGCCTATAGACATGAGCAGTACCATGGACATAACATGTGTTGCCATTCCGGTGTAACTCAGGTGTTATTCCTCTGTACCCTGTAAATTCACGCCATATCACACCCCTTCAAGCCGACAGTGAAGCAGTTGTTTTTGCATGGCTTCACAGCCATGCAAAAACAACTGCTTCACGGTAGAAACACAAATGGGACAGAGGAACCCAAGCAATCGAATTTTGCTTACCAAATCAAAGATTCAATTAAGGTAAAACATGTGTACAGTCTTGAACACTTTAAGGTTTGTCTTAAACTACTTGTTGGATATCATAATAATGTTTTAACTTATCATGCAACAAATTATTTCGCCATTAGAGAAAAGCAAAGATCTCGGTCTAAAATGTTCTTAGGGGAAAAGTTATTTTATTTCCATTCCATTCCACTGAGTTTTATTTTGTTTCGGCTTTCTAATATCCTTTACGATTAACCTTCTATAGATAAAATATTTACCTTTCCATCAACTTTCATGTAAATATGTAAATACTTATGCTACCTTTGGTGTCAATGTTTAAATATAATATTGGTATGTAACCTCAAATGAGATGACGTTTTTATAAAAAACTTAAGTATTATTTATTTTTTTATAAAAGACATCTGTCAACATTACATACTTTTCCCATAAAATTTCAGTTGTTAGTCTACTAAGCGGCGTTTTTGTTCCCACGTCACCGTCGTATTGTCTACTCTGTTATTGTGCGTCGATGCAGCGGGAGAGGTTACGTGTGAGCGGTCACACGCGGGCTATCGCGCGTGAGCTGTTCGATTGCCGGCCAGGGAGGGGGCACCACGCCGCCCAAGGTCAGCAGCGGCTGTCGGCGAGCGGGCCCGCGCGCCACCACACGCCCCATGCTGCCCGGACCACTCGCGCCCCTCGATCCGCGTAAAACACGCGCCTTGACCACCATCTACGCGCCGCGGAAATTCAAAACACGGAAACATAAAACGGCCCAATCCAGGATGCTCGACAATGACATCCAGATCAAATCAACGCTATCTCCTTTCCTTCCTTTACCCGCTATTGGACAGAAGAGCGAAAAACCCAAAACGAAAGTTATTGTTTTAGACTTAAACAAGAGCGAAGAGGGCGGTTTGGATAAGTCCTCTATCAAATTGCATGATGTATTGAAGCCATTGACGCCTCTGAGAATTCACGGGTATGTGAGAAAAAACTCTTTAGATCTTGGCAAAAAGAAACCCCAACAGCTCGTGCGGGAGAACACGTATGACGTTATAGAGCCAATTTATCTCAACGCGGCGAAAGTAAGGAAAAGAGACGCGTCAATAACAAGAAGAAATTTAACGACTGTGAATTCAGAAAGTGTAGAAACGAATGAAGAGTCACCGAAATATTCACCGAAGACGAGGTTCAAGAAAGCGGCTATACAAGTGGCGAAACTTACGTCAATGCCCGAAACGGGCAAGTTGTTAAGTTTAAGGGAAAGACAAACTTTCAATTTGTGCCTCAACGACGATGATAAATCTTCGTGTCATTTAGAAGAACTGCCAAAGAGTCCCACTCAAAAGCTGAATAAGCTTACGGAAATTTTTCAAAGCCTAGAAATGAAGGGACGACACAGAGATAGGATGAAAAAAGAAAACAGTTGGTTTTAATTGTTGGATGGAGTTCTAGAGTAAGATAGCGTTTTTATTTACGTGTTTTCTATACATATGAAGATGATTATAAAAAAAGGAATCCATTTAAGTGATAATGTTAATAAAATAAGAGTTTATTTTTGTTAATGGGTACAAAATGTTTAACGTATACGAGAAATAATGATATTTCTGATATTGCTCAAAGTTTTAGTGTCGCGTACGTACTTGACTGTTATATTAAAGTGTGTCTTTTTCTAATATCTTGTTTATTTATTTAATCAGGTATTTTGTGTAAGGTGAGAAAAGGTTAATCTGAAATAGTAAGTTTAATCCTGGCCAATTCTACAATATTAGGTGTTTTACAAATTTCCTTTATATTCTTTTGGTGATTATATTTTTTTAAACAACTTAGAGGTGCATTTAAGCTAAACTAAAAGTGGTAACCGTCAAGTGGTAACACATGTGAATATGAAGCACCATGGATATAACAGAATATACTATGACGCCCATGCTATCTCCCTCACAAGTTTTGATTTTTCAAGAATAAAGTGTTATGCCTCCGTACCTAACCTGTAATTTCACCTGTATTTATTATTAATTAATCCAAGATTGTAGGAGCTTGGCCGTTCATAACAAACATGCTTACGGCCCGCCTGATGGCATGGTTTATGTAAACTTTTAGTTTTTACTAATGATGTAAAAGTGAATTTTTAATCCGAAAATGCCCGTCTTGCAAAAGTGGTAACTGTTATTTACAGACATGAACATTGCAGAATATACTGTGCCGCCTGTGGTATCTCCTATCCATTACTTTTCCTGGATACTAGAATGTTATTTTTATTTTCATTATTTCAACTTTTTTCTTTTTATATCACGAAGGTGCCATGTTTGACACATACAGCCCGTCTGATGGTAAAAAGTTACTGTAGACTATGGACGCCTGCTACACTAGGAAAGTCACGTGCGCGTTGCTGAGCCTGAAGACACCTTAATATGCCCTTTTGAAGAACCCCATACTGTAGTCTTTAGAAAAAACCTCGACAGGGAGCTCATTCCACAGCCTAAGCATTCGGGGCGAAAATTACTTTGAAATTGGGTCGGCAACGTGCGCGTAATACCTCTGGTATTGCAGGCATTCATAGGCTATGGTAACCGCTTACCATCAGGTGGGCCGAATGCTTGTTTGCCACCTTAGTGATATAAAAAAAACTTCATTGTATGTGATCATTTAACTTCAGCTTATGTTATGCACCGTACTCTGTAATTATCAGAGGGAGACTTTGTACAAAAGTCGATTGCTTGGGTACCTCTGTCCCATTCGCGTTTCAACCGTGAAGCAGTTGTGTTTGCATGGCTGTGTTTCGGTTTGAAGGGTGGGATATGGCGTGAATTTACTGGGTACAGAGGAATAACACCTGAGTCCTCAGGAATGGCAACGCATGGGGGTATCATGGGCGAAACAGTATACTCTGTTATGTCCATGGTACTGCTCATGTCTATAGGCGACGGTTACCACTTTCCGTCAGGTGGGCCGCCAGCTTGTTTGCCATTCTAAGTTGTATAAAAAAAGTCTTCTTCTGGTATTATTATAATAGTCATGTAATGTATAGTAACAATAATTATACATTACGTACATTATATATGCATGAAAAAGAACGAAAAATGCTTTTTATCTTAATTCATTCATAATGTCCTGGTCACGTGAGGTACACACACAGAAAATAATAAAATAAAAAAATAAACTTCTACTTGATAGAGTTGACAATGACCTCTAGTTCATGATATACCTTCTTGCCTTACTCATAATATATTTGCCTTGGATACCGTGCTGTGTAATGAACGTTACGCTACCTATCTACTGCTTACCTCTAGTATATTTGTATTTATAGAACCTTGACCTTGCTCGAATTGGTCAACAAGTGGCGGAATTGGGCAACAAATCGTGTTTGTTTGTTTGTACTTTCTTGGTACAAAACAAGTCGCGTGTCTCTTAGGTTGGTATTGTTTTGAATTCCATATTTATTTATTTATTACTAACTTTTACTCGCGAACCTTTTATCCGTTATCATGAATTGTTAATGAATTTGTCACGATGGGTCAAATGATTTGACTATATCCGCGTTTATCATCAATAAACTCCGCCAGCATTTTTGATTTGTCACTCCATTAAATAAAAACAATTTTTTTTATGGTTAAAATGGAATGGTAACCCCGCCTGCGCTAACGGGATACGCTGGCGGAGCACCAGTGAAGGGTGATAGATGAGAATGAAAACAGGCCAGTTAGCCCATCATGATGAATTCATCAGGAATTAACCATAATAGTTTCCAGGGGGAACCGCGAGGAGGTCGACCTGGTTGGATATATTGCTAGCAATGGGATTCTCAATCTCCATTACTAACAATCCCTTTCCCCTCCATATAAAAAACAATTGCTTAGCGGCAGAAATGAAGGAAGGAGGATTGCAAAAGTATCCAAACAAAGGATTTCTGTACAAAATTTCCCTCTAGTAAAACAAGTAAAGCCGTGTGGTCCCGATATAGAATGGGCCACTCCTTCCTTTTCCGTGTAGGTATGTCAGAAGAGTAGACTAAGGGAGGGCGATGGATGGACAGCAGCGTCTCTCTTAAAACATCACTAATAGCCTAACTGTGGTTGCCAACCTGCCTGCCAAGCGTGACAACTACTGGAATAATTTCCCTTGTGGGGAAAGGCTTATATTCAGCGGTGGACAGTTATTGGCTGAAATAATAAAAAAAAGATATGAAACAAAACTGGCCATTGTACCAACCAACCACATTTCTATTATGTGTTTGCGTATAAAGCAGGCATATAAATATTTAGACAGACAGGCAGTCGGTTAATGACACCTTTCTCTACCGGAAGCTTGAAAGTGTGCCGTGCTTTCTTGGCTTGATAATCGTGCAAATTTCCTCAAATCCATGAAATACGAGTGACAAGCTTTTAGCCGCGACTTCTTTCGCGTCACCGCACTGTATCACTGATTTTTTTTTATAAGATGATAATTAAATGGTAACCCCGCCTGCGCTATCGGTATACCTACACTGGCGGGCTACCAGTGAGAGGCGATAGCTGAGGATGATAAATCAGGTCTGTTAGCCTATCGTGACGAATTCAACGATAAATTAGTCACGACAGTTTCCAGGGGGAACCGTGTGGAGGTCGACCTGTTAGGGTATATTGATAACAATGGAGACTAACTTCCCCATTACTAACAATCACTTCACCCTTTTTTTGTATGTTGTATCAGCCGTAAACTGTTGGGGTTTACGGCTATAAGGGGGGTTTTGCCAGTAGTTACCGCATTTGGCAGGCCGGTTGACAACCGCAGTTTCGCTTTTGGTGATGTTTTAAGAAAGACGCCGCTGCCCATACCTCGACCATAAGTTCTCTTTGTCGCCTCTTACGACACCCACGGGAAAGGAAAGGGTGGCCCATTCTATGTTACATATTTATTGAAGCTGATTGATGATGGTTTAGAAGTCATGACGAAATATGCCCATAAATAGGATGGATAATGCTAATAAATGAGCGTCCATCATGCGATGTGTTACCTACGGATTTATTAAAATCGTCTGTAGTCAGGTAATGAAAACAATATTGTAAACAATAACAGGCTTGAAATAAAAATAATATTAAAATGTAATGATACAAAGAGAGGGTGACAGTAACACAGGCTTATATGAGAGGTTAATGCAAGTCATTCAACTTGAATTTATGAGTGGTCGGGCTTTTATAAAAATTCATAATCATATTTTTATGTTTTATTTTACTTTGAAAAAACATTTAGATGTCGCTGCGTATGCAAATCGTTTTTAGAGTATATATAACAGGTATTTTTTACAACATAATTACCGATTTTATTTTAGAAAATTTACGAGTAAATTAAAAAAAAAGCATAACACATTTTGACAAAGCGGCGGACATCTTGCACTGCGTAAATGTGTGGTGTGTGTGGGTTCCAAATTCGATTCCTGGTTGTGCAGTTTAGAAAATGAACTTTTGATTTGGTTCGTGCCTGGGTGTTCTGGGCTGCATGCGTGCGTGCGTGTGTGCGTGCGTGCATGCGTGTGTGTACATGTGTGTGTGTGTATGTATGTGCGTGTGTATGTGTGCGCGTGTGTGCGTGTGTATATGTGTGTGTGTGTGTGTATGTTCGTTGTCTGTTTTTTCATAACATAGATTATCCTAGTTTGAAGACCAGGCGATCGGTATGATTGTGTGACGTTTAATATTATTAAAACTTTAAGTATAGATCATAAAATAAAAAAAAAATCACAGATTTAAACCTAGATGGTGTTATTATGTTAAATTTTCATGCTCCTTCCATAAACTATTATAAAGAGGTTCATTTACTAATTATTAGTCAATCTAATAGAATATCTTTATTTAATAACCCATATAGCTATTAGCTATAGTAAAGCTTGTCATGACTATCCAACTGTCCGTTCATCACGCGATCTGTCGATACCTTCATGAGCCTTTGCATGACCTACATTTCTGTTTGCTACACTCCAATATACAGTTTCAACTAATAATACTGTCCACTGTCTAAAAATAACTAAATATACGGTACGTACATTCGTGAAAAGGAAAATTAGTTTTAACTCCGTCTTATGTTATTTTTTTTTTGTTTTTCTATTTAAACGTAATCTGCCTCAATTTAGAGGCAAATGTAAATAGGCTATTCGTGGGCCCACGAGCCCCATATTAGACCACATCATTTCTTGCAATCAGGTGGGATTGTAATCAATTGCGGGACTCTTTAATAGTAAAAAAAACAGCTTTAAATTATAATATGCAAACAAAAACGTAACGACTCTTTTTTATCCACAGGATGCAGTCATTAGCGTATTAAAAAAAAAATTTTAAAGAGACCTATCACCTAGACAAAGTGCAAGCAAAGCATTGTTATTAACAGATTTTTTTTAGAGCAGAATAGAATTTTATTACTGACTGTGTACATACATATAGCAGTAACCATTGCTTTGAATTTGCCATCAGTATTAACAGTTATACCCTATCGGGCATGCAACAATTTAAGAAAAGCAATTATAATAACATTGAAACATTCAAATACTATTTGGTAATAGTATTGTCAAGTAATCAAGTATTGGTATACTTGATTACAAATAAATATGAAATATTTGACAATATAATTAACAAGACAAAGAATAATCATAACCAAATTAAAATAAAATAGACATAAATTCGCTTACATGTCAATTATTATAAATTTAATGAGTTCAACGTAGACATAACAAAAAATAAGATAGCACAAGTCGTCGTCTCTTTCTATCTCATGCACTCTCTAGCGATAAAGATTCTATCAATAGGATGCTTTTGATTTGTCTAAGGAGCTTGGCTCTTCAAATAAAACATACATGTAAATTTAAATTATCAGAGATGTTTTTGCGAGGCTTCCCTCGCATCTTGGAGTGGACACCAGATAATTCTACTTGGGCATAGTGGAAAGTGGTGAATGGCAGCTAAGGGAACAAAGCAATAGAAAGAAAATGCTATTTTGTTTAGCATTTTCTTTCTATTGCTTTGTTCTTTTTTTTTGATGAGTGAAAATGGAATGGTGACCCTGGCTGCACTATAGGTATATGATGCCGAGGTACCAGTGGTAGATGGTAGGTGAGGATGAAAGTTATCACATTGTGATAAGAATTAACCGAGACGGTTTTCAGGGGGAACCACGTCGAGGTCGACCTGATAGGGTTCTTTATAGGGTTGAGACTTTCTATAAAGTTTTGTTTCACTAGCTTAGCCTAAGAGGCTAGAACACATGATTTGAAGTCAACAAACTGTATTTATGGTGGAGTACATATTAATAATAGTTGTATTTATTTGTAACGAAATAAATAAAAAATAAATAATAAGATACATATTTCCGTTTTTGTAACTATATTAAAGGGTTATTAAAGGTTTTGCTTGTGTAAATTTTAAAGAATTTACATATGGGCTAAATACACTGAACTAATGCTATATTATTAAAATCTTTTTGTAATACTGCTCACATATTTGGGCAGAATTTTTTTTTTATACAACAGAATCGCAAACAAGCTGACGGCCCACCTGATGGAAAGCGGTAACCGTCGCCTATAGACATATGCAGTACCATGGACATAACAGAGTATACTGTTTCGCCCATGAAACCCCCCATGCGTTGCCATTCCTGAGGACTGAGGTGTTATTCCTCTGTACTAAGTAAATTCACGCCATATTCCACCCTTCAAATCGAAACACAGTCATGCAAACACAACTGCTTCACGGTTGAAACACGAATGGGCCAGAGGTACCCAAGCAATCGACTTTTGTACTAAGTCTAATATCAGCTCTTTCCTTTGACTTTATACAGCGTCGAGCGCTTCGAGTTGACGATCCCATGCTAACGAACGGTTTGGATTCCCTATGTTTGAGGCGGGACGTTGCATCTTTATCCATTTTATATCTACTGTACAATGGGGAATGCTCCAGGGAATTATATGACCTTATTCTATCGCCACCCTTTTACCATCGTACCTCTCGCCATTGAGGTGGAGTAGACCATGCATCTCTTTAATTTTTACCTCGTACATCTAGGTTGCAGAATGAGCTCTCGTCTTCAGTTTTCCCTTTACAATGTAATTATATATGTTTTTCATAAAACGTGCCTACAAACATTTAAAATGCTGGCAACGCACAAGCAATTCCTCTCGTGTTGCCGGTGTTTATGTGGAACGGTAGCCACTTTCCATCAGGTGGACCGTCTGTTCGTTTGCCCTCTAAATAATAAAAAAGAAATACTATATAATTTGATTTGATAAATAGCTCCACCGGCATCCATATATTATTGGAACTTTTATATATTGGTAATATATGAATAGGATTTTTTTAATGGGTGATAATGATATGGTAACCTCGTCTGTGCTATCGGTATACACTGGCGAAAGTAGGTCAGTTAGTCCATGCTGACGAATTCAACTAGAATTAGTCACGATGGTTTCCAGGGACCATGTGGAGGTCGACCTGACAGGGAATATTGCTAGTAATGGTGCTATTTGACCCCATTACTAACAATCCCTTTCCCCCCTATGAATTGGATTCCTGTGTCCCAACTCATTACACCATCATCATTACAATAATGACAAAGAATTTCGATGACTCCAACGACGACTTACAGTTATGATTAATGGTTACGAATACGCCTGTTTGCCGACAGAGTTTACACATCAAATAATCAGAAGGTCGATAAACGACAAAAAAATAAGCCTCACATACTAATTTGACAGTCGGACGTTTAGATAGATAGATAGATACTCTTTATTGTTTCCTCCAAAAGATTACAATAGTAAACTTATTACAAATATAAATAATTACAAGAAATAATCACAATGAGAAAACAATGGGCGGCCTTATCGCTAAGAGCGATCTCTTCCAGGTAATCTTTGGATGGAGAGGAGTAATTATAAACAATTTAGTTTGGCAGGCTTAATTTTTATTAAATTTCTTTAGCATAAAAATTTCAGTTTTATTGCTAATTTTTATCACATGATTTTTTTCTACAAGATTTATTAATTAAATAAATACAAAAAGGAATATTACACAAAAATATTAAACAAAAAGTAATATAAAAAGATTTAACTGAAACAAAAAACGTCTGAACACAAATACTATGTGGTCACTCGACGAAACTCCAGCAAGTTGGGGGCACTATAACTATCTATATCTAATTATATGTAAATTGTATCGTCTAATGTACATGAGATAGTAATGATGATATTTATGAAACATGAAATATTTAAGGAAAAACAATATGAGGCGTATTAATAAGAGTACTCTCTCTCTCTTCGTCCTCTTCATTACTGAAGGTCGTGTCCTTGAAAGGTGTCTGTTGCCTCTCTTATGATGTTATTCCATTTTACACGGTCTTCGGCTTCTCGCAGGGCAGCTGCAATCGACAGTCCCGTAACGGCGGTCACTTGGTCCGACCATCGATTAGGCGATCGTCCGCGTGGTCTTTTTCCCTCTATCTTGCCTACAACCAGAGTACTAATAGAACAACAACAAATAAGAGTACTAATAGAACTCAAAACAATAATTTTCAGAATTTTTTATGTCTGTATCTGTATGATTGTTCCGCATTCATATAAAAATGACTACACCAAATTGGATGCGATTTTCACAGTTGAATTCCTGAAAGTCTAAATTACAATCTGGTATAACATTTCACCTTGATACGCAATCTAGAAGTTGTCTCTTTCATTACTTTTCCTACTTCTAAAATCCACGCGTACGAAATAAAAAGAGCATAAAGCTAGTCAATAAAATAAAACAATAGTTATGCGAAATAAAATCCTCGCTAAACAAATCACTCTTCATTTAAAGTTTTTTTTTTAATATTTATTTTTAATGATTTTTTATTTTTATTTATTTGTTAATTAAACATAAGAAATATACAACATGAGTACATTGTACAGTTATTAATATAAAAATTTTTTTTTTTTTTTGATGGGTGAAAATGGTATGGTAACCCTGCCTGCGCTAACGGGATACGCTGGCGGAGCACCAGTGAAGGGTGATAGATGAGAATGAAAACAGGCCAGTTAACCCATCATGATGAATTCATTAAGAATTAACCATGATAGTTTCCAGGGGGAACCGCGAGGAGGTCGACCTGGTTGGGTATATTGCTAGCAATGGGATTCTCAGTCTCCATTACTAACAATCCCTTTCCCCCAAAATTTAATTATTAATATTAAAATTTTATGTTTATTAAGCAAAACCACTTTAAGTCTATTGAAATATTATGAATTATTATATTATCGATGACGGACGATGATAGATGCCTAGCAGTTTCCGTTAATAACCGCAGATCGATATTACAATGTGTGCGAGTGAAATTGAAGCTAAAAATAGTTGACTATGACGAGTTTTATTGGAAATTTATTAATTTAAAATTTATTTACGTATTTTTTTTTATACAACTTAGAATGGCAAGCAAGGTGACGGCTCATCTGATGGAAAGTGGTAACCGTCGCCTATAGACATGAGCGGTACCATGAACATAACAGAGTATACTGTTTCGCCCATTATACCCACCATGCGTTGCCATTCCCGAGGACTCAGGTGTTATTTCTCTGTACCCAGTAAATTAAATTCACGCCATATCCCACCCTTCAAACCGAAACACAGCCATGCAAACACAACTACTTCACGGTTGAAACACGAATGGGACAGTGGTACCCAAGCAATCGACTTTTATACAAAGTCTCCCTCTGGTATTATATATTATTATTGACATATGTAGGCGTATACAGTTATTTTTTATTGTATTATATGTTCAATTTTAACTAGGTATTATTGAGTTTATCTTTAGCTGTACGGTTTTTGCCCTTGACCATTCTATAGATTTTTTTTCAGCTTCTCAAAGTTTGACTTATCCCGTAGAGATCCCTCTATGGGATAAGTTTTTGTATATTAAATCTTTTAATGTGTCCAATGTAAAATAAGTACAATAAATATTTTACAATACAATACGTAACTTAATGGTTCAGGGATAGACAGCAGAGCTTTTTTTAACATCACCAAAGCCTAATTGCGGTTGCTACCCAGCCTGCTAAGTATCGTAATTATTGGTAAAACCTCCCAAAGATTTATGTTCAGCATTGGACAGTTAGGGCTAAAAAATTATTCCTTAGCAATTGAATAAGTACTACCTTCTTATTTCATTATAAAATTTCGTTGAATTGATAGTTCATTTAAAAAAAAGGTAAAAATGTATTTATCTATTCGGTGCGCTCAATCTCTCGCTAGCTTCAAAACCTCTGTTAAAGCCCATTATCTCTCCCTTTAAATAAGTAACTTCCCCATGTTCTATCTGCATCTTCCAGTGTCACTCTCTCCTGTTGTATGTGTGGTTTCAAGTTTGTGTATGTATTTGTGTATGTGTATGCATATATATGTATGTATCTTTATATATATTTGTCTATATATAATAGTGCGCCACCTACCTATTGTTTTTTTTTCTTTTCTCAATGTCCTCTACCCAAAGGTTGTCTGGAAAAGATTGCTTAGCGATAAGGCCGCCTTTTGTATCATTTCGTATTACAGTTTAATGTGTTTACTATTTTATAAATGGTGCAATAAAGTGTAAATAAATAAATATTTTTGCATAACCACAAAATTTATTATTGATTTCTATATATACTATATACTGATTCAGCATGATAATTTCCTGGAGGACCACGTGGAGGTAGAGCTGACAGGGTATATTGCTAGCAATGGGACTGGTAGTCCGCGTTACTAATAATAGTGTATGCGAGCGTACTTGTTTGTGTGTGTGTGTGTGTGTGCGCGTGTATACGTGGGTGAACGCGTGGACATGTGCCTGAGTGTGTGTGAACGGGATTTTTATTTACATGATTGACACGAGCATATTTTCTTCAATGTTTTATTGATATTGAAATATTTAATTAACTTATTGTATTGTATTGTAAAATCTTTATTGTACATAATTCACATTGAACACTGATAAATGATTTAACATACAATGGCGGACTTATCCCACAAAGGGATCTCTTACAGTCAACTTTTGAGAAGCTGAAGGAAAACTGTAGAATGTATAAGGGTAATAACCGTACAATTAAAGATAAACTAAATAATACTTAGTAAAAAATTTAATGTATAATACAATAAAAACAGCTCTATATACCTACATATGTAAATAATAAAAGTACATGAATAATAATATAGATATATTCAATCGTCATAGTCGTAGAATACTGACGGATCTTTATATGTAATCTTTGTCAGATCCGTCAGTATTCTACAACTATGACGAAATATAAATGGTCTGTTTCAATGTAACTTAATAAAATTAATAAACGAATAATTGATCCGACCATGAAACAGTTCGCTGATGTCTAATAGTAGTTAGTACAAATAATAAATCGATCGATTTAATGTTTCAGTTTATTATTAAATTCATCAAGAGTACTTCTGTGTAGTGGAGATAACTGTTCATTATGTTTGCATGGCTGTGTTTCGGTTTGAAGGGTGGGATATAGCGTGAATTTACTGAGTACAGAGGATTAACACCTGAGTCCTCAGGAATGGCGACGCATGGGGCGTATCATGGGCGAAACAGTATACTCTGTTATGTCCATGGTACTGTTCATGTCTATAGGCGACGGTTACAACTTTCCATCAGGTGGGCCGTCAGCTTGTTTGCCATTCTAAGTTGTATAAAAAAATGCTTATTTTTCTAACATAGTAGTATAAAAAACTATATAATTAAGACCGATTACAATAATTAATATAATAAAATTGTTACTAGACATTCTAAGTACATGGGAGATATTTAAGAAAAATTAATATAGGAGGTCTTAATAAGACATAAAGACGTAAAAATACATTTTTTTAGAAATTTTGTATGTATATCTATATGTTTGTTCTGGTATCAAGCGATAACTACAACAAATTGAATCCGGTTTTCCTTTTTTTTTTTACAACACAGGGGGCAAACGAGCATGCGGCTCACCTGATGGTGACTACCGCCGCCCATGGTCACCCGCAACACCAACAGCATTGCAGGTGTGCTGCCGGCCTTTTAAAAAGGAATATGCTCTTTTCTTGAAGGTTATGTTGTCGTATCGGTTCGAAAAAACTGCTGCTGGAAGTTGATTCCAAAGAGTGGTTGGGCATGGGAGAAAGTGCCTTGAAAAACGCACGGTGGAGGACCGCCACTCGTCCAGATGGTTGGGATGAAATTTTAGTTTGTGGCGGGTTGTACGATGGTGAAAATCAGTAGCAGGTATCAATCCGAACAATTCTTCAGGAATACATCTGTATTTCTAAAGATCTTGCCTGAAAATTGGTCTATGTATTATTATTTTGATATGCCATCTAACCATTGGTTTTTACAGATCATCGTGAACATACAGACAGACACAGCGGGGAGCTTTGTTTTATATGTAGTGATATGCTTACATCGCTTTTAACAATAAAAACTCCATATAAAATAACAATATTTATAACAAATCACATAGCAGTTAATATATTAGCATTTGGGTTATTTTGTAATTTGGCTATTTCTTCTTTGAATTTTGTTATTGTCTCCTTGGCTAGATGTAGTTTTTCTTTTAACACTGTTATTTCACTTCTCACTTTTGTTTGAGCTGATAATATTTTTTCTAATGTTTTCTCTTTCTTCTCTTCAACTGAAAGACAAGACACAGTTTACAGTATTACGTGGTTTCTGAATGCTAATGTAACATAATTTCTGTAACTTGTATTTTTATAGATAATAAAAAAAAATAACCTCCCCTCCCTAAAAAATATAAATATATAAATTCTTACAGATAGATTCCTATTTATATATATACTATATATTACCCACTAGTGTTAGTTACTAATGAATTTAATAATTTATGAATATAAACAGAGTTTTTCTTCCTAGAAAAGATTACCAAAAACTAAAATAGATAATTCTTGGCACAAATGGAATAATATATTTTTTTTTTCTAGGCAATTGTTTTTTTGATATCTTTTAATGAATCTACATTTTTTCTACATGGGAATGGGTTAAAGTAATGAACATACTGTATATTATATACATTTGGGTATCATATTACATAAATAAAAAAAAAGATGAATCAAGAACATCATCCATATAGATGTGGGAGGGAGAGGAGAGAGACTTTGAGACTCACCAGAGGGAGACTTTGTACAAAAGTCGATTGCTTGGGTACCTCTGTCCCATTCGTGTTTTTACCAGCTGTTGTGTTTGCATGAATTGAAGGGTGGGATAGTGAATTTACAGGGTACAGAGGAATAACATCTGAGTCCTCAGGAATGGCAATGCATGGGGGGTATCATGGGCGTAACAGTATACTCTATTATGTCCATGGTACTGCTCATGTCTATAGGTAACGTTTACCACTTTCCATCAGGTGGGCTGTTAGCTTGTTTGCCATTCTAAATTGTATTAAAAGAAACATAGATGTCACTGTAATAAATAAAATAATTGTAAGTGCTTACAATCTGTATCATGTGTCCATGGCCCATTGGTAATAGGTTTTACGCTGTTCAATAAATGTTGCATTAATTGTGTGGGCTCTTGGAACACTATCTCTTCGTATGACTCGCTTACGAGTGCCCTGCCAACAGTTGGCGGAGCCCCCTCCGTAACTGGTGACTGGAATAGTTTGAGGATGTGGTATAATGTCACCTGAAATTTGTAAATGCATATGTATTTTGATGTAAAAATTTGCCATTTTTTGGTCCAATATTTTTTTCTTACTATTCATATAGTCAGAATATCGAGGTTCAGTGAGGTTAAAGGTTAAACTTAAAATTCCTTATAAGTTAGTTATATTAGTTGCCTTAGAACAAATTTATCAAGAACTTATGATAATGAAACACCTGGATTAATTTTCTAAATTTAAAAATTTAAAAGAATAAATCTAGGCATTTGCATATTTAAGATTATTTTCCATAGGGGTCTGACCCTTTAAAAAAGGGGCATAACTGTATTCTCAGACATGCATTTACCCATAGCTGAAAATTGCATTTCTAATCCTGGGTGGGGGAGGGAAGGGGTTGTTAGTAATGAAGACTGAGAATCCCATTGCTAGCAATATACCTAACCAGGTCGACCTCCTCGCAGTTCTCCCTGGAAACTATCATAGTTAATTCCTGATGAATTCATCATGATGGGCTAATTGGCCTGATTTCATTCTCATTTATCACCCTTCACTGGTGCTCTGCCATCGTATCCTGTTAGCACAGGTGGGGTTACCATACCATTTTCACCTAACAAAAAAAATCCTGGGGTGGGCACAAACAATTCTTCGATGCAGGTTTAAATATGGCTATAAATCAATTTTAATATTAAAAACAAATATAGACAACAATTGCCACCTCCAATCAAGTCGGCTGTTCATTATTCAAAACTGCATCATACCAGCTGTTAACTGTCCCTTGCTGAACACAACTGTGAACTGTCCCTTCCACATAAGCAGAGTTTTGCCAGTAGTTGCAATGCTTGGCGGGCGGGATGGCAACATAAGCTAAGCTTTTAGTGATTTTTAAAAGGGACACTACTGCCCATGCCTCAACTATTTTACAACTAAGTTGCCTTAATCACCTCTTATGACACTTATGGGAAAGGAAAGGGAAAACTATTCTCTGCTGAAATCACATGACAAATAATAATAATACCAGAGGGATACAAAAGTCGATTATTTGGGTACCTTTGTCCCATTCGTGTTTCTACCATGAAGCAGTTGTGTTTGCATGGCTGTGTTTCAGTTTGAAGGGTGGGATATTGTGTGAATTTACAGGATACAGAGGAATAACACCCGAGTTCTCAGGAATGGCAACACATGGGGGGGTATCATGGGCAAAACAGTTCTCTCTGTTATGTCCATGGTACTGCTCATGTCTATAGGTGACAGTTACCACTTTCCATCAGGTGGGCCATCAGCTTGTTTGCCATTCTAAGTTGTATAAAAAAAATTCATAATAATAAAGTTTTACTGACCGGTCTTTCATTTGGATCATGGAAATATATCTTGATGACAATCTCGAACTCTCCCCATCCAGTCTCTGTGAGTTCATATGGGGGTTTGGTGACTATTCTGTTAGGATTCGCATAACTCTCGTGCAGCTTGAAGTGTACTTTCTTTATATACGCCGACATGTCTTCGTTGGCATATGGTTTTACGTAGACAGTCCATTGATGTGTGTGACCATCCTCTTCACGTTTTTTGCCAAAATATCTAGCGACGTTTCCATACACTATTGGTTTTACTATCACCAAACCCTTAAAAGTAAATACAAAAGTAAATATTCCAATTTTAACGCTAATTTTATTAATTACCTACTTACTTAATAGAAAAATCTAGATGCACCTTTATTCTGCCGCCAGAATCTGGCCCAAAGTCTGTTGGTAAACTCATATCTGTATCGATTTTAGACGACAGCTTGAATGTTGTGATGAAAAACTGAAAAAGAATATGTAAAATGGTAAAGAGTATACTATATTTTCCTAAGAGATAAGAATATAAAATAGTCTGTTGTTAAACAATATACAACAATAAATAAAACTAACCTATACATTCAATATTGATGCTGTCAAAATTTTGTTACCAAACCCGCGTCACTTAAAACAAATTTACCATTTCTGTGTAACCAATTAATTGATTTGAAAAATTTAAGCCATAAACAAGGCTGGGCAGTATTAGAATTATTTCTAAACAAAATACAAAATTGAAATACGAATATATATTTGATAATTCGTATTTCAATTATTTCTTAACAATGTAATTAGTAATTCGTATTTTAAATACCTGACGCTAAAGTATTTAAGGTATTCAAGTATAGGTATGTAGGTAGTATTTAGGTATTAGGATTTTCTAGTTAGCATTTCAAATACTCAGGCTTCAAAATACATTTTAACATTAATACATTTAGCTTTCATTCACCGATCTTGGCCATGTGATCCCGGCATAGAATATGCCACCCCTTCCTATCCCCTGGGCGTCGTAGGAGCCGATTAAGGGAGAGCGAGAGATGAGCAGTAGCATAAACTCTTATAATCCGTCTTTCAAGTGTGATAACTACTGGCAAAAACTTTCAAGGGGGAGGCTTATGTTCAGTAGTGAACAGTTAAAGAGTGATATGATAAAGATGATGATTAGCAATCTTATTAATGGATGCGTTGTGCAAAAAATAACACACGATATCTTTCGTTCATATAATTTAACATAAGTTTGTGCTCATCAAAACAGACTATAGAAAGATTGTTTTCTTTAGCAGTTTTTATTATTTTTTATTCAATTTCAATAAGAGGCTACTAAAGGAATATTTTTAAATTCTGTTATTCAAAAAATAGTATCGTTTTTAACACATTCGAAAATAAATACCCAACTAATATGGACGATGACCTTTTTCCCGCCATTAATTAAGGATTCCAATATATCGATATCGAATCTTTATCCATATTACCCTGGCCTACTATTAATATTTCATTGTATTGATACTTCTAGATTTCTAGATGTTCACATAGATCTTTTTCCAATTTTATTTTATATGAATATAATGCCAACTCTATATTACCAAACGTAGTGATCACTTGCTCTGTAAAATAATGTCAAATGGTCTATCATTTGATTTTGACTTTGACGTTCTTCAAACATTCACAGAGTATGATCTGCGAAAACGACAACAAACGGACAAGTGGAATTAGAAAATGACACTTTTATTTATAGTTATTAATTTATTATATTTGAGGCCTATAAAATCAAAGGTAGCTAAACGTCATAAATTCATTTTCACTCTGTACTCAAATATTTCTTAAAAGTTCTATCAATTAAAATTCAAATTATTACTAATATATTCTAATTTTCTTATTATTTTATTTATTTTTTTATTAACTTCTTCGTTACGATCTTTATATTAGCCTCAACTTATTTCTGGTGCCAAACAACTTGTATTTATGCTGAGCTAAAGTAGGTAGCGATTATTTGTTCTGTGGCTGTAGTTGTGTGTTTGTTAGTTTGTCTAAGTGGTTTAAATGTTGAAAGTACATATTTATAGTGAAACTACTGAGTATGAATAAAATATTGTAAGTTAAGACCTTTTTAATACAGTTCCTCTAGAGTTATGAATCGTCGATGTAAAAGTCTTTTTTATTTTGCAAGAAAATATGTCAGTTCGTCTATTGTAAAAAATACGCAAAGAATTACCCATAATGATATACAAAGAGAACCGCCTTGAAGTCGATCTGGCAGTAGGTATGAGTAATGTGGATACTGATCCAATATCTATGCAATGAGTTCTTGTGGACATTGATGGCGGGAAAAAGGTTATCACTCATTCCGATATCAAACAGAGGGAGACTGTACAAAAGTCGTTTGCTTGATCACCCCTGTCCTATTCGTGTTTCAATCGTAAAGCAGTTATGTTTGCATGTCTGTGTTTCGGTTTGAAGGGTGGGATATATCAATGAATTTACAGAGCACAAAGGAATAACACCTGAGTCTTCAGGAATGGCAACGCATGGGGTTTATCATGGACGAAACAGCATACTCTGGTATGTCCATGATACTGCTCATGTCTATAGGCGACGGTTACCACTTTCCATCAGGTGGGCCGTCAGCTTGTTTGCCATTCTGAGTTGTATAAAAAAATATCGATCGAATATCTATTTTCGAATATATAAAAAAACCTGTTATCCAATATTATTTTTTGGATAACAGACTTTTTACATTTTCGAGTTAGTAGAACATTATTGAGTTTGTATATAGCTACTGTAATTAAAATATATAGATATTGCTATATATTACCCAACTGTACCTGACAAGATATATTAATTTGATGTTACTCACTAAAAGTTCAGAAAATGAAAGGCAAGTTTGGCATTTTGAGAATTATTCATTTCTTAATAGAAGGCAAGTGAACAATGGTCCAACAAGCTCGTACCTTACAGTTATATGCAATAAAATATTTGTTTAACATTTAAACTACCTACTTATTTATGTAGTGTTCGCTCTACGTTATAATGAGCACAGGTTAACAGTCACAACATATAGATTCCATCACCATAAAGGCTGTAAATGGCAGGGGTTTACAGATTAGGCCGATAAATCGGTTAATTCGAGTTTCACATCAATAAACATCGATCTATTCTATTACATCAATATACTGTAACCATTTATTGGTATCTGAAAGAGTGAGAGAGAGAGAGAAAAGTAATCAACAAATAGGCTTGTTTTATATTTAAAACTTGTGGTCAGTACGGGGATGTTCAATTTCCGATAACAGAGGATTGCTTTCCTCCTCGAACCTTGAAGACCTTGAGCCGTGTCTTGACGCCGAGACCCTTTGTGTGAAATTGAGAAGATTAGGGACCAGGTTACTGCAAGGAGTGGCTGGCGCAGAGCGGGACGATGTGCGAGCGCCGGGTGATATCCGGGAACTTCTCACGGGATGTGCCGTGGACAGGGGCATATATAAGCTCGATTTTCTTGCTCTGGGTGCTTTCTTTGCATTATCTAGACGCCGGTGCCGCCTCTCGTCACTTGGTCTTCGAAGCGTAGAGTCCCTGGACGTTTGAGTGGGGCTGGTTGGTTGCGGAGGCGACTCGCAGGCACCGGCTCCTTCTGGCGAGGGGCAGGCGAAGAGATGCCGTAACCCGTACGCTTCGTGGTCATAGATGGCCTCGTCATCCACGTTGGAAGGCGATCGGTGCACTGGCGGTGAGGCACCGAGCCGCGGCTTGCAACCACCATCGCAGTACATTTCACAATCGATCAGTTCTAACTCCAAGTCGAAGGAAGGATCCTGAAAAAGGAAAAAATGTATGTGTTACGTTTATGTAGAGAGAGAGATAGAGATTTATAAAATACTATATAGATATATAATCGTAATTACATTACCAACGGCTGCAAATGACTTGGATCTCCCAAAAATAAAAATAGAGGTCACCTTATGAATCGAGTATATCAGCTTATCACACAATACTACGCCTGCGTATGGTACTACTATTACTAGGGTATTACGTAGTGTTTCATAAAGAATGAGATTTTATCGCAATTTTAATTCCTGCCCTTGAGAGTGGACCCTCAAGCTAACTTCACCTTCTCTTAGTGACCTAAATACTCTTGTTTATAAATACAAACGTAAGAAGAATTAAGGCATGTTGATACGTAAAAATAGTTGGAAGTACTCCGTGATGGTAAATGTTCACTTCGTTTTTGTATGATCTGTCCAGGCCCTCTAGACAAGCTGCAAGCGATTTCGTCGATGGAACCGACATCGCTAGCGAGTCCGTGAGATAGAATGAGATAGCAACGTCGCATGTCTCATTCTAACTCACGGACTCGCTAGCGATGTCAATTCCATCGACGAAATCGCTTGCCACTTGTCTAGAGGGCCAGGATATACTTATCTTATACTATATCTACCTTAAACAACGAATCCGACGATATTGTCTTAAGAATTTCTAGCATACACTACCAGAGAATGTACCTTGAGGAGTTGTAACCGTTTACCATCAGACGGGCTGTATGCTTGTTTGCTACCTTCTTGGTATAAAAAATAGGAGGATGCTTGTATGTAACAGGAATAAATGGCGCCAAATGATTGTGAAAACTGAGTGAGTAAAAGGCGAGGCGGAAGATGGAGATTACCAGAGGTTGTACAGGCGACGTGATGAGGTTCTCCCGGAAGGCGGCCGCTGGTTCCCGGGGCCGGTGCGCGGGGTGCGCGGGGGGCGCGGGGGCGATGTCGGGCGCGGTGCGTGCGCGGGGCGCGGCGGCGGCGGCGGCGGCGGGGGGCGCGGCCCGCGGCTCCGGCAGCGACGACAGCGAGCGCAGCAGCGACCGCCCGCAGCCCACCGCGCCGCACTCCTCGTAGTTGCTCGCGCACGAATACGGTGGCGGGATGATTGAATTTGCCTAAGGACAAGTTTTTGTTTTTAAAAGTAAAAATAGTATGGTAATCCCACGTGAGCTATCGATATACGTTGGTGAGGAACCAGTGAGAGATGATAGGTGAGAATGAAAGCGAGTTCGTTAGCTCATCGTGATGACTTCAACGAGAATTAAAAATGATGGTTTCCGGGCAAAACCGTGACGTTGTCAGCAATGTGCCTGTCTAAGGACAAATAGGTATTATTATTTGTACCTTTATCGACATTAAGAATACACACAAGTCCCCACAAATTTACGACGGGAGATTATCGTTCTGAGCACTCTGTCGCCAAGTGACTACAAATTTTTAACATTAGAGTAGTTTACTTGATTACCATTGTCCTACTCGTGCTTCTGGCATAGAAGCGGTTATGCTTGCATGGCTGAGTTTTAGTTTCAAATCACTGGGAAAATGCGAGGTATGAAGGTATAATACATTAAATCAGGGGAAGGGATTCTTAGTAATAGGATCTAGTTTCCAGATTGTTAGAAATATACTTTGTCAGATCGAACTTCGCACGGTCCTCGTTTAAAACCATAAGCTAAATTTCAGGTGAATTCATCACGATAATTTCCTTTAATAGGTGAAGATGGAATGGTAATCCCGCCTGCACTGTTGGTATACGCTGGTGGGGTACCAGTGAAGGGTGATAGGTGAGGATGAAGGCAACCTTTTCATTCTCATCTATCATCTTTCACTAGTACTCCGCCAGCGTATACCGGCAGTGTAGGCAGGATTGCTATTCTATTATTACCAATAAAAAAAAAACAAAATAAGTTAATAAATAAAACTTGACGCGGTTATTCACGATATTTTCCAACATACATATCTAGTTTTCTAACAATGTATGCAAACTCACCTCATTTGTCGCGTTGCATATGAAACTGGAGTTGAGAGATTCGGCAGTACTCGCCGCTGATAGAGAACCTGAAAACATTGCAATTCACTGCAGCATTCGGTTATTTTATCTTACTAATAAAATTCTAACTAGACAATGTCTATACATAGGAGAAATTTAAGAAAAAAATATATGAGAGCTCTTTAATATAAGACCAATAGAAGATTAAACAAAAAGTTTTAGAAATTTCGTCTCTAGATCGATGTGTTTGATCCGGTATCATGCAAAAATACTGCACGAAATTAGATGCGATAAAATAAATAAATTAGTGCTAGTGGACGCAAGTGGCTCAGGACCGTTCCTTATGGCGGTCTATGGGGGACGCCTATGTCCAGCAGTGGACGGATAATGGCTGAAATGATAATGTAATGAAACTAACAAACTCGCCTCAAGATGTATAGTGAAAATCTAAAAGTATTTTTTCAAGTTTTCACATTAAATTAGGGAGGTATTAGTTTAGTAATAAATATATTATGTGGGTGGATATAAACGTACCGTAGTTACGTTATCTTTTGCCAATTGCAGATCTCCTTTATGTTTTTCCAAAATATTTTTAAATGGATCCAACATGTTCAATAGTTTGAGACGTTTTCACTCTATCCACGTTACACAACATAGACTATACTAACGTAAAAGAAAACTAAAAAGAGTTTTATTTTAATTAAATTATACATATAAGTTTTCAATGATAAGCTGCAAAGCCGATTAGGTACTTCAATACGTACTTCAGATAATAACAAAATTTAAAAACTTTTAAAGCATTACCTAAAATCTAATCGCAGTTGCCAACCCGTCTGCTGGCAAAATTACTGGCAAAACAATTTTTATGGGGGAGGTTTATGCTAAGCAGTGAATAATTACTGAATCATAATAATTAATACGTTCAAAAATAATAGTGAAACTGTGATAATAGTTTTAAAATTACGCGACTTAACCGCGCAATTTATCTACAAAAAAAAAAATCAGACGAATTGAAACCTCCTTTATATTGTAGACGCTTAAAGAACCATTAAAATTGCATAAATATACGAGTTGTATAGGTCCCCGCATAGAATAGGCTATCCCTTCCTTTCCCGTGGGTGTTGTAGGAAGTGACTAAGAGTACTCAATGGTCGAGGGATAGGCAGCAGCGTCCTTCTTGAGCCAGCACCAAAAGCCAAATTGCGATTGCCAATGCGCCTGCCAAATATGGCAATTACTTGCAAAATCTTTGTTACGGGAGAGGCTATGTTCAGCAGTGAATAATTAACAGTTGATATAATAAAATTAAATATTATAGCAGGAGAACTTACCAGGTGCTCGAATTACATAGTTTCTGAAATAATGTACCATGAGGTAGCTACCACCGGTTTTGCCGTCGCCTTCTCCACCACAAGTAATGACGAGAGGATACAGGTCCGGCTTCGACGTGACCTGTAGCAAGCAGATCACATTTCCCTTTAAGACTGTACCACAAGAAATGCAATATCATCTAAATGTGGCTAGGTATGTGGCGTCTGTAAATAAATATTGTAATTCATCTCATAGCTACTTATCAACATCATTACTTTCTTTTCCATCAAGTAGGCTAATTAAATTGTACATAGATATTTCGCCTCTTTCTTTCCTTCGGACTAGTCGTACAGACATGACAGCGACGTTTTACTTTCTACATTCATTTCTGCTGTCACTCTCTCCATCTCGATCGCTCGCCTCTTACACTCCTAACTTCCGTTTTTATATATTATTTTCTACATATTCCTTTGTATATAATATTTACCTTCTGTATATAATATATGTAAATAGACAAAGTTAGTTGTTGAACTTATTTCCTCCAAACAACTACAGGTACATAGCGAGGTCACTTTTTTACTTATAAAAGACATTAGGGTCGATTATGAGATCCCAATTTTCTAAACCTTTTTTTTTTTATATAACTTAGAATGGCAAACAAGCTGACAGTCCACCTGATGGAAAGTGATAACCGTCGCCTATAGACATGAGCAGTACCATGGACATAACAGAATATACTCTTTCGCCCATGATACCCCCCATGCGTTGCCTCTGTACCCAGTAAATTCACGCTTAAAATTAAAATTTTAGTTTAATTTTATACCGAAGTCTTTATTATAAGGACCAATAAGAACTAATTTTCTAATAGATTTAAATTAACATAATTATAAATTTAGTTTATGATGGTCTATTTAGTTTCGCAAAATTAAAATATTAGGTTAAGAGGTAAGTTTAGAAAAATATCATCTTTGAATTGGCCCTATTGTAAATCTATGACAATCACAGACTAGGAAATCTTATCGCATCGCCGATAAAGTTGTAGCGTCTCTTCTGACCTTGACATTGGCAAAATCATCGGACCCAAAGATTTAATTCTTGTCCTTAGATTGGAACCCCGATGGAACCATAATATAAATACGGTTTACACGATAATTGATAAATATTTCTAGTAAAATTAATAAAGTCGACAAGATATAGTATCGTTTAGACGAGATACTACGATATCGCGATTGGCGTGAACCGTTGAAACAGTGAGACCCTGTTGTGACCTGCAGACATGCAGATCCTAATTGTAATTCTTGTTTGGTATCTGGATAGAGCTTGTGGATAAACACTGACTTATTCGCGTAAGCTGTATGTAATTTTGATTTGTTTTTGAGATTTCGAATAGTGCAATATTTGGGGTCTGTTTTGGTATCACCACCCCACCTAATTTATAAAAATATTTGAGTTATATTTTGAGATAGTTTTGAGATTAAGTTAATTTTGAGAGAGTTTCTTTATCAGCTTTTATAGAATAAAACCAGTCGAATGCTAGTAATAAATAAAGTACCACACTATAGCCTTAGGCCACATAACTTTTTATGACCAATGTCTTCACACTACAATCTCTCGATTTTTCTCAAAAAGTATCATCTATTTTTCAGTATGAATACAATAAACTGTATTTATCATATATATTTAGCCTTGAGATATATCTTTTTGAGCTACGTTTTGATCACTTTTTAAGTATACAAAGTTATTTCAAAATCTGCAAACCCTCTTGGCTTCTTGCCACGCGAATCCGTCATTGGAGTGAATTAAATATGAGAGACGCCAGTAATGAGTCGCTGTCGACATGCATCATCATTTATGTTTATATTATCAAATAGCTTTTACCAACATCTTTGTCCGCGTGACTGTGATATATTGATCACTGACCAGAATAAAAAGTAATTTTTCACCATCTCATACAATAAGTGTATATTAAATTTTAAGCCTCCAAGAGGTAACAAACAAACTCACTTTCATAAAACTATCTTATAGCTAAAATAATAAGCGTTTAGCACCTAACCCTCGTAATATTTAGCAGCCAGAACAAACATGCAAACAATAACATGACAGCCTAGAAGTGTCGTTGGCTTTCAAATGAAGAGTGAATATCATAAAAACGAATCGGCAAAAATAAATAAACCTCAAACTGAAGTTCACAATAAGAATATCACTTCAGAATACGGTGGTGGAGCCTGGTGGAAGGAGCCGCAGCGGCTGTAGCGCGGCGGCGGGTAGATGGAGCCGGCGGAGTCGTGGTTCGAGTTGGGCCGGCGGACGCAGCACGCGAACGAGCACATGTAGATGCCGTGCGAGCTGGGCCGCTTGCAGAATAGGCACCACACGCAGCAGATCAGGATCCCGCCCAACGTCCCGAGCAGGAATAGAACAGGCCTGCGAATAGTGGCGTGTAAAGATTCATAAGATCTCATTAGGTACCGGGCTAATGCATGTTCATAAAAGTCACATCTCTTTTAATATACATACATGTAAAAGCACAAAAAAATATATAAAATATACGTATTTAACAATTTAAAAATCGTATAATATGTACGAGTTAAAATTTCTTCTATACTGTGCGATATTTATATCTATACTTATATTATAAACAAGAAAGAGTTGCTTTTTTATGTTATACATAGATACTCAACCAATTTAAAAAAATCTTTCACCAATAGACATAAACATTCTGAGCAAATAACACAGGCTGTATTTAATTAAAAGAAACCATACAAAGCTGCGGCGTGCCATTAGTGTTAAATATATTAATTATTTAGTCTCCCGCCAAACTACATCAGGTTATGGGCCCAGGTTAGATAATTATTAAAGAAAACAAATGGCGTTCCTGTAAACAATAGATAAAGTAAAGTGTAAAGTATAGATCAGTGTTTCCCAACCTTTTTTGTGTCATGTCCCACTTAAACATTTCTAAAATGTACGAAATTATACCTAATAAATATTTACAGCATTTTTTAATTTACTCTTTTTGTTAAATTTTGCACCGATCTCTACATGTAGCATTGCATTTAAATGGCCTCGAGCAAGAGAGTTAAAATAGCTGCTAGTCCATTTTTTATTGCAACCCCCCCCCCCCCTCTTAACTATCAAATTGCCTCCTTATGGGCCGTGGGCCCCACGTTGAAAAACACCGGTATAGATTGTTTTTATGAGTATTAAGGAGCATGTATGTACTGAATGAGACTTACCATTGAGCATACCAAGGGTAAGAGAATCCATGTTCCTTGAGCGGGTCGTCAAGGTCGTGACGCGATGGGGAGCTGACGGGCGCGCAGCAGCCCGAGTCGCAGCACACCCACGGCGCTGGGCACGCCTTGCCGTCCGCGCACTGTGTCTCCGTGATGCACTGCACATATGCGTACAGGCGGTTTATTATTTGAGGAATTATGTGGTGTAGTGGTAGTCACGTTGCTTTGTGCAAATGAGACAAATCTTATTATATATTATATATTCTTTATTGAACTTGTAAGTTACATATAAAATAATGTATTTATAAATGTTGCGAGCAAGAGTGGACTTATCTCTGAAAGAGATCTCTTCCAGTCAACCCAGTACAGTAAGAAAGCATTTCGTTAGCGGGCAGCTGAAGTGCTACAACTATTAATACATAAACAAATATACAGTTAAATAAAATATTTAAATATATAATATTACGTAAATACATACACTATAAATACATATAATACATACCTACTTACATAATAAATGTTAAAATAAATTAATATACTACTTACATTAGAAATTTAGTTTAATGATTTTAAGATTTGACAGTTCAACTAGAAAAAATACAAAAAAAAATATTACTCAAGGGAAAGAAAATGTGATTTCAACCTTTTCTTGAAAGAGGTAATAGAGGGATTCTCTTGTATGTGGGACGGGAGTTTGTTCCATAACTGGACAGCTCGATACGAGAAAATATTTTTGCAACAAGCACTTATTATATCTATTAATAATTAAGAATGTGTTACACAAAAAATAGGGGTGTCAGAATTGTAAAATAGAGACTGATGCGTGAGTCATAAAAAAATAAACTTGAATTGTGACAAACCCAGTTATTTTAATTTAAAAACTAAACTCCCTTTAGGTAAGAAAATAATTTTTCTAGTCGGTTGACACAACTGACGGAGTTACGGGGTGACAAACTTAAAAAAAATACCACGGCCCGCCTGATGGTAAGCAGTTACCGTAGCCTATGCACGTTTGTAATGTAAAACCAGGAGCATAACGCGCGCGTTGCCGACTCTAAAGAATTTTTTTTTATCTCTTTCTTGAAGAACCTTATGCGGTAGTCTCTTGGGAAAACGTCGACAGGGAGTTCATTCCGGGTGTGTTTGATCTAAACATACTTACATATATAAAGCGACCCCATTCAAGTATATCAAAGGCGTGTTTGCTTTCGCAGATATGTTTGCCAACTGACGGCGAAGTTGATAAACAAGGTTTTTTTTTATTATGGATGATAATGGAATGGTTACCCGCCTGCGCTATTGGTATACGCTGGCGGGGCACCAGTGATAGATGACAGATGAGGATGAAAGCAGGTCAGTTAGCCCATCGTGACGAATTTCACAAGAATTAACCACGATGGTTTCCAGGGGGAACCACGTGGAGGTCGACCTGATAGGATATATTGTTAGTAATGGGGCTGTTAGATTCCATTATTAACAATCCCTTCCCCCCTGATAAACAAGGTTGTTAGATGAGATTTTTTGTTTTTACCTAAATGTCAAATATTTTTTCTTCAAATCGATAGGATTTCTTTTATTTTTACCCGATCACAAACTTGTATCGATTTTCTATATGTTTTGGCATAATATGTTTATTAATTTATTTACATTTTATTGTACCATTTATACAAATAATAAATACAGGAAATTTTAATGACAAGTGGATACATTAGGTCGGTCTAATATTTATCATATAAATACTAATTTATACAAACATAAACACTAGGTGTCACGCTGTATTGGAAGATCAAGGAAATGGTCTGGGATCGAGTAGCAAGCACTAGTAGCAAGCGTGTAATGCAAAATTATATATTAAATTTGTAAAAGTGAATTTAATCTGTTTCATTGTAGAAAAAAAATGGTTTATGTTTTCAAATAAATCAAATTGTTTATGCACATATATATATATATATATATATATATATATATATATATATATATATATATATATATATATATAATTCGGACGAGTCCAAGCAAGTTCACAAAATTCTAGACATTGTTAAAAAGAAACATAAGTTAAAATACCCCCTTATTCATAATTTAAAAAATATTTTGTCATTACAAAATTATTTTGTAATGACAAAATATTTTATTATTAACTTATGTGTGAAACCATTATAAAACTGCCATATGACCTTATTGTACCACATTTTTTTCAATAAAATTTATTCATTCATTCATTCAAAAACGTCAAACCTCTCATAAACCAATTATAGCTATTTTGTTTCTTTCTTTTGTGCTAAATTTCTAATTTGAAAGAAAGCCACAAAACAGTGTGTAAGGGAGTTAATTTCCAAAATATTTCGTGGTTATTTTCAACGTCAATCCCATAATCACGTTTACACATGCGACTATGATATGGTGCCTACGAGATTGAGACCGTAGCTCCGTAGCACTACTTCTACGATCCTCGTAGCATTCTTACAGCCAGATTTTAATATTTTTAATTATATATTATTTAGATTTATTAACGGATTTATAGGTGTCTTTTATAATAATATCATCATGGAGAATAATTTTTACACACAATTTTTACATTACAATTTTTTTTTATTTGTTTTTTTTTATCATTAATATATATATATATATATATATATATATTAATGATAAAAAAAAAACAAATTAAAGTATATATAATTACCTATACAGTTATTAAGTACTTCTAAATTCATATAGACTTCTAAATACAAAATATTTATGGTTTTTATAGTCTGTAGTACCTATTTTCGCGGGAAAACGTATGAGCGGGACAGATACACAGCGCATGTTTTCCTGGGGATCGATCGTTCTGAGTTCATTCCTGGTAAACAAATCTTATCCTGACAACTTGATAGTACGCTTCGAGATATGGTTATAAGAGAAATACTGCAAGTAATCCACTTAATTGAGTGAGGTGACAGAAAGATGGCCGTCGTTTTTTTTTTAATTATTACAAGATATGTCAAAAGAAAACGTGACATGTCAAAATAGAGCAATGATATAAAATGTCGCATATATATTGTGTAGACACATAGACATGATCTGTACATACAGAGACAGGGTTATTTTTTGTTTGCTTTCTCGCTCTATGGACGCATATTATTCAAACTAGGTACAAATATTACATATGTAGGTAGCATCTATTTAACCTCATCATGAGCAGAGAAAGATCTACAATTTCAAGATTCGCATATGCATTTGAAAGTGGCATGAATCGATACTTGTTTGATTTAATATTCTATAAAGAAATATGTTGCATTAAGTCTGCAAACGTTAAAGCAATATTAAAAATGTCACAAGTAGCCTAAAAATATCTTCTGAGTAGATTTTATTTAAAATTCATATTAGTTTACATATACATATATTATGATTACGAAATAATTATATATTTATATATAAATAATGAGTGTATTTAATAATTTATACAATTTAAATAAATTTTCTGAATGTTTATTCATATTATATATTTATTACTAATAAAATAAAACAAAACAAATTACGACAAAATGAGCATTAGGCTGTAAACGTTTTCCTTTGTTATTTTTTTTTTCATATATATGTATAGAATACTTACTGGTACAGGCTTGGTAATTAAAATACCAAGTAAGAACAAAGCGAAGAATGCAAAAACCATTATTGTGATTAGCAGCGGCGTGTGGCTCGACATGGAGAGGTGCCTCACATTTGTCACGGAGCAATCAAATTGCAAGGTGCAATTGCACCTCGCCGCAATCCACTCGCGTTATGAACGCTATTTATTTTTTGACGCCATGCCATCCCGCGCCATCTATCGCTACCGCAGGGTCGCGCGACACTGACTCGCCGTACTGTACTGTTGGCACGACCACTGTGCATGGGACCGCCCTGCCGCCCCGTTTCAGCCCTACTTTCGGCCAAATATAGCAGCCTGTGAAGCCGACCGGGGCTCTCTCAGTACTGGGCGGCTAAAATTGTAGGCAAACGTACATTTGCAGTCGTCGAAAACTGCTATGTTGCGTTCCAGATTGATAATTTCAAGGTGTTTGAAATATTTTTTATTATGAACTCGATGCAGGGTTAACGAGTTATCGTTGCACGGGTATAGGTAACAGATTGATACTATTACAAGGACAAACCCCTGAGCAGGAATACCAGGGACGCCCGTGACCTAGTTATTTATCTGGGTTTACCTATTATTATTATTGTAATTATTGATTTAGCTATTCAAAGGTTGAACAGAAGCGCGCGATAATAATAGCCATAATTTAAGATATTAAAAAAGTTGATAAACATATGGTTTCGAATGAAGAAAGAATACTCAAAATCGGTTATAATTTATGGGGTATCGCGTAATATACACGTAAAAAACGGATAAACTGGAGACGGAGTCCTTTATGGGAAACAAATAAACTTTTGTTTTTATAATAAAGACATAGAAAGGTTAATTTTTATTTTGGTCAAGTCGCGGATAGGTAATTAATTTTTGTATCGAAGGACTAAAATCTGCTGGATTGTTTAAGAAAATTTATTTATCTGCAGATTAATTATTTTTCTTCTTATATTTATATAAGTTGTATAAAAAAAAATTCGTATTTGGGTGTATAACTTTAAGGCTGGAATTTTTATAAAATAAAAGCCAAGTATTATCCGGTTCTTTCTCTTCCGTTTTTTTTTCCGTAAGATTTTTTTTTACAATATTAATGTAAAAAATTACATCTATGTTTCGCATCGAAACACTTTATTTGAGTCATGACTATAACACTATGAGTATTAACTATTATTATGTCTATTTGACAAATCTAACTATAATATAACAAAATTGCAACTAGCGGATTCTGTACATGGGAGATATTTAAGAAAAAATTATATGAGGGCTCCTAATATGATCAATAAATGCCAACACTTGAATGTTTAAAAAATGTATGTTTGTTCCGGCAATACGCAAAAATTACTGCATCATTGTATTCGATTTCCACTATTGTGTCTCTGAAGGTAAAACTTAAAAATCCGGCATTTTATCTAGATACACCACTTAAAAGGGATCTCTTTCATTACTTTTCTTTTGAAGTCCACGAATACGAAGTGGTGAAAAATCATAAAAAGGTAAGAAAACTGTGTATCGTTTTATGTATTTATTTAAAGGAACACCAACAGCATATTGCATTATAACACATATAACAAACATTAAGGGTATTCACAAGTTTTTTTAGAATGAAATCAAAACTTGTACAACAAAGATAGCCGTCTCCAAGAATCCAGGGATGTATTCACCTGCATCGATTTAATATTATAGTTTGAACATTATATATTTAATATTATGGTTGGAAGGGGGCGCCCTCTCGGTGCAAGACAGATGCATCATTATGTAATTGTTTACAAGCGACTTCAAAAAGGAGGTATTCAATTCGGTTGTTTTTTAACTCATAACGCCGTTAATAAACCCATTTGGATTTTTTTTATTTATCTGAAAAAGTATACTTACAGATTAGTCCCATAGAATTCTGTTCCGTAGTTTACTTTTAAAATTTGCATAACTGGTCAAAATTAAATCCGTTTTTTTTTGTGGAACACAATCTTTTTTGAGAGGGGGGAAAAGGGATTGTTAGTAACGGAGACTAAGAATCCCATTGCTAGCAATATATCCAACCAGGTCGACCTCCTCCCGTTTCCCCCTGGAAACTATCATGATTAATTCCTGATGAATTCATCATGATGGGCTAACAGGCCTGTTTTCATCCTCATCGATCACCCTTCACTGGTGTCCCGCCAGCGTATCCGTATGGGTAGGTTATTTAATCATTCTTTTCAGCCATTAACTGCCCACTGTTGAACAAAGGCTGCCCACATTAACTGTTATAAGGAAAATTTGTAAAATCTGTGTTTATCCACTTTTATAAATATTTTATAAAGTAAAGATAAACACAGAATTTCCAAACTCCTAAAGATCGTTGTGTGCATGTTAAGAAGACGTGAGAAGCATTATAAAATATCAAAATTAGGTGTTTTAAAAAAAATAAACTCTTTTATTTTAAACAGATTTATATTTCCTCGTAAATTCTTATTACATTATAAATTGGGCTTTAAAGTCTATGTAACATTTAAATATTTATTTTCAATTCTTCTTAATTAATCAGTCATCAATACATACAACCATACAATGTTCTCGAGCTTAAAAGCTTTGACTCAATTCCAATTATGATTCATATTATACTATTATATATATCTTATCTCTCTTCACGCTATGTTTCCTGTGGGGTAGGTAGATAGAACTTAGTTCTTCCATATGATACTTAGAATGGTAAACAAGTTGATATTTCAAGTCTATTTGAAAGTTAAATTTGATGATTTACTTGATGTAAAGTGGTAACCGTTATCTATAGACATAAATAGATCCATGGACATTGCAGGTTTCTCTGTGATGCTCTTAGTATTTCTCACAAGTTGATATTTTTGAGAACTACGGCATTCACTGCCATATCATATCATATCTTCAAAGTGAAACAGCCATGTAATGACAGTTGCTTCTCGGCAGAAACACGGATGGGACAGAGGTACCCCCATTTCGTACAAAGATAACTTTTTGGACTTTTGTACAAAGTCTCCCTCTAGTAAAATACTTATATACATCTATTGTTTCATCAACTTTCATAACTTATGTCGTGCTTACAGGCCACTTCCAGCGATATTCAACACCTTTCTTTCTCCCAGATCCTACTAAAGTAAAGTTCTATTTTATATTACCAACTCTCTCTCTCTAACAAATTGTTGCCACTGAAAATCAACGTCATGTTCGAAAGAACATGGCATATAGCTGAGTGACACTATTTTAGTGATTTTTCATTTCTGTTTATTGTTGAATGTTTTTTGTTACTGTGTGAAATTAAGCATTAAAAATAAATATTTCTCTCTTTTTTTTTTCCTTAAATAATAAATGATAAATTATTGGCAGCTATCCTCTTCTTTCTAGTAATTTCAATATAGCCTGTGTCTGTGCCTCCATAGCTTTAGACTGGCGTAACGCCACTACTGTATGGCTTTTTAATGCTGCAATCATGGCCTTCACATGTTCGTGGTGACATTTCTCCATCTCTTGTTGAGAGGCTTCGATTGCTGATAGTCGCGCCAGTATGTCTCTTTGATCTATGTACAAAACAAAAGTATGTTTTAGATGAGATGCCTATTGTTATTATTACAAAATAATGTCCTGCCCTGGCTTCACACGGACTCAAAACATTTGTGATTGTGTATGTGTTGTTACTAATATTACAAAGATGCAACTGTTCATGAAAATTTATTGTCTTTTGTCTATTTCTATTTATTTATAGTTACAGGAAAGGGACAGAAGATAAAGCAAATCGTATTTTTGTTTAGTCTACGTTTAAAATGTGTTGTCTATGGTGTTAGTAAAAAATCATAGTTGGGTCATAAAAAAATTTTAACATCTAATAATGAATTAGCAATTAACCACTACATAATTATTGGGAAATAAACTTATTTTTGTTGTTTTAATAATAAAACAGAGACCCTTCAGTATGGGTGCAAATTATAACCATAAACCTTCCTTAAAAAAATATCAAAATTACAGTGAAATCCATATCAAAATTAGATGTGTGGTTTAGAAGATGCAAGCACAGAAACAGTCAGAATTTGTTTTATACAGTGAATTTATTTTATTTGTAAACATAATTTAATTGGTCCATTTCTATAGTTTATATAATGAAAACATGTAAAAATTTATATAATTTAAATTCTTACCTTCACCATTTCCTAATTTCTCTTTTTCTCTTTCACACTCAGTTGCTATACTGCTCTTGGTTATATTAAGTTCATTAGGTACACATATTGACTCCATTTCATTCCACACATGTTCTTCCATACTGTCATCTGACGACAGCGGGTCTATTTCTGCTATATAACTGATGTCCTAATGAGAATAAAAGCAATTAAATATTATTTTATGCCAATTTTATCTATCCATCTTGATGTTAGCAGGGAAAAAAGGAAGTTAGTGTCAAAAGCATTAACTTATATATCTTTCTAGTTTTTTTTTCTATTAAGAGCAAACAATACAATTTACCCAATTATGAGTAGCTTACAGAATGTAAGGATGCCTGTCATAACAGTCCTTGTAAATAGTATAATAGTTTTATATTGAAGTATTGCGTGAAACTTAGTTGTACTGACAATAAACACGTGTGTATTTTTATCTAATTATTTTTTAAATTTTCAGATACTCTTAAGAATTTTTTTACACATTTTGTAACATTTATATTCTGTAATCTTTTGGGAACACTTAATATTTGCATTTCCTAAAAAAAAGAAGGATAATTTCTAAACATAGCCATAACACACAAACATATTTTGATAATTGAAAATTACAATTTCATTAAATATTATTTCCTTTGCTTTGTTAGATGTATACATATTATAGGATATTTTACAGGAAAAATATTTTAAATTTAGTACATTGGCTACAGCTAATTAAGTGTGATTGAGTACACATCATTACATCTTTACTAACTTATAAATTTATAAATAGAAGCATTGACAACTTACAATGCCACTAGTTTTCACTGGAGAGTGGTCTTCATCATAAAGATTGAGCAGCCGCTGCTCCAAACTAGTCAACTCTTGATTTACATCACTCTGACAGCTTTTATCTTTCATTATTTTCGCAGCTTTCTTTTTAGTATTGGACTTCCAGTCGCGCAGTGACTGTAAGATTTAGAAAAGATATTTTAGTTATGTTTTTTCAATTGCAAATTGTATTTTTATGAATCGATAATTAGGTAGTTACCTATGTATATGGCCAAAAATAATATGAAAAAAAAAAACAAAAATTCAATAAAAAATATAAAGTACCTGCTGCCACTTTGAAACATTTTTGACAGCTCCATTTTCAACACAGTTTAATCTTTTGGCGAGGATTTCCCATTTTTCTGAGTACTCTCGTTTGATTGGCGCTCGGCCGCCCGGTCTGCCGATTAATAGAGTGGAGTCTTTCTCTATTTCCTCCACCAGTATCCTTAATTGTTCTGTCGATACTTTCTTTCTTTCTTCAGCCATTATGTATCACATTGTCACAAATTACAACCAAAGCAGTAATTGTTGTAGTACTACTACGTTTACTAGCAATGTTTAGCAGTAGTATAATTCTAAAAATATATACATTTATCGTTTACAATTAATAGGAACTGACTTTCCAATTAACACCAAATTACAATCTTTCTATATTTTAATAAAAGTTTAAAATACACGAAGGAAAAATATATATAAAATGATGATTTTTGAAAAACGTGTAAAGAATTTGAAGAATGAAACTAAAAACAAGATTTTTTTTTTAAATAACTGTAGGCTTTGGATGTTTTGTTTACAGATCATCTTTAATATGTATTACTTTTATTGTAGTCTTGAAAAAAAAATACATAAAAGAATCCACATCTTAATAGTTTTTCTATATATTGGCAATATTTTTAAATTCAAATTAAAGAAGAAAACATTTTTTTACGATATTGAATAAAATATAAATCTTATTGTAAATAATCGTTGTAAATCTAAATTCTGCAATCTGTCAATCGGGATAATCAGTGTAATGTCATTTAATGTCAGCAAGTGTCATTTGCACTACATTCACAATCTTTCAAGACTGCATTTTCGTTTTTCCATGTGTTGCCGGACTTGAATCAGTGCTGAGTTGTCAAAATAAAAATTGTAAAGAATGAAACCACTTATATTTAATATTAAAATTTAAATAAAGTTTTACACTGAAACGATTTGAATTTCAAAATGCGTTACATATTAATTATATTATTTATGTTGACGTGTTCCGCATACGCTTGGGACGATGACGACTTGGAAGTGTTTGATGTAGTTGAAGAAGTAAATCAAAATTTTTATGAATTAATGGGTGTTACACAGGTGAGAGCTTTTTTATTTATTTTTACTCTTATATAATCTCATTGCTGACATAAGTAATTAAAATATTATCTTTTATCCAGATTAATATTAACAGGTTGATTTAATTTTTAAATGAAAAATTTTGAAATCTAGAGTATTATAGTAATATTTACAATTTTATGTAAGGGTTTTTGTTCATATAAACTACACAATCTGTATTGTAGGAAGCTTCATCTTCGGAAATAAAATCTGCATTCAAGAAACTCACTTTGAAGCTGCATCCAGACAAAAACAGTGCACCTGATGCAGATATCCAGTTCAGGAACTTGGTGTCTGTGCATAATATATTGAAGGATCCAGGGAAAAGAGAGAAGTTATTATTGTTTTCCTATAGATATATAACAAGTTAGATGCATTGTGGAGAAACATTAAGTATTTTTTGTATTATGGACAAATATCCAATTTTATATTTATTTTATTCTTCAGTTTTACAGAAACTAAAGATTTTTTTACATAAGTCAACCAGAATTCTGTCTTTTAAGAAGTACAATTTTTTTAAATTTTGCTAGACTACAAGTAGCCTGTTATAGAGCTAATAAATCACTTTGAAACTTATTTCCATTAAATTAGTAATTAGATTATTAAAAATTGTAAATTAAATTATCAATTTATGAATGTTATAAAGTCATATATGGCAAACATATTTAATTGTAATGTTCCTAGGTATAATGAAGTACTCAAGAATGGTCTTCCAAATTGGCGCTCTGCAGTGTACTACTACAGGCATGTTAGAAAAATGGGACTGGCAGAGGGCTCCATTATTCTTTTTATTATCATCACATTTGGGCAGTACGCTGTCGGTTGGGCCGCTTACTTGGAGAAAAGGTTTACTGCTGTAAGTAATTTTAATATGACAACATTCTTACATATATATTTAATTTTTTTTTAGTTCTTACTAGTATTATTGATGAATGAAAGTATGTTTGTAGTCTCTTGACACTTTATTTGATCAAATAAATGAAATTAAATTTGGCATGGAGCCAATTAATATTATATAATAGAAATTCTAGTTATAAAATATAATAACTAAAAAAAATTACTATTTATTAATTTTTTTTTATTATGTATTTAATACTATTTAGATATATGTGTGTAGTAAACCAATGTTAAACAGTGAATAATGAATTGATAAAATAATTATGATTTTATATAAGTTTCTTATTGGGGGAAGCCTATGCCCAGCAGTGGACTGATAATGGCTGAAATGATGATGTTATTTTCTTATAAGAACTCAAATATTATAATAAGCGGTCAATGAAGTTATTAAATTATAATGAATAAATATTGTTTTTTATTCACTAGGAACAAATACTAAACAGCAGAGGAAAGAAACACACAAAAAAGTCAGGTTTTGACACAGGACTAGCGGAGATATTGGAACAGCTTCCTAAGCCTAGCATTAAAGATACACTGCCATTTCAAATACCAAGGTTTATTTGGTGGTCCATTACAGCCATTCCCCGTGGCATTGTAGAGTTAAAGAGAAGAAGGAAAGAGATGGCTGAAGAGGCAAGGCGACAAAAGAAAAGGTAGTTTAACAATAGTTTTTGATACTTGTTGTTGCAACTCTTGAATTGCCAGTTTCATTTTATGTTACATCTATATTGTTGAAAGTATTGTGTTGAATCAGTTGGTTTTATTTGCAGGTGTTCAAATAATATAATTAAATTAATTATACAAATATCTACTTAATACTTATGTTAAGTATGTAGTTAATACATTTTTCTTCATTTCGGGTTTTCAAGGTTGACTTTAAGAAATCTCTTTAAGGGATTAGTGTTGCCTGTGTATATTTTTGTTGTAACCCAATATCTATAAGGGAATGTAGAATAGCATATAAATAAATAAATAAATAAACAGCCTGTTATAAATAATAATTATTAGATATTTTGAGATATAAATTCTTGGATATGGAATTGAATATAAAACTATTTTTTCTTACTTTAAATTTTTTTTAGTGGCATCGTATTTTTAGTTTTTTGTTATTTGTAATTTAACGTTTATAATTTGCTACTTGGATGCGTAGAGAGGAGGAGGAGCAGCAGCGGGCGGAGCGCGAGGCGGCGGCGGCGGCGGCGGCGCGCGCGGCGCGGGCGGCGGGCGGGCCGCGGCGCCGCCGCTGGGCGCCGCCCGCGCTGGAGGGCGGCTGCCTGCTGGACGCGGCTGACGAGCCCGCGCAGGGACCGGTCGCCGTGCCCGTCAGACATGTGAGTCCGCTATAGCTTTGATCCGTATGTGTTAATAGTGAATTGGTATAAAGTCGTCTTCGTGACATCTGTTTCAGTCGCGTTTCTGCCACCGAACAGCTGGAGTCTCGTCATCGTGTTTACATTTAAAAGTGGTATGTGTCAGTAAAATTACTGATATATCCAAGTTCTTATGTGCAAAATGGGAATTTTATTTACTTATTTTTTTATTTTATTCAAACTCAATATGCCATTTTCAACAATTGTTTCACTTCATCAGGAAGTCTTTTAGGAGGCGTAAGGCGATTTGTGTCACAGCTCGCAGAGACCAGAAAAGAAATGTTTTTAAAATAATACTGATATATCTCTCAATATGTAGTATTATAAATTTTTAAACTGCTGTTCAGTTTTATAATATAATAAGTAATAATAACTTTATATAATAGCGTCACGTAATAGCTCTCGCTTACGTCTGCAATCATAAAATAACAATTACTCTAAATATTTTTGTTAATCAATTTGTATTATGACTGTTTTTATCAAATGTCCACAATCATGAAATTATAATAGAAAATTACTACTCTTTAATGAATACAATTACACAGTATAGTGGGGAAAGGGATTGTTAGTAATGGAGACTGAGAATCCCATTGTTAACAATATATCCAACCAAATTGACCTCCTCGCGGTTCCCCTGGAAACTATCATGGTAAATTCCTGATGAATTCATCATGATGGGCTAACTGGCCTGTTTTCATTCTCACCTATCACCCTTCACTGGTGCTCCGCCAGCGTATCCCGTTAGCGCGTGCGGGATTACCATACCATTTTCACGCATAAAAAAAAATTACACAGTATCATATCCCTGTATTATTAAACGACCTCTGTGCGCAGCGGGGAAGACGTTACTCTGCGCAAATGGGGTCCGAGCTCGAGTCCCGGTTGGGTCAAATTAAGACACAATTTTTTTATTTTGGCCAAGTTCTGGATGTGATCTGATTGTGCTCCCAGATGTTCGTTGCCTGGTCCTGTCTCATAACACAGGTTATCCTAGTTTGAGAAACAGGCGATTTGTATGATTATATGACACTTATATAAAATACTAGCTGAGTCGGCAAACGTTGTTTTATCATATACATTATTTCTAGAAGTATACATGAAAATATATCGTACTGCAATTATTATATTCGATTGTCATCTTGCAACCATATTGCGGCATATAAAAATTGCGATTAAACAACAGGGGTTAAACGTAAAAGCGTGAAAATTTGAATTTATATGTATTCTTCAGTGCTAAATCATAATAAACTAAAAACAAAAAAAATGTCAAAAAAATATATTTAGGAGTGGGTCACCCTTATCATTGAGGGGTATAAAAAATAGATGTTGGCCGATTCTCAGACCTACCCAATATGTACACAAAATTTCATACAAATCGGTAAAGCCGTTTCGGAGGTGTTTGGTAACAAACACCGCGACACGAAAATTTTATATATTAGAATTATATATACGAAAATTTACTAAATTTGTTTTATAAATATTATAATAAAGTACAAAAATAATTACGGTGTGATCATAATAATCAGCTTGATAAAACATAATATCCAAAGATTATATCTAATGTACTCACACTCGTGTATTTATATCGGAATAACAAATCAGTCATTGTTACTACTTTTGTTTCCAACCGACTTTGAAAAAGACGAATTTTTTCGGTTCGGTTGTATTTTGATTTTGTTTGTTACCTCAAAACTCTGTCGGTTGTAAATCGATTTAAGATTTGTTTTTATCTGAAAGGACATACTTTCAGATTGGTCTCGTAGAGTTATTATCAAAATCGGTTGAGTATTTTTTTTTTTTTGTTTTTAAATCAAAATAACTGTTTTGCTACAATTGAAATTGGTTTTTTTTTTCATATGATTAAGTGACTAAATCAATAGCATTGTGTTCCACAATTTAGTCATATGAAAATGAATAGCATTTATTGCAAAATATTATATAAAATCCTTTTAATATTATAAATGTAAAAGTTTGTATATTATTTATATCTAAAATAGTACAGAGATAGACTTTCTCCTTTGGTAGAAATCCCTTTAAGGGATAAGTCCGCCTGTGTAAATTTTTGTTACAACCTAATATTTATATTATAAGTGAATGTACAAAAGCATATAAATAAATAAAGGTCATAGGAACTAATTCGCAGGTAAAATCCAGTATTTGGGGTATCGTGGGCGTCACAGTATACTCTGTTATGTCGATGGTACTTTTTTTTTGATGGGTGAAAATGGTATGGTAACCCCGCCTTCGCTAATGGGACACGCTGGCGGGGCACCAGTGAAGGGTGATCGATGAGGATGAAAACAGGCCTGTTAGCCCATCATGATGAATTCATCAGGAATTAATCATGATAGTTTCCAGGGGGAACCGCGAGGAGGTCGACCTGGTTGGATATATTGCTAGCAATGGGATTCTTAGTCTCCATTACTAACAATCCCTTTTCCCCCCAACATTGTGTCGACGGTACTGTTCATGTCTATAGAACATGTATATAGGATCGCCAGCCTGTTTGCCATTCTAAATTGCATAATAAAATATATAAAAATTAGTTTAAGACTTTGTCTATGAATATATCTCATATGAGTGTGTGTCTGTACTGCGATGTATTAATTTTTTTTCGCGTGTTGATTGCCCGTTTATAGACGCAGCCAGTTATCACCGGCGGCCTGTGGACGGACGACGACTTAGCGGAGCTGGTGCGGCTCGTGAAGAAGTACCCGGGCGGCACCGCGGACCGTTGGGAGCGGATCGCGGAGGCCATGTGCCGCAGCGTGCCCGAAGTGACGCATATGGCCGCCAAGCTCAAAGACAACTGTTACAAGATACCCGGCCAGGAGAGTATGGAACCTACCGTGGTGGAACCGGTTAAGAAGGTAATTTTTTTATGAACATGATAAGATTTTTTTTTATTGGATGAAAATGGAATGGTAACCCCGCCTGCGCTAACGGGATACGCTGGCGGGGCACCAGTAAATGGTGATCGATGAGGATGAAAACAGGCCAGTTAGCCCATCATGATGAATTCATCTGGAATTAACCATGATAGTTTTCAGAGGGAACCGCGAGGAGGTCGACCTGGTTGGGTATATTGCTAGCAATGGGATTCTCAGTCTCCATTACTAACAATCCCTTTCCCCCCACATGATAAGGTTGATGCACTTTAGATGTTTGTATATGCTTATTATATTTAGGTTTTTATTTTGCACTATTGCTGCCCACTCACTACTTCCTATGCCACTATGTTAGGTGGACTGGAAGAGATCTCTTTTAGAGATAAGTTCATTTTACTTATATTGTTTCTAATTGATATTTTCACTATCATTTAATGTAATAAAGAATAAGTATTATTATTTAAAAGTTTTCTTGACAGATGGTTTGTTCTAATTTTTAGTACAATGTAATAGTGAGTTTACAGCCTTACAGCAGAGACTTACTGCTCTATCAATTATGGAATTTGCTTATACGTAGATTTGAGATGGAGTAGGTCATACAATTATTTTTTATATTATAATTATTATTTTTTATATTATAATTATTATTTTTTATAAAACAAGCTGACGGCCCACCTGATGGAAAGTGGTAACCGTCGCCTATAGACATGAGCAGTACCATGGACATAACAGAGTATACTGTTGTTTTTTATTCTGGACAATCAACATGTCCAAGTTACGAAATAAAATTATGCTCTTTCTTTTTAATATTTGCTGTATTAAATTGGAGAGAAAAGTATAATTTAAATCTAGACCTGTTATAAATATGGAAGGTTTAATTTCAGGTGAAAACTCGCAAAACAGAAGAGACCAGCGGCGGCAACTGGTCGCAGAGCCAGCAGAAGGCGTTAGAGAGTGCGCTCGCAAAGCACCCCAAGGGCGGTGCCGGAGACAGGTGGCAGAAGATAGCCAATTCAGTGCCAGGGAAGACCAAAGTAAGTTGACTTTGATTCTGTAACTTCTTTTCAATTGTTCCCTCATTGTTAAAGTTTGTGACTCCATCATACCAATGCTTTGTTTCCATGTATTACTGTCGCCTGGTAGTGGATTTGAACACACAAAGCTTAATGATTTTCAAGCGATTTGCAATAGAAAAATTATTTGATTCGTATGATTGTTTTAACCAACTTTAAAAATGGAAAATGTTTTTATTTCAGTTGTATTTTCTTTGTTTGTTATCTAATTACTCTGTCATTTAAATTTGGTAAATTTTTTTTGATGGGTGAAAATGGTATGGTAACCCCGCCTGCGCTAACGGGATACGTCGGCGGAGCACCAGTGAAGGGTGATAGATGAGAATGAAAACAGGCCAGTTAGCCCATCATGATGAATTCATCAGGAATTAAGCATGATAGTTTCCAGGGGGAACCGCGAGGAGGTCGACATGGTTGGGTATAATGCTAGCAATAGGATTTTCAGTCTCCATTACTAACAATCCCTTTCCTCCCCCACTCCGTGAATTGTAAACCGATTTGTAAAATACTTTTTCTATTAGAAAGGATACACTTTCAGATTAATCGCATTATAATTTTATCGAAATCGGGTCAAGAGTTTAATTTTTAAATCAAAATAACAGGATTTGTTTCAAACAATAAAGTCTTTTATGAAACACAATCCTAAATTATTATCTATATGAGCGACAGTTACGTTTCCTGACGAAATTTATTATTCCAAATCATGATTTCGCAGCCACTAAGTGAAGTCATTCGGAAAATTAACGATTGCTTAACATTTGCCACTCTTATAAGCAGGCCACAATTACATAACGGAATTAGTTTCGCATGAAATGGAAATTGTGATCGGATCAATTCCGTCCAATAGTTTTTTTGTCTTTTTAGTTACGTAAATGTGCTCAGAATTGGTATTTTAAATGTTAATTATATTTACATATATTTTTCACTCGCTGGTTTGTCCTTGATTTTGAAGATACAGAACTAGTTTTACGAGTCACTGGCATAAATAACTCCATAGTAACAGTTCACAAAATCAATCGAAATCAAATCGAATCTCTCATAAACTTATTTTAAATAATGAAATGTTTTCTTTTTTTTTTTAATTGCCAATTTCTTTTATACCACTGAGGTGGCAAATAAGCATTCAGACCATTTGATTGTAAATGGTCACTGTAGGATATGGACGCCTGCAAAACTAGGTGTGTTACGTGCACATTGCCGACCCTGAAGAAATCTTAATATACCCTTTTTTAATACAGTATTTTATTTATTTAATAATGATATATATGAATGATATAATGAATGAGGGGTATCATGGGCGAAACAGTATACTCTGTTATGTCCATGGTACTGCTCATGTCTATAGGCGACGGTTACCACTTTCCATCGGGTGGGCCGTCAGCTTGTCTGCCATTCTAAATTGTATAAAAAAAAAGATTTATGAATTTATGCACCGGAAACGGCAGGATGTGTAATAAATGTTTGGAACATTTATTATAATTATCTTATTTTGTATCCATGTTCATATATATAAATGAATTAAAATGAATATTTTTTATGTTTTTGTATTGTTAAGTTTAACAGTTGTGGAGACAAAAAGATTAAATTATTATAAAGTTAAAGTTTCAGTCTCGTTTGTTTACATTTGTTTTTTTTTCTTTCATTCCAGGAGGAATGTATGCAGAGGTGTAAATATTTGTCAGAAATGGTGAAAAAACAGAAGCAGAAAGAAGAAGAGGAACAGAAGGAAGACGAGGCCACAAATCACACTGATACCATAGAAAATGGCGAGGATCTGTCATCATAACAATTTGGATGGTGTAGCCGCCTTGAAGTAATGAATCCAACATGTTACATCGCTGCAAGGATTTCTGATGCTTCAGAATTGTTTTATGCTTATGTTGAAAATAAAGGACCTCGATAAATGATGTTAATATTTAAAGGGAAATATTTAAACTTTGTAATAAGTTATTGAAGACAGGAAATCCGTTGATACGAATTCATGATATAAAGAAAGTCTATATTCTGGATATTGATTCAATTAATTGTATGGTTGTTGATATTGGGTGGCAGAAGAGTTGTTATTTATTTTACTCTATTTCGTATTTTTTTTTCTTAAGTATTGTAACTATACAATAAAACCGGATTGTGATAAATGAAATATAAAACATTTCACGTTAAAATAAAATATGTTTTATTGTCATTTACTTAAAAGCTATAGTTATATGACATTTATTTGCGGCTCGGCTTCTCTGTACCGAACCTTTGGAATATCTCCGGTATCTCGTCGTACGACTCCGGTCTGGAGTTGTATAGTCCGTTCTTGATGCCGGCATACCCTGCAACGATTAACATATATTTTATAGAGGGTCTTAATACGTGATCTGTTAACATGTATATTTTTTTTATACAACTTAGAATGGCAAACAAGCTGACGGCCCACCTGATGGAAAGTGGTAACCGTCGCCTATAGACATGAGTAGTATCATGGACAAAACAGAGTATACTGTTTCGCCCATGACACCCCCATGCGCTGCCATTCCTGAAAACTCAGGTGTTATTCCTTTGTGCTCTGTAAATTCATTGATATATCCCACTCTTCAAACCGAAACACAGAATGCAAACACAACTGCTTCACGGTTGAAACACGAATAGGACAGAGGTACCCAAGCAATCGACTTTTGTACAAAGTCGATTGCTTGGGTACCTCTACTCTACTCTTTATTGCACCATGAATAAAAATATACAATGACAAGTGAATAATTAAAGTGAAATACAGTAACATAAATACAGATTGAAATATACATATAAAGGTACAAAAGGCGGTCTTATCACTAGGGCGATCTCTTACAGACAACCTTTGGTTAAAGGAGAACAGATAGAAGTGGGCAGGTGGCGCAAGAGTGAATTAATAATTTTTCGTGCATAAAATACATTTATGCACGAAAAACGATTTACTATTTTATACGAATAAAGTTATTGTAAAAATTATGCTCTTAGATTAATATAGATAGTGTCTCAATATAAATGTTTACCATTTTACCAGATGGATTACCAGAGGGAGACTTTGTACAAAAGTCGATTGCTTGGGTACCTCTGTCCCATTCGTGTTTCTACCGTGAAGCAGTTGTGTTTGCATGGCTGTGTTTCGATATGAAGGGTGGGATATGGCGTGAGTTTACAGGGTACAGAGGAATAACGTCTGAGTCCTCAGGAATAGCAACGCATGGGAGGTATCATGGGCGAAACAATATACTCTGTTATGTCTATGGTACTGCTTGTGTCTATAGGCGACGGTTACCACTTTCCATTAGGTGGGCCGTCAGCTTGTTTGCCATTCTAAGTTGTATAAAAAAAAAATGTTTCGAGAAAAGTGGGCCAATATTTTCATACAATTTTGCGTGATAAATAGTTGAGTGATTCTTTTTATAACTTCTATATGTATTTTGTCTTTTATTTATGCGTATTTTTAATACGTAAACACTCATTTTATTTATTAAATAATACGTCAAGATACATTTTATGTGTAAATATATAGAACACTTATAAAAAAAAAGCTAATTAGACAATTAGTTGACAAAAAGTCGATCCGTTTTTAAGACTCGAGGCTGTATCTATATAATCTAAGATTATGCTTAATAATTATTAAACTGTTTTTGTATACAAGATAAATGTCAATTTATTCTTTTTTCGATGGGTGACAGTCATTAATTGAATGACAAGGGAATTAATTTTATACAAAGATTTTGTTATTCCCTGTTCTTAGATTCTATATTAGACCATGAATCTAGCACATAAGACGAGGAATCTAATAAGTGTAACCGATGATTTTGATGACGAATGTAAGACTAACTTATGAAAGATATTACATATTCAATTAACAAATGGTCGATTATGGTTTTTAGATATAAATGTTGATTTTGATAAGGGATACAAAAGAAAATAAAATATATATCTAATATGGAAGGTTGGGGGAAAGGGATTGTTAGCAATGGAGTTTGACAGCCCCATTACTAGCAATATACCCTATCAGGTTGACCTCCACGTGGTTCCCCCTGGAAACCATCGTGAACAATTCTTGTTTAATTCGTCACTGATATCCTGCGCTATCGGGATACGCTGGCGGAGCACCAGGGAAGGATGATAGGTGAGGATGAATGCAGAATGTTGGCCTACCATGATGAATTCGACAAGAATTAACCATGATGGTTTTCAGGGGGAAACCGTGTGGAGGTAGACCTGAGAGGGTATATTGCTAGCAATGGGGCTATTACACCTTATTAACAATCCCCCCCCCCGGCGTTATTAATTAGTCCTGGATGATCAGTTTCAGTTCAGCGAGTCTACCATGAAATGAAATTCCGCACTCAATTTCGTGTTTTTGTTTATACCAAAATCGGACCAATAAATGGAGTTTAACATTTCGTTCATCGTACATCCTATCATAAAAGTCCAAAGGAATAATATTTTAACACTTTTAATATTTCTAAACGGTATGTATTATGTAATTTTAAGATCAAATTTGTGTTTCGTTTGGCTTCGAAATTTCGGAAAACACTTCATGGTACACCCTTTGTACACTCTAGGTTCGTTGCACCCGTCCGTGTGGCCTAACTTCAGGCTGCAGCTGAAAATCAGTGCTTTGTTTTTAAGCAAAACTATCACTGAGCTGTAGCCTATTTGGGTCGCTGCGACACACACGGTGAAAACATATTTTCGTATTTTATCTTTTGTTGTATATTTTAAAAAGTGTTAATAATTTAATTGTATGTTCATTTGTTAATTTACGTGTATCATAAATGGCTCAAATATCTATCTATCTATCTATGTTTTTTTTTATACAACTTAGAATGGCAAACAAGCTGACGGCCCACCTGATGTAAAGTGGCAACCGTCGCCTATAGACATGAGCAGTACCATGGACATAACAGAGTATACTGTTTCGCCCATGATACTCCCCATGCGTTGCCATTCCTGAGGACTCAGGTGTTATTCCTCTGTACCCAGTAAATTCACGCCATATCCCACTCTTCAAACCGAAACACAGCCATGCAAACACAACTGCTTTACGGTTGAAACACGAATGGGACAGAGGTACCCAAGCAATCGACTTTTGTACAAAGTCTCAGTAGTGTATCAGTAGTGTAGTGTAGTGTAGTGTAGTGTAGTTACCTGCAGTGGTGGTGGCGGGCCACTGCGCGATCTGCGCGCCGCAGCGGCGGCAGGCGCAGCGGTCAGGCGAGGCGACGGAGTGCTGCAGCTGCACGCCGTCCTCGCACGCCAGCTGCACCACGAGCCGCGAGTACGCCGCCACCTGGCAGCACTCGCACGCCGAGTCGTGGCTGCCCGTCTCTGTACACCGAACACGGCTCGTTGACAAATACCATCGCAAACTATTCATTCACTGACGACGTTTAGTACACTTATTAATTATCTAGACTGTAAGTAATTCAATTTTCGTTAACTATATGATGTGGTAGCTTTTTATCAGCTTATTGTTGTCATATATAATTAATAAGTTACTTTAGCTGTAAACTTCCCTTAAAAAAATATAAATATATGGTATACTAAATATATACATATGTACAAATGCACATCTTCAGTATTTATTATTGTTTCAACCGTTAACTGTCCACTGCTGGACATAAGCCTTCCCCCATAAGGGGAGTTTTGCCAGTAGTCGCCACGCTTGGCAGGCGGGTTAGCAACCGCGAGTCGTAAAAGACAATTAAGGGAGGGAGAGGAATAGGCAGCAGCGTCCCTCTTAAAACATCTCTAAAAGCCTTTATTATATTAAACATTTTATTATTATTGAAGAATTTCACGAACTAACTTAACTGATATTTTTTATACCTACAGATAATGTATGAGATGAAGAAGAATATAGACTATTTTTTATGCCGGTCAGTGTACATATCCCGGTCATGCGGATGAAATAGCGGTTAATAGGTAGTAAATGATAACTCAGGCTGTGAAATAAGCTCTCTGCCGAGGTTTTCCCTAAAGACTCCAGTATGGGGTTCTTCAAAAAGAGCATATTAAGTTTTTTTCAAAGTCTGCGACGAGCGCGTGGCACGCCTAGTATTGCAGGCGAGGAAAAAGGGATTGTTAGTAATGGAGTCTAACAGCCTCATAACTAGCAATACACCTATCAGGTCGGACATCCACGCGGTTCCCCTGGAAACCCTCGTGGTTAATTCTTACGGAATTCTTCACGATGGGCTAACTGACCTGTTTTCGTCCTCATCTATCATGTTTCCCTGGTATCACGCCAGCGTATACCGATAGCGCAGGCGGAAGTACCATTCCATTATCATCCATTGAATTGTTGGTCTAAATGACCTGTTTTCATCCTCACCTATCATGTTTCCCTGGTATATCGATAGCGCAGGCGGGAATACCATTACATTCATTAAAAAAAGGTATTGCAGGCAATCTATACGCTACAGTGACCGTTTACCGTCAGACGGGTTTTAAGCATGTTTGTCACTAAATAAATAAAAATGAATAATAATATCGTAGCCGGCGAGCGTGTATGAAAAGATTGATGAATGTGGAAGAAACGAAAGAGGTTTGTTTGAATCGAAGCATTTGGCGTTCCATTTTTTCTGCCTACCCTAATGGGAAACAGGCGTGACAGGTATGTATATATATATATATATATATATATATATATGAACTGACTATTGTTGAAGATGGTGCCCGAGTCGCATGTCCCGCGGCACTCCTTGAAGCCGGACAGCGGGTGCTTGTTGATGCACAGGCCGTGCGGGCCGTGCAGCCGGATCAGGCCCACAGATTCCTTCGCGGGGATTGGTTCCGGCACACATTTACCTGGACCACATGTTATTAATCAATACATCTAGTATTTTTTTAGAAGTATAAGTGATATCCAATAATATAGGGCTTGCTGTGTTGGTTCAAACATATAGCAAAGATGATCAAGTGGAATAAAATGATGTAAAAAGATGAAGGTATCAGGAATGTGAACAGATTTTTTTTACAAATAGATATAATTTACTTGCATTACTTACAGCACACAAATTACAACAGACACAAATATACATAAATAAAAAGCGAGATAAGAGAAATAAATAAAATAAAAATATATAAAAGTCAAGTAATTTTTTTTTTATTTTGTGCGTATGCCATAATAATATATACAAAATGGTCACAACTCAGTTTATTGCTTCGCCCTTAAAAGAGCAAAACACTGCTATTCTGTTGTGGCCAAAAGAATAAGGTAACAATAAAATAATACTACCAGATTATCTATACAGTAAATAGCAATATGACAGTTTATCTAGCAGACAAATGGAACAGAAAGATAACTTGCTGGAATATCTAAGTTTTGCCTCTCAATTAACAATTTATTTTTAAATTAATTTTGAAGCTAGACTTAGTGGCGATTAATTTGGTATTTCACATTTTTAATGAATCATTTTGGTATTTTACCTATTGTTTATGATTTTTGCTTATCACAAAGGGGGGAAAGTAAATAGTATAGCGAAATTTGCGATTCTAAAACAAGTTTCTGTAAGAGTCACAACTCTAAAGTGACTGCAAGAGGGGATGAAAATTGTTAGTAATGAATAGAGTTTAGCAATCCTATTAGTCCATAGCAATACAATATACCTTTGTCAGGTCGAGTTCCAAACGGTTGACCTGGAAACCATAGTGATAAAATCCTTGTGAATTCATTATGAAAAGAGAATTGACTACATTCTCACCTATCAGTCTCTCATTGGTATATCGCCAGCGTATACCGATAGAACAAACGGAGTTACACTTTGCCATAAAGACTTTGGAGTCACAGATGTTACCGTGCTATCTAGGATATACATATGTCATACTGAGTGCGTGCGGCTTCTCAACGCAGATCTGGCAGCAGGTAGAGTTGACCAGGTCCTCGGGGGCGCAGGCCGACACGTCGGGGCAGGCTTCGCGCGCCACGGTTACCGACAGCTCGTCGCCGGATTGGTCGCATGAGTACGTCGTGCACTTGTCCTCCGACTGCCAGCTCTCACCTGTAATACGTGTGTCATCTTGGTGTTATCGCGGTATGATACAGAGATACGTAGCAGAGAACGAAGTTGCTAGTACATGGTACGTGTGTAAATGCACAAATTTTTATTAGCCACACAAATTGTCTGGATACAAGTAAATCGTGTCTTTATTCTACTTTCCATTTAACAGCATTTTAAATATAAACATATTGCACAAGTCGTTTTTTTAATATCTGGTCGTGCATAAAAAGAGGGCACTTTTAACTGTTACTGTTCACGAGCGGGTAGAAATAGTTTGAATTTATAACGCAAACATAAAAGCTTATTCAAACTACAATACATCGATTTTACAGGTTTGTGTCATTTTCTTATTAAATTTTCTATTCTTGATTATAAATCACTGCAAGAGCAAGTTTATAGCAGGATATTTTTTAAAACTTCACAAATGTAATTGGAAATCCACCCACTCCCAAATTACATGGTGTCCGAGTGGAACCTCACAGCGGATAAAGCGAGTATTAAAGCTTATACAGTTGAGGGCGCATCCACACTGACCGGGTTTCCGTAGACGGTCACCGTCGATGCAGGCGGTGGCAACGCATTGTCCGCAGCAGACAGCGCTGCCGGCGGCGGGCGGCTGGTACGTGCGGCCGCGCTGGCACTCGCGGGAGCAGTGCTGCACGCTGCCCGCTTGCACCAGCTTGCCCTCCTCGTCACGCGAGCATGTAACATTCTTGCACGGGTCCGACGTTGGCCATGTCTCGTTCTCCTAAAAGTTCATTATAAGAGTACTAACTTAAGAATAGAGTTTGCAGTAGGATCTTAAAAAGAGCGGATTCGCTGTGAATCATTGCGGGCGCATTCATAAAAATGAAGGACTTATAATAATGAGCAGATGATGTAAATTTTGATACGTAAGATCCGGATCAGCCGTAATAAGATTCAGAAAATGATAGAAGACAAACTACATTCTCTACCGGACTTTGAAAGAGAAATACAAATGTATATATATTAGGGAATAAGCAGACACGCAGCTACAGATCCCCTCTCTCGTTCTTTCCCCCGTAATCAAATGAAACAAATATCCACTACGATTGGAAGAGGGTTAGAATGCAGTACATGATCGGCAGTCACCTTGACCTCAACTGTCACCCTTGGCCATCAATATTGCCTTGCTATCTCGCCAGATCTACCAGTGTCCGTGGCTTATCAGCATGGACTGCTGTTACCACCGAGCTAGACTTCGTATACGGTGCGGGAGGTAACTGCAGATTCGTTCCGGATTTTGACTTCGTAGTGTTCCTTCTCCTAGATGGATTGCAGACCAGTGCTAACGACGTTCATTTCGCTGTCAATATATGAATATAGGGTAGGTACAGACCTTGTAGACTTTGTCGCCTACTTTACAGGCGACGGGCTCGTACTTAGGGCAACACTTGCCGGGCTCTCTCTGTTCCTGTAGCACGTACAGTTTCTTCATCGTTTCTGAGACCTCCGAACACGTCTCATTTGTGCATTGCACTTGGAGCTGTAAATAGAATTATAAATGATATACATGACAGAATCATGTCTGTAATCACATGGAAGGATTGGACCAAAACATAATGTTTCACTTATGATGCCGACCACTACACACCTTTTGTATGATGAATAGGTTCGATTTTTGGTAAGAAAACTTGCACAATGATGATACGAATAAAGAAAGAGTAAGTATCAATGCAGCCCCGGCATAGATTGGGCTACACCTTTCTTTTCCGTGTATGTCATAAGGGGCGACTAAGAGAATTTAATAGTTGAGAAATTGGCAGCAACGTCCCTCTTAAAACATCATCAAAATTTAACTGAGGTTGCTAACCCGCTTGCCAAGCGTAGTAACTACTGTAAAATTTCCCAAGGGGGAAGGCTATGTTCAGCAGTAAACAGGTTTATATGATGATAATATGATGAACTATAAAGTAAGTATATATTTACGCTGACGAAAAATAAATGATAAAAAAGTTGTGATGTAACGTACGGTGCCATTAACGTCGACACAGGTGTAGTTGGTGCAGAAGTCGTTGGAGGTCCACTTTTCACCGATGGCCCTCTCGCGGCCGTCCACCACGCAAGCCACCGGCCGGCACTTCCCGCAGCACTCTTCGCTGCCTTCCTCCGCTGGGAAGTACTTCCAGCCCTAACATTACGAAAGAAAATTAAAAGCCATGTTTGCATTAAAACTCTTTTAAAAATGTACAAAACAGTAAAATTGTGTAGGAGAATTTTTCTTTCAATTCAAAGTACCCATATCAAATACAAGGTATACTGTAATAAAGATGTAACGTTTGAGGAAGCGAATAGATATTAGGGAGTCAATAGATACTGGTGATATTAGAAATAAAAACCAATTACTGAAATGAAATAATACTTCTTTCGATTGATTTTTTGTATTATGATGGTAGTACAAAGTACTTCACTACAATTTATGTTAGATTTTGAATTAAAAAGAGATAAGCCATCGAAAAGAATATATGAGAGAGATGACGGCAAATTCAGTCAGCGCAGGCAATCGGTACCGTAGCGCTGCACAATGGCGAGCATACCTAGCTGACTGTTGCCATTGAATTGAATTTGGACTACCAAAACCTTGGCTACTATTTTAGGCAATTATTGAGAGGCTAAAATTTTAGTTGGAGAAAGTAAAAGATTAACAAGTATATGATAAGAAAATGATAGACTCACAGCTTGGCAGTCGGTGTCGCAGCGCTGCACAGTGGTCACCTTGTCCAGCTTGCCGTCCTCCACCTCTACGCACGCGTACGACTCGCACGGGTTGTACGGAGACGTCCAGTTTTCGCCAACCTGCCATGTAAAGGTAGTATAATGGTTAATTAGCAACGTTATAAAAGTTACATACTATAAGTGACGGTTACCACCTTCCATCAGGTGGGCTGTCAGCTTGTTTGCCATTCTAAATTGTATGAAAAAAAAAATTATATACTCAATGTGTCCAATACAGTTGGCATCCCGCCGTATTTACCCGTATCTAACAGCGAGGACGGGACGCCTGAACAAATGTAGCTCCAAGTTTAAAAAAGAAAAGAGCATACCCTGTAGATGTCGTCCCCGTGGCGGCAGGCGACGGGCGCGGCGCGCGGGCAGCAGGCGAACGGCACCGCCTGCGCCTCCCACACCAGCTGCGCGTCCGCCGGCAGCGCCGCGCACGACAGCTCCGAGCACGTCGCCTGGGGCCTGCCCTCCCCGCCGCCACCGCCGCCGCTCACACTCTCGCCGCTTGCCGCGCAACGGCACGAGCGGCACGGACCGTCCAGCCACACCGCGTCCACCTGCAATTACATATTATTTTAAATTGCTGAAAATACAATGGTTATATCTGCTCGTGCTATTGTATCTACTATACTAGAAGGTGAGGATGAAGTCATGTCAGTCTATCATCGTCATGAATTTCTCAGAAACTCTTCATTATGGTTTCCAGAAGTACCATATCTATAATATTGCAATACGTGTCCCCATCTGCTAGGCCCTTATTACTAACAACTCTCTCCCCCAAAACATGTAATAACCTTCTATTATATTTATTAATAAATACTTTTATAAGTAAATATTTTTTTAACAACTACTAAGGATAATTAAATAAAAGACATGCAATAAATTTATAAACAGATTGATTATGAAAAAACTTACGTCTTTCAAAATAACTTCAGGCGTTTTACGTGGTTTCTCGCCACCTTTGGCAGCAGCCTCCCACTCTAAACTTACTACGCATTTATCGGTAGGTAGCTCTGAAATAAAAAAAAAATATATACATTTAGTTTTATATATTGTAATCAATCCTACCTAGATGTATTTTTATTATTTATTTAAAAAAATTCATTAGAATATTGGATTTTGTAATGTGAGATTTAAACGAGATATTTTCCTTTACTTTATTTTAACAACCCATTAACATTTCACTATTGAGCTTGGGGTTTCTCCCATAAGTACATAGTTTATCATCAACACGCTAAGTTGGGTTTGATATAAGATTTATATTCTGACTTTTCCTTCTTCTGCGAAGGTGTATTTTGCTGTATTCCTGTAGTTACATCTTAAGGACCTATTGAAAATCAAAAGCATTACTGCATACATTGTATCTATACTTGATCTATTAGCAGGTTAAAAACTTCTCATCATTTGGCAAGAACCTAAGCCATATAAGTATACCAGTCGTATATCTTGGCATATTTTAAAAGGTACCAACCACACTTGTACTCGGGGCAGCATTTGCCTGGCACGTTGGTGGTGGTAAGGTTGTGGAACTGCGGACAGTCGGGTTTCTGGGGACAGGTCTCCGGGCGGCACGTGAACTGCACGCGGGGGCAGCAGCCCGACGAGTCCACCAGCCGCTCCATGCCCGGCTCGATGATGTCCACTTCGTTATCGCTCGGGATTGGCTCGCACTCGCTGGCTGGCTTACATTCTGTCATAAGACCAGAGGGCTTATTATGAGCGCTTAAAAGTTTACCAGTTTATAGATTAAATGGAATTGCCCTGAAAATTGGCTCTAAAAGCATAGACAAAATAGAGTAGCTTTTAGTTATGAGGCCGAAACCCGATAAGAGGGAGATCGTGTATAACTTGTTTAAGGAGTTACTCTTCTGTCGCTAAACGAGTTGCTTGAATGCTGTATTCTTATTTGAAGAGTGATATGGTAGTACAGTTCTCGCTTGGGATCGGTTCACACGTTCGCCGACAAGCTTATTCTTTATGACCAGAGGGAAACTTTGAGGATATTAAATAAATTTAGTCCCAAACTAAGTAATGATTCAGGAACTAATTTACTTACCGCAAGCGAATTCTTTGCATCCCTTCGGCGTAGTCTTCTGTTTTAATATTTGCCCAAATCCACACTCCATTTTCTTTGGTTCTTCGCACGTCGTTTCTATTGGTTTAGGTACTGAAATTATATTTAATTTCATAATATAATCACCATAGAAATCTCTTTAATTCCTATGCATGTTTCTTATAATAAGTTTTTGATATATTTGCTAGCGATGGAGCTGGTAATTCTCAGCACTAACAATTCCTTTCCCCTAGCATTAGATGTCAGTATGGAGGTAGTATGAGAGGTCGTGAGCAGAAAATTATAAACTATTTAACTTAAAACTATATTATTTCCAAATACCTTTAATAAAATCAAGTCTTATCACCATTTTTTCTTTATCATTCCTTGATCAATCACATCTATTTCTTCATCTGTCAATCTCTTTCATTCACCATATTTATTCTTATTTCCATTTCTTTCACTCATCTTCTAGAAATATTTATAAGGACATGTACATAGTTGCTTGTGCTTACCGCAGACGTACTGCTTGCAGCAAGCTCCAGGCTTAGTGGGCTGTGCGATGAGATCCTCCCTGTCGCCGCAGACGGGCGTGCTGCAGGTCTGCGTCTGGCACGACACGTGCGCCTCGTTGCTGCCCTCCACTTTGCTGCACGTGCACTTCTTGCACGCGTTCTCCTGAATACGAGTAGAAAAATGTGTTAATAGGGGTTTGTTGCTTACAATCTAGATATGCTTTTAGTTCTGGCTATAACATTGCTGTGTGGTCTCTGCATAGAATGGACCACTCCTTATTTTCCCATGGGTGTCGTTTGAGAGATTGCTTAGCGATAAGGTCGCCTTTTGTGTCACTTGTCATTAAAATTTAGATAGATAGATTTACTGCATTTATTTTTTTTTTCTTGGTGTAATAAAGTGTAAAATAAATAAATAATTAATTTTACGTGAAAAAGTGTAGTGAATTATTCACTCACCTGCCATTCGTCACCAGCATAGTGCTCCTTCTTCGCATCACACGGGAAGCACTTATTTGGTTCTATACATGTGTTGTTCACTCGTACCTGGGGAACAAACAAACATATAATACTGGCAATTATTGCCACTAGCTGGACAATAGAGGTTTTAAAACCTCAACTTGTGCTTTGATAAAAAAAAAAAAATAAGATCCAAGATCTGCATTGTAAATAGAGCGCATTCGGCTAAATTATTCACTCATTTTAAATCATCCAATAACTTTTTTAAAATAAAATTATAAAGTACAGTTCTATCAACAACTTGGTTATAGATAGTTCGTATTTATATGTCTAATGTATGAGTATCATAATTTCATTGAATAAATCGTTTTACTGACCAGTCCCTCTGGACAGAAGCAGCCCTCGACGGGTTGTGCCTTGCATTTCTTCGGGTCTTTACTTAGCTCGTCATTGTTTTCACAAGTTCGTTCGCAGTCCACACACGGCCGGTACACTAGAGGTTTGGAACTGCAAAATATTTATTCACATTATGTATATATGTATATTACTTTATATTTATGTATATTATAATCATTATTCCCGTGGGTGTCGTAAGAGTCGACTAAGGGAGGGCGAAGGATGGGCAGCAGCGTCCCTCTTAAAACACCTCTAAAAGCCTAACTGCGGTTGCCAATCTGCCTACCAAGCATGGCAACTACTGGCAAAACCCCCCAAGGAGGAGGCTTATGTTCAGCAGTGGACTGTTAACGTCTGATGGTACTGATGATGACGGTGATTATGATCATCATTTTATGTTATTTATGTATGTATTATTTATTTTGTATAAGTACACATTATTAGGTGTTTCTTTCTTTACCTATCCCAAGATTGACTAGTAAAGATTGCTACTAGCATTAACTCCGCGTTTTGTACCTTATTTTATTTTGGTCAATAAAGTTTTTTTTAAGTAAGATATCGAGCTATTCCTAAACTATAGACGACGGTTACAATGTTCCATCAAGTGGGCTATCAGCTTATTTTTTTATAAGTTTAAGGTTCTGATAAATAGAGTCATGTCTTTGCGATTTGATACGGGTGGCATGGCGTTTAATATATTTGCTGCTAGTGCTCTCACATGGGATATGGGGATGGGATGTGTGGTAGGTGGAGCGTGTCCTCACCAGTTGTACGGGCAGAGCGTGTCCCGCCAGTGCAGGCAGACGCCCTGGCGGCGGCAGGCGGCCGCGTACCGCTCCAGTGTCGCACACGCGTCGCTCGAGTTCAGCGCGCACTGTTCCTCTTCACACGACTCCACGTATGTCTGCGGATCCACTAGCGCGTGGCACTGAAAACATTTATATTATTTACATACATACATACAGATCTGTCACGTCTGACTCCCATTAGGGTAGGCAGAAATAATGGAACGCCAAATGCTTCGATTCAAACAAACCTCTTTCGCTTCTTTTTATATTATTTATTAAGTTTTTTATTGGATAAAATTGGAATGGTAGCTCCGTTTGCGCTATTGGTTTACGCTGATGCGGCTGATGAATAGAGTAGTAGAGATAGATTTATAGCAGTTGGATGGCATTCTCACCTCTCCGAACAAGGCAGCATTGTAGAGGCTGTAGCAGGGATTGTTGTCGGGCGGCGGCGGCACGCAGGCGGGCGGCGGCGGCGGCGCGCCGCACGCTTCCTGCGCCGGGATGTCCAGCGCCTCCAGTGCCTCGGGCTTCGCCTGCCAGCTCTTGCCGTACTGGACAAAACAGTTCTCACTATATTATTTATTTATTTATTCATTAGTACAAATATGTGTACATGGCGGACTTAATGCTAAAAGCATTCTCTCCCAGTCAACCATAGGGAAGTGTCAGAATACTCGAATGCGGTACTGCTAATTATTGATATACATAAATACTAAAATTACATATATAAACGAATAAATATGTATAAATAACAAATATACTTACACATATATGATATATACTGTATTATATACGAAATTGAGAATAATATAAAGCACTTACTGCTCGGATAAAGTAAAAAAGTAAACGTGAACGTTTTTTTTAAAAGACGGTTTAGTCGGTAGTCTCTTAATGGCATCAGGAAGCGCGTTCCAGAGTCGTGAAGGATGTGGGGAATAAATGTCTTACTAAACTAGATTTTATCTTAAGGAAGCCCATATCACTGGTTATTTGATTATGGATATGGTAATAGCAGTGATTCATCTTTGAACGTTGGCAGTCATACACATACTAATGGTAGCGGATTTAAAAAAAACAGGGCAAGGGATGGGCAGCAGCGTCCCTCTTGAGACATCTCTAAAAGCCTACCTGCGGTTGCCAACCCGCCTGTCAAGCGTGGCAACTACTGGCAAAACTACCTTTATGGGGAAGGTTTATGTCCAGTAGTGGACAGTTAACGGCTAAAATATATGTTGCTCACTATATTATGATAAACTGAGTAGGTCACGATCATCGGCAACATATTACAGTCCCTGTACTGGAGCTTATACTCTCGTAGTATCCTTCGATCAGTAAAAGAAGTAAATTAGCATTGTCACGCTGATTAAGTGGCGTGTCTATATTGCATCTCAATAACAACAAATGTCTGGCCTTCAAATAGTAAAGATATTGCTAATACTGAAAAGATTCTTGAAATTAATCCAGGGGAATGTAGACGAATGCCTTTGACTAATCCATTAGGAATTGGGAGGAAGGATTGTTAATAATGCGGACTATCAGTCCCACCGCTAGCAATGTACCCTAACAGGTCGACCTCCACGTGGTTCCTCCTGGAAACCATCGTGCTGAATTCCTGGCGTATTCTTCACGGTGGACTAACTGACCTGCTTTCATCGTCACCTATTATCCTTCACTGGTGCCTCGCTGGCGTATACCATTAGCGCAGGCGGGGTTACCATTCCATTGTCTTCCAAAAAAATCCATTAGGAATTATAGTCGTGAGCATTATTTTTATATATGTATTCAGCAGTGGTCATTGACAACTGAAATGAAGATCATGAATTACGGTAGGTACCTCATCAAAGTCCTCTGTGACGGTACCGTTGCTGGTGACCAGCGTGACCTCCTGGCCGCCGCAGACGCCGCACAGGCCCTCGGTGCGGTTGCTGTATATGTACGATGGCACATTCACTGTGAACTCCATCTTCGATAGTAGCACGCTAACCTAGTAACACAGTTGACCAGTTTAGATGTATGTATAACACTAGATCTCAATACTCCACTTCAATTTGTTTGCAGGTTTTTGTATCAAATTTACATACATACATATCTGTCACGCCTGTCTCTCATTAGGGTAGGCAGAAACAATGGAACGCCAAATGCTTCGATTCAAACAAACCTCTTTCGCTTTTTCCACATTCATAAATCTTTTCATACACGCTCGCCGGCTACGGGTACTTTTAATTTGGCCCTTCTTCAGCACGTCGCCTATTTGGTCAACATACGTCCGTCTAGGGCGGCCCCTACCGACATCTCCATTCATTCATTGCTTATTAATTTAAATTTACTGTAACAGATTTATAATCGTGACTGGACATGCGATACGGAGAGAGATATGAACGCTATATTTTCAAGATGGTATTAAATATAAACTAAAGTTAAATAATGACTCCCAAAATTGAAAAGGATTATTTATGCAACTTAGAATGGCAAACAAGGTGACAGTTCACCTGATAAAAAGTGGTAACCGTCGCCTATAGACATGAGCAGTACCATGGACATAATAGAGTATACTGTTTCGTCCATGATACCTCCTATGCGTTGTCATTCCTGAGGACTCAGGTGTTATTCCTCTGTACCCTGTAAATTCACTGCCATATCCTACCATTTAAACCGAAACACAGCCATGCAAACACAACTGCTTCATAGTAGAAATACGAATAGTACAAAGGTGCCCAAGCAAACGACTTTTGTACAAAGTCTCCCACTGGATGATCGGAATTCGCACGCAGCTGACATAGTCCAAAGTTGTATTTCACAAAAATACTTTTATTATAAAACAATTTTAATTATCTTTACTGTAGATGAAGATGTAATTACAAAATGCGTTTTGATTCGCCCTATCATATGCCGTTTATTATAAATCACAATTAAGTTTAAGCACATGTAACACTTAACTCTTTTATGACATACCTCAACATGTGCTTCAGTCAATAGCAACGTGATGTCTTGCCCGTTGACCAGGGTCGCGGTCACCCAGTCCTTTTTCAATGGAAACTTGAACTGCGGGGTCTTGTCGACTGTCAGTTGCAACTAGAAAATGTAACTTATGTTAAATTAAAGAGTGTCACAACCCATGTGGTGAATTGTGGACTATATTTAATTCAGTTTTATTCAGTCGTTTATAATTATCTCCAAAATATTTCGCATTTATAATAGGAGGTACCTTATAAGCTACAACCTAACTGATTTATTGTTATGTATTGCCCGTCTAATATTTTTTAAGAGGAGAGATCCACAATAAAGACCCAGATGTTTTACCCGAGGTATGTAGGTTTTCCCCTACTGCTGGACTTGTACGTACTAAAATCCCTTGGTGTCCTTTATCATACCATTTGTCAGGGAATGTGGATAAAAGAAACAAGTGACAATAATTTTGTCATTATTCAAAAATAAATTATGAAATTTAGACTGGGATTCGATCTTAAGATTCCTGGACCGAGCAGCCATTGCTCTACACATTTTCATCAATATCTGGTGTGGTTATGTTCGAGTAAGCAAGTATATTATGGGCTATATATTGAATTGGCTAAGGCCAGTGGTTTACCTTGTTCGTGTCGTTATCTTTGGTGATATGCACGACGTGGTTTGCGTACAGTACGTGGACAGCTTTAGTGCACGTTACGTCCGCTTTGCCTTCGCATGGTGCATTTGTTGCATACACCTGATGATCACAATTTATAAGATTCATGGTAAAGTTCAAGCCTATCTACAATTTATACTATCTATATAAACAAAGACTGCTGTTATACACACTTCCTACTGTAAATGTCTTAATAAAAGACCGAAAGAAATTAGGGCTGAGAACAGACTTTACTAATCTCAATATTCAAATTTTCGGACGTACAACATAGCTTTTTTTTTTTTAAATAGTGCAATATGAATTCTTTAATATCTAATTTAGAACATTTATTATAAAAACGATACGTCCACAGCTGGCTGACCGTTTTTTGGGATAATTTTGGATCGACATTCCAATAAAATTGAGATAAAAGTAAGAAGACACTTTCGAATCTACACTCCATATAGATTGATATATCGGATACAGGGATATTTCGTTAGTAATTATTAGCAGTACCTGATATTTGTATTGGCCGGTCTCGTTCCTGTCTCTGGAGGCAAGGTATGTGCAATTGCCTAGGAATGGGAACTCATCGCCTTCGAACGTCGTGTAGCTGGCCGGCGTGCCCGTGCCCTTGCAAGTACCTGCCACAAGAAATTTGTGTTATATAAGGTAAAAACTACCTATGCTCGGGTGTTCTTTCGCGTAATCGTAAATGTAGCCTATGTACTACTCCATGCCAATTCCTTTTTGTGTACAGGGCCGTGCCTGACGGGCGTTCATTGCGTGCACCGCACGCAGGCGGCCGAAATTAAGAGGCGGCCAAATCGTTACAAGTTGTTTACTGGGCAAAAATACAATCGGTTTGTTTTCATTAAGATACGAAGTTTGATGCCCTGTGTATAATAATAAACATTAAAAATTAAAGTAGTTTTTTTTAATGTTATCCTGGGGGCGGCCATACAGACTGGCACGCAGGCGGCCATATACCCAGGCACGGCCCTGTTTGTGTACCAAATTTATGACGATTGCTTAGGCCATTAGGGCGCCAAGATTTAATTAATAAATTCATTTTCACATTTTGGTATAAATTAAGAGTATTTAAAATGATATTACTTGTCTATCTAGGGTATTATCAATCCATTCTGTAAGCAAAGACATGTAACTTAGAAGCATGTCGACGAGAATAGATTTTGTGAGACGCCAGACTTTTTAAAATTTTTATTAATTAAATTCTTTAATAGTTGATACTTACAGTCGAGACAATCAGTTGGCAGCACACATTGGTCTCCTTTGCGCAGCTTCCCTTCTGGACAGTAGCAGCCTGGGAAGCACTGTCCATCCTCCACGGGACAAGAGCGACTCCCACCACCCACTGTCGAGCATGTTGGCTCGCATCGCTTGCGGTAGCAGTCGTTGTGTACGAGAGGCGGGGGACAGTCCGCCGCTGTTGGTATAAGATGCGATTGTAGGGTCGTCTATGGCAATGAAGTTACAGGCTAAGAACATATATTACATCATACGTTTCCTCTTAGAAATAGCATCATATGATGTATATCACGGTAACAGTGTATTCTTTGATGGCTGTGGTGGTCTTTTTGGTTTTAGTTGACGGTTATCACTTTTTATCAAGTGGATCATTAAGCTTATCAGACTTTACTCTATTCTATTTTATATATTGAACTTGAACTAAAGATTGTGAAGACTTCACTTTCCTTGCACATTTCATTATGGATATACATTTTCATTAAATAGTAAGAAAATATAATTACGGCAATCCATCTGCATCCTCCACTCAGCAACATCTAGATTTTTGTCAGCAGCGAGGCACTCGGCTACCATTTGCTCGACCAGCAGGCAGCGGCACTCCTCTTCCGTTCTCTTAGTACCGTTCACTACGAGGTCTGCGCATTCGCATATCTTCTCCAAGCAGATGCTTCGCCATTTGTCCAGATTGAGCACTTTGCCGCATTTGGACAGGGGTTCTTTCCTACGGTAGATTTGAAGTATTTTAAATAAAATTATAATGTATATTGTGCGACGAATGCCGGGTGGCAAGCATGCCGGACTTATCTGAGATGGACTAGCTCACCAGAACTTTTCCAGCCCATGGCCGTAACTAGGAGGGGGGGGGGGGGAAGATTAAGGGAAAATGCCCTACCTTAAAAGACCCAATGTCTTGCTTAAAATGAAAGGCCCCAAAAATAAAGACAGATTCGCTTTTTCAAAATCACTTAGTGGCTTCTGCCCTACAAAAAAGTTCTTTTGCCCTACCTTAAACATGAGTTTAGCTACGGTTCTGGTTCAGGCTGGTCACTAGCTGTCTGTTCGGTAGGTGATATTCGTTTGTAATGCTACGCGTCATCTCTAAAATATTGAAAAACGCGAAGGTGGTATATTAATGTAGTAAAAGTTCCAGAGGGAGACATTGTACAAAAGTCGTTTGCTTGGGTACCTCTGTCCCATTCGTGTTTCTACCGTGAAGCAGTTGTGTTTGCATGGCTGTGTTTCGATTTGAAGGGTGGGATATGGCGTGAATTTACAGGGTACAGAGGAATAACATCTGAGTCCTCAGGAATGTCAACGCATTGGGGGTATCATGGGTGAAACAGTATACTCTGTTATGTCCATGGTACTACTCCTGTCTATAGGCGACGGTTACTACTTTCCATCAGGTGGGTCGTCAGCTTGTTTGCCATTCTGAGTTGTATAAAAAAAAAAAAAAAGCTAAACTTCTGTTTTTCCTGCACAATGAACGCCACGTGACAGGCGTTTTGCGATAGTTCCGACTATGTTATATCCATCCGAACTCGTACACCTGATCGTCAGTTAGCATGCACATTGTAAACGTTCTGTCACACATGTCATTTTGCATTGATAGAGCTTGGAGACGGTATACTGACGTGATGACGTGACAAAGGTCCCAGGCGCGCTTCTGCTTCTCCTGCGCGATGACCGCGGTGCGGCAGGCATCGCGCGGCAGGCCGGGCTTGGCCCAGCCGCGGCCGAACTCGTCCAGGCTGGTCGCCAGCCGCCCGTCCGGCAGCCGCCGCTCGTTGTGACGAGAACCATCGAACGCGCCACACATACCGTCTACTGACCCCATGTACTTCTTAGATACCTGCCATTATGTCAATTACATTTTACTGCACTGTAAATAAATGTAAGTGCTTGTTACAGCGATCGTATGAACTTATTTTATCCTTATACTAAATCCTTTGCGAGGTAGACAGAGATAACCGAATGTCGAAAGCCTCTTTCTTCACAAATATCTAACCCTTTAGTATCTCATCTACTATATACGGATTTATACTAGTAAGAGGAGGTTATTAAAGTCAACCAGACGAATTGATTATAAGATTTGATTCCAGAAATATTTTGTCTTGTTCCTGTAATCTTTTATGTCATCGTTCCTGGGTGAAAAAGAGCGATAACAGATTGCATTGTTCGAATATTTTGTTTTTATAAATGAGATTCGTATCTAAAATTTATAATTGTTACGATACAAAAGTTTTTTTTTTAAATAAAACACTATATTTTTTAATTAATAGATAGGATTACTAATTATTACATAAAATAAACAGGAAATTTAAAAAAATACTCTCACCCCAATCTTAATATCTCCATCGCTCGAGTAAAGTACAGTGATGTTATATTTTCTGGACTTGATTGACAGTCCGTTACCGAGTCGGTGCACATCGAAGCTGTTCTTCTGGAAACAGATCTTGGATGTCTGCTCGACGGTGTACTCGTAGTTGTCGTATTCTATCATCAGGTTCGGTTTCACCATGATCAGCTGATCGTCCTGATGTACGATCAGATAGTTTTGGCAGCCCTCTAAACGACACTTCTTACGGACTGGAAACATAGATAAAACATCATTTATAATTTAAAATAAACCAGTATAACTATGCTAACAACAAATAGATTAAGACATACGAGCCAAATAGAAGCTCCGAGTTATGTCGTATTTACATATAGGAAGTTGGGGGTAAAGTTCATTAATAAAAAGTACATATATCGGTTACCCTGACTGACAGAGGAAACTGCTAAATTACAAAGAAATAAAATTCCGATATGTGATGCTGGCGAAATATCTTTCGAATGCTAATAGAGTAAGCTGGGGAGAAAAGGATTGTTAGTAATGGAGACTGAGAATCCTATTGCTAGCAATATACCCAACCAGGTCGACCTCCTCGCGGTTTTCCCTGGAAACTATCATGGTTAATTCCTGATGAATTCATCATGATGGGCTAATTGGCCTGTTTTCATTCTCATCTATCATCCTTCATTGGTGCTCCGCCAGCGTATCCCGTTAGCACAGGCTATTTTCACCCATCAATAAAAAAAATAGAGTAAGCTGAATACAGAAGAACGGATACTCACTGAGCACAGTCCAGGCATCGAACCTGTTGTCTCTAGCAAGGATGTGGAAGCAGACGTCATACTTGTACTCAACACCGTCGAAGGTGGTGAAGGTGCGGCCTGTCACGTTGCAGAACACCGGCCGCTCGGGCGGAGGTACGCATACATACCTGGAATGGAATATCATGAATGTTCTTAGGTACATATACATTTTTAGTTGTAACACGATACCAACCTTAGATCTTTAGTCGCAGAACACAGAGACTTGGCTGACCGTTTAATTAAAAAAAAAAATATACGATCAAATTGCGTGGCGTTAGAAATACGTACTAAAATGTTTCAAGAAAGTTTTTTTCTAGTGATCGGTAATCGAATTGGGCTTTAGTTTGTTGTTGGCCATTTCTGATGAATTAATAGAAATAAATGAAATTTGGGCAAGAATCTAGGTATATAGTATAATTTCAGGTTTATTTTCTTTTGTATTTGGTGAATTGTGTTTAAATTTGTGTTTAATATTATATTTTGGGGAAGAGAAGAAAAGGTGACGTAGTCTATACTTAATCATATTAGATAGATTTCTGTAGCGCAATATTGCTTTATACAAATGATCTGATTTCACCTAAGTCGGATTCATTTCCGAAATGTACTTTTTTATATTGATTCCGGTCTGTTTTCTAGTTTCTCATACTACAGAGTATATCCTAACTGGAGATCGATTAGGAAATTGGTGATTATGTAGCAATTATAATTACTATCGTATCATCATATCAGCCGTTATTCGTCCACAGCTGGACATAGGCTTCCCCATAAGCTGCCATAAGGAACAGTCCTGAGCTACCTACATCCACTGACGTCTTGCTAATACATTAATGCTTTTGCCCGTACAGGAGCACAGGGTCGCGATTTATTACTGTGATATAGTGATATAAATAGAGACTGACTGTGGGCACTTGTCCCCGCTGGAGGAGCCCGGGACAGACTCGATGCTGAGCGAGTAGTGCGGCGGGCAGGCGGGCGCTGCGCAGTCCAGCGGCGCGGGCCGGGCTCCCGGCCTGTAGGGCGGCAGCCGCGGCACGCATTTGAACTGCTGGCACGCCTGCACGCCAGGTTGGCTCGAGTTCGCAGCCGGCTTCTCCAATGTGAACCGGTTCGATTGGGGGACTGGGGCACCTGTCGATCATTGTTATAACAATATGACTTCTGTGATTTCAATAGTGACATAATTATAAACTAACATAAACAGGATACAGCAATGTCACAAACTGCCTGTCGAGGTTTTCCCAAGAGACTACAGCATGGGGTTCTTCAAAAGGGGAGTAAAGAGGTTTCTTCAGGGTCGGCAATGCACGCGTAATACCTCTGGTATTGCAGGTGTTCATAGGCTACGGTAATCACTTGTCATCAGGTGGACCGTGTGTTTGTTTGCCATCTCAGTGGTATAAAAAAAAACTGACATTAATTTTAGAAAATTTTGAAAGTTTATACCTGAGTTATTATGTTTATTTTATATTGTCTCCAAGTAGTCTATAGTACTTCTAATGATATTATTTTTTAAACAATCGAAATATATATATATATATCGAAATATATATATTTATTGATAGTATATTTAACAGATAATATATATATATATATATATATATATATATATATATATATATATATATATATATATATATATATAATAAGTTTACTATTGTAATCTTTTGGAGGAAACAATAAAGAGTATCTATTTATCTATCTATATAAGGATTATCTGTTAAATATACTACAATAATGCAATATACACTGAAATAAATTTCTTCAAAATTTGTGTATACAATATAATTATTCTAATATAAATATTGTTAAAAAATATTAAACCATTTACGTTGCATATAATGTAAAACCACTATATATGTATAATTATTTAAGAATGTATTCCATAAAAAAAAACCGACTGCAAAAACAGTAATTATTATTTAAAAACTAAAGTAGTGAACTTAATAAAATTTCTATGTAACCAATCCCTTCACAGATAAAAAAATAATTTTCCAAAGCAGTTTATCATTAACGGAATTATGAGGTAACAAGGTCTTTCTTTCTTTTTAAAGTTGGTTGAAAATGACAAATCAACTTACCAAATCCACCATAACCGCCTTTGGAGAATCCACCTTTAGAGAAACCACCTTTGGAGTAACCTCCTTTGGAGTACCCGCCTTTGGAGAAGCCACCTTTGGAGAACCCGCCACCACCTCTGTAGTACCTCTGATAGGAATAGCGCGGCCTGGGCGGAGGAAGGTCCGAGGTCGACGTGGTGGAGTAACTTGAAGCGCTGTTGGATGTGTACCGGACGATGTAACCCGGTGGACATTCCACCTTCGGACATTCTATCGCTGTCGAGAACAACACATAAGATGGTTAGTATTAAATATATGAAAAACGTTTGAAAAAGCTCTTTTACATTATTTAGAATTATTATGTATGTAGCTAACGTAAGTAGTTACTTATTATTTCTTGTAATTGTTTATATTTATAATAGGTTTCATTCATTATTCACCAGAGGGAGACTTTGTACAAAAGTCGATTGCTTGGGTACCTCTATCCCATTCGTGTTTCTACCGTGAAGCAGTTGTGTTTGCATGGCTGTGTTTCGGTTTGAAGGGTGGGATATGGCCAAAATTTACAGGGTACAGAGGAATAACATCCGAGTCCTCAGGAATGGCAACACATGGGGGGTTTAATGTCTTTCATCCAAATCCGTACAACAGTTTGTGTGTGATTGAGTAATGAACATTTACACAAAATTTTAAGAAATTATAGTAGGTATAGGCTTTTTGCCCAGCAGTGGACGGATAATGGCTAAAATGATGATGATGATGATAGTAGGTAAAATTTTACTTTCTGAAGCATTCAAGTCCATACAGTCTCAAAATTCTGCTCAGAACTGTGTGGACATAGATCGAGCTATTATAAACAATTAGATAAATAATATAGATAAACAGCACTAACGTTTAGGAGTGGTGACAGTCGTCAGGCTGGTGGCAGTGGTAAGGGCCATGGCTTGTAACGTTGGAGCGACGGTGGTGACCACCATCTGCTCTAAAGGTCTACGGGTTGTTGTAACTATAGTGGTCGGTTCGGTGGTTGAGGTGGTCGTCGAGGTCGTAGTAGTGCAGATGGCTCCTTCATCATCAGGACAGTCTTGAAGACCGTCACACCACTTCTCCAGTGGAAGGCAGAGTTTGCTGGTGGGGCAGATCTTTGTACCGTTTGGACATGGTTCGCAGAGACACTCACAAGTCGACTTTGATAATTTAGGCACTAGTTCCTGTAAGTGACATTAAAAGATATAATGTATTAAAAAATAACTAAGTAACTACGTTATTTGAATAGATAAACAAGCTTTGGTACATTTTCCTTTTAACTTCTGCGTTAAGTCATTCATTCAAAAACGTATATCAAACATAAAGCAACTCACGGGTGCGCAGACGCATTCCTTGACGGGTTTACAGTCAGTAATGCCGCCCAGCTTGCACACGCAGTCGTCACAGTTCGATCCTCGGAACGTCGAGCCCACAGCGTACCTGACATATAGTAATTTGAAACAGGGTTAATTATCTAAGTATGTGTAGATAGTTAAATCAAAAATTATAAAAAAGAAAAGGGAACACGAGAAAGTATTAGAGTCGTTTTTGATAAAAATTACTCTAATACTTTCTCGGTGATTGTAGTGAAAGTAAGCGCTTGTAGACAAAGATACAGCGTGGTACTAACGACATGAAGGACTGTACGCATGGGCACTGGTCGCGCGGCACGCAGTCCTCGCCGTCGTAGTGCAGGCCGGCGCCGCACGCGCAGCCCGCCGCCTGCACGCCCGGGCACGGCTCGCACACGCCCTCTGTCGAGCCCACTTCCTCCTCCACCGGCACTGGCGCCACTGTCGCCGGCGCTGATCACCAACACAACATATACCATATTTAACTTCTGTTTAGCACCACTACTGCCCACTCACCACTTCTTATGCCACTGCGATAGGTTGACTGGAAGAGATCTCTTTTAGAGATAAGTTCGCCTTTGCTAACATTGTTATTAACTTATTGTTGTTATTGTATGTTTTAATGCAATAAAGAATATAAATATATATACATTATGCAAGCTGTGTGAAATAGCTAGAAAGTTCTAGTGATTTATGAAATTGATGGACTATGGCACCTTCTATCGTTAAAACATGTTTTGCCTATTTTTATTGTACCCACATGAATTGTACGTTTCGATCGTTATCTGAAGAGACAGTTTTTTGATTAATGTAAAATTGAGTGCCTAAATTACTACTGCATTGTTACCACGCTGACTACGCGTTGTTGTATAGTCATTGTATCCTTATTTGGCTATTGCAATATCAGAGTAGCAACAAGAAACAAGAAACCAATTAAATTCCTTTTTAAAGAGCATCAGAGCTTTAGTGTTTTAGAAAAATATTTATACAGGACCTCTCTCTGAAACCAGAAAAAATCTTGTCACTAACAAGATATAGTACTCACGATATGGCTCAAAGCATCCAATAGGCTCGATTCTCATCTCAATGCCGTTCTTCCACTTCAGCGGCAGTACCTTTAAGTATCTTGCGTGTATCGGCAGTTTGAATTGATTGACAACCAAGGAGTTACTGTCGAAATTGCCCGGGAACAGTTTGTACGAGCCCGAGTTGTCTAATACTGGGTTGAAGGTGGATAGGTCCGAGGTGTACATTATGTTGTAGGAGGTAACCCAGCCGGTTGGACCGCCTCGCGTCTTGATAGCGGTTATGTTCCGTGGAGATGTGAAGTCGAACTGGGGATTTAATTTATGATTAATTTATGATTAGAAGTTTTAAAAGGAAAATTGTATGACACAGTTAAAATATATAATTTTTGACTCTAAATACACAAAAAAACTGACAACAGTGTCATTTTAAAAAGAGAATTGAGAATCTTGATCTTTTCCACAAATTGGTGCTACTGAAAATCAGCATTATGTTCAAAAGAACATGGCATACAGCTGAGTGATATCATTTTGGTGCTTTTCTTTTCCTTTTTGTTTATTGTAAAATATATTTGTAGTTAAATTAGGCACAAAATAAATATTTCTTTCTTTCTTTCCTTTACATACTTATCTATTTAAGAAAAAGCGCAGGTGCAAATAAATACATTTCCAGATATTATTTTGGTAATTTTTTTTTTATTTAAATTCACAAAATCTAGATTTTGCGAGTAGTATAATTTCTAAATGTTTGTTACTTCGAGTAAATTATATTCCGAGCTCGATTCCCGGGCAATGTAGCTTGAAGACTAGGCAATTGTGTGGCACTTTTTATTTATGGCAGTACACGTACCATGATCCATTCGCCGGGCGTGTTGTAGAGCGGTGTCCAACCACGTTCTCCGTCCAGGAGGAAGTACTTGCGGGCGTCGTTGTTGGAGCTCACCTCGATGTTCTCTATGGGCAGTTCGGCCGCCAGACCGAGAGGCTCTGTGCACTCCAGTGCTGGTGTGCTCTGTGCGATGCACATGTACAATAAAGACATATTTGTAATATTACTAGTTGAGTTAATTAGTTATAGTTATTGTGGAGAAAAAAGAAACCAGGAATGGAAATTGGAAATATATTTACATAGGCGAAAGGAACTTAGAAGACTGGGGCCATGAAGGAAAGCCAAAAGGAAACAATAGAGATGCATGTCAATTTTGAATTTGGTAAATAGTAATATAAAATAATACCGCCTTACTGTACTTATACAATTGTATCGTTATATTTATTGTTTTGTTTATTTCCTACATTGTATAATGCAAATAAAGTATACTTATTCATTCATTCATAAAAAATAAATAATATTACATATGTGGCCTGTACTCCAGAGTTATATTTAGTATCTTATCTTCATATTTCTTATTTATAAATTCTTATGCAAGGTACGTGCAAACCTTTCATGGCAATTGACCAAGCTATTAAGCAGCTAAGAGGAAGGATTGTGGTAAACAAGCATAATAATTATCTGCGTAGACGAGAGACAAGGAAATGTACCATGTGACGTGACGTCATAAACGTACTAGTCAATATGTTACAACAGGTTTTCATCTCTAAAATGTCGTACGATTTATCATCACAATATAACAAGAGAGCGAAATTATGATCTACTACAATGTAATGGTAAAATCTTACGTTATCATGTAATGCTATTATTAATTATACCTCTACATTTTTATCAAAACATGTCATAAAATAATTACTGGCCGATATTATCACATCAAAATACATGCCGCATATGTAACACACAACACATTTTGTGATATGTATTATGTATTTTAACCCTGGGGATATGGTCACGCCGTTTTGCTATAAACAGTGATATGAGTAATATTACTGACCATTGAGAAAGAGAACTCAGTGGTAGAGGAGGGTTCCTGGCAGCCAATCAGTTCGAAGCGGACAGCAATCTCCTCGTTCCAGGTGAGCGGTCGGATGCGCACGAACTTCGCCTCGATCGGTGGCTCGATCATCTGCTTCATCGGCTTCTCATGATCCACCGGACCGCGGAACACCTTTGTTTGAAGTGCAATGTTTAGTTTGAAGTATAGTAAGTAGGTACGTTAATCATAAACTATCAACAATAATTTACACAGTAATATTTACTATGCTTATGGTGCAAGTATTAGTCTAAGATAAAAGAGCACAGATTCGATTTCGATTAAAATTGATTTTTTTTATATCCAATAAAGACTTTTCGATTTGATCATCCAAATCCACTCAAAAAACTCATGGAGTATAAATAAACAGATTACCAATTTCTTGGTTTTAGTCTATTTTTTGTCGAAGTATCTTTAGATGTTGTTGATCATCATCACCTTCCTACCCTTATCCCAATCATTTGGGGTCGGCATAATATGATTTTATCCATATTACAAAAAGATTTAGTTTTTTTTTTATGACCGGCCACCTGCCTGACGTCAACCCTCTTTGGGTATGCATTTGTTGGTGGTTTCCGCCACCTACGGTATGGAGGAAAGGTTTGGGGGGAAAAAAGGAAGGGAACGTTGGAAATGCGTAAAGGAAATTGGTGAATGAGAGGAATAAGGGAAGGAATGTGGGAAAGGAAAGGGAGGGGGACACTGCAATTGCGGAAAGGACTGGGACACTGCAGCGGCTTAAATAATCGCGTAAATAATTATATACGTAGTACTGACAACCTCCAACTCATAATTCCTACCCATTCTTCCTCTTTCTACTCCAAATCCTTTTCCGTGCAAGCAGTTCGTTTGTGGAACTCACTCCCTACCTCTATACGGTGCGCTCAATCGTTGCCCATTTTTAAAAACTTAGTTAAATCCCACTACCTATCCTTATAATCACTTAGTCCTACGTATTTCCAGTTTTATGTGTGTTATATATATGTGTATTAATATGGTATATTTGTATGTATTTATGCTTATATATGTATATGTATGTATATATATTTATATGTGTATGTGTATGTATATATATGTATATGTTTGGTTGTATGTGTTTATTTATGTATGTATATGTATATGACTATGCTGTCACAAATATTACTTTTTACAAATCTATCTTTTTTAACGCGCCACCTACCTACTTATGCTTTAATCCTTTCTACCCAAAGGTTGTCTGGAAGAGATTGCTTAGCAATAAGACCGCCTTTTGTACTACACTATACGTATTGAAAATTGTTTTAACAAATCATGTTATGTTGGTGCAATAAAGTGTTAAATAAATAAATAAATAAATATAATCGCGTATTGTTAACATTACCTTGGGGCTGCCATCTGGCTCACTGACTATCGAGAAGACGTTCCCATCGTCCCCGTACATGACTTCGTAGCTGGTAACATACTGGTCGAAGAGTGGGCTGCCCTGCATCACGACACCGTATACGGGCTCGCGCTGCGGGAACTCCACCTGTATGTACTGCTCCTTGTCCATTTTCTTCGGCGCCCAACTACCGGCTGTTTCACATAATTACATATATTTAGGCTTATGCCACATTCAGTGCATACAACGTGTACGATAATATTCAGTAGCCGAAGATCAGTGGTAAAGAACCAACCTACGAGTGCAGTCAATTTGAACTGTCCACCAAGTAAGGCGAAGCATTCTTTCATTACAGGTGCCCTAACTGGAAATATACCAATAAGGCATATACTGTACAAGATGGGTCTATCGTCGGACACACTGTGCAGACTGTGCGAGGAGAAATCGGAATCTATGGAACTCGTTGGAAAGCATGCGTATGAGTCTACTGGGAGCGGCTTATCCTAAGCTAGGGGACTACAGATATCTTAAACCGCGGGATATTGTTAACACATAGGTTCTACGAAATTATGGCATAAGGCAGAAAGAAACACAAAAGATCCCGATGGGTCGACGTCCAACGCCTTAGCTGATCCCATATGCGAATATAAGATAATATAAAGCGTGCAATGTAAAAAAACGTGCAATGCGACATTGTCTATCGATGACGAAATTAATAATAGGTCACTAGTCACCTTTTATTTCGCATTAAAGGAAAAAGGAGTGGATATCTCTCATCTATTCCATTGAAGCTTTTAATAACTGTTTGCTTTTTCGTCTAACTTATATATTATATTACATTGTATATTACAGTAGAAGTATAGGTTACCAGTGACGTCGAGTGGGTGTCCATTGAGCACGGCGTATTGCGGTTCGAACAACTCGTTTGCTACCGAGCTGGCACTGAACGCCGATTCTTGCAGGGGCTCGTCTCCCCACAATAGGTTCTTGTATCTATAGTTTAAAAATACTAGATAAGTTTTATTGTTCTCCAAAATATTCATCATTCATCATCATTTCGGTCTTTATCCGTCCACTGCTGGACACAGGCCTCCCCCATAGACCGTCATAAGGAACGGTCCTGAGCCACCTGCATCCACTGACTTCCTGCAATGCATTTGCATTTGAGGTCGTCACTCCATCTAGTGGTTCTCGCCGTGTCGGTACTGGCATAGAATGGGCCACCTCTTCCTTTCCCGTGGATGTCTTAAGAGGCGACTAAAGGAACTTATGGTCAAGGGATGGACAGCTGCGTCCTTCTTAAAAAACATTACCGAAGGCCTAATTGCGATTGTCAACCCGAAACCCTACTACAAAAAGTGTAGCAAGTACTGGCAAAACTCCCAATAGTAAACGCCATAAGAAAACTTACCCCCAGTCTCCAAAATATTACGGTTGAAAATTTTGTAGAAACAAAATTGCAAGAAAAAAGATAATGTAAAATATAGGCAATGCACAAGTATAAATTTTGATATTGCATCTGTATGCTATACACTAAATTGAAGTGACCAAATGCTATTTGATGGATCGTATATTTATTTTCCATATTTTGGTATAAAAAACGATATATCAAATTGTTCTGACCTATCAGGAGCGCATTCAGGTGGCGGCGAGACTGTACTTGGTACAATAAGCGGTGTCGATGTGGTCGCCGGTGTTGTGGGGGCGACGGTAGGTGGTACGGTGCTAGTGATTGGTACGAAGGTCGTCGATGGTACGGTAATGGGAGTTGTGGTTGTTGTTGTGGTGCTGGTGACTTCCTCAGTGGTGCTCGTACACAGGCTAGAGTCGCAGTGCAATTCATTTTCGAGGCACTGACACTTGCGGCAGTCCTTCTTTACAACGCCTCCTGGCTGTTTTAGATACAAGTTGTGTTATATATAATTTCTATACATCGTATGTAAAATCTAATTTTGAAAAATATTTGAAAGTTACCAACTAAAAATATTTGGCGCCCAACGTGGGTTCGTGGCCCACGTTGGGTGCCAATTGTTTTTATAATGTTCTAGTGCTAAGATTGAAGACAATAAAGTTATTGAAGTAGAAATAAGTAAAGTCAAGATATGTTTGGATATTAATTTGTTTGATTCAAGGTTAAGGATCAAACTAGGAAATTCAAAGTCATAAAGGCATAGTTCAATAAGATATAACTATTTATATTGTATGTATGAATTTAGTGTTTGTCAATCATTTGTATACGATTAGAGCTAAGTAAGCTTACCTACCTTTACAATATTTCCTATTTGATCTAAATTGTCAGAGCATGTGCAGTCCTTTATTGGTACGCAAGTGTTCTCGTCGCGCCATCTGGTAGCACCACCGCAAAAGGATTGAGAAGGTATGCAGCCCTCCACGCATTTCTATAAATGAAATTTATCATATGTATAAAATAATAATAAACTACAAAATTAATTTTATATCATAAGAAGTTCACTGGGCATAGCTGACCCAGTGAACTTCTTATATGACTTCTTATCGACTACAACGCCATCTATTAAAAGTATTACGAAGTAGATATTCCTTTTTTAAATTAGGTAATTTAATTTTTTTTTATTTATAAGCTGAACTTATGGATTTTTTCAATTTTTTTCTTATGAAAATCACCCCTGTTATATAACGAATAAAAAACAAGAATATTAATAAGATACCGACTAATAAGTAGCTGGTTTTACATCTATTATTTATTTTTTAAAGGCTACCCGTGTCTTTAAAAAACTACATAACAAATATCTGGGGGCACAACCCAGAACATTCATCAATAATCATTGTGTCATAGGTAGAGAGTATTAATCTTTATATGATATTGCATAAATACACTATTTCATAATCTGGATATTAAATGGAAGTAACTAAGAGAATAAACTAGATCACAGTACGGTATCAAAAGAAAACATTGTAATAACACCCTGTACCGAGTCATATGCCCAGCGCGGTAAAAAGATCAGCCTAATTAATTAGACAAGTTAGTCTTGGTGTGAATCAGTGTTGTATTTATAATTATTATGGTAAACATTATTATGGTAAACATTATGTGTTAAACCATACAGCTGGGGGGAAAGGGATTGTAAGTAATGGAGACTAAGAATCCCATTGCTAGCAATATACCCAACTAGGTCGACCTCCTCGCGGTTCCCCTGGAAACTATCATGGTTAATTCCTGATGAATTCATCATGATGGGCTAACTGGCCTGTTTTCATTCTCATCTATCACCCTTCACTGGTGCTCCGCCAGCGTATCCCGTTAGCGCAGGCGGGGCTACTATACCATTTTTAAACATAAAAAAAACCATATAGCTGTAGTTTGTGCATTGTAGCTGTAGCCCACTCATACATAAAGGATATATCTCATTTGAAATACACACTATATCCTGAGGAAATAAAAAATATCGCTATCAAAAACATCTTAGAATTTCTATCAATGATAGGAATTAGAAGCCAAGTTTAAAAAAGAGCGAGCACAGAAGATCATGAAAAGGTCGCAGTGTCACAGGTTTTTCTGCCTGTAAAAGTCCGTCTCTCAATAATAATAGCAATAGCAATAGACTCTTACCTCTCCAGGGATGCACCTGCTCCTGTTCTGCAGGGTGCTCTTGAAGTGGTCGCAGAGCGAGTCGCACGGGTACGCGCAGTCAGAGTACACGAGTCCCGGTGGGCATATCGCTGTCGTCTCCAACACTGACTGGCCAACTTCATTGATAGATAGATAATTTATTTATTACACTTACAGCACACAAATCACAACAAACATAGATAGGCATACACAAAAAGCGAGAAAATACATAAAATATACATAAAAGAGTAACATATTTTTCCTTTCGTGCGTGCGCCATAGTAACACAAAATGGTCACAACACAGTTTATTGCTTTGCCCTCGAAAGAGCAAAACACTGATAGTCTGCTCTGGTCAAAAGGGAATAAGTTAACAATAAAATAATATTATCAATTATCCATACAAGAAATATGGATTTTCATACAACTTTTGCCGGCCGCTGCCCGCATGTATCTGGCCAGTACGGCAATTTTGATTTATCTCGAAGAAGATTGTCAAAATAATGCTCACATTTCCAAGCATGTTTGAGAAAACAATAATCCATTGCAATAATAATTAATTGTATTAACAAGACAAGTAAGTGACATGCAAAAAAGACCCAGTTAAATAAAATAACCTAGACTCGGGGTATACGTTTAAATCGGAGCACTTGGTTAATACCGTATAGTCCCAGCATAGAATGGGTCGCTTCTTCCTTCCCTGTAGGTGTCGAATGAGGCGACTAAGGGAACTTAATGGGCGAGGGATGGGCAGCAACGTTTCTCTTAAAAAATCATCAAAACTTAAATACGGTTGCTAACCCGCCTGCCAAGGGTGATAACTCCTGGAAAAGCCCTCTTTATGGAGGAAACTTTTTTTTTATACAACTTAGAAGGGCAAACAAGGCCCACCTAATGGAAAGTGGTAACCGTCGCCTACAGATATGAGCAGTACCATGGACATAACAGAGTATACTGTTTCGCCCATAATACCCCCCATGCGTTGCCATTCCTGAGGACTCAGGTGTTATTCCTCTGTACCTAGTAAATTCACGCCATATCCCTTCAAACCGAAGCACAGCCATGCAAACACAACTGCTTCACGGTTGAAACGCGAATAGGACAGAGGTAGCCAAGCAATCGACTTTTGTACAAAGTCTCCCTCTGGTACCTATATTCAGCAGTGGACAGTTAAGGACTTATATAGTTATAATAAAATTAGTTAATGTTAGTAATTAACTATTAGTTCCAATAGACAATAAACACGATATGGCTTTCTGTTGGTGATAGAAATTGACAACCGTTTAGACATGACCGAGGATATCTCTAGTAGTCTAAGAACGTAATACAAACCTGTAGGGTATGTCACGGTTGTTTCGGGAATAAACGGCGTTGTGTCAGCACCTAGACCTGTAAATAATAAGTTGTAGGTAAATTTACATTTAAGCACCCACATTTGCACAGAATGGGAAAATTGCTATAGTTGATTTCCATATCCCAAATGTAGGGTTATGACGTTTTTTGTGTTGAAAGCGTTTATGGAGTCCAATAGCCATTTACTATTACGGAACGGACTGATGAATATTTTTTGAAATGGTAACCATCACTTACATACTTGAACAGCACCATGAATATAAAAGGATACCTTGTGAAGTATATGTTACAAAAAATTCCGTATGAATAAGACTGATGAGGAGTATCCTCACTTTAGATGTTAACAGAATGGCAACTCCATTTACATAGTCGATTTACGTTGGCGGGACACTAATGCGAGACTAAAGGCGAGGATGTAATGAAGTCAGTTGGTTTATCATGTCGAATTGACTAAAGATTAACCACAATTAATTTCCTGAGAAAATCGCATGAACTTCGAGCTGATATTGCTAGCAATGCGACTGCTAGTACTTATTGCAAAAGTATACACCAGGAGTTCCCAAACTTATTTTGTCTACTGCCCACTTTGAGAATAAATTATTTTTAGCGCCCTCATTTTTTCACCTACTTAAAAACCACTCTTACTTTAAGACCAACAAATCACCCCCCCCCCCCCAAGCCTCTACACAATGCCCCCATTTTTTTTTCTGGGTCTCCTACTGCCCGCTTTAGGTCTTCAGCTTCCACAAAAGGGTGTTATCGCCTACTTTAGGAAAGACTGGTATACACTAACAATCACCTCTCTCTATTCCTGAGAACTGAGATGTTACGTCTCTGTATCATGTAATTGGACTCACTTTCAAGTGCGCCGCATTCGGGTCGCAGTGGTATGACGTTGGCGGGCCAGTCACAGACCATGGTGTTGTTGTTGTACATGGTGCCCTCCACGCACGACTTGAGCACGGTGTGTGGCTTGTCCGGGTTCAGCAGGTCTGGCGTGCATTCGTAGAACTGGCTACAGTTCTTTGGGTGTGCGTAACTTGGACGGTCGGCATTCAAGCATTGGAATTGTTCTGTGGATAGATAGATAGATACTCTTTAATATTTTCTCCATAAGATTACAATAATAAACTTATTATAGATACAAACAATTACAAGAAATAATCACAATAAGAAAACAATAGGAGACCTTATCGCTAAAAGTGATCTCTTCCAGGCTACCTTTGGATGGAGAAGAGTCATTATAAATAAGTAGATTTATTTATTTACCTTTTAATGGATTTAATTTATAATCAGACGATAGTATGCAAGACATTATCATTTTATCAAAGTGTAAGATGAAAGAATATAAGATTTTGTTCCACAAAAAAACAAACTATGTTTGTCTATATTTGACAAATGCCCAAGTATAGTTTAGAATTAACATAGGAGTAATCTAAAGATTACAAGAGCAATTACTATAGTCGCCACAGAAAAAATAAAAAAATACTATAATACTTAATGATTATAGTATTGGCATAGTTGTGATATTTGTGGACTATTGTAGTTGTCTTAATCACTTTCTATCATTTTAATCTTCAGCTTATTACCAATCCCATTTTCATATATAAAAAGAAGACACCTACCTTCACATTCGCAGTAGACTCGTATCTCGAAGTCTGGGCACGTGCCGCCGGTCTCCCTGCAGAGGAGGCCGCGCTCGAGGCTGCACTCCACGTCGAGCCCGGTCTCTTTCGGGCTCTGATGGTTCACCTTCGTGCGGCACTCGATCTTTGTCATCATATCCTTACTGCACATCGACGTGCCGATTTGCTAATTGAAAATAACGATAAATTAATTGGATAAACTAATTTCAACATAATTGAAAGTAGAATTACCGTGATATAAAGAACAGTATTACTTCTTTCAGAGAAATTCATTCATTTACTCCTATAACTTTTGATTGAATAAAATGTAGTACATCATTGTCATCGTATTGAACCTGTTATAACCAGATCAAGATAACTTCAACAAGTTCTTTTTTTTGAAATTGTTTGCAACATCACAATTTTACAATTAAAATTTGAACAGGTTTAAGAAAAGACTTTGATCTCAACTAAATTGTCTATAGTCACAATCATCCAGCACCTTTCGGAGATCCGTTTAGAGGGTTATAGTAGCAATTTTTATTTAAAAGTATAGAAAGTGTAATGATAGAGTCCGGATTGCTAATATCAATTTTAGCACTCACCAATTCATTAATTTCCGGTAGTGGTTCTTTTTCAACTGATTCTCCATTCGTTCCAGCTTCCGGCGTATGTCTACTGATCCATTCTGTCCACCCGGTTACACATTTGAGTGGCTCATCGTGCGGTTTTGATGTAGTACTCTCAATCAGTCTAGGCTGTAAAAAACCATTCCATTATTGTTTGGAAGGAAACAAATGAATTAAGTTCTAATATTATGTGATGACAATCCACAACAAAATCTATACAGGTAGTTCTGAATAAACTAACGTTAGGTATTTTGCAAATTAGAACAAGTCTGAATGGAGAAAAATTGTAGTGAAATTACTAAGTACTGTGATTCAACATATTCAGACCATAAAGCATGATGTTCTTTTTAAAGCCAAGCCAAAGAAATTAAAGGATGGGCTCACCGCTATTGTAGAACACGGTTGGCCAGTGCAGACCCTATTCTTCTTGGAGCATCGACAAGTATGGCAAGCATCCTCTTCAATGATTTCTCCTTCCAGTATCTCTTTTCCGTCAGGGAGGGTCATACATAATGGTTTGCATTTGGCGCGAGGTACGCATTCGATAAATGAACTGTTACTGTATACAGAACCTTCTGGACAAGTCTTCTTTGGCTTGCAACCTAATAAATGGTTTAAGTTTTTTAAATGGTTCGTATAAATTTTATTAGAACATCAGAACATATAGTTGATCTCAATTTCGGAGTTTTGGTTAAAGTTCACTTGATTTCAGGTAAAAATTCTTTGTTTATTTTTTTCACAAATAATGAATTAAGGGATTTTGGCTTGGTTTTTACAGCGTTTCTGGTGTTATCACTGCGTATCAATGAATGTTGGTAGTTTTATTTTAATAAATTAAAATTTAATAATATTAATTTGTTCATATACCTTCGACACACGGGTCCTGTTCGCAGTTGCCCTTGATGTCGGCGTAGTCGATGGTATTGTCACACGTCTCCAGTGGGCACGGTGACATGCATGCATCGTAGTTGGAACATTCGCCGTCGCATTGCATTGCTGTAATACATACAAATATGTTATAAAATAGTGTAAATGTTAAAAAAGCTTAAAATCACGTTTATGAGCAAACAAAACAGCGAAGTGTTGGTGAGTAGTGACAGTGGGTGGTGAATGGTGAGCGATAAGAAGCGAGCGGTTACAGATGTGTGGTGAGAGATGGGCGATGAGAGATGAGCGGTAAGAGGTGAGCAATGAGAAATTAGCAGTGAGCAGCGGTAATGAGCAGCGGGCGGTTGTGATACAGACGACAGAGTTGTGGGGTGCGCCAGCGCAGCGCGACGCCGCGTAGTGTGCAGGCGTGCGCGTAGGCAGCGAGCGCAGCGCACGCGCACGCGCAGTCAGCGCCCGCGTCGCAGGCGCACGCGTCGCGCGTGCAGCGCTGCAGCCAGCGCTCCACCGGCACCTCGCTGTGGCACAGCGAGAACGGGTACCGCTTCAGTGCGCCGCACGTGCTCACCGCCCACTCGGTACGCTCCGGCCGCTGCTTGCAGTAGTCCTGCCGATGTGCACTGACTCTTATAGTGCCTATTTAGGTAAAATTTTATGTAAGTGTGAGAAACCCCACTGACTGGAGTAAAAAGTAACCTATCTATGTTCTTCTTTATCCTAGATAGCACCAAATGTGTATGTTCAAATTCTTGACAATTGGTAGAACCAGTCAAGCGCAAAAGGATAACAAACATTATTAGGCAGTATGTTGCCAAAAAATTTTTTGCTTGCTTATATTATGTTTATCAAGATAGCAGGAAAATTTATAGATTAATTTAAATCAAAACATGACGCTATACTCACGGTGACGGGTTCCGCTTTTGGACACGTGGGCTTCAATTTCCAGGAGTCGGCGAATATAAGCGCCGAGGATTCAGCGATGCCACCACCCGACGGGGTTTGGAAGTCGTCACGAAGGTCCGAGTTATAATTGCCACATAGACCCTTCACCTGATGTTAGCGAAATAAAGAACACAGTTCATCTAATAGTTACCATGCGTTGTCGAAACGTTTGTAAGCGATCTATCGTATAGAGTTAGTTCCTGCCATAGATGTTCAAGTGAAAGAAGTCTTCTGAAAAGACAGCTTCTTTATGCATAGCGCGGGGTTAGTCAGATTTTCATCACTAAAAAAAGTGGAAGAACGGATACCGTCCAATTACAGTTTCATTACATGTATATAGATTAGGTTTCTTTATCAGACCTCCCACCAGATAAACTCACGATCTCCCCAAGATAAAGTGAAAAAAGTGGATGCAAAAAGCAAAGGATCGTATTGATTGGAAGATATCGAGGATGGCTTAACAGTGGATCAAAATTGTTTGATAATGAATAAAATATAGATTAGAGAGTTTTTTTTTTTATACCACGAAGGTGGCAAACAAGCAAACAGTCTGTTTGATGGTAAATGGTTATTGCAGCCTATGGACACCTTCAACACTACAGGCGTTACGTACGCATTGCCGACCCTGAAGAATCTTAAAACAATCTTTTTTAAAGAACATTATACTGTAGACTCTTAAAAAAACTCAGCAGGGAGCTCCACAGCCTGAGTGTTCACGGGAGAAATATCCTCTAAAACTGCAGTGTACGCGACCATGTACTCGTGAAAGGTGAATTGAAAAGCGTCTGAGTACGAATTCTCAGTCTCATCGAAAGCGGTGCAATGATTAAAGGTGACTCCGAGCATCATTTCGAATAATTCCTCAGAATCCGTTATACGAGCGGTAGAACACGAAACTAAAAACTAAACTTGAGAGCTCGATGTTGCCTGTGAGCTTGGGATTGTTGACAATTCCCATAGCCCGTTTTTGAACCGAGTCAAGAGGATGCAGCTGGTGTACAGGTGCTGCGGACCACAGGATGGTATAGTGTACGCACCCGGGCTTGCCACAGCGAGTCGAGCGTGACGTAGACGCGCAACTCTCGGTCCCACTGCACGCGCACGCCCAGCGACGCCGCCTCTACGAACACGTACGCGCCGCCCTCGCGCAGCGTGATCCTGCCGCCGCGGACAATTCAAGATTCGATAAATAAACACGTATACTACTGGACATTTATTTATTCATACTCTATTGACCACATTACAAACTTAGGGCTAGATAGTGTTAAGGTACTAGACAACTGATACACATGTTTAATTTTTTTTTTTTTTACGTGAATAGATACAAATATTGTATTGTGCAGGGATCAACCCCGCAACCATCGGAACGTAAGGCGGTGGTGTGCTAAACTGTTACACCACCAAGATCATCATGATTGAAAGAATGAATGAAAACTTACATAACAAAACGTGCGTGGGCGAAATGACAGTGTGAGAATGATGGTTGATGTTGGTGAACATCTGGTAATAATAACTGAAGTCAATCTTAAAGTATTGGCAGTCGCACACATACTAATGGTAGAGGAAATAAATAACATATTTGTAATGAAATAACCGGTAAACTTACTATAGAATAAATTTTGATGACATGTAATGATGATCAATAAACGGCGATGATTTAATACCAAGTTCTGTATATTAAATATTTTTAACTGTAGTAATGTTAATTACCTTTTCAATTTAGAGACATCAGGTAGAGGCGCGTTCCTGGTAAGCGAGACCACCTCTTGGTTATCCCCACTTCCCACTTTAAGGGTGATCGACTTGGAACATGTCGCTCCTGTAGTGCCACATGGGACGTTCTAGGAATAGACAAGAAATATAAATGTAATGTATCAATATTCGAGACGCTGTATACTAAAGACGCGCTACACTATACCAAAATAGAAATACAACTATGAAAATTGCATCCAACTTGGTGCAGTATTTTATGCGTGATGCCAAATCATATAGACAAATAAAAACAAAAAAAAAACGAATTTTCAAAAAGTATTGTTTTGGCATCTATTGGTCTTCTCAGGACTCCTTATTGTAATTTTTCTTAATTGATTTTTTATGCAGCTTAGCATGGCAAACAAGCTGACGGCCCACCTGATGAAAAATGGTAACTGTCGCCTATAGACACGAGCAGTATCTTGGACATAACAGAGCATATTGTTTCACCCATGATACTCCCCATGTATTGCCTTTAATGAGGACTAAGGTGTTACGCCTCTGTACCCTATAAGTTCCCTGCTATATCCTACCCTTCAAACCGAAATAGCCAAGCAAATATCTCTTATGACATCTCTAGTTACAGTTTTATTATATTAGTAAAATTGTTTTTCATTGCGTGACATACGCACAAAATTCAAATTAAGAACTCGTTCCCTTTTAACATATCCATTTGTAGACAAAAAATTCTGCAAAAAAAAAGAGTAATACAAAAATAATCATAAAGTTTTTTTAGGTGCAACTTATGTAATCTTTATAATTTTTTGAGGGGAACAATAAAGGGTTTTCCATTTATTCATTCATCATTAACGCCCAGTACCTGTATCTCGACGTCGAAGCCATCGTTAGAGTCCATAGCGCCCTTGGCAAGCAGGTACGTGCAGACGCCCTCGAAGTCGTAGTCGGCGCCGTCGAACGTGGTCAAGTGCGAGTCGCCCCACGCGCCGCACACGCCCGCGCACCGCCGCGTCGTGCACGACCAGTTGCCGTTCTTGCATTCACTGTGCGAATGAAAGGGGGGAAATTTAAGGTACATCTCCATATATGACGACGACCCTGATGGAAAGTGGTTACCGTCGCCTATAGACATGAGCAGTATCATGGATGAAACAGAGTACACTATTTCGCTAATGATACCCCCATGCGTTGCCATTTCTGAGGACTTAGCTGTTATTCCTCTGTACCCTGTAAATTCACTGCCATATCCCACCCTTCAAACCAAAACACAGCCATGCAAACACAACTGCTTCACGGTTGAAACACGAATGGAAAAAAGGTGCCCAAGCAAACGACTTTATAGTTCTTTATACTATGGTAACAATTGGTTAATGTTAGTATAAGTATTTTGATTTGTTAAAAAAAATCATATGATTTTTTTTGCTCTGAAACATCCAAATATATTTATTTTTGTTACCTGACGATTCTAAATTTAAATGAACTCAAAATATAGTTCAACAAATTGTTTACAAACATATGAAAGCGTTTTTATACATTTGAATTTAGAACCACACCTTTTTATTTCCGATGCGCATTCTGTCAATTTTAAGCCGAATAGGTTGCGTCCTTTGTATCTTTTACAGATGTGGTGTAAAAAGAGAGGTCATACCAACACAGAAACACGACAAAATCTGGAGATGCAGGGTATCGATCCCCGTACTTCTCGCATGCTAAGCGAGCGCTCTACCATCTGAGCTACATCCCCATTGTCAGACATACTTAATAAAACGTTTATTTTGTATGAAAACATTTCAAATAAACATAAAAAAATACTTACTGGAGATGCAGGGTATCGATCCCCGTACTTCTCGCATGCTAAGCGAGCGCTCTACCATCTGAGCTACATCCCCATTGTAACACATACTTAATAAAACGTTTATTTTGTATGAAAAATGTCTCCAATAAACATTAAAAAAATACATTTTGGAGGTGCAGGGTATCGATCCCCGTACTTCTCGCATGCTAAGCGAGCGCTCTACCATCTGAGCTACATCCCCATTGTAACACATACTTAATAAAACATTTATTTTGTATGAAAACATTTCAAATAAACATAAAAAAATACTTACTGGAGATGCAGGGTATCGATCCCCGTACTTCTCGCATGCTAAGCGAGCGCTCTACCATCTGAGCTACATCCCCATTGTAACACATACTTAATAAAACATTTATTTTGTATGAAAACATTTCAAATAAACATAAAAAAATACATTCTGGAGATGCAGGGTATCGATCCCCGTACTTCTCGCATGCTAAGCGAGCGCTCTACCATCTGAGCTACACCCCCGTTGTTGCAGTAGCTTAATAAAATAATACCAATGTTTACGAACCAGTTACAAATACAAACCCACTGCGTACGAGGTCACCTTTCACTTTTGTTTACGAATACGATATAATGTGGAGCACTTAAATCACTGATTCTCAAAGTGGGCGATAACTCTTTCTTGTGGGCGCTAGAGGCCTACAAGCCGTTAGCGAAAGCGTCCAGAGAAATATGAGAAATATTGAAATTATCGTCATCTCATTTCGGACATTGTCTGCCTACTGCTGAACATAGGCCTTTCCCATAGATTGCCATAAGGAACAGTCCTAAACTACCTGCATTCACTGACTCTCTGCAATGCATTTAAAGTCGTCACTCCATCTAGTGAGGGGTCGTCCTACACTGCATTTGCCCATAAGAGGTCACCACTCAAGAACCTGTTTTCCTCATCGGCTGTCGGTTCTTTGAGCTGTAGGACCAGCCCATTGCCAATTCAGCTTGCTTATCCTTCGTGCTATGTCGGTGACTTTGGTTCTTTTGCAGATACCCTCATTTCGGATTCTATCACGCAAAGAAACTCCGAGCATAACCTTTTCATAGCTCGTAGAGTAATTTGAAGCTTTCGAATACGGGCAACCGTGTAGTAGGTACGTAGGAGAAGGTAAGTTGAAGAAGGTAAGTTGAAGTTATGCTCAATATTATTTATTAGCTTGTACTCGTGACTTTGTTTGTGTGGCTAGGATATGTTGATTAATTGGATAAAAAGTAGCCTATGCTTTTTCCTTTACATATAGTACCTTTATACCAAATTTTATATCGTTAAGGCGCCAAAAGGTATCAAACAAACTTACGTTCACATTTATAATGTTAAAAAGGACTAAGATACATTTTATTACACCTATTATTTCATACACTATAATAACAGTTATTAAAAGTTATGACTAAATATAAAATAAAAGGCTATAAATGACATCAGTTTGAGAACCGCTGACTTAAATTCCTCATTTCAATATCTTGTCACAGTAAAAAGATCACGTTTGGCAAGTTATCGTTCAATTGATCGATTCAATAACGTGCTATAGAAAAAAAGAACACGATTTTTTTCATACCCTCTCCTTTTACATGGATGTCTTAAGAGGCGACTAAGGAAACTTAATGGTCGAGGAATTGGCAACAGCATCCCACTTAAAACATCATTAAAAACCTAACTGTTAATATTCTTGCTTTGGCTTCCACGAGACAGACTTTGTCTAGTGGGCGGTCCTGGCTATATTGTATCATAGACTTATTATATTAAAAAAAAAAAAATTCTATTCTTATGTGCCATTCCATCTTTATCCATTAAAGTAATGGACATTAACAATGTCTCCCCCCCCCCTCTTCTTCATCCTGTATGATGCAGAGTAGAGAAGGAATGTTCACCAAGTGTTGCACTCCTCCTGCATGACGTGCCCGTCGGGGTAGCTGCGGCCGCCGTGGTGGCACGGACACTGCGTGCTCAGGACACACTTCTTCGAGCTAGTGTCCAGCACGTATCCCTTCTTGCACTGGCATCCTGGCCTGCACTCCTCGCTGGTCTTCGACGGGGGCAGGTGCATGTTCTGTGGATAGAATTGTATTGGGCAGGAAAATCTTTAGTAAAAAACCATGGCCCTAAAACCCTTTCAAATTTTAATTTAATTATTCTGTACATAGAAAACGTAATAAACAAAGGGACAGGCCTAAACTAAAGATAGTGTTTTACTTACTTATTATTTTCCAACCTTAAAGGTAACTAACTGTTTACCACTTTCCATCAGATGGGCCGCCAGTTTGTTTGCCATTCTATGTTGCATTAAAAACCTGATTATGTCACAAAAATAAACAATGCATTATTGCAGTAACCTTTACTATAAACTGGCATACGAAATGGTCCTGAACTATCGATATTCGTTGAATTCCTGCAATATTTTTAAGGTAATCATTTCACGTACTAGGGATCCACTTTATCATCATCATATCTTCAGTGCTGAACATAGGTCTCCTTCTATTGGAAGGTTTCCCTATTAGTTGTCACGCTTAGCAGGAGGGTTGGCATCCGCAGTTGGGCTTTTTGGTGAAGTTTTTAGAGACCTGCTGCTGCTGGGATCCACCCAAATTATCCAAACATTCCATTTATATTTATTTATTTGTAAAAGGAAAACCAAGACTTATTTATATAAAAAAAATATGGTGTTGGTGGCAATAAATCTTCCTCTTCCTGCATGCCATCTTTCACAGAGACCATTTACTTTCTTTTCAAGACACTACGAAAAATGAAATTGCAAATAGATATAGCCAACCTTGCATGTGAGAAGTTCAGCGATGACGCATGTGGTGAATTCCATGTGGTCGGTAGCACTGCAGTTGCTCTTCAGGTCTTCGGCGGGCGGGTAGTTCTGGATGTCGTCTTCAGTTGCCGGCTTGCACTCCCATCGACCACCCACGCATGTACTGTCACATTATTACACTATAGTTAGTCGTTTAGATCCATAAGTTTTACGAAGAAGAGTTATAGACTTGGAAGTAGGGGTTTTTTTAATCAATATAGATGATATATTGTTGCATCTAGGTACTTGTATAAAGTACCGTGTCATCTTTATACGATGGATATTTGTTACTCTTTCACGCAGGGGGGGGGAAGGATTATTAGTAATACGGAGTACCAGTCCTATTTTTAGCAATATACCTTTTCAGGTTGACCTCCATGTGGTCCCGCCTGGAAACCATCGTGCTAAATCCTAGGTGTATTCATTACGATGGGGTAACTGACCTACCTTTTCATTCTCACCAATCATTTCTCACTGGCGCCCAGCCAGCGTATAGTGTTAGCACGTGTAGGGTTGCTATTTCATTATTATCCATTAAAAAAAAACTCTTTCGCGCAAATACTATTGAATGGATTTCTATGAGATCTAGTACACGGGTAGGTTATATCTTATCTTAACACTCAGAATACTTTATATACAGATTCACGCGGACAGAACCATGGGACACAGTTAATAATTAAAAAAGTCCGTTCTAAACGGTATTTACTGATTTTTTATTTATATTGAAACTATTATAACTAGTCACTTATATGTTGCAATATGTAATTATCGAGGAAGGAAGGAGGGGGGGGGGGAGAAATTATTAGTAATGGGGTCTAATGGCTCCATTGCTAGCAATACACTTTATCAGGTCGATCTCCACACGGTACCCCATGAAAACAATCTTGAATAATGCCCGATGAATTCATCAGGATAGGCCGCCTGACCTGACTTCATCCTCACCTAGCAACACTCACTGGTACCCCGCTAGCGTATACCTGTAGCGCAGGCGGAGTTATCATTCCATCTTCACCCATAAAAAAATAGTATGCAGTTTCCATTTTTTCTTTATTTTTATTTTTTCGTCTAATAAAACATAAATATACCTAGATTTTTATTAGGAAAGTGAAAGTACTTACCACAGCTCTCTCTCCCGTCTCCCAGGTCTCACTTCCTTATACTCAGCATTGAACTTCATGCCCTTATGGTAGCAAGGACAGAGTCCGACCGGCACACATACACCGTTGTCATCCAAAACCTTGTAACAATAATATTCTTGTTTTTTTCTTTTTACATTTTTATCATAATTTTCAAAGATTGCTCTCAGCAATAAGACCGCCTTACTGTACTTATACAACTGTATCGTTATATTTATTGTCTTGCTTATTAACTATATTATATAATGCAAATAAAATATACTCATTCAATCATTCAAATTACCTGTCCTGAGCCACGCCATTTGATGATTCTTTTCTATTGATCTCTATTAATATCATTCGAATAATTCTATTCTTTTCTAAACATCTTTATCATATATTTACATAATCCAAGTATTCTGCATTCAATATTACCCAATACTGTCTATTTTCAATTATTAACACTATTGCTTATGATTAAGCTTAAGTTAAATTGTCAAATTTTATTTTAATATGATATGGACAGATATTAAATATTCTCCTGACTACCCTATCAGAGATAGGGTCCAAGAAGTGATACAGTCTGTCTGATGGTCTGAGGGTCACTGTAGCCTATGGATGACAGTAACACCAATGCTGTCAAGAGCAAGTACTGATCATATAAAATGGTAAACTTGTAAACAAAAATGAACATGGTTTTTCTTTTAAGAAGTACAATTAGCAACCTATCAATTGGCAAGACAATGAATGCCTTAAATCGAACTTACCTGTCCTGGAGGACAGGCGCAGCCCTCGACGCAGCTGGGGCGGCAGGTGTCCTGCAGCGCCAGGTCCGAGCACTGTCGCAGGCAGCTGTCCGCACACACCGTATACTCTTGTCCACCCGTACACGACAGTTCTGAGAGGTAGAGATTCCTTTTTTAGCCGAAACTAGGAAAATATACTACTGTCCGCCTAATGGTAAATCTGCAGTTATAGATAGATAGATAGATACTTTTTATTGTTTCCTCCAAAAAATTACAATAGTAAACTTATTATAAATATAAATAATTACAAGAAATAATCACAATGAGAAAACAATGGGCGACCTTATCGCTAAGAGCGATCTCTTCCAGGCAACGGCTTTGGATGGAGAGGAGTAATTAGCAGTTCGTGAGTACTCGCATCACTCATATGTTACAGTCTATTTTAACATGAAAATTTTGTGCCCAATAATATTTTTACTGTCATATCATATTATTATTCAAATCTGAACACATGCGAATTAAATGCTTGTACATACAAAGTTTCGTCATCATTTAACGACGACAAATAGAGTTTCATCGGTCTGAGTATTTTTCTAGCGACGAGAAGCGAAAATTCATTAAGTGTCCATTGCTAAACAGGCTTCCTCTATGGGGTTGGGGGAGGTGGTTTGACAACCGCAGTTAGGCTTGGGTAATGTTTTAACAGGGACTCTGCAGCCCGTATTTTGACCATAAAGTTTTCTAAGTCGTCTCTTACGACACCGACGGAAAAGGATAAGGTAGCCCATTCTATACCGGAACCAGACGGCAGTTCAGGTTTACTTCATTATTACATCCTTCTATCTATTTAACGGTTTTGACACAATATATAGAATTGTGTTAAAACCGTTAAATAGATATGGCTACTTGTAGTATTTGACTAAGATCCTTGATAATCGTGAAAGAACAAGTATGGTATTCAAAGCCAACTCAACAGCTCAACTGCTAACTTTTAATAGAATGGAAACCTGTGAGGACAACAAAGCACAGTCTCAAGTGTGTGTGTGTGTGTGTGTGTGTGTGTGTGTGTGTGCGTGTGTGTGTGCGCGTGTGTGCGCGTGTGTACTGACCGCACTCCTTGACGCTGTAGCGCCACTGCAGGCGCACGCCCAGGCGCGCGCACTGCGAGGCGTAGTGGGCGAGCGCCGGGCACAGGCAGCGCGGCACGTCGCCGCCGCACGCGCACATGTCGTACACGCACGCGCTGTAGTACGGCTCCACGTCCTCGTACCAGTGGCACTCTGAGGGCATACGTCACACCGCCGCACACGCTTTACAATCCGCATACCTCAAAAGTTTGATTCTACTAGCTTTTACGATGTCGCTTGATCGGGATAAAAAATAGGAGTAGAAGGGCTTGTTGGTATCAGAGATTAACAACCCCATTGCTAGAAATAAAACACTATCAGGTCGACCTTCTCGCAGTTTCCCTTGGAAACCGTCGTGATTAACTTATTGTTGAACTCATCACTCATCATCATCGACCGGCTTCATCCTCACCTATCATCCCTCACTGGTGTACCGCCTGTGTATGCCAATAGCGTAGGCGGGGGTTACGTTTCCATTATCATCTATTAAGAAAAAAGGATAAGAAATAGCTTAGCGTTCTCCAAAACATATAATAAATTTATACCAAAGTAATCGGTTAAGCCGTTAAGGTGTTAAGAGGTAACAAATAGACATAGTCACTTTCACATCTATCATCACATAATGCATTGGGATACCCATAGCAATTTTCATGCGTTTCCATTCCTAAACTTCTCATTACACCATGATTACATTGAAAAATATAATCCTTTTAAATAAGTAGTGACAAATTTCTGGAGTATCATTTCACTTTAAAACTACATGCAATTAGAAGTAATGGCTGAAGTCTCCTAAATCGAAGGAGCTGCTAACAGCCTTCCTCATACCAGGTAAGTTTGTACAAACTTAGTCATTAAGAAATAAGTATCAAAACATACCTTCAAACAGTTTACTCTTCAGTTTACTACAATACTTCTCAGCAGCCTCCTTATTCTCAATGTTGGCTTTGCAAGGGTGCTCTGGTTCTGTAGCGGCCACATCATCGCAGAGTTCTCTAGTCTTCCACTTATTTGCAAATGCTAATGCTGACTGCTCAATATCACCCTCAGGAGTTAAGAAGTCGTCTTTTTGGTTCAGATTTAAGGTTCCACAAAGACCCTGATAAAATTGGTGATCTTATTATAATTTAAACTATAATCTTTGGTGGCTTTGAACTATTGTTATTAACATGTCCAAAACTCTCTCTGAATGAAAATATACATTACTGTACTTCATACTCCAATGTATAATGACGTTTTGTATAACGGAACCGAGCTACTAAATTCCATGGATTACCAATGGATCCATGGCACATGGAGGTTTATTTGACGAAATATAGTAAGTAGCAAACACACCCATAAAGCATGAAATGGAAAATTTAAGGCCATTTATTTACCTGTGTTTTTCCTTGTAACGTCGGTGGGACATCTACGAACACCCTAGTGCTTCCGTCCCACCATAAGTCCACTTTAATCGGTAGTTGCACTAAAAATATTAGATTATATTAAGTATTTAATCTTTACAGAAAGAAAATCTCTTATGGCTTGCACGAGTATTTAAAGGATAAAAATTGAAATTTAAATTGATTGAGAAAAATTAAAAAAGTTCTTGAGAAAGAAAAAAAGCAACAAAGATATAACCATATAAATGTTAAAAAAAGAAATAAGAAAGAAGCTAAAAGAACTGAAAGTTCGCACAGAGCACTAATACCATAGCGAAAAATATACGTGACCTACCTATAACAAAGAGCGAAGAGGCAGCTCGTATCCTGATCTTTCCTACAGTGACCGGCAACGCGGTGACTTCCTTGCCGTTGACGAGGATAAACCCGCCTTGCTTCAGATGGATACTGGCCCCATCGTAGTTCAGAGTCACTGATTTGGTGCAGGATGGTTTGCCAGCACCTTTGTATGGTGCTAAGTTCATAGCCTACAAAAAACAATGTGACGTCTATAGGACTGTGTGCTGTTGTCGCTGAAGTAACTTAAGATTATTTAGTTCTTGGAAAGTATTTATAGCATGAAAGAGTAAAATAGAAGAATAAATCCATATTATTTATATTCTTTCATAGAATTGCTTTAATGGAAATTTTCAAGCTAAGTTTCTTATAAATTTAATAGTCGCCGAATAAGGAGTTAACAAAATAATAGAGATGACGACGGTTTCGTCACTTTGTAGATGACTTTCCTATTCAGTTGATAATTACTTAGTAAAGAATTTTGCTTCCAGTTACAAAGGTTTTGTAAACATTTAAAAATTGTCTATGATCTCATACTACCAACCTCAGTGATAGCACCGGAACACGCAACATTCTCAACTTCGATAGTGACGTTGTCTGTCTTGAGCAGGATATAGGTGCAGTGTCCCATGAAGTCGTACCGCAGGCCATCGAACGTGGTGTAGTGAGGGTCACCGACTGCACTGCAGCGGGCGCCGCAAGCCACTTGTGTGCATGTCCACTCGCCTGCTTGACACGTACTAAAGGCAAATCGTACATTTTCTGTCTCAAAATTTCATGTAGATAGGTAGGGTAGGAAAAGAAACATATGTACCCCAAATATCTCTCTTTTTCTCTTTACTTCATAATCATTTATATAATATTTAACTGTGCTAATATGATTTGAGCATGTTTTTTTAACGAAAACGTCCTTTACATCCATTTGCCTACTCCACAATAGGTCAAGAAGATAGAGATTTCTTTTATAACACAGGGGTAAACGAGCATGCACACCTGACGGTAAGTGACTGTGCGCCCATGATCACCCGCAACACCAGAGGCATTGCAGGTGTACTCCCGGCCTTTTAAAAAGGAATATACTGTTTTCTTGAAGGTTATGATGTCGTATGGGTTCGGAAATACTGCTGCTGGGAGAACTGCTAAATGACCATTTACCTAGCAAGGATTTACCAAAGAAGCAGTTGCCGGCCAGCCGATCTATCAGAGTAAGCTTTCGATTGCGGGATATTCGATTACATTAGAAACCTATTTTTCTTCGGTAAGAATCCCTATTTAAAGCACATTAAACGAACTGCTTAATTGAAATGTCTTTTATAGAAAAACACTCACCAAGTATTACAATCTTTAGGTATAACCGAACCCGGTTTGAAACTTCGGTTCCTCAGGCGACAAGGGCACTCGTCCTTGGTAACACACTTTCCGCCTTCCAATAGCTGGCCTTCAGGGCAGAAGCAGCCCTCGACACAGGAGGAGTTGTCAGATTTAGTTGGTGAGGGGAATGCGCAGCTAGGTTGGATGTCGGGCCCGCATGACTTGTAAAGCTTGCCTTCGGGGCAATGCATAGCTGTAGAAATACCAAAGTTTTTTATTTATACTTTATTGTACACATACAAGAAGCTATTTGGAAGCAGAATTAATTGATGAGACAGAGATTTGCGGAGGTCTTTAAACTATTTATTCTAATTGCTATGTCATAGATCATATCTGCTTATCTTAAAGAACGTTTTAAATTTTTCTTCTTTACCCATACTTCAACACTACACTCTTCCAAAAACCTTTCGCTTATGACACCTTCTCATTCCGCTAAATTTTATCACAATTCCTTCACTGTTTCTAGCATTAAGTTATGGAATTCATTACCTGTTGTCATTAGAAGTACAAAATACATTGATGATTTCAAGTGACAAGTGTAAGATTATCTTTTCTTTCTTTATTTATGTATTTTATGTTAATTTATCTTTTGTTTTACAGCAATAAGACTGCCTTACTGTACTTGTTCAACTGTATCGTTACATTTATTAATTGTCTTGTTTATTTCCTTTATTGTGTTATGCAAAAAAAAAAAACTCATTCTTTCATTCATAGACATATAAACACTCACGGCAGGTATCAGGATCTCTCCAGGACTTCATTTCTTCAACGCCATGTCTTAAGCATTCCTTAGCGTATACCGATACTGTGCTGCAGGCGCATTCTTCTGGAGCTACACAAACATATGGTAATTAGAAAGTATTTTAATGGAATGTAGAATAGTTAGTTTGTTTTGTTTTATGAGTGAAAATGGAATGGCAACCCCGCCTGCGCCATCGGTATACGCTGGCGGGGTACCAGTTAGAAAAGAGATACTCGGGTCTATGAAACTTTAATACATCAATCAATAACTGTAAATGTATTATATTAGTGTAGTTTTTTTTATACAACTTAGAATGGCAAACAAGCTGACGGTTCACCTGATGGAAAGTGGTAACCGTCGCTTATAGACATGAGCAGTACCATGGACATAACAGAGTATACTGTTTCGCCCATGATACGCCCCCATGCGTTGCCATTCCTGAGGACTAAGGTGTTATTCCTCTGTACCCAGTAAATTCACGCCATTATATTCGTTCCTGACTGTCTTCTCTAGAATCTCTTAATTTTCAGTAAACTTACTCAAACTACTTGTACAGGCGCAGTAGTCCCACTGACACGTTTCAAGTAGCATCGATATATCCATAACCTGTAAAATATTAAATAAAAATATATTATTAATAGACCATAGACATAGATTAAAATCAACCCATAGACGTACCACTGAGGTGGCAAACAAGCATACGGCCCACCTGATGGTAACCGGTTACCGTAGCCTATGAACGCTTGCAATACCAGAGGTATTACGCGCGCGTTGTCGATCCTGAAGAAACCTCTTTACCCCCCTTTTAAAGAACCCCATGCTGTAGTAGTAATAACATAGATATTAACCGTAATCGATATCAAAAGTATGTTTTTTTTGTTTCTACCTGCATTAATAAATATACTAAAAAGACTGATGGAAATTGGTAACTGACACCTAGATACATAGATAAGACCACGAGTACACAAAATAAGAAAAAATTGTGATGAGATTTCCTTTTAGTTTTGATATTGTCTCGATTTAATTTTATTATATAAGCCATTAACTGTCTACTGCTGGACATAAATCTCCCTCATAAGAGAGGTTTTGTCAATACTTGCCACGTTTAGCGGATTGGCGATCGCAGTTAGGCTTTGATGATATTTTAAGTTTCCACTTAATTAAATAGACATTGCTGTCCACCCCTGGGTCATTAAATTCTCTTAGTTGCCTTTTACGATACCCATCGGAATATAAAGGTGTGGCCGATTCTATGCTGGGACCATACGTCGTTTTAATTATACACATGTCAAATATTAGAAAACTTAAGCTTTACTTTACATTTAATACTGAACGTACTAACCTTGGAGCACTTGCGGAATTTCTCCTTGCTGAATACTTTTGTGCAAAACTGCAAAGCTTTCTTCATGTCTTCGTCCGCTTTAGAAGCGCATGCGTTCACCTCGCTGGGGCTACCCTCACATATATCTGTAAATAGTGTGTTCGAATATATGTTTATTTGGAGAGGTTTCTTTAAAAATCGCTGTTACTATAGATTTTATTTTAAAAAAGATCTCATTATTTTATGATTTTACTAGCGGCCCAGCCCGGCTTCGCACGGGTGGACATTTTTATAATATTTTAAAAAGTGGTTATTGTGACATAACGATAATAGTTGGACATATAATATCGCTAAGTTTTTTATAGTTATTGATATTTTCTTCAATATTGTAGAACAAACTTTTGTTCTATCATCAATAGTTTCCGCAACGCAAATTTTATAGCATTTTTTACACCTTGAGTTACGTTACTAAAGTAAGGATTCCTAATCTTTTCTAGCAATAAATATAGCCTATGTTACTTAGAGTGAATGCCACTATCAGGTGGTGCAAGAATTTTTGAAATCGGCAAAGCAGTTATTGAGTTTATTCATTACAAACATACACACAAAAATTCAAATCTTTCCTCTTTATAATATTAGTGTAGATGATCAGCTAACCATATTACGTTTGACAGAATACGTAATAATAAAAATTATGGCCGAATGTATAAAAAAAATCATCATTATCTGATAACAGCTGAACAAAGGCTCCTCCATATACTACCATAAGGAACGGTCCTAAGCCACCCTACATCCATTGACTCCCTGCAATGCATTTGAGGGGGCCGTCCTTCACTGCGTTTACCTTTTCGGGGTCCCCACTCAAAATCTAAGAAGTAACATACATACCTCCAATTTTGTTGACCTGCCACGACGCAGCCATTGCAGACTTGGTCTTCGCAATTGATCCGACTTTAGTCCTCATGTCGTTTTCTGGGTTCCCGTCCAATGTACCACAGAGACCTTCTGTGTTGTTCCACAGTTGGACTGTTCCGTCCACCAAAACCACATTCTATAATTTAAGAATAATTATTAAACAAGAGTTACATTCACAACAGTTCAATGAATCTATTACTCCATCTATTTGCATTGAATTGTATTGACATATATAGATGGAGTAATCAATAGGTAAACAAACCTCTGTAGTTTTTGGTATGCTTCTTTGTTAATTTGGTTTATATGGTGAAATAAAAAAAAAACAGATTTTTATACCACTGAAGTGGGAAACAAGCATACGGCCCATCTGATGGTAAGCGGTTACCATAGCCTATGAACACATGCAATACCAGTGGCAATACGAGCAAGTTGTCGACCCTGAAGGAACATCATTACCCTTTTTTTGCGAGTTGTAAGCACAAAAATGACCGAGTAATTGATCAAAATACAATTTAAATAATAATCTTATAGTAGTTTTAAAATGTCACACTCACGTTGACATCCCACTTGATGGTGACACCGGCTGCGTCAAGGTTGACAAGCACGAAGTCCGCCGGCATGGAGACGCGGATGCCGGGCAGCGACGCCGGCATCGGCAGCAGCCGCTTGGTGCTGCGGAATACCACTGAACCATCCTCTGCAACAAGTGGCATTGTATTACAGAGTTTTATAATGCAGATTTTTTCAGACATTCTGGTGGTCATTATATCAGCCTTTAACTATCCACTGCTGAACATAAGCCCCCTTGGGGGGGTTTTATCAATAGTTGCCACGCTTGACAGGTGGATTGGCAACCGCAGTCAGGTTTTAGAGATGTTTTAAGAGGGACACTGCTGCCCATTTCTTGACAATTAAATTCCCATAGTCGTAGCTTACAGCACCCATCTATTGATCCATTCTATGCAGAGACCAAACGGCACTTTAAATTATATAGAATAGGACAAGCATTAAAGTCTTAGATGTCTTACCTCCAGCGCTAAGCATGTACGGTTTGTCCTCCAAGTAGATGGTGAGTTCGCTGGGGCAGTACGGCTTCCTCTTGCACTCGTTGTGTTTGATCACCACAGTATACTTGTGTTCTTTAGCATCCCGTAACAGGATATGCTCGCAGGGAGACTCGAAGCTGTAGAAAATTAGAATAAACTATAGAACAAAAGGCATTTCCTTTATTAAACTATATATATTTAAACTATTATGTTTGTTTATTGTATTATGGGATAACCCCTATCTATAGGAGGCAAGAGATTGTTAGTAATGGGGAGCTTAGTCCCCATTGCTATCAATATACCCTATCAGATTAACCTTCATGCGGTTCCCCCTGGAGACCATCGCGACTAATTTATCGTTGAATTCGTTACGATGGGCTAACTGATAGCGCAGGCGGAGCTATTATACCATTATCGTCCATTAAAAAAAACACTATTTGTGAGTTATGTAACTTTGTTTTAAAACAAATTTACATTAGAATGCCAAACTAGCTAGCGGCTCATGATGGAAAAAGGTAACCGTTGCCTATAGACATGAACATCATGCGCATAATAAAACACACTGTTATATCCATGCATTGCTATTTGTTTGATGCTATACGTTGCTTGACTAAGGACTTCCGTGCTCTTTTATTTCATTGTTGATATTTCATAGAGTTGATTAGGGGGAGAAACACGAGTAAGACAGAGACATCCATGTAGATAGATGAAGCTGCTAGTAGATAGAAGAACTATTTGATAAAAAAAAATGGTAAATATAGTTAAATAAGGATGAAAGAAATAAGTTCAGTAACTTCATCTATTAAAAGACTCCATAATAAAATCTTCATGCCATAGATTTTACCTTAATAACCCATAACTGACATCGAATACATTATATTAACATTATGTAGATATTATTTAAAATACTTTTACCTATAAATCTTGCCGTCAAAGGTTTTGTAATGTACTCCAGCCCACGAGAGGCAGGTGCCTCCTTTGGGCGTCATGTCTTGTATCACCACCACAGCGTTCTCCTTCCTACCACCGTACTCAAGGTTGTGGCCGAGACCGTAACCGTAGCTGGTCTGACTCGAGCTGGTCACATTGTAATGGCTCTCGTAGACGCTCTAATCAGATCAGATAGACAAAAATAATTAACGATTTCTTCATAAACAAAAGATTACGAAAACAAACAAAAGATCGAGAAAAGATGGAAGCTTCTATAATCACAATACAAAATCGACACGGGAGATTGGAAAAAGAATTACCAAAATCAGATCAAAAATGACAACGTCATTGCATAATATAGTGACATAAAAAAAAATTACAAAACAACCAGACAATGACATAGACGCATTGAAGGCCTGGCTCCTTTTGGAAACAGTTTAGAGGTTTTTATTTTGGCATATATGTATATATATCTAAAGCCTGTCGTCCTAAACTCATCAGTTTGGGGGGAAAGGGATTGTTAGTAATGGAGACTGAGAATCCCATTGCTAACAATATACCCAACCAGGTCGACCTCCTCGCGGTTCCCCCTGGAAACTATTATGGTTAATCCCTGATGAAGTCATCATGATGGGCTAACTGGCCTGTTTTCATTCTCATCTATCACCCTTCACTGGTGCTCCGCCAGCGTATCCCGTTAGCGCAGGTGGGATTACCATACCATTTTCACCATTAAAAAAAAACTCATCAGTCTTATTTATAAGGTACTGAAAGGTCGATGGACCGCTTTTTAGGTCAAAGGGTCCGAATTTGTCGTCAAAATGTATTAAAATTAAAAGGCAAATTAGTCATCAAAATTATGTCCGTCTTCTTATCGGTCTTTTTTCTAAGTCCTTTTGTTTTGTCCCAAGCTGTCAGTTTTAATTGTAGAATGTCTTAGCGGCCAGCGATAAAACCGGTCAAAGAGGCCGCAACATCCCCACCTCCAGTATTGGAAGCCAATACTCCAGGCAAGGCCTAGGCGCGGACGTCCAATCTGGTCAGCTTTGTCACTGGTCGCTTATAGAGTCCGGTCGAAGTCAGCACGTCAGCTACTCGAACCCTGCCGTCCTTCCCAGGATACACTGCCGTCACTCGTCCTTTGGGCCACTGGTTTCGTGGGAGTTGATCGTCAGTTACAATTACAACGTCATCAGTCATTAACGGTCGTGTTTCTTGACGAAACCATTTGTCTCGTCTTGTCAAAGTTGGTAGGTACTCTTTTACCTAACGTTTCCAGGTAAGGTCGGCCAGTCGCTGGGAGTGACGCCAGGATCGTCGAAGTAAGTCATCGTCGTCAAAGATACCCAAAGGATGGTCAATGTCATTTGTCTTCGTCATCAAAAAGTCATTCGGAGTTAAAGGTAAGTCGTCGTCCTTGTCAATAGGTACATACGTTAGTGGTCTACTATTTACAAAATGTTCTGTCTCCGCTAGCAGTGTTGACAGAACTTGATCACTCGGCGCTGTTTCTTTTAGAGTGACACGGAGAGCAGTCTTAACAGAGCGCACCATTCGCTCCCAACAACCTCCCATATGAGGGGCGTTAGGGGCGATAAAGTGCCAGTCAATACCCCTTGTACTTCCGAACCGAGTTAGTTCGTCTTTGTCCAAGGACGCCACGGACAATTTCAGCTCACGGTCGGCTCCTTTAAAGGTGGTGGCATTGTCACTCCATATTTGTCTTGGGCAACCACGACGAGCAATGAAACGTCGGATGGCCATGATAGCGCTGCTTGTCGATAAATCATGTGTCACCTCAATATGGATAGCTCGAACCGTAAGACAGGTGAAAAGAGCTCCATATCTCTTCTCTCGATGACGACCTACCTTGACCAGCATTGGGCCGAAATAGTCCAGACCCGTATACTGGAAAGCGCGTCCACCAGGAGTCAGCCTTATATCGGGTAATGGTCCCATCAGAGGTGGGTCAGGTTTTGCTCTCCTTATTTTACATAACTGACAGTCATTCCAAATAAACTTGACAGCGTTCCTTCCACCAATTATCCAAAAACGTTGTCGAAGATTATTAAATACCAGTTCCCGTCCACTATGGGCTGCATCTTGATGGTACTGGTGCATGATGAGACGCGTAAATTTGTCTTTTGGATGCAAAATGATTGGGTGTCGAGTGTCATTGCCAACATTCGCATCGCGAATCCTCCCACCAACGCGGAGAATGTCGTCTCCATCCAGAAATGGCGTCAATTGGCGTAGGGAACTCTCTTTGTCCACTTGTCCACATTTTTTAATATTTTTAATATCGTCAGAAAACATTCTTCTTTGACTATCCTTAATAAGCGCCTTCTCTGCTTCTTTAACTTCGTCCGCTGTCAATTCACCTCGTTTTCTGTTATCTTTGTGAGTCCAGTTACATACAGCGCGGTAGAACCACGCGGTACTTCTTATTAGCCTCCAAAACTTTGAGAATCGGCTGACGTCAGGCAGATTAACGGACATTTCAGTTAAAACTAAGATGGTTTTCACCTCAACGTCGTCAGGATCAACAACGAATTCAGTCTCTTCTGACGGCCAGAATTCCTTGGATCCCCGGAGAAACTGTGGTCCATATAACCATCTCGTATTATCCTCGGTAACTGTCTCTCTAGTTGCATCGTCTGCTGCATTTAGGCCTGACGGTACCCACCTCCAGTGATTAACGTCGGTTAACTCGGAGATCTCGCTGACACGATGGGCGACGAAAGGCTTAAAACGACCGCTGTCAGAACGAAGCCAGCTCAGAACAGTCATAGAGTCAGACCAAAGTGTTATGCTTGCATCAAAGTGTTGCTTCAAAGTGTGAGCTAGTCTAGCACCCAGCAAGGCAGCCTGTAACTCGAGACGAGGTATGCTCATTACTTTGAGTGGTGCGACGTGAGCACGTGCCAAGACGAAAGCTACATGCCAACTACCATCTGACATCTTGACGCGTAGATATGCAACGCTCGCATAAGCCTTACTGCTTGCATCGCAAAAAATGTGAAGTTCTAAGTCAGCTTGTTTGTCACACATGTCAGTAAAAAGCCAACGAGGAAGTCTAAAGTCGCTGACCTTTTGTAATTCCAACAACCATAACTGCCATTCCTTGAAACTAGTCGATTCGATTTCATCGTCCCAGCTGATTTTGGATTTCCAGATATTTTGCAGGAGAATTCGCCCCTTCACTGTCACATATAAGAGGAAACCCAAAGGATCAAAAATGGACATCGTCAATCTTAATATGTCACGCTTGGTTGGTTTCTTCACCCCTGACTTAATGTCCTCGCTCACCTTAGGAAGCTTCAATAGAAAGATAAACTCATCGGAATCCTGGTTCCAGCGCACTCCAAGCACACGTTCTACCTGATCATCCTTGGAGTCAGAGAGGATCTTCAGGATACACGGGGATAGCTTGTCTGAAGGTAAGTGTTCCAATAGTGTATGAGAATTAGAGACAAAATTCCTTATATTGAAGCCACCTGCAGCATGTATACGTATTACATCATCCACTACGCGTACCAAGTCATCCTCATCGTCAAAAGAGTGGATGTAGTCGTCGACGTAATGGTGGTCTATAATAGCTTTGACAGCTTCTGGGTGAGTCGCCTCATATCTACGAGCATTCAAATTTTTTACATATTGAGCTGATGATGGTGAACAGACAGCTCCAAAAGTCATGACATTCATGACATAAACGTCATTATTCCAGAGAAGTCTTTGGGCGTGTCGGTCATCTTCCCTAATAAGTACTCTATGAAACATCTCTTGGATGTCACCAATTACACAATATTTGCCTAGACGGAACCCTAATAATACAGCAGGCAAAGATGTTAAAAAATCAGGTCCACACAATAAGAAGTCATTGAGTGACTTACCGTCAGACTTAGCTGCACAGTCAAGTACAATTCGCAACTTATTAGGCTTATTAGGATTAAAAACGGCAAAGTGAGGAAGATACCATGTCTTATTGGTCTGGATCGAGGCCTCTTCAGGAGTTAATTTTGAGATGTATCCTTTATCAACATTCTCCTGGATCTTCTCCTCATACTTGACAGCAAGCTCAGGATACCTACGAAATTTTCTCTGGATACCTATAAGTCTACTCTTCGCCTGTGGGTAGCTATTCGGGAGCTGAACGTCATCAGACCTCCAGAGTAGGCCGGTCTCCCATCGTCCTTGAGGCAAGAGTTTCGTGGTCTGTTTCATAATCTTCAGCGCCAGCTGATCCTCTCGAGAACGAGGAAAGTCACCTGTCTGCTTCACGCCGAAAGACTCTGTGGAAAAAGATCTCTTAACGAGGTCGTGTAATTCGTCACAAGAGCATAGATGTAATATAGTTCTGTCATTCGCTATACTACGAAGTCCTATGTTCCCATGTACAACATAACCCAAGTCCGTCTTAGATATTATAGGTCCGTTCTTATGTCCTTGTATTATTTGTCTAGTAATAATTAAGTCAATATTATCTTGTCCAATTAATAACTCAATCTTTCTAGGTCGTATGTCATAGTCTGTCACATAGTCAGTCACATAAGGAAATTTATTTACAATATTTTTATATGAAATACTATCTACTACAATATTCAAATTATTTATAGAACGAACATTATTTACACTATACACATTTTTTTCATTCAAACCGCGAATATTAAATGACACTATTTTCGAGTCCGTCTCTGTGGTTGACATTCCGGACACACCACGCATGTGCAGATTTGTCGTCGGACCAGTAATGCCAGCCTTCTCGAGTAGAGCAGCATCAACCAGGCTCACAGATGCGCCTTCATCAAGGAGAGCGAAGGTAGTGACGTCACCTTTTGTACCTGATACAACTACTGGCACGACCTTCAGTAGTACATGCGAGCTTCGACTGTCGTTGTTCACTGTCGTTTCGGCATGATTGACGGATATTAATCTATCATCAGTCTCGTCGCGTGGAGCAGCATGAAGCAAGGTGTGATGAGCACGGATACATTCAGGAACAGAACATTTAATTTTTCTCTTACAAGCTTTTAGTTGGTGTCGTGCAGATAGACAAGAGAAACATAACTTTTTGTCAGTTACCAACTTCCAGCGGTCGTCTATCGTCATCCGTTTGAAATCATCACAATCACTTAGTCGATGATTACCGTTGCAGAGCACACATGTAGGTGATGATGATGAAACTGTAGCCACCACCGGTCTCCATGGTCTATGGTCAGGCTTGGTCGGCGGCTTCGCAACAGTATTATTTACAGTCCTTATAGGCAGCGGAGCAATATAAGTGGCGGCGTTAGCTACGGTCATGAGCCACTCAGATACATGACATAAAGTAACAATATTTACATTTTTATTCGATATATACATACTCCATTGATATTTCAATAGTGACGGCAGTTTACTTATTATTTCTCGAATTAAAGTGGGATTAGTCAGATGTCCAACCTCTTCTGTCATTTTCATCGTAGCTACAACATTTTGAATTGCAGTCGCATATTCTATTAAATGATTGACGTCGTCATGACGGACGTCACGCATGAACCTTATTTTGTTTAACATGACTTCTATGATTAATTCAGGTCTACCAAATCGCAACTTCAATGTGTCTATTATTAGTTTCAGGTTTGTAGCACTCACCAACAGCGCAGATACAGCGTCACGCGCACGGCCCTTCAGGCAGCACGCTAGTCGTGCGATGTTTTCATCGTCACTATAACCACACAGCTGTGTTGTCGATATATACTGCCTATAGAACAACGGCCACTCATCAGGCTCACCGCTATACAAGGGCAGCTCCTTTGCGCTTGTTTGCCTGGCTAGGAGTTTAGACATGTTCGTGTTGTCATTCTCTAGTCTGCGTGTAGGAATGTGTGGTGGTACAGGCATCATTTCAGGCTGTGTCTGTGTATCAGTATTGATAGCCGTCGAGATAGCGTGAGGCATACTAATATTATTTTGATACGCCATACCTGAGGTTGTAGGCAGACGTAGGGACACGCGCGACTGTGTCCTATTGAGCATGAGGAGGTTGTCTTCATCTTCAAGCGCTTGTGCTGATAATGCAAGTTTTTCTTCGATGAGTCTGGTTTGTATCAACGCGCGCTCTTCCGCGGCTTGCAATTGTAGTTGTAGGAGTCGTTGTCTTCTTACTACAGTCGTGGTGGACGTACTAGAGTGCGAACGGGCGGATGGCGTGGGTGAGGGCTGGCGGCTACCGCGGACGGACTGTCGGTCATGTTCACCCTGGTCAGCAGTAGCAAGCAGCGTCGTCGGAATTGTCGTCATCTTCGCTTGTCTTCGTGTCTGCACCATAGGTTGGTTGTAATCCGGCTCGAAGGACCACTTGAAAGGTCGATGGACCGCTTTTTAGGTCAAAGGGTCCGAATTTGTCGTCAAAATGTATTAAAATTAAAAGGCAAATTAGTCATCAAAATTATGTCCGTCTTCTTATCGGTCTTTTTTCTAAGTCCTTTTGTTTTGTCCCAAGCTGTCAGTTTTAATTGTAGAATGTCTTAGCGGCCAGCGATAAAACCGGTCAAAGAGGCCGCAACAGGTACTTTCTTCTAAATTTTGGAAATCGTTAAACTTTACATATTCATCACTATCATCATCATATCAGCCTTTAACTGTTTACTGCTGAACATAAGGCAAGCGCAGTTAGGCTTTAGAGATGTTTTAGGAGGGACCCTGCTGCCCAACACTCGCCCTCCCTTAATAGACTCTTACGACACCCACGGGGAAGGAAGGGGTGGCCTATTCTATTTATTTATTTAATACAAAAATCCACAACTTTTAAAAAATAACTTATATGCTAAGTCTCTTATAAATACAGCCAATAACGGATATTAATTATATAAACGAAAATTATAATTCTACTGCAAGGTAGGCAAGTTAGAATGGGTGTATGTAAGTAATGTAAGTGTTAGTGTTCTATGCCGGGACCACACGGCTACATAATCATATTTAATAATTAATTATTGTAACTCACCACATTCTCGTAATTGCTTGGATGTATTACAATAACATCATCTGCAACAATTATATAAATATTATTGAAACGATTGTACGTGTATTATTTAAGTTATAAAATACCTGTATCTATTTCTTCAAAATTATTTTTTTGTTCTGTTACAACCCTAGCCTGTAGACATATTAATGCTGACTAGCAATATAATTTATTTCCATTTAAATCAGAAGTTTTATACCTATATAAACTTATACAAACTCTAAATTAGTCAGTCGTCATTTACCTAGCCAAATTACTGCCCAGCTACAGACCTGGTTTCTGTCCGGCAGTCTGGACAGTAAAATTAACTAGTTGGATTTATTATCCAGGCTCAATAAACCACTGAACTAAGGGTCTCGCGCGTCTCTAGTCAAGTGGATCTTTAAATAAGTATTTTTTTATTGAATAAGTGCCCTACAATAACAGTTCTTTTTTTTCCTTAATAGCAGTTTTATATCAATTATCTCAGTAAAATTTTTATACTTACTAAAGACACAGTGAGGTATTGGTTGCGGTTCGAACACTCCAGTGCTGTAGAGGCAAGTGTAACGTGCCGCTGGTGGAGTGCTAAATGAAGAGCCACTGGGGCAATTGAGCTTGCAAGAGTACGTGTCGTCATCACCGAAACAAGAGTATCCGCCATTGAAGACAAGTTTACGCATGTCGCAGGCACTTGCAGCTAGGGAGCAATAAGTATTTACATTTACAGAAGTTGTTTGATGCAGATAAGTAATTAATATTTCTTTTTGAACAAAACAGCGACTTCAACCTTGTAAAAAAATTTTATAAGAGTAAGCCTTATCGATTACAATTAGTTTAGAATTTGAGACATAAACTGCAGTAAATTTATTTGCAACAGCAACAGTTCAAGTAAAATCAACAAACAAATCGGATCAAAAAGATGTTTAAAAACAAGCTTTTCAAATGCAATCCACCAAACCACCAAATTGTGGCATCGACCATTTTGAAAATATTCAGTGTTGTATACTGTATTGTCAGCAAAATTAAAAGTATTCACACAAAATTTAAAAATCTTTAAAAGAGACTGATTCTAATATAGCTTGCAAGATGTAACTTAAACAAACTAACAAAAAGAAATCTTAAATGAAAAGCATGTGAATATGGTATACTACTAACAATATTGGCACTGAGGACCCCTGTATCCATCAGGGCATTGGCAGGTGTTGATGGAGAGACAGATGCCTCCATTCTGACACGCCGGATTGCACTCCGGCTCACAGTCCGGAATGGTGGAGAAGTCAGCGCGGGTGGGTCTCCATTCTCCCTCCAAACAACGCATGTTGGCTACTGTGGTGCCGTCGATGAACTTGTGTCCGGGCAAACACTGCACTGTGCAGAAGCTATTAAAGAAAGCAACGTGTCAAGGGATGTGATGTAAGTATCTGTTACCATTTGATAATATTCTTTATTCTTCATTACAATGTCGTCAAGAAGCGAAATAATCTAAAGATCGACTTACTTTTTGACAACTTTGATGGTAAATACATTAAGTCTTAAAAATAAGGAAGGCATAAAAAGAAAGAAATTAAGTTTAGAAATACTTAGTTTCGTTGTTAACTCTATATTAATTATATGTTCTAGATATTTCTTGTCAGATTTCTGATACTCGTAGCACAGAAAATTCTAGAATAAATTAGATTGTAAATCGTGAATTTTGGTGGAGTAGACAAATTTAATGACCATCTAAAATTCATCTAACGTTTAGAAAAAAAGACATTCTATATTTGATATTTAAAAAGTAACGTACTCTGGCGAACAACTTCTGTTAGAATTCATTGGCAACGGCGGGTATACGAGACATGGTTTCTTCTCGAACTCGCAGAATCGGCCGTGGAAGTTAGCGGGGCAGTGGCAGGTGTTAGTGTCCACACATATTCCATTGTTTTTACAATCCGGCTCGCATTTTGCTGTTAAAATAAACGTATTGTTATAAAAATGGTATTGTGTACTAGATGTCTACAAACACCTATTAAAAAAACCAGTTTCCATGTACATTCTTGTGTGACACAAGCACACACACACACATCACTGTCACACAAGCAGACGAATGGTTTGCATCATTACAACTTATCTATCGATGTTAAAAATAGTTCTATATATTATTACTGGTATATTATAACACAAAATAGTTTTTCGTAAGCTTGTCTGTCAAGGCCTTTAATTCTAATTGAAAATTCTCTGCTATCCATTCTTCACTTAAAGAATTCCCCTCCTATTAATAAGGTTATAATGATGGCCGTGACCTATAATCATTATAGCTAGTCATGATAGATTTATCTATGGCATTGACATTATTTAGGTCATAGGGTCGTCACACATAGTGAGGGTACAGTCATATATATCTACTCTTATGTACGTAAATGCAGATTGTCATCCTGTTTAGGAGTTATACCAGTTTCCGGTTTATCGACAGATAGCTGCTCATCCCACGCTCTCTGATAATCGTATACGTACCTAATATCTAATTTAGGTCTTGTTATTTTAGGAATTATAAATAGTTTTATCTGTATACAAATTTTGTAACGAATTTAGCATGCAGAACTACAAATATAAATTCGATTATGCATTCGAATCTCTTTTAGCCGTGTAGTCCTGGCATTGAATAGGCTACACCCTCCTTTCCTGTAGGTATCTTAAGAGGCGACTAAGGAAGGATGAGGGATGGACATGAGCGTCCCTCTTGAAACATCTCTAAAGCCTAACTGCGATTGCCAACCTGCCTGCTAAGCGTGGCACCTACTGGAAAAACCTCCCAAGGGGGAGGCTTGTGTTTAGCAGTAAAAGGCTGATATGATGATTCGAAACTCTTTGGAATTGAGAAGATGGGAATATTTGTAAAGTCATATTTTATTTATTTATTTATATATTACAAGATACAATATTATGTTAAATACAGAACAAAACATTAATTTTACGGCTTTACTGTGCACCGCTATCGTGAACATTTTTATAAATAAAAATACACGACACTATTTTTTATATAGAATGGCAAACAAGCTGACGGCCCATCTGATGGAAAGTGGTAACCGTCGCCTATAGACATGAGCAGTACCATGGACATTACAGAGTATACTATTTCGTCCATGATACCCCCCATGCGTTGCCATTCCTGAGGACTCAGGTGTTATTCCTCTGTACCATATTAGCATTTTATATCAATCAAAAATATGACTATAATACAAATAAAACCATTGAGTTATGGATAATGTATAATCGTTCTCTTTTTTAATGGGTGATAATGGAATGGTTACCCCGCCTGTGCTGTCGGTATACACTAGCGAGGTACCAGTGATGGATGATAAATGAGAATGAAGTAGGTCAGTTAGCCCATCGTGACGAATTCAACAAGAATTGTTCACGATGGTTTCCAGGGGGAACCACGTGGAGGTCGACCTAATAGGGCATATTGCTAGCAATGGGGCTGTCAAACTCCATTGCTAACAATCCCTTTCCCCCTGTATAATACATGAAATTAGGATCTAATACATAAAAGATTTAACACTTACCAGTATAAGGTTGATTGGCATTTCCATGAAATTCTTGATAACTAGGTCTGAAATTAATACAAGCATATTAGTTTATAATCTTGGTGCATTTTCATTAAATTTACTATTGAGAATGAAAGATTTTATATTTGTCTGACAAGGTTTTCCATGGAGACTACATACAACATGGGCGCCTTCAAAAAAGATGTACTAAGTAATAAGTTTTATTTACTGTTTACTATTAGATGGGCCGTATGCTTTTTTGCCAGCGTTATATTACCATTGTATCGTTTTTTTTATGGTTGATAATGGAATGGTAAACCCGCCCGTGCCATCGGTATACACTGGCGGAGCACCAGTGAGGGATGATTGGTAAGGATGAAAAGGCAGGTCAGTTAGCCCATCGTGACGAATTCAACGATAAATTAGTCAAGATGGTTTCCAGGGGGAATCGCGTAGAGGTCAACCTGATAAGGTATATTGATAGTGATGGGAACTAATCTCCCCATTACTAACAATCCCTTTCCCCTACCATTGTATCGTTAGGTATCTACAAAGGAACCAAAGTGACCGAAACAGCCTGAAAGATAAGCAAGCTGATGTGGCAATCGGCTGGTCACATAGCTCGAAGAGTCAGACCAATGGGGAAGAAAGGTTCTTGAATAACACTATAAACGTTATAAAATATACAATGCCACATATGATCTGATCGTTTATCAAATGCTCTGTAAAAAAAATCATCGAATCCTCTCTAGAGGTGTTTTTTTTTTTATACTGGCAAGACAATTAAGGTACGGTCCTGAGCCACCTGCATGACTGACTGACTAACTTCCTGCAATGCGTATTATAATAATAATAAAGTATTTTGTATCGATTAAATATTAATAATAATATTTATTTAATTAGACTACATAAGGCCCATTTTGTTAGTTATAAATTGACTTAACCTATGTTAGTAAATGAGCGGTCATAACGCTCTTACATTGATAACCTGTCCCACCCAATATTTTAGGATGTTTTAGGATAATGCATATTTTACGCTAAAGGAAGCTCTGTGCAAAAATTTTATTTTCCTATAAACACCTATTATGACCGTGTTTCTACTTCTAGATTACGATCTATATAAAAGAAGGAATGTAATTTAAATATAGGGGATTATCGGGTCTCATTACGATTAAGATACCCAGGTTAGATTGATCTTCGTGTGATTTTCTCTGCAAACCATTGTATTAGGTAATTCCTGGATAATTCACAATGAGTTGCAAGACCTGGCCACGCTAGCATATACTGATAGGTATATTCTAGTGGGGTTAGCATTTCATTTTTATTCCATAAAAAAAATATAACATGCAGCTACTTACGCTCGTCCAGAATTAGAGTACCAAGTTCTTCTCTCTCCATATGATTTAGTGCCGGAATAACCTGATTTGGTACCAGTGTATCCTGTCTTGGTACCGCCATAACTAGTCTTAGTACCGGAATACCCGGTTTTGGTACCCCTGTAAGCAGTCTTAGCCCCGCTGAAGCTGTTCGATCTAGTATAGCCCGTTTTTGTGAACTTTTGATTTTTCAGATACGACGGCACATACGCTGGGGCTTGGACATCGGATTGCCTAGAAATTTATTATTATTAAATACTACTCTAAATTGGTCCTTTTAGGTAGGTACATTAAAGGACCTTTTATACTGGGTCAGGTCAAAATTATTAATGGTACTTTAAAACTAAGAATGGATCCATACTATAGGCATTGGCTTATTTGTGATTAAGTGTATTTATAAATTGGGGTTGACCACTTAAAAGCGCATATGTACTCTCAGACATGTTTTTGTGAAACTTCGCTGGCATTCTAGGGTGGACACGACCCACCCATCTCTCCCTCCTGCTTAATACGTAAGGCTGTAGGAATTTCATGAAAAAAAAAATGTCGAGTCTCTCATAATAACTCCATACGATAGTCTCCAAATATTTTGTAATATTTTATCGATGATTCTTTCATAAAAATGTTTAGTTTCTATGGAAGAACACTAATACGCACTCTCAAATAAGTGCGAATTATTAACGTTTTCATTCTATATACTACGAAATAGTTTCAAAAATATTTAGTATTTAATCACGTTTATATTATCGAATTTTAATGAAATTTGATACACGAAACGTAGTTTTAATTAAAACTATAGGTAATATAGTTAATAATAATCAAGGTTATTATTATAAAAAAAATTGTTGATAGTCATGAAATTTTTTCCTAATTTAAACAATAAAGATAGTTTAAAATATTTTTAAAATAACAACTAAGGACAGTAAATTAATTTTAAAAGGACTGAATGATATAAGTACCTACCTAAGTCACCTAATGTGTGACAAGTCTCCTACAAATAATGTATATAAATTAAAGGATATGTTCGAAGTTCAAAGATTGTATTCAATGCATTTCGATTATTGCAGGAAATTAACATTGTTGTAATAGTTTCGTTTCCTAATAGTCTTTGCAACGATCACTATGCAACAGAAAAAAAAAATTTTTCAATTTAAATAAACAAATAAGTTTTAAATTAGCTCAGAAATATGAACTAAAGAAATTAACACGTATAAAAACTTTAGAGAAATAAACATGAAAAGAACATTTGAATGAAGAACATTATTTTTTTTATAAAAAATAGTTATTTTTAAAACCTGCCAGTGCTATTCCGTAAACAAAATCTATACTTAATAACAGCCACATTAGTAGATATATAGATTAAGAATAATAACTGCTATCCTACTTACCGCAAATAGAATATATTTATTAAAAAAAATTAGATACCTTGCGTTTTAAGAATCAGTATTTTGATAGGCGCTTGGTTTTTGGCTCTATTAAATCAAAGTTTTTATTTAGATATACGAACAGAGACTAAGTATGTTCTAAGTTGTTACTATGGTTGTTTAAAGGAGGAGTATACTTACGGTTTTCCATCATATGAAGCTGGCACTCCATAGCCAGCGTCACAAAGATATACTGTCAATATCAAAATTAATATTTGAATAACTAAATTCATTTCGAATAAACTTCCACTTAATCCATTTATAAAATAATTAAAACACAGTTGTTGGCCACGATGCCACAAACCGTACTGGTTCCCGAATAGTTATGTGATATTATGTTATCTTTTATTATATTACATAAATAAATCAGGATATTCATATCAATATAATATCCTCTCTAATACTAAATATTATCAGCAATTGCAGGATTTGTTTGGTTCGAATAAAGCATAAATCACATATTTTTTTTATTTTTTTTTCTTTGTATAAAAAGGCGGGAGTTTTTCTAAAAACTTATATTTTATCTATGGTCTAAAGAATTAGTATAATAATATTTTTCGTTTATTAATTTCTATTTTAATAAACAAATTTTCGATATCTTATTTTAATCAGAATGCCGTATACTAGAAATCGTAAGTATAAAAGAAACAGAAGATCTTTACATTCAGTTAAACAAGTAAGTAGCTATTGGCTTTTCATGTAACAGTATGGTATATAGCGATTTATGTTTTATTTTTGATACTGACGAACTCCGTAACATACTTTATAGAAATGAGGTCCAAGGTTCGATTCTCGGTCATATTAATTTAGAAACTGAACATTTCTATTTTACATTCTCAACTAGATAACCTTTAGAAAGTTTAGAGATAAATACTTAATTAATATTTTTGACATAACAACTATAAAAGTACGTTTCTGGCCTTTGATTTTCAAGGGTGGGATATGCAGTACAATTACAGGGTACAGAGTCATAATAGGTTTGTCCTTAGGAATGACAATGTGTAAAGAGTACAACGAGTGTCACAACATGTCCTTGATATCCATAGTGAAGTTTATGTTTATTGGACAACAATTAATATTTCTTATCATGTAGGTTGTTAATTTGTTTGCTATTTTTTAAATCGCATAAAAAATTATGGGAGCATGACAAAGGCATGTTCCTGATACTATTATGTTTGTTTGTATTTAAGTATTTTAAAAGGAGGTATAGTATCTATGTATGAACTTTTTAAATAGTATTTAATCATCAGTTACCAGTATCTAGGTTCTTAAAGATTGACTGTAAGAGATCCCTTTATGGGATAAGTCCGCCATTGTATATTAAATATTTTAATGTATTCAGTATCAATAATGTACAATAAAGTTTTAACAATACAATACACTCTATAGGTATCTCTTATTCATAGTACGTAAGTATAAGCTTTATTTGACTAGATACCGCTGTAATGTCTACTAAACAGACATTTATTATTATTTATTAATTATTTTTTAGAAACAGTTAATAGCTACAAGACTCATGGAGATAAGTTTAAAAGTGGAAAGACATATTTATAATAACAGGCCGATTTCGACAGCGAATGCTATAACATACATGGAAGAAGTGTGTTCATACAAAGCCCATTGTTTGAATGACCCCCGATGTCTACAGGTACTCATTTCTTTTTATTATTATTTTTAAAAAGGAATTTCGCGACTGACTCTTGGCCACAACAGAATATCAGTGTTTTGCTCTTTTGAGGGCAAAGCAGTAAACTGAGTTGTGACCATTTTGTGTTACTCTGGCACACGCATGAAAAAAAAAGGAAATTGTTGTTTTATATATTTTGCTTTTTGTTTTTTTTTTTTTTTGCTTTTTTTGTTTTTCATTCTTTTGTCTCTTTTACTGTATATTATGTGTATGTTTATATTGTAATTTGTGTACTGCTCATGTCTATAGGCGACGGTTACCATTGTCAATTAAGTGGACCGTCAGCATGCCATTCTTAGTTGTATAAAAAAAAACATAAAATTGGTATGATATATAATTATAATAAATTAACTATGAGTAAATTCAGCTCATAACCCTCATCATCGCTTTGACCAGAATTATTCGTCTATCTTAACATGTATATATATATATATATATATATATATATATATATATATATATATATATATATATATATATATATATATTGTATTTAATTGTATTATATATATATATATATATATATATATATATATATATATATAAAATATTATACCAGGCTAGTGTATAGAAAATGTTATACGGCCGTATAACTCTACCAAATATATTGTTTACGAGTAGTAATGTAAAATTTGTCATTGACATATAATAGACATATCAAACTTGTGTATTTTCTATACACTAGCCTGCTATGAATTGAGAAAAATAACAACAAATATATTATATAAGCATAAGAAGAAAGGAGGCAACCATATGATTTACAGTTTTTATTTTCATCATTCCTTTTATGTAATTCCTTGTTCTTAGGTATAACGGGTTCACCATTCCAACTCCATCCATTAAATAAAACTGCAACATATTTTAAAGACATTTCGCCGTTTTTCATTGTGTATGTTGCCGAGAATCAACGTAAGCCTAATAGGTATCCCATATATAAACGAATTAACAATTTTTGACCCAGATTTCTTTAGGAAATTATAAAAAAAATTAATTTTTACTAATGTCGGTTTCGAATTCACTACCAGTATTCTATATAACTGTATAGACTAGACTTTATATTTACATGAACGTTTACTCGGTCATGGTTCCATACAAAACGGGATGCTCGTAGAGGAAAATCTATTGTCGCAAACGCCCCTGCACCGCGCTGCATTCGGAGAAACTGTGGGCGGGATCCATCTAAAACTAGTTACTAACGACAAACAAGAATAGATAAATATATATAATTCTAATAATATTTCTAATAGATACCTATTATCCTATCCTGACAAATTTTATAAATATGACAGTGAGTTTGTTTGTTACCTTATAGCTCCTTAACGGTTTAATCAATCACTATGAAATTTGGTATACACATACTATCAGGGATGGAGAAGGATATAGGTTACTTTTTATTCCAGTTACGCGGACAAAGTCACGTGTAAAAGCTACTTCATATTATGAAAAAGTTTGAATGTTCTACATTCAAATCATTGTCCTGAAGAGTGTCAACAATGTGAGGAGAGTTGTCATAAGCATTACAACATCTGTTCTGTTTTTGCGGTGTCCATTGATCCATTCTCCATGGTGCTATTCATGACTATAGGTGACGGTAACCGGTTTTCATCAGAACCGTCAGCTTAACTTAAATAAGTGCCACAACACAATCACATCCACAAACAGCGGCATAACTCAGGCGACGAGATTGTTCATAATGAAAACTAATACCCCCATTACTAGTAATATACCCAATCTCCTCGTGCCCCCCCCCCCTGGTAACCATCATGCTGAATTTTCAGGTGTATCATCACAATGAGCTATTTTCATCCTCACCTATCATCCGTCATTAGAACCTCGCCGGCGTATACCGTTAACACAGGCAGAATATTAATTCCATTGACATTCATTAAAAAAAAACTTACAACACCCAGATCCGGGCTTGTTCAGAAAAGTTCGATTCCTAAATTGTCCTAATTGAAAATCGAATAAAAGGCATATCTTAATACAAAAGTATAGTAGGAATTATGACTCTAGATGATTGTCGGCTTTTTTTTCTTCACAATGTCGCTGATGCGATCACGCTTTCACGCTGCGTCTTGTTTAGATTCAATCAAATAGGTGACGTGCTGAAAAATGGGAAAGTACTAATTAACCAGTAAGCATGAATTAATGAATGTTCGGCAAAAGTGAAAGTTTATTAAACCTCAATTACCAATAATCACATCATCATCGTCATATCAGCCATTGATTGTTCACTGCTGACTATAGGCCTCCATTGCGGAGTTTCGCCAGTAGTTGCCACGCTTGCCAGACGGGTTAACAACCATAGCCAGGCTTTGGTGATGTTTTAAGAAGGCCACTGCTGTTCATCCCTTGACTATTAAGTTCCCCTAGTGGCCTCTTACGTCACCCACGGGAAAGGAAGGGGTGACCACACAGCCGCACCATACTGACTAATATTTGTCCTAACAGGTTATAGAAAAATTAAAACGATCGATGAATGCAATAATTACTGAGGCAGAAAATTTTCATAATTTAAATGTAAACAAATACGAAATCAATGAAGTCTATTTTAACAATAATCAGGGATACATATCTCCAGTATATTCTATTGTAGACAATGACGAGATGGAAACTATTGTAGTTCTTCAGAATAATATTGATACAATAAAAGATATGCCAGATGAAAATATACACAAAAATGACATGATAATTTTACATTCAGTAACTGATCAAGATGGTAACGTCCAGAACAATTCAAGACAAATTTCGAATGAATTAAATTTTATAGACGATAATATACAAAAACAGCTTTCCATTTTGTCTATAAAAGAAATAGAAGATCCGACACTAACAAATGTAAACTCAAATAACGAAATGTGTTCCCAGAGTATTATTCCTGATAATTTTAAGGATGTTAATGACATCACAGACATAAAAAATACCGAAATAAAAGAGCAAGATAAAACTTTAATAATACATGGATCACACAATAATGTAACATTGAAATCTAGGTCTAAAGTTATTACAGACTTTACAACAAAAGCTATAATTTATAATGTTCCTCAAAATGAAATCGCACATACTGCTACTAACATAAAAACGGCTATTAAAACAACTAATGTTGAAAAGAAAAAGACGATTAAACGGAATAAAGCGAAAATAAATGTAACAAGAAATATAAATAAAAGTGTTAACTCTAAAAAGGGTAAAAAAGTAGAAGGAAATTTTACCAAACCTGTAAAAAAAGTCGTTTCTTTAGCTAATGAAATTCCTACAAAAAGTGTAGTAAAAACAAATGAACCTGAAATATTAAAACAATTAAATCCAGATGAGTATTTAGCTCAGATACACAACAAAACTGTAGAAAATAATTTGTCCTGGTTAGAAAATATACGATACGTACGGCAAGTGGGGGCTGACGAGACTGATCCTAAATTGACGTACTTAAATGAAAGTTTCTGGAATGATTACACGCTGCCTAATGGTTGGAGCGATCAAGAGTTCTTTTGAATATGTACTTATGTATTCCTATATTAAAGATTTCATTTTATTATACAACGGGTTTTTTGATTGTTAACAGGGTCTTTTCATCCTATTGATATTATAAATGCCAAAGTTAACAGTAAATTGATGAATGGATAGACGCATGTTTATTACTCTTTCACGCAAATTGCTAAACGTGTTTGAATGAAATTTGGGACACGGGTATTTTTTTTAGAATACAGGGGGAAAAAGAGCACGCGGCTCACCTGATGGTAAATGACTACCGCCGCCCATGATCACCCACAACACCAACGGCATTACAGGTTTGCTGCCGGCTTTTTAAAAAGAAATATACTCTTTTCTTGAAGGTCATGTTGTCGTATCAGTTCGGAAATACTGTTGCTGGAGTTAATTCCAGAGTGGTTGTGCGTGGAAGAAAGTGCCTTGAAAAACGCACGATGGAAGACCGCCACTCGTCCAGATGATTAGGATGAAACTTTAGTTTATGGCGGGTTGTACGGTGGTGAAAATCAACAGCAGGTATTAATCCGAACAATTCCTCAGAACACTCCCCATGATAAATTTGGTAGAAAATGCACAGAGATGCATCTCTGCGCAGTTTCAGTGGGTCGAGTCGGACAGTAAGGGTATGTTTTATCCTAACTTAAAATAAAACAGAGCATGCCATTTACAAATTTAATAATAATTTGAAATGTTAAGATAATAATAATTTAGTAGATACTCAACTTCAAAAGTTAATATTCTTACATGTTTTACATGTATGGAGATGTAATGTAAATATATTTAGTACATGGAATATTAGGAAAGATGAACTGTCGTTTATACCGTCACCTAGTATACACCCTCATAATCCAATTTAATAACACGTTCGGGTTGCTGTCGAGACTCCTTTTATTCTCTAGTGCCTCAGCGATATTTGCCGAAGCCCGCACAGATAGCTTTGACGCTGTCTGGCGAAAAAAGATGGCTTTATTTTTGTAAAAAAAAAAACACGCGGGAGTGGCAACAGTATCCGGAACATGTTTGTAAATAAATCAAGATAGTCTGGTGCGAATGCTTGCCCAGAGGACTAGATCATTATTAATGATTAAGTACAAACATAGTTTTAAGTAGGTACACGTACTAACAAAAATGGACTCAAAACTGTCTGAAATAAAAAATAATGAACTAGTTTAAATAACGATCGACTTGTAGGTGTACTCTTTAATCTTATTTAGACAAAGTATAAATGAATCTATTGGTAGAATCGTTATCGCTAGCAAGCCTTAGAGATAGACTGATATAGCGATAACCGGCGACTTGTTATTTCTCACGTAAGCAGTATCAATAGATTCGTTTGTACTTTGTCTAAGGAGGCTATATCGATTACAATCCAATTTACTGCCAATGACAATTTTATACCGTACTCTTGAAATTCCACAGTTAGCATTTATAAATTAGGTTAGAATTAATATTACTGATTGCTTTGAAAAATTACAAAAATATTCATAAATTTAATTAAAAATAAGAGTACTAAATAAATCAGTTATAACATTTTATTTCCTTTAATGGCAATGCACAATTGATACCAATTTGAGTGCAATACGTCACAATTCCAAAACCAATCTCTTCGAATTTATTTCAAAGTAGTGTAATTTTTCTTTATAAATTTTCTAATGTCGGCTATCCAGTCTTTTAAAAAAATATTAACGGTATAGTTTCTCATTTTTATTAGTTTACTGCAAATATAATAACATAATATAATTACTTATTTAAAAGTAAATAAAAAAAAACCAGCTAAGTACATTATACATTTAATGTGCATAGTATAGTGTGATTTTATCACATGATTTAATTTATAATAATTATAATCTACCATTATATATTATTTATACGTAAATATAACTTATATAAATCACAATTATTCAATAACTTAAAACTTAACAAATCAATAATAAAATATATGAGTGACTAATAATTATTATATCGTAGACCAAATATTAGTCTTTTAGGCCCATATGAACATATAGCATTTATAATAGGATAGCAGAATATTTATGGTACTATGACACCTAACCATTGACAATTACGATTAAAAAAAAACTTATATCAATTGATACAATAAAAACATAATATTTATTTTTAAAATAAGAATTAGGACTAGTTCAAAGCGTATACATACAAATTTGACAACACATTTTCTTTATATTCAAAGTCCAAAAAATTAAAGCTTAATTTACATTAAATACATAATTTATTTGGCAAATTAATAACATAATGGAATACTTATTTAACAATTGTTAATGCAAAAGCTACATTTCTAATATCTTCATGTCTTTTTTTATATTTAACAGCCGCTAAATGCAGATAAATCGCCCCCCTATTTTGAACGGATGTATCACTCTATAATCTCGCGAGATAAGCGAGAAATAAATGCAAAAATACAATACAATGTATTTGTTAAATACCTTCTTCTGTAAATCAGTATTATTTAGGTTTAAAACTGACGGCCAAAAAATTTAAAAATGTAAGTCAAGGTTTTTTTTTATAATACTATCGTGACAATCAAGAATAAAGTCCGTCTATTGGTAAACGATTACTGTAGTCTATGGTCACCTGTAATATCAAGGGTGTGTTGCCAACTACAAAAAATTTTAATACATTATACTTAATATAAATTTGTGTTGATTTCTACTAAAAAAAATCTTTGATTAGATTAAGGCCTTACAACTAAATAGAAATTAACTCCTCTATATCTTACACTGTTTATACGCTACGATAACCAGTTACTATCAAGAGAACCATATGCTTTTTGGCATCTTCGTTGCATATAAAGAAGAGAGCTAAGTATACGTATAATAAAGATCCATACTTAAAAATAAAAAAAATTCTTAAGAAAGATAAAAATAATTGTTTAAATGTTAATTCAGGCATCGATATACATTTAAAATTTCTTAATTATTTTCTAATTAACATTGTGCATTGATATTGTAAGTAAAGTATTAAGGAAGATAAAAAATAAACAAGAAGCATGGAATCATTTGGCGTTCCATTGTTTCTGCCTACCCTAATGGGAGACAGGCGTGACGGATATGTATGTAGACGACATCTGCATATGGAAGATATTTCAGAAAAAATTATGCAAGGGGTCTTAGTAAGATCAATAAAAGCCACAATTAATATAGTGTTCCACAAATAAAACCAAATTCATTTGTAGCAACATCAGTTATTTCGATTTAAAAACTACATCACTGAACTAATTTTATTGAAATTTCTATGGGATCATATGTCCTGTAAATATATCCTTTCAAATAAAAAAAATAATAACAATTTTCCAAATCGCTTTACAACTGACAGATACACACAGTTAGTGTATTCCAGACAAATTATCATATTGAAGACTAAGCAGCATGGTCTTCGATCTTAGCCTGTTCCACAACTGAACAAACGTAAAATTCCAGACAATTTATCATATTGAAAACTAGGCATCATGGTCTCCGACCTTAGTCTGTTCCACAACTGAACAAACGTAAAATTCCAGACAATTTATCATATTGAAAACTAGGCAGCATGGTCTCCGACCTTAGTCTGTTCCACAACGGAACAAACGTGAAATTCCAGACAATTTATCATATTGAAAACTAGGCAGCATGGTCTCCGACCTTAGTCTGTTCCACAACGGAACAAACGTGAAATACCAGACAATTTATCATATTAAATACTAGGCAGCATGGTCTTCGACCTTAGCCTGTTCCACAACGGAACAAACGTACTAAAAAAAAGGAACAAATGTACTAAAAAAAAAAAGGAACAAACGTACTAAAAAAAAAACAGTTACTGTTAGGCGGTAACTAACAAAAAATACAACAAAATTGCAATTGAATTGGTTAAAAACAATAATTTTTAGAAATTTTGTTTTTGTGTGTTTGTTCTAGTATCACACTAATCTTGCTCCACTAAATAGAATACAGTTTTCATATTTGTATTCTTAAGGCTTTAACATACTAAGATGGTAAATGTTTTATCTTGACACGCTATCTATATAGAAATAGTTTATTTAATTTGTTTAATTGTTTATTAATGCATCGTGAGGTTATAAAGATGTTAATGCATTAATTATTCTCTACATGAACTACCTGAAATTGGTTTCACTACTTCTGAAATTCACGGGTACAAAGTAGTAGGTAAAAAACTGGTGTGCAATAAATGAATAAATAGATAAATATTTATAATAGTTTTAATATTATATTCTATCCGAATAGGGGCGCGTTAATCCTTTCCTTTATAACAACTTACAATGTATTACTTATATACATATAATTTGACGTAACTTCTCTAAACAATGGCTATTTTAAATACAGATTTTCATATGTATTTACAAGAAATTAATTGAATTGTAAAAAAAATTAAAATGGGTAATACGTAAGATTGTAAATAAATTCATAGTGTAAGATATAAAACGAGTATCTCTTGCGAATCCTAAATGTTGACTGGTAGATAATGCCTATAGCATTAAACCCGCCTTTTATACCACATTTTATTAATCAACATATTATTGAAGGTAAAAGTGAGTTTGTTTGTTACCTTATAACGCATTAACAACTTAACTGACCTATGAAATCACTATGAACTTTGATATATACATACTATATGTGATGGAGAAGTATATAGGCTACTTTTTATCCCGATAAGTAAACATGTCACGCGGCCGAAGTCGTAGGTAAAAGCTAGTATTTAATAATTTGAATTTTGAATCAAATATATGATAATACACATTTTTTTTTAATTTACACAGATCTTATTTACAAGCATAACAGAAAAATTAATAACATGAATAGTAGATTACTGCAGCGGCCAGCAACTGAGGCATTGATGGACGAACGTGCAAATGTGGGCCGAGGTGTAGCCGAGGCACACATACGTGAGTCCATCAATGCCTAGTTGTGGCCAAGGCTTGTATAGTACTTTTCTCAAACAATGAGTGGAAATCAAAAACACAATTTTTCTTTTTAAGTTCAATGACGAATAACGAACAATAATAATTTTTCACGCGCCATAATGTTCCTTTGTTTTTTTTCAATAACAAGCTTTCTATTTGCAAGCCATTTCGAAATTTAAATAAAACCTTTTATTAGTTACCTCCTTGGTAGCCATGTTTCGTGTAAAAGGTCATTCCATATTTAAATTACAGGACAGATATGAGTTACATAGTAATTTATCTGGCCGCAAAACACGACAGATATGGATTTTCATACAACTTTTGCCGGCCGCTGCCCGCATGTATCTTGCCAGTACGGCAATTTCGATTTATCTCGAAGAAGATTGTCAAAATAATGCTCACATTTCCAAGCATGTTTGAGAAAATAGAATTTACTTCATGAATAAATAGACAAGTATGATTTCATTTTATATTAAATATAAGTATATCAATATTATAAAAGATTATGCTATTCTTTGGTAAATATTGCAAAAACGATATCTCAACAGTGCCAAAAAAATGATATTACTAATTCTTTAAAATCACTCACTTTAATTTTAGATTTATAACATAAAGGTAGATGCGACGGGATACAAACCTCGTATCTCTGGATTATCTGAGCCTAGTAAGTTCTCAGTTTCGCCAGGGAAGGAATATAACACAGTAAAAGCTCTAGTTACCCCATCAATAAGGTAACTGTGAAAAAAAAATACGAGCCACTTATACAGCGGCGATAGCATTTGACAACATACTTTAGGCTTATTTGCAATAAGATCCAATTTAAATTTTAAAATTTCAGATAATGTGAGATGTGAATAAACATTTTGAAATATTTTAAAACAATTTAACTGTACTTGGTGTTATTTTGCGGAAGTCCATATCACTGGTTAGTAGATTTTTTTTTTGTTTAATTCCACTACCATTAGTATCTATCTATCTATCAATAATGCGACTGTCACCACTCGAAGATTGACTACTATTATTATTGCCAGAAATTCTACAGCCTTCCATATTAGCCATCAATCTCCGACCGCCATTCCGTCCACGCTATCTCTCTCTTATAAAGGTTAAGACTATATGTTAGATACGAGAAGAGCACGTTTCGTGTTTCATTAAGCCGATGCGGTCAGTTGTGAAACTAGAACAGTTGTTACAGTTTCCATGGAGCAGTTCAGAGTCGTGATTTTTTGTAATCTGCTACGTTCCGATATATATTCCTCAGCATGAATCATTCACCACGTATGTAGAGGCCGACACTATGAATAATACACATTCGAAACAACACGATATTTAAAGCTCTTATTTGAAATTACACCTTATTTCAATGCAACAATATTTAATATAGTCTAGCGCGTACGATACTATAAGAAACTTATTAACATAATTAGACATATGACTATTTATTAATGATTCTAATTTTTATGTGCGATAAAATCAACAGTGACATAATGATAATTAAATAATGATAAATAAAATTAAGAATGTAATTAATGGCATTAATTTCAATAGGTGCAAGAGACAACAATTTTTACACACAACCGATTCAGTTGTGTGTAAAAAAGTGTCAATGCAAAGGGCAAATTATAAATAACTTTATTCCTTGATACAATAGATCATATTTTTGTATGTATTTTTATGGGAATGTTAGTTGAAACATTTTGGCCAGAATAACCTAGTTACATACGCAAAGAATATTTAGAATCAATTGAAATTAAAAAAATATACTTTTTTAGTAGCTAAATATTTGAAAAAAATTAGAAAAAAAATAACAATTCGTTCAAACAGATATGATATGAACTTTTACACAAAAATGATTCAATCGAATTATGGCCTCAACATAAAAAAAAAATTTAGATACTCGAAACTATTTCATACAAAACTCTAAAAACTCCACAGACATTCCAATAGTACTTAGCACAGAATCAATTAGTCCATATATTTGATCAAATATCAGAAGTTAATTGAGGAAAATGTGTTCATAATTAGTACATTTAACATTTTACAACTCGTTCCACTTATCGCAGGCTAAAAGTCTATGAAGGTTAATTTCGTTTAAGTATATAGAAATAGAGCATAAAACAGTTTGAATCTATTATATGTAGACACGAAATTTTTATCAACTAAGAACGTCCACTACAACAAAGACATGTAGGCATTACTTTCGTTTACGATTCTTTGTACCATAAAAAGGCCATATTCGAATAGCAGGCTGACTTTGAACAATCGAATTGGAATCAATCGAATGGAATCACATCGAATCGACATCAAATGGAAGTCGGCCCGCTGAACACTCCTGTCATATGGACAGCTCTATTTTCACCCATAAACTCTTCTCATTTTTATACAAACTATCGGCAACAAAAGTATTTGAACACAATCAAATGTCAACCTTATTAATAATGCAATAAAATTTCTTTTAATTCACTATTTGTGTTATGATTTCTGGATGTAACTTCATTATATCGACTATTTAATATTATTCAAAATACTTGTACTTCATCTTCAGGAGTATTTGAAAATCCAACATTTTATCAACCGTTAATTGTTCATTGGTGGAAACAGGCCTCCTCCTTGGGGGGGGTTTGCCAATAGCTACCACGCTTGGCAGTTGGGCTTTTTCTAATGAATGATAATAAAATGATAAACCCGCCTGCGCTATCGGTATACACTGGTGGGGCACCAGTGAGGGATGATAGGTGAGGATGAAAAAGCAGGTCAGTTAGCCCATCGTGATGAATACACTTAGGATTCAGTACGATGGTTGGCAAGGGAAATCACGTGGAGGTCAACTTGACAGAGTATATTGCTAGCAATGTACCAGGTAGCTGGCAGTTGGGCTGGCAAACGCAGTTAGGTTAGGTGGCGCTTTAAAAGGCTGCCCATTTCTCGACCCTTAAATTCCCTTTTACGACACACACAGGAAAGTCTTCTTTTCCCGTGGATGTCGTAAGAGGCGATTAACGGTATCCTATTTCATTCCGGGGCCAAACAGCTAAATAAATATTAATATTATTTAAAAAATAAAGCGTAATATTTTCAAACACGCCAGATTAATTTCTGAAACATTTTAATAAAGACAGTGGGATAAAATACAAGTATTTTGAATAATAGCATATAGTCTGTATTGTTCACCTATCTATGTAGCAGACCGTGTAGTGCTCCAATCACTATTAACAACTGCGACAGTGGCGCCGCCCTACCGACATTAAAAACTAAACTTCCCTCTGACCTTGAAGAAGCCCATACTAGTTTTGTTATGCAGCAGCGATGTAACACCCACGTAGCTCTGTATCACCACCGGTGAATGGTGGATGCAGCACGCTGATGAAGGCATGGCTTCTATGGCTCTTTGAAGTTTTTGAGCAAATATCTCCATATCGAAAGGTGCCTTTTCCTCGGGACCGCCATCTTGAAAATTGAAAATATTTTATGGTTTCTAGTGTTTTAACCGACTTCAAAAAAGGAGAAGGTTCTATTTTCTTACTGTATTTTTTTTATGTATGTCGATCGATTTCTCCGTTAATTGTAGACCGAAATGAATACAAAATTCTTTTTGTATTCGAAAAAGTAGTTTATATTACTACTCAATAAGGGTATAAGCCAATGTGATTAGACGAAACTCTTAGTTAAAGTGGGGTATGGGTGTTTAGGGTATACCCGTAGGCGATAAATAATTTTAAGCAATATTGCATTTAAAATTGTTCCAAAATTAATTTTTCTCGCAAATTTGTAGGTAAATCTTTTTTTTTTTTCATTAATAAAAAGGAAAGAAAGAAAGAAATATTTTTATTTAAGTAAACTTAGATTTAAAGTATTTTTGAATAACGATTTTTTTTCATTACCACACATTCGGAACTCAATTACAACCAAATTTTGTAAGAGCCAATTATTGTTTTACTTATGTTATTAATTTACACTTAATTAAAAAAAAAATTAAGAAATTAAATGCTAAGAATAAAAAATCTAGACTGTAATACAAAAAAATTTCAACAACATTTAGGGTTGTCAAATGAACCATAAATTCAATCAAAAGTTAGATATAGTACCTTTATGCCAGTAAATGGGATGTGAAGCAAACGTCAGAAAAGGTACGTCCTGGCTGAAGGGGTTCCACACAGTCTTCAGAGGCAGGGGCTCCCCTTTGTTCCACATTAGGCGGACGCCGCGTAAGTTCCGCTCCCTTGAATCGAAGCGTAGAAATTAGAAATCTAGAATTAATTTTTATATAGTTTAAACAAGCACAAAATATTATCTAACTACTATATATTTTCTTCATATTCCTTTGTATATTAGGCAGAAGAAAATAAAAAAAAACTGTTATTTAAGTATAAAATGACAACTCTAATTAAATAAAAAAAAAAAAATACTAAACAAGCAAACTACCTTTAGCTGTAATAGTTTTCACCTGTATATAAAAAATAAACTTTATTATTCTTATTGCTTTTTATAATGAATAATTTTTTTTTTATTTGAGCCTAAAGCGTGTGACATGAATAGTATAATTTGGCATATGTTTACAATGTGCAATTAAGCATAATTACGAGAAAGTAGTTATTAAAGACAAATATTGCCATTTTTTAATATTGCCCATTGCCATGAACTATACAAATATTAGGCATCCAATTAATGTTACAATAGACAGATTAAAAAAAAAGCGATTAAAATTACGAATATAAAACTTATTAGAATTTTAATTTAGGTAACATTATTTACAAACTGCAAACTGTATGCGTGTGTGTGCACGCGCGCCTTTTAGTTTGCGTGTGTTGCGTATGTGTATTCGTGTATGTGTGCGTGTTCGTGTGCATGTGCGTGCGCGTGTGAGTATAGATAAAGTGAGTGACAGTCTATGGATAGTCCTCAAAGCTTGCAAAACTAAAAGTGATATTTGAACATGCATCTACAGCAACGGAAGGTACCTAGGTTCAAAATACTTGGGATCGAACAGTTTAGTGTCCTCGTTGCTGGAGCTAGGCCTCCTGCACAGGCGGTCTATGACGCAGTCTTTGACTACCGTCGACACACCGGTGGCGATGCCGTTAAGTCGACTGCAGGGGAGGGGCAATATCTCAGTACCATTCTTACTTAATATAATAAAATTGCAACTAGATGGTGTCTGTATATGGCAACTTCAAGCCAAGAAAAAATTTGAGAGGTCTTAATAATAAAATACTAATAGAGGCCAAGAGATTACTCTTTATTAAATATTATTAAATTTTGTCTGTCTGCATGTTTGTTTCGGTATCACGCAAAAACTACTGCATCAATTTGGATGCAGTTTTCATAGTTATGTCCTTGAAGACCTAACTTAAAAAATCTATCAAAATTGCAAAGCATGTTGGAATCAAATTATTTATTAATTAAATTATTTTCAGGAAAACCAAATTTAAACAGTTAATTGTATGATAGTTAATAATAAACAACTATCCATAATATGAAATTGTGAAGGAAGTTATAGTAGCTACATATCAATAATAAGATTAAATATGGACCTTAAGGACAGAATGACAAAGTAAAAAATCATTTGAAAATATATCCTATATTGCAATAAAAAAATTCAAAAATAACACTTACGGTACTAAAGATGATGGTGGATATACCAACTCTCCAATAACTATGGTGTCTAAATCATCTAGATATGTCTTCTTGAAGTCCAATTGTTTCATAGCAATAAAGTCATATTTTATAGTCATTACTAGTCTGGAAGTAAGGAGTACAATTCGCTCCTTTTCATTGTCCCATAAGGTTATTCTGAAATCATATCATATGGCTGTATTTATTAACTAGCCATTCTCATTCTGTCTCTAAAATTGTTGCAAAAATTTAGAATTCTATAAATTTGTACAAAAGTCGTTTGCTTGGGTACCTCTGTTCCATTCGTGTTTCTACCGTGAAGCAGTTGTTTGCATGGGTGTGTTTCGGTTTAAAGGGTGGGATACAGTGTGAATTTACAGGGTACAGAGATAACACCTGTGTCCTCAGGAATGGCAATGCATGGGGGGGTATCATGGGCAAAACAGTATACTCTGTTATGTCCATGGTACTGCTCATGTCTATAAGCAACGGTTAAAGTATAATATCATTCTTTAATTATCTATAATTTTATTTTAAAAATAGGTTTAACTATTAATATAGATAAAATTTGCTAAAATTTAACATGACATTATCTGACTGTTATGCAGTACAAAGTTTTTCAGGATTACTAGTACTGCATAAAACACAATGACATGGAACTAAATTATTCATATATAAAGTATGAATTTTAAAATAGGAATTGATAAATGGTAAAATATAACATACTCAGTCAATAACCATGAACCCAAATATTCCCCGTCTTCAGGGAACAACAATGCAGTTATACATTCCTGGATTGCATTTTCCACGACTCCCTTACGGAATGTGAAGAAATCTTTAATATTTTCACTATTAAATGGCACATCGTAGCGAGGGTATACAGTTTGTACTGATTCTGAGGAAGCAGCTGCTCCCTCGGTCCTTCGTTCTTCTGTTCTTGCATCTAAGATTAAAATTTATTATTATTATTTATTAATCAGCAATATATTAATAATAATTATTATTAATATATGGCTGATTAATATTGGTACTTCAATAAAATGATCAGCCTCATCATATCAACTGTCACTCAATCTGCTGCTGAACACAGGCTTTCTCCTGTGGAGAGGGAGGATTGTCACTAATTGCAACACTTGACAGGCAGATTGGCAACTGCAGTTAGGTTTCGGTGATGTTTTTAGAGTCATATTTTTCAATAGTTGCTGTTATAAATTTATGATTCAACATATTTTTTTAATTTATATGTTAATTTAATAACTATTTATCAAACATTAGTGCATTGATATAAATATTAATAGTAATAACTACTTATTTAAATGTATTAATATGTCTAAGGCCCTAGTTTTGGATGGTTAGAGCTATAATACTGCATTGCAGTACACATAGGATTAGTACGTAAGTTTTTTTTGATGGGTGAAAATGGTATAGTAACCCCGCCTGCGCTAACGGGATACACTGGCAGAGCACCAGTGAAGGGTGATAGATGAGAATGAAAACAGGCCAGTTAGTCATCATGATATATTCATCAGGAATTAACCATGATAGTTTCCAGGAAGAACCATGAGGAAGTCGACCTGGTTGGGTATATTGCTAGCAATGGGATTTTCAGTCTCCATTACTAACAATCCCTGTCCCGCCCCTAGTACCTAGGTTAGCCTAGGGTTTCCCCAATAAAGGGATTTTGCCTGTAATTACCACACTTAGCAGGTATGTTGGCAACTGCAGTTAGGCTTTTGGTGATGTTTTCTCTCGACTAATAAGTTTCCTTTAGTCGTCTCTTACGACACACACGAGAAAAGATGTGGCCAATATTATATTGGGATCATACGATAGTTTTATTATTGTACATAGAAATAATTGAATTTTTAAAACCTAAAATTTTACATTCATTCAACCAGGTACGTTCACAAGTTAGAAGATATTACTTATCAAATTTAATTATAACATATCTATCCATTTTAATATTGCTAAATAACACAACTAAGTGTCCACTGATTGGCATTTCGGGTATATGTTATTAAACGCTCACCAGCAAAAGATGATGTGGATGATGATAAAGAATCGGCACCTGATAGAACAGAAGAATTAGCATTTGATTTTGTTTTATTTCTATTCACTCTTTCTGCAGTATTGTTTTGACTGTTTTCCGCATTCTCTGCATTGATATTATCCGACGATAATTGTAAGGTACCGCCGCGAAACTCCAAATCATCGTCTAGTAAATCACTCATTATTTACAATAATAGATTTGTTACTTTTTCTGTAAGTTTTGTTGATTTGCGTAAATAATCGACCGATTGGAGTCTCCAATGTTTGCTTTGTAGTTTGCATTCCACTGCGACTGATAACAAAACGTCAACGTCAATGTCAAATAGAGACGAGCAGAATTTATATTATTGTGATAAAAATAAAGTCAATATCGGGAAATATCTATATTCTCAAATTCAAATATTTATTCATTCTCCACAATACTGTATATACACAAATTATTTATCTAAGAATACTCAGTGTATATATTGTGGAGGCTGATGGCTGAAACAGGGAAATCTGTGCCACTATGCAACTACTTCCGGATAATTTGTAACAATATAAGTAAATAACATTCCAAAAATAAATTATTCAACGTTAACTATCGTTGTGTGCGTGTGTGCGTTGCGTTGTGTGCCAGAACAAATGTACAGACAGACAGACGTAATTGTTAAAAATTGTTATTTTGGCTTCTATTATTCTTATTAAGGCTCCGCATATTACTTTTTCGTATGTGTACTTGTTCTATGTTAGATATTTATTTATGAACTATAAAATTGTATATTGTCTATTACAATTTTATTATATATACTTTGCTTCATAAATATACTTTGATTTATATCTCGATTAATATATATTTTATTCTTTTGGCAAATTACATACGTACTCTTTTTGTAAAGTTATTTCAATGATTGTTATACACTTATTAGATAGTTAAACTGACTTGAATGTTTGACACATCGCGGTGGATTCTGAAATTTCTCATTCAAATGTATCTCTTAAATTTTAAATTATTGTTTTATGGGCCATCATAAACGAAATTTATAATATGTTTTACTTAAATCTGTTATAAATTTAGGTAATATTGCTCTTTAACGAAATTTTTATTACATTTAGCTTTAATATAAAATTTTGATTCTAGAAAAATTGTCTCGGAATTTGCGTCAGTATATCATACAACTGAAGACTATTATTGTACTTATTTATGCAAGTAAATCCTGGATAAATTAATTAGTAATAATAATACACAAATAAATAAATTTAGGTAATTTATTTTATAAAAAATATCTAAATACATTATTATCACTTTACGAAAAATTTCCAGATTTGATGTATTACGCAAACATTATTATTATGGCAAAATATGTAAGGCACTTACTGTATTGAAGTCTACAAAATGTAGGTAAATAAAGAGGCAGATTTTTAATAAGGTAAGTAACCGTATACTTGCTATTTCACTATATTACAAAATTTTACTAAATTTAAATTAAAAAACTTAAGATGACTTACAATATTCTAGATCTGTACAATATTTAAAAAGAGAATGGCTACATTGAGTATAATTAAAGTACATTTGTTAAGGTTTCGTTCCTATATCGCTGGCCATGGATGCGAACATAGCTTGCTATAGTTGGAGTAAGGGGCACTTTTATGCCTGTGCTATTAAATACGACCTACATTTTCCATTATAACATCATTTCGAAATTATCTCAAAAATTAATAATATTAGTATGGCTTTGTCTAATTTTTATTCTATTTTTTTTTAATTCGGTAAATAATAATATAAAAAATACAGCTTTTTCTTTCGTTTAATCACTTCAATTATTTACAAGTAAGATTAATATATTTGTATTAATTTGTTTACTATTATAGATTTACAATATATATTCTTATTGAATAGATATATAATGCAGTGTTATATACATTTATTTGTCAATAGCATCGAATTACTTGACGCAATATGTCTACAATGTAGTCAGCGTGCACTAGGTGTATGGATGCGGACAAAATATCCATTAAAGTATCATGACTATAAATATATTATAGGAGATGGAAAAAAAGATAAATGGAAAAAAAAGCATGTAAAATTAAAATTGGAACATTTCATAATAAAAAATTGCTACGTAAATATTTTCTCTATATCTTGAGCACATTTTTTCCATCATACACCATTGTATGACCAAATATTGCCACTAAAAGTATTATATCTGAACTAGCACTAAAGTTGTTTAAGAAGACACTTGTTTTATATTTTAATAAATCTGCCTTGAAGTCTAAAGTCTATATAAATTATTTTAAACGGCTAATAAAAATATTTTTGCCTAATTATTACAGTTCAGATATTTTGCTCCTAGTGGATACTATATACTATACGTGGATGCATATATATATATATATATATATATATATATATATATATATATATATATATATATATATATAATATTTTCCATCTAAATATATTACATAGACATAATTAGATGATGGGTACAAAATTTGCCTGCATTGTTACATTGTTATAATTCTCTTTCGATAAATAAACTTGCACTTAAACGAATTATTAAAAATGTTAAATTATTAGATTTTTTATTGATAAAATAGTTATTTTACTGATTAGGAAAATAAAAACTAAATAAAAAAATAGAAAAAGATAGGATCGTTGTTTAAAAAATGGGACTAATATGTATTAATAACTAGAGTTCTAATGTATATAATTTACATGGTATAGATTTTCATATATGGAACGTATTCTCATGATACCATCATCATGGCAAAAAAGCATAGAGTACGCTTGCCATGATGCTCGCTTTTTGGTGAGAGGTAACTGTTTATTTACATTACCATTTTAACACCACATACGCGTTACTAATCTCAAAAACTAACTTTTGTACATTATTTTTAAAGAAAGCAAAAAGTACACAACGTACTTTCTTTTGGGTTTCAATTTTTAGTTAGTCTAAATTTAACACAAGCGCGGTCTTATTTCGAACTAATAGAGTGGTAAAAAACCCTGTCGAGTGAAACGTGATTCTCGGGTCTCATTTTAGTGAATCGGCCGTATTGTTCCTCGTAGCACCTGCACCGGTGGCTGGGACACTTGGGCGGGTACACGATGCACTGGTCCATACAGTACACGTCGGCACCGTCACGACCTTCCAACTCTCCGATAGCTTCACACACTTGTCTAGAATTTAATAATATAAATTAATTGTCACAATGCTCAATAATTTGTATATAACTACATATGTATATGTCTATCTCTTATTTGGGTGTAGAGAAATAAAACTATTTCAATCCGGAGTAGACTTTGTTTCACAAAAAAGTATTTTTTTATTTTTTCTTTCTCTTTCTCTTTTGTCTTGTTTTTGTGCTCCGTATATATATTTAAATGTATGTTATGTATTTTATATATTTATTATATATTAATTTAACTAACTTGTATGTATGATTATTTCCGTAAGTTTTTTTAACACGAATATTTTAAGTAACATCAGATATATTAATTACAATTTCTATTTCTATTCGTAGGTAATAATGCTATCTTAAATCTATGCAAATCTATATAAAATAACAGAATACAAAACGATTAACTAGGACTTAACAACTATAAATTACGATATATACAAATAATGTCGCGAACAAGTAGTTTATCAATTCAGTGGTTTAGTTTATAAATAAAAATTATTGATTTACTGTATATACTCACGGTAGAGTCGGTTTTTTGTAACATAAGACGTGTAAAGTTCCAAGTGAACATTACGTAAACATTATTTATTTTATACCAGAGGGAGACTTTGTACAAAAGTCGATTGCTTGGGTACCTCTGTCCCATTCGTGTTTCAACCGTAAAGCAGTTGTGTTTACATGGCTGTGTTTCGGTTTGAAGGGTGGGATATGGCGTGAATTTACTGGGTACAGAGGAATAACACCTGAGTCCTCAGGAATGGCAACGCATGGGGGTATCATGGGCGAAACAGTATACTCTGTTATGTCCATGGTACTGCTCATGTCTATAGGCGACGGTTACCACTTTTTATCAGGTGAGCCGTCAGCTTGTTTGCCATTCTAAGTTGTATAAAAAAAAAAATTATATGTGATAAATATTTTAAATTGGTACTTTACTCCTCCAAATAATTTCATTTCCACTGAGTGAGTCAAATACTTACGGGCACTGGCACAAGGCCACAGGACAGTTGGGCGGGTACCGGAGACAGTTCGTTTGGCACCAGCTCAGCATGCCGGGGATTACGCGGAAGCTTTCAGTCGGCACGCAAACCTGATCCCTGGAAAATCACGAATGATACAGGAATTACCAACAGCAATCATGGAATGTTCTAGATACATCTTATTCTGGACTAGCGACTTGCATCAGTTCCGCATAGGTAGATGGAAAGGTAAATTACTAATAGATACATATATATGTATCCCATCCTAAAATATTGGGTGGCACAGGTTATAAATACAAGAGCGTCATGACCGCTAATTTACTAATATAGGTTAAGTAAATTTGTAACTGACAGGATGGGCCTTATATTGTCTAAATAAATAATTAATAATTATTATATATTATATAATAGATTAAATACAGCCAATATTACTATCTGATATTGTAGCTGTGATTATTTCTTGTAATTGTTTATATTTATAATAAGTTTACTATGGTAATCTTTTGGAGGACAGAATAAAGAGTATCTATCTATCTATATATGAAAGTATTCTAAATGGATTAAGTATTTTTGAGCTTAAGTAACAAATAAAAATCAAATATTTCATTCACAATATTCATTTAGATTTGTCTCATAAAAGTTAAATTTGAATTCTAATCGAATCTGTCAGTCAGTTAGTCAGTGTAATTAAAACGAGGAAATACGTACATATATATATACATATACATATATATATATATATATATATATATATACTTAAAAACTAAAATACAGATGCTTAGGTATACCTAATTATAGATATGAAACAATTAATCATCATATCAGGTATTATCTATCCACTGCAGAACTTAGGCCTTCCCCATAAGGGTAATTGTGCCAAGAGGTGCCACGCTTGGCAGACGGATTGGCAACCACAGTTAAGCTTTTGGTAATATTTTAAGAGAGTCGCTGCTGCCCAACTCTGGTCCATTAAATTATCTTTATCGCATCTTACGATACTCATGGTAAAAGAAGGGTTAGCCCATTCTATGCCGGGACCACACGGCTATTAGATTTGCCTCATAAAAGTTAAATCTGAATTTGAATATTTAATTTAAACAATAAAATACGTTTATATACTCAAAAATTAAAATACGAGTACTTAGGTATACCTAATTATAGATTTAGAACTATCAATATTTGTACATAAATTGTTAAAAAAATTTCGTCCATTTTTACAATTTAAAAACACATTATAATTTATAAAAACTTTTCATAAATACATAGTAGTTAAAATCAGTTGGTTACAAAATGAAATATTATCACGACTATAATCTCTAATAGGGGTAGTCAGAGGCATTTATTGACAGTTATCGTTGTGCTGAACATAACACTCGTAATGTTTACGTTTTACTAAAAGCGAACGGAAATCTTATTTCAATTGATAAATTTATTCTTGCTGCTTTCTTCTGTATACATAGCGTAACCTGAAATGACGTTAAAAAAAGAGAGTTTCTGAAATTAATATCTCTTGATATTGTATATTATATATTTGTAATTAATAAGGGCTTACCTTATACATAATCATAATGTTTTAGTTGGTTGGTCGCTAAACAAAATTGGACACGAAATACTAGGTGGCGCTAAAATTGAAACTTGTGTTTTTTTGACATAATTATTTTTAAATAATTTCATAAGCCAGAAAACAAAGAAATTTTGCCCCAAATTGTTTATAATTACATAATAATTAACAAAAAGCATAAATCTTGATTCTAGCGCCATGTCATACAAAATATTAGTATTTCGTATCTTATTTTGTTTAGTTAAGGATTTACTACAGAAGCGTATACACATTGTAAAATGGCGTCGCTACTTGGACTCAGGTCGTATTAAAACAATAACATTGAAATATTATCAGACATTGTATTCGATTATTTAAATTAGCTAATATACCATAGAGTCAGATAATTTTAATATTAAAACATAATTTCGATTACAAATAAACGAAACTAAAGTCTTTTGAAGAGTATAGTTTGTGTTTTTCTAATCCAAGTTAAAAATATCAAATGCAATATCTGATTACAGGTTAGACACAACAAATTGTTCTGTACAAGGATTATGATACCAGAATCGGTTTCTTCTAGTAAATTATGTTCGTGTGTGTTAGTGTCACACATACTCTTTTCTGTTTTTTTTTTTCTTTCGCAGACAGTATTTTTTTTTATGGGTGAAAATGGTATGGTAACCCCGCCTGCGCTAACGGGATACGCTGGCGGAGCACCAGTGAAGGGTGATAGATGAGAATGAAAACAGGCCAGTTAGTCCATCATGATGAATTCATCAGGAATTAACCATGATAGTTTCTAGGGAGAACAGCGAGGAGGTCGATCTGGTTGGATATATTGCTAGCAATGGGATTCTCAGTCTCCATTACTAACAATCCCTTTCCCCCTTCGCAGACAGTATTAGGGGCATGATCGACAACGGCTAGGGTTTCAAGTGACATTAGTACGCAGACACCAATATTTTAATCATATATAATTGATGTTTGTAGTTTTGACTGAACAACGGAACTGCGCCGTTAGGAAACTGAATCCTTTAACTTCTCCAATTGAATTAGCTATTATCCATTCTTCTCCAGTGAATAAATGTTCTCTTAGCTCATCAGTTACCTCCGATAACGTTTTGTTAGGAGCATCATCAAACGTTTGCCCAGGTGGCAACATATAGACTAAGACCGGGCTTATTCTCAAGATATCGTGTAAGACGCGTCTATAGCAACAAATGTGAATACGTCAATGCCAAAAAAGTAAAACTTAAAGCATCAGAGATATTTTTTTATATAACACAGAGAGCAAACGAGCATGCGGCCTTCTTGATGGTAAGTGATCATTGCCACCAATGGGCACCTGCAACTCCAAAGGCATTGCACGTGTACTGCTAGCTATTAAGGAAAAGGAGTATGCTCTTTTCTTTTGACTTTGTTTTGTCCAAACATCTTTTTCACAGTTAACTTCTTCCACTCTTGAGATTTAAATTTAGAACTTTTGTTACTTGCCTATAAGTATCTGTGCAATCGTTGCACTGAGGTAGTTTAAAGGTCACTAGTTCGAAAGGATGTGTGGACTGTATATACGGATTGAATGATTGTATCTAAATGATCCTCGTCCAAATTAGTGAGTAATAGAAGCTCCACCAACCTTAAGGCTCACGTTCAACACAGATGTACAAAGCACAGCTGGTAAACACGCACGGCGATCCACTAACAATTTGGAGTAGCAGCCTCTCAATGATGGACAGGAGAACACTCTTATTTATACCGAACACGGTATTGTGTACTGTGAAACGTTCACACTTTACTTGAATCAGTAGAGGAGGCGTTCACGGGCGCTCTGCCAGGCGTTCACCAAACAAGTGTCATCGCAATATCCACTGATGCCACAAAATTGATGGAACAAAATGTGTGATTACCCACCAATATTGGATAAGGATCGAACAGTATCATATTAAACATCTTGGAAAATTAGATTCAATTAGAGTAAAGTTAGATACATTAGGTTAGGTTAGATACATTACTTAACACATAAACTAAGTAAATAAACATAAACAAACACAAACACATACTAATCTAAACATTGCAATTTATACAGTTCACACTTGTCAGTTAGTCACATAACTATACTACATTTTAAACAACACGAAATTAGACTAGTGTCTAAAACGTTCAAATTATGAGCGGCTCTAGAGATAACGAAATCGGATTGTTTCTTTTCAATGTTCCTACTTTGTTACAATACATATATACATATAATAAATATAAATATTTTTTCTTCTATACAATATTAAGTATATATATATATAAGACAGCGGGTATCTATTGATCTCAATATTCCGAGGAGACGCCACTGCTGAGCACTATTGACTTCATTTATAACAATATATCCAGTTAGAATTTTTTAATGGGTGAAAATGGAATGGTGACCCCGTCTACACTATCGGTATACACTTACAGGGTACCAGTGAAGGGTGATAAGTGAGGATGAAGGCAGGTTAATTGAACAAGAATTAATCACTATGGTTTCCAGGTGGTTCCCCCCCGCGGAGATCGACCTGACAGGGTGTATTGCTAGCATTGGGGCTGTTAAATCTCATCACTAACAATCTCTTTCCCCACCCAGTCGGGATGGCCTCTACTTGGTTTACCCTGGAAACCATTATGCTTAACTTCTGGGGGATTCGTCATGACACCAACAGGCTGACTGGACTAGCTTAACTGTCACTGACCTTTGGTATCCCTCTAGCATATACTGGTAGCGCAGGCGTGACAACCATTCCATTTTTATTAAAAAAATTACCATGCGAATAAAGTCGAGGATATTACATAAAATCATCATCTTTCTACCTTTACCCCAATTTTTTACTTATATTTGGAATCGATGTAATATATTTTCTTCTTCCATTCATCTCTATTTGCAGTTATTTTAGCATTCACTGCCATTCAGACAATACCATTTTCCGCACAGTCCATCCATATCTTTTTAGATCATCCTCTGCCCCTACAGCAATCCACATTCATACTTAACACCTTTCTATTCCATATTATGGTTAGTTTTATTTATACAATGAGATTTGAAACTCAATCCGAATCCGTCAAATCTAAAACGCTCTGGAAAATTTATTCACAATAGAACGCAACAGGCAACTCTTCACTACCCCACGCCGTGGACAGCCCAAACCTTTACCATACAAGAAACACAATAAAGGTTATACCTAATCACAATTGGTTCACTTATGTCCTCCTCAGTATCAGATATATCATTGCTGAAAAAAATTAATAAATTAGAGTGCGCGTTATTCACAGAAAAGAAAATATTAAAAAAAAAATTCATTGTGATAGTATTTAAATATATAGAAGTTTACCTAATCACTTGTAAGGATGCCTTCCGCGCATCATAAGGCATTTTTCTGAAATATTAAGCACATATACAGATTCTTATTAGGCCATAAACCATACACTTAAATAGTGCAGTGAGAGAATTAAAGATTGTATATTTTTCAACTAAAAATACTATTAGCAGTTATTTTAATCTCTATAGATAATTCTCTATTGAATAATAAATATAAGTTCGAATTAAATGCACTGAAATTAAATATATTAAAATTATAATATATAGAACAGCGTTAGATTTAAAACTTTTGTAAAATTAATCCTAATAATGCTTAATTCTGACGACTATTAATGAGACAATGTTATAAATACTTACTTAAACAGGCTATCAGACTTTTTTTTATTTATATTAGGAAACAATGAAGTTGATTCTGAGAGACCGTTTCTCTACACCTAGTATTAAAATTTCAATTTGATATAACAACAAAATCTTTATTCTGAGGACCAATTTGAACAAAATTTCTAATAGGTATATGTCAAAATTATAATAAAATTAGATTATATTATATAAATAGTTTTAGTAGTCGTAGTTGGCTACAGTTTCAAGTGACGCCAGTACGCACTTACCAATAATATTATCATATACAATTGATGTTGGTAGTTTTGACTGAACAACGGAGTTCCGTTGTTCCGTTTTAGTTGTCCATAAAATAGTAATTACATGAAATTATCAAATTAAAATATTAAGAGATAAGTTTAAAGAAAAGTCACCTCAAATTGACCCCATTGGGTAATTTAGAAATGTTACTACTGTTTGTACTTAGTTACTCTGTCTGTCTGTCTATTTATTTTTATTTCTATTTATCTAGTTTTTATTGATAAAATAATTTAAACTGATTTAAAAGTTTGAGATAATGAGAATTTTACGCTAATATTATTATATTATATTACTAAGTGACGGTGGTAACGTCAGAGAATAAGATTTTCTAGACAGCCTTTTTTATAAACGAAGTCCTTTTAAACATATCCTCGAAATTAGTAGCGAAATTTCTCACAAAGTTAAACAATTAACCTTAGATTATATAGATAAAGCATCAAGTGTCAAAAACGTGTCAAAATGTAGTCAACTAATTTGACGTTTGGCTGTCAAATTGTATTTTTTTTAATTATAAACAAAATGCACATTTTCAACGTTGTCAGTAATTGGATTAAAAAATTCCCACAACAGATTGATTTTTTTTTATTTAAATTAAGAACTATTTTTTCTAATATAATATTAATATACATATGTCAAAACCTTGACCTTTTTGACAAAACATTTGTATGAAGATTTATCTGTATAATCTAAGCAACAAACCAATATAGATACTTACAGTGAGAGATATACAACTTGCATACAGTGGCTTCATTCAGTCCCTTTAGAAAATAGTATAAATATGCCGTAAACACTAGTAAAGTTATAAAAGTAACACATTATTAACATTATTGTATAATACAAAATCTTTTGTGATATTTACCTAACGAATACACAACACACATACAATTGTGCATGCCTTATTTAGTTTTATATCATGTGAAGTACACTGTACATAAATTAAACATACATAAATATATTTTAAAGTGCAACAAAAACATAATTTTATACCTCACAATGAGCGGGTACACAGTTTGTGGCATACTGTAATCTCTGTAGAACAGTTGGTAAGGATTGTCCCTCAGGTTGTTGCCGACGAACGCTGGTGGCACACCACCGGTGCTGGTCACCACGCTGATATCAGCGCAGTTCCTGAACGTCTCTGAACGGCCGCAGCCCACAGCTTCGGTGCCGTTCGCGCAAATTCCCCACATGTTACCTATAATTATGGGATAGCACCATCATCATAATCATATCAGAATATAGGACTTCTCCTTCGAGGGTTTTGCCAGTAGTTGCCACGTTTGGCAAGCGGATTGGCAACCGCAGCCAGACTTGGTGACGTTGTAAAAGGGACAGTACTGCCCATCTCTCGATCATTAAATTCCCTTAGTCGCCTCTTACGACACCCCTAGGAAGGGACGGACTATTCTATGCAATGACTTTGTGTGTGCGGACAATATTTGAATGAATGAATGAATGAGTATACTTTATTTGCATTATACAATATAGGAAATAAGCAAGGCAATTTACAACCTTAGGGTAATGGACTAATTGTACAATATTTGTCTTTATGTTTGCTTCCTACTTAACTTCTAGACAAGTAGTTAACATATCTGTCGGTGGAATCTATCTATGTCGGTAGAGTTATTGCTAGCAGGTATATGAGAATGAGATAGCGTGATGTCTGGTATTGGGGGGGAAGGGATTATTAGTAATGAAGACTAAGGGTTCCATTGCTAGTAATATATCCAATTAGGTCGACCTCCACGTGGTTCCCCCTGGAAGTTATCGTGCTGAATTCCAGGTCTATTCAACACGATGGGCTAACTGACCTATTTCTATCCTATCTTTTCATCCTCACCTATCATCTGTCACTGATGTCCTGCCAGCGTATACCGACGACGACGGGGTTCTTCCGCAGCCCCTTACAAGGTTGGAGGTTCGGATGTCAAGCTAGTGCTCCTTACCCGGGCTTCCATTGCACAGGATGCCGCCTGCGCGTCATTATATTAGGGCCCAGTGGGCCGAGTCGGCCAATGTCAAGTCGGGCTAATGGCGTATACTGGTAGCACACCATTCCATTATGGTGTCAGAATTAAAACAAAAATATAAACAAATACTATGCTGATTTTCACCTGTATAATATGTCCACTGGAGTACACACTGCGTACACGTGACATAGGGCGGCAACCTCACTCTATACCTGAATATTTCCTTCTTTTCCGTATCCAGAGGGATCAGGAACCTGTCTTCTCTTGTCCCAGATATATATAGTGGATACCTACAAAGCATTTAGAATAATTCAATAATATCATTGTTTAAGATACACACACATATATATCTGAATATTAATATTTGATTAAGAATGATCTTTTCTTATTGAAAAGAAAAAAAAGTAAATCTCACCATATAATATAATAATAATAAATAGATATAATAATATTAAATAAATAGACGATATCTTTACATTAGAGATATTTAAGGAAAGTCGACATGAGGGGGTGGGTCTTGTTAAAAGCAGCGGAAGCAAAAAAATAAATGTTAGAAATATCGTAATAAATTATCTAAATAAAATTGGATAGATGGATAGATAATTACATTATTTACAGCACACAAATAACAACAAACATATACAGTAAAAAGAGATAAAAGAATGCATATACAAAAAAAGCAAAATATACCATATAAAACAAGTAACAGTTTTCTTCCTTATTATAAGTAGACGATGTTTTTACATGAAAGATATTAAATAAAAATTGATATGAGGAGTCTTAATAAGGGAAGCTAAAAAATATAAAATATTAAAATTTAGTCTGTCTGTATGTTTCTGTCTGTGATAGGTAAAAATTACAAGATCAAAAGGGATGCGGTTTTCAGAATTGTATTCCTAAAGGTTTAACTTCAAATATGGTGTATATTTTGTCTTGATACGCCATCTAAAAATAGTCTATTCCATTGATTGTTTTACTTCTGAAATCTATGCGTACGAAATTGTGGTCAAAAAGGTGGCAATAAATAAAATAATCTAAAGAAAAAATTTACAAAAATACGAAAGTACACGTAAAAGATGCTGCAATAAAAATTAGCAAAGATTTACATAGGTTCATTCATTCATCATTTAAGAGCCTGTTGGAGTTCTTGTCAATCACGCTCGTTACGATAGATATTAAAAAAAAAGGAAAATATTATCTTAAATTCAAATAAATTTTAATTATCATTATATCAGTTGTTAACTGTTCAGTATTGGGCCTCTCCTATAAAGGGGGTGTTACCAGTAGTTGCCATGCTTGGCAGGTGAATTGGCAATCGCAGTTAGGCTTTGATGATGTTTTAAAAGGGACGCTGCTGCCCATAAAAAATTTTACTACAACAGGTTAGTTGATCACCTATCGAAGCATTCCTGGGTGGCTTCTTGTTTAGGATTGTTGTTTGGGCAAAGCTTCATCACGAAGGTTCCAAGGTGGTTTGCTGTCAACTCCACTTCCACTTCTATTTCCTGAAAAGACAATTAATATAGGTAGCTAAGTATATATAAGGCTGAGGGAAGGGATTGTTAATAATGAGGTCTAACAACTCCATTGCTAGCAATATACCCTATCAAGTCGCCCTCCACGCGGTTCCCCCTGGAAAATATCGTGGTTAATTCTTTTTTTTTGTACAACTTAGAATGGCAAACAAGCTGACGGCCCACCTGATGGAAAGTGGTAACCGTCGCCTATACACATGAGCAGTACCATGGACATAACAGAGTATACTGTTTCGCCCATGATACCCCTCATGCGTTGCCATTCCTGAGGACTCGGGTGTTATTCCTCTATACCCTGTAAATTCGCGCCATATCCCACCCTTCAAACCGAAACACAGCCATGCAAACACAACTAATTCACGGTAGAAACACGAATGGGACAGAGGTGGCCAAGCAATCGACTATTGTACAAAGTCTCCCTCTGGTAATTCTTATGGAGTTCTTCACGATGGGTCAACTGACCTGCTTTCCTTCTCACTTGTCACCCCTCACTGGTGTCCCGCCAGCGTATACCGATAGCGCAGACGGGGTTACCATTCCAGTATCATTCAGTATATATAAGACTAACAATTTTTTTAGCCTTATTTCTAGATCAAATAAACAAAATTGCATTATACTATTTGAACAAGAGTCTTGTCGTAACATAATTATGGCTAGCACGGAAGGTAATGTTCTCTTTTTCGATATATTTTTATTTTATATACCTTCATATTAAAACTAATATCTTAAAAGTAATGTTTAAATGTAAAAATTGTACTCTGTCATACTTTTGTTGTAAATCAATAAATATTTTCTGAACCAGCAATCCCAACAATAACAACTTAAAAAAAAAAATTACAAATGAACAGTAAGATATTTTGATAATAACGCAAATTATTCTTTATAATTACATGCAATTTAAGAATTAATTCCATAAAGAAATAATTAAATACTTCGTTAGTGACAAAATTAAGTTGGAATCAATATAGGAGTAAATCTTTTTCATTTATCAAAACAATTATTAAAATGGATTAATTTGAAATAAAAAAACATACAGTATACAAAAAATAGTCTTCTTCTTTTGAAGTTGGTTAAAAAGTTGTATTGTGTTACTAACCTGTCCAACGCTGTAGTGTCTTGTGATGATGCCCTTCCCATACATTCCACCTGCTTCGTGAGGCCTCGGCACCGTTAGGTGATCCGCGTCCCCGCAAACGCCACATTTGCCACCATTTTGCTCCCACTGGACTGGACATACCAACAAAATTAAACAATTTACAGCCTTAATAACAGGAACAGACAACATGGTAAACCGGTAAACTCAGAGTTGGACTCGCACACCCGTCGGGAGTCTGTGTGTAAAACAAACCGTTACTTAAGAGGTTTTTAATTTCTTTCAATGAATTCATTGTATATTAATATATAATTAAAATATACATTCAAAGAATAATAATAAAAAACTAAATATGACTTAATCTTTTCTTTAATTTTACAGTACCTAAAAGACCACAAATATGTTTGAGGGAAAGAGATTGTTAGTAATGCGAACTACCAGTACTGTTGCTAGCAATATACCCTATCAGGTCGACCTCCTTATGGTTCTTCCTGGAAATAATCGTGCTGAATTCTAGGTATACTTATTACGATGGGTTAACTGACCTGTCTTATAATTCTCATGTATCACCATTCACTGGTGCCCCACCAGTGTATACCGTTAGGGCACCTGCCCTATTATATTATCACATATTAAAAAAACTAAGATGTTATAACTATGTCTATCTCTTTATAGAGGTAATTATATAATTTGTACAAAAGTCGATTGCTTGGGCACCTCTGTCCCATTCGTGTTTCAACCGTGAAGCAGTTTTGTTTGCATGGCTGTGTTTCGGTTTAAAGGGTGGGATATGGCGTGAATTTACTGGGTATAGAGGAATAACACCTGAGTCCTCAGGAATGGCAACGCATAGGGGGTATTATGGGCGAAACAGTATACTCTGTTATGTCCATGGTACTGCTCATGTCTATAGGCGACGGTTACCACTTTCCATCAGGTGGACCGTCAGTTTGATTGCCATTCAAAGTTGTATAAAAAAAATTATTCGCAATAAAAATATAAAATTAATAAAATCATCAATTAAAAATTATACTATTTAATTATGACTAAACTTTATAGTTAATGGAATTGAAAATAAAAAAAAATACTAAATAAATATATATAATTCGTAAGAAAAAAATAAGTATATAAAAAAATAACTAGGTACAACGTTCCAATACAATTCTATCGTTTGTGATAATGACAAAAAATTATAAGGACGCTTATTATTTCGCGATCATTGCCCTTTCTTCAATGCTAAAATGATTTCAGTACCTAATTAGTCTGAAGGAAGAGTGCTTCGTCATTCAGATTTATTACTAATCAAATAAAGAGATGTATTTGATAAAAAAAAATGAACCGGTCATTTGTAAAGAAGACCTGCGCATGGATTATTTTATTCGATTATATTTTTTTTTACTGTTTTTTTTTTATTTGTAATATTATTTAAAAACTGCTATTCCAAATAACAATCAAGCTGATGAACCACTCAATAAAAAGTGATAACAGTCTATAGAACACATTTACATTAAGCACTTTACTGAATACTTACGCAATTTTTTATAAACTTTTTGCCATCAGGACTTAAGATGCGATAAAAACATCACAGTGTAGAGATGCAAATAATTAAAAGTTAGATTTACTTAATTGACTTATCAAAATACTCAGCATATTGACATAAATTTACAATCAAACCAATTATAAAAATAAGGGCAAATACTTAATATTTTCTTTAAACCACTTCTAGCGCCGTTCTCAAACTTCATTCGAGTGCAATGTACGTATTATTAAATATAAAAATTATTGTTTTTCTCTGTCATTGGTATCCTTGACTATTTCTTTACTTTGATTATAAATATATTAATAATATTTTTTTTTATTCACACCTTAAAACTTTCATTAACAATTCAATCAATACTATAAAACTTTAAAAGCCTGTTACGAAAAAAATCTGCAATTTTGTTCCTAACATAAATAGTACCGGATTAATAGAAGTAAGGCGCATTGTATATACATATATTGCTAATAATAAGTATACCGCTGCAATGTAATAAAAAAATTGTGCGCCTTAACCCTATAGGGACGGGGGGAAAGGGATTGTTACCAATGGAGTTTGACAGCCCCATTGCTAGCAATATGCCTTATTAGGTCGACTTCCACGTGGTTCCCCCTGAAAACCATCGTGAACAATTCTTGTTTAATTTGTCACGATGGGCTAACTGACTTACTTCATCCTCACTTATCATCCTTCACTGGTGCCCCGCCTGTGTATACCGATAGCGCGGGTGGGTACCATTCCATTATCATCCATTAAAAAAAACCTTATAGGGACGTTCGAGAATTATATAACGCAATTTTTGAAGATTTTTGTTACTCTGTCTTTCATATAGAGTGTCGTAACTTTTTTTTTACTTTATCCATTATAAACAAACATACAAAAAAATCTTTCCTCTTACAATATTAGTTTAAATAACATCAAACATAAACGATACATCGCCTTTGGAAAATACACTTTATATCCTGAGAAGATAAAAAATATCGCTACAAAACACGTCTTAAAATTCCTATCAGGAATTGAACTGTAAAAACCGCAGTGAACTATAAAAACAACGAGCACAAAAGATCATGGAAAGGTCGCAGTGTCACAGCTTTTTCTGCTGGAAAAATCCCGTCTTTCAATATAAATCCTAACACTCATTCACAACATAGCATTCTGTAGGTGAAAGAATTTTTAAAATCGGTTAAATAGTTTCTGAGTTTATCCATTATAAACAAGCATACAAAAAATCGAATCTTCCCTCTTTATAATATTAGTTTAAATAACAACAAAGTGATAGAAACAAACAATGTTTGTTCCTATCAATTGTTGTTATTGTAAGTAAAAGAAAGTAATGTTACCGTAAATAAGATTTTCTCATGTTCTTTATCAACTTACATATATCCGCATAATTGATCGAAGCTATGTTAAGTTCAGCGAACCTAATTTTATTTTTGGTGCGTTGACTTCGCGTCTCATTAGCTTAATATACGAGTACATGACAAAAAAAGTTTGGCCAATTGTTCAATATGCAAACATAATGCCCCGTGACATACCGACGTTTAGAAAACGCGGATGTTTTTAACTATTCATGTATTGAGTTCCTTTTTAATTGCGCAATTGTAACGGATTATATTGTTGTTGGATTAAATTTAAATTTGCGTGTGAATCAAAACAAGTCTTATTTGTTTAAACAACTTGTAAAGAAAAGGTAAGATTTAAAACAAGTTGTTTTTTTTATTTTTTATTTTTATGGGTGAAAATGGTATGATAACCCCGCCTGCGCTAACGGGATACGCTGGCGGAGCACCAGTAAAGGGTGATAGATGAGAATGAAAACAGGTCAGTTAGGCCATCATAATGAATTCATCAGGAATTAACCATGATAGTTTCCAGGGAGAACCGCGAAGAGGTCGACCTGGTTGGGTATATTGCTAGCAATGGGATTCTCAGTCTCCATTACTAACAATCCCTTTCCCCCCATATATGTTTTATTGTTAAAAATTTTGTAAGTGCACATTATATTTTAATGTAATAACACCGGATTAGATTACGTGCATTTAAAACAAAAAATAGTAAGGCTGGCGCTCGCGTCACGGCCGCTCAAGACTAAGAGTCCCGGATGGTCCCGAAACTAGTCGCGCATTCTCTACTACAATACACGTAACTTAATCCAATGTTCTTACATTAAAATACAAGTCTTATTTTTTATACAACTTATAATGGCAAACGGCTGCTACACTTTGCTTCAGTCGTGGTTCAGTAGCAAAGAGTGGTAGAGGTCTGATATTAGTCACTTTTTCCTGCTCGTTCAACACTAAAGCGATACGTGTAAGAGTGGAAATAGTGGAGATAGTGGACGCCTGAGATAAAAAATAAAGAGTGCAGGACTCACTTTTGCTTCTAATCTTTTGGTCATCTCGAAATTAAGCATGAATATCACGAGGATGTCCTAATAAAAGAGGCCTATCATGGCATTTTTTATACTACTATGATGGCAAACAAGCATACGGCCCGTCTGATAGTAAACGGGGTTGCCGTAGCGATTTTTTTTATAACACAGGGAGCAAACGAACATGCGGCTCACCTGATGGTAACTATATTTAGCGCAGATATTATGCAGGCTTTATGTATGTTTGTCAGAAATTAAAAAACCTACCGGCATATCCGCCGCAGAAGAGCTCGTTGTCATTGTAGTTCACTGGATTGGGGAATCCGAACCTCCACATGGAGTTCCTCGCGGGAGGATCCATCAGCCGACCGTGACCTTCGGCGCCACGATGCGCGCTCTCTAGCATCTGTAACCAAGATATTTAAACAACATAATTACGTATATCATGCATAAGAAAAAAAAATATACAGTCAGTATTTGTTTGCCGTGTGTCTCGGTAAGGAATGGGCTACCCCTTCTTTCCCATAAATTTCGTAAGAGGCGACTGAGGGAACTTAACAGCCGAGGATTGAACAGCAGCGCCCCTTCTAAATCGTCACCAAAGTTTAACTGCGGTTGCCAATCCGCCTGCCAAGCTTAGCGACTACTGGCAGAATCCTCCTTATGGCAAAGGCTTATGTTTGGCAGTGGACAGTTAACGGCTGATAAGATAATCATGATGATGATGACGATGATAAAAACACAAAAAATACAAGCAATTGAGTACCTCCTTCTTTCTGACGGTTAAAAATATAGCATTTTTAATCAGAACACTTATTTATATTTGCCCATAAACTTACTTGTAAAAGGAATATCCAATATGTCAGGAACGAAGTGCCCCTCGTCTTGTGCCTTCTCATTTCCATCTGAAAACCATAAAGATAATGTATTTACTGTAACATAGTAATCAACTTACAGTATTAATTACAAAAGTTTTATTTTTGGCGATTGTTAATCACAATATAAACTTAATATCAAATTAAATTTAAATTGGTCGAATAAAATATTCAATATTAAATTTAAACCAATTAAATTTTATATTTGTCGAATAAATTACACATAATGTGATTTAAAACAAAGTAAATCGCTTTATCTGATATTATTTTTTAGAATTTACTTATCGACTGATAAGTTTTTTGTGTGATTTTATCTGCGCAAAAAATCCTATAGTCTCTCTCTGTCCTTTGGTATTAAGTTACATCTCAGTTAATTTTTTTCATTTAAAAAAAGAATTGTTAGTATTGAAAAGAACAAAAAATTTATATCTTTTTAATTTTTTTTTTATACCGCAAAGGTAGCAAATAAGCATATAGTCCGTTTGAAAAAAAAACGGTCACTATAGCCTATGGACACCTGCAACACTAGAGGTGTCACGTGCACGTTGCCGACCCTAAAGAAACCTTAATAAACACTTTTTGAAGTACCCCATACAGTACTCTTTAGGGAAAAACTCTATTGTAATCATCAATGTAAGCATTTGTTATAAGAATAAGGATTTATTGTTAAGGATTTATTTTAAACTAGCATTCACTTGCGACTTCGTCTGCGTAACCGGGATACCAGAGGGAGGACTTTGTACAAAAGTCGATTGCTAGGGTATTACTGTCCCATTCGTGTTTTAACCGTGAAGCAGCTGTGTTTGCATGGCTGTCTTTCGGTTTGAAGGGTGGGATATGGCGTGAATTTACTGGGTACAGAGGAATAACACCCGAGTCCTCAGGAATGGCAACGCATGGGGTGTATCATGGGCGAAACAGTATACTTTGTTATGTCCATGGTACTGCTCATGTCTATAGGCGACGGTTACCACTTTCCATCAGGTGGGCCGTCAGCTTGTATGCCATTCTAAGTTGTATAAAAAAAAAGATGTATTTACTACAAATAAAGCAGTCACTATTTTACGCACCGCAGCAGATGTCGACGTGATTAACACATTATTACCATAGGTTAGCTCTTGAATTAGCCACAGATAGAGACTGTGTGAAAATTCAAGATATATTTAAAAGAAACGGTATTGCACTATATCGGACAGTTCGAACTTGCATACCTTTTACAAGCGTACGGGTAATAAAGAGTGATTTTATCGCTTCTGAAGAACATAAATGTCTTATAAATGACGCAGGTTGCGACCGACCGAATATTTATTCGCCTTTTTTAACAATCTACACGCAAATCTTTACAATTTGTTGATTTAACAATAAATGTTTGTATAAATTTTTACATTACACGTGCATTACAAATTGTTCACTTAGGTTTACTTATTTATTATTTAATGGAATTATGTTGGTTCGTTGTGGACAGCCTTACCTAATTTCATTAATATCTTGACTAATATTATAACGAGGCAAGATTTAATTTTCTGTTTGTTATAAATAAACTCAAAAGATATTAAACTTATTTTCTTTCTTTTCTATTCTTTCATCTATAGAAAGCTACAGTGTTAGCGAGTAATACAAACTTTTATATTACATAGATAGAGCATCGAGCCTCAAAAACGGGTTAACTTTTTATCAGCTAATTGTCAAATTAGCTGACTCGTTTTTTTAGCAGTATTCTATATACTTACGCATAAATCGTATCTGCACATGTTATTTAATAAATAAAATGCGTGTTTACGCATTAAGAAGATGCAGAAATTATAAGACAAAATAAATATAGAAGTTATAAAGGAAACACTCATAACTATTTATCACGCAAAATTTTATGAAAATGTCGACCCGCTTTTCTCGTAGCAATATCCACTTTAAAAAAACTGTGCTCAGCTGGGGTAGGTCATTATTACAAAATACTACAGGTTTTGATTACTTACATATACATATATATCACGCCTGTCTCTTATTAGAGTAGGCCGAAACAATAGAATCGACTAAGGGAGTGCTAGGGATGGGCGGCAGCGTCCCTCTTAAAACATCTCTTAAACCTGACTACGATCGCCAATCTGCTTGCCAAGTATGGCAACTGGCAACCCCCAAAGAATGAGGCTTAGTTCAACAGTGGCCAATTAAAAGCTGATATAATAAATAATAAATGGCCAAAACAACGCAATATTCTTTTGAAACTTAAATATATTTGCAAAATAAGTTTACAAATATAATAAATATACTCACATTATGCACGTGATAGTAGTATACGAATAAAATCTAAACAAACAAACAGTTCGTACAACAAATATTACTTATTTAGAATCGGTTAATTAGTATTTTAAATACGTAGAAGGAAAATATCATCCATATGTGGAATTACTCATGCGCATTTCGCGTAAATCGTTGATGGCTTTTCGAGGATCATTTGCATAGAATGAAACGCTGAAAGGCAATGACTTTTTGATGTTAGGAGTGTTGTATAGAAAAAAAATTACATGAATTTTTAACTTTGAAGCGATTAATATTAAGTTCAATTTTAATTGTTGTTGATAATTTGATTTTATGAAGCTATCTTTCGATCAAAGTCATAGCCGGCAGCGTTTTGTATATAATCCGAAACAAGCCATTTAATTTCAATAAAAACGCGTTGTTTAGTTGGTCTTTCGTGCCAGACATTTTTTTTTTTTGTTTATAATGTGGTCAATAAAGAATAAATAAAAAAAATTAATAACCTACTTGATGAAATGTGATAACCAATGTCTATAGGTGCCATAGATTAAATACAGAATACAGATTATGGTACTGATACCCCTCATGCATTGCCATTTCTAAAGAATAAGACATGATGTCATTGTACCCTATAATTTTATTAAATATATTTGAAGATATAAAAATTTATTTAAAGTTTTAAACTCTGGGACTTCAACTGGAAACTTGGGGCAGAGTTAAAATGTAGTTTAGTAATAGTAATAATACACATAGTTAATCTCAAAGTTTAGTTGTATCCCGAGGGAGCTTCTGTATTCCAGTAGTTCAAATGAAAATGGAATCCTTAATGAATCCCTGTTGTGCTTATATCTTATTTTTGTGGTTGTATATTCTAATAATTGAACTTTTAATCTATCTTGACTGTATATATATATATAGTTTTATTTTTATGGGGAAATGATAAGTCCCATGATATAACAACTATACAACTATAATGACATCAGATATTCATCACTAAACAAGATTATAAATTTATTAAGCCAGGTTCTTGTTCAATACAAACAGTAATGAGTCTTTATAATGATATTCAACTATGTTTTAAGTAAAAGACGCGTGCATTCTGCAAATAGTCATAAATTATCATTAACTTGCTAATATATTCATTATAAAAGCATTTCCGTTTAATATCATCGTCTTTGCAGAATATTAATCATGCTGGCGTCAATTTATGTGATGTATGAATAAAATATTAACAACAAAAACTGACATATTTGACATTCGTCGTGTACCATCGGACGTATAAGTGTTAAGTTATAATAGAAGGTCAATAAAATTCCTCTTTCAATTATGGATTTGCCAAAAAAAAAGAATACCTAATAAGTAAATTTACAGCATAACAATATTCGGCATCGTACGATTAATATAATAAGATATATATAATATAATAATATATATGAGACTATTTATATATTACTAACACTAAATACTTACTCTGTATCAAAACAAAGTCAAATTGTAATATGTGTAATATTAGAATTCCATGCATTGTTAAAAACATTCCTCAAGCCAGAAAATGTGTATAGATAGCACTTGGATAGTTGAAAAAATCTATATTGGTTGCATCCCAAGACTTCGCTAGTGTATCATGTAAAGTATCCTGTTTTAAGTTAGGATACGACCTAGTCGTGTATCAAAATCAAATACGTTCCGTAGTTTAAGTCGTAAATATAATAGTAATAGGTAATATCTGTCTCTCGCAGTTCGCCAGCGGAACCCTTTATTGTTCTTAGGTGAATTTTAAAAATCTTTTTTTTTTCACTGCTGATAAAACTGTGAATAAGACTATGCATTGCCAACAGTTTCCTAAGTACACATTATATTTTAATGTAAAAATTACTCATTTAACTTACATGTAATTTGTCAGACTTGCGTTCACGTTACTGACGCTCAATACTAAGGGCCCCGAATGCTCTCGAAACTAGTAATTATTATTATTAGTTATTACATTGAAAGACTGTATTGATCAATCAATCTGTTTCTACTTTTATATACGTTTAAATAGATTTTCCCCTCAAAATTTAATATGAATATTATCAAATCGTTTTAAGGTACAAATTCACTCATCAACAATATAATAGTTGTTGACAAAACAAAGGAAATAAAAAATACACTAAGACGACAAACATTTTCTACTGCTTTATAATCTCTCATAAATATGAAATCCAAACTCCACTAAATGCCAACAAACTTCAGTAACAGAACTTCTCGCTGCCTTTCGTCACTTGTACCGAACCCTTTATTTACGGGCGTTGACAGTACGTGATGGTTGTAGGCGTCTAGGTCAAGATACGTACGGCCTTGACAACGGGCTGCGCACGCGCACATTAGCAGCGTTTGCTTATTTTTAGATTATGTCATTAAATGTCACTAAATGTCGCGCAAGTAACAAAAAATATAGGAATCCAGGTGTCGGACCGTGTACCTGTCAGATTTCATATGGTATTTTAATGCCTTGCTTAATATTGATAAATGTCAATACATTTGTTAAAATAATTTAAAATATTTTTATTTGCCAATATAGATATATTTTCTTACATAAATGCTTATGTAATAATTGTTAGATAAGTTTACATTATCCGATAGTAAGAAATATTTTTTATGCAAAAAAGAAATTACAAACAGACACATATGGTTAGCAGTTCATCATTATCATCAGGTTTTGACTGTCCTATGCTGAACATAAGCCTCCCTCCTAGGGGGAATTTGCCAGTAATTGCCATGTTTGGCAGGCGGATTGGCATTTTACCAGACTTTGTACAAAAGTCGATTGCTTGGGTACCTCTGTCCCATTCGTGTTTCTACCGTGAAACAGTTGTGTTTGCATGGCTGTGTTTCGGTTTGAAGGGTGGGATATGGCGTGAATTTACAGGGTACAGAGGAATAACACCTGAGTCCTCAGGAATGGCAACGCATGGGGGGTATCATGGGCGAAACAGTATACTCTGTTATGTCTATAGTACTGTTCATGTCTATAGGCGACGGTTACCACTTTCCAACAGGTGGGCCGTCAGCTTGTTTGCTATTCTAATTTGTATAAAAAAAAAGTTAAACTTTAGAGATGTTTTAAGAAGAACGCTGTTGCCTATCACTCGACCTTCCTTAGTCGACTCTTATAACACCCACGGGAAAAGACGGGATGGCTAATTCTATCCCGGGACCACACGGTTGACAACACTTGATGAAAAGGGTAACCGCCTGTACACATGCACCATAGAGCTCAATCAATGAAATATTTATCCTAGGGATCTGATTCCATCCATCAAGTTTAAGAAATATCGATTTTTAGAAAACGAAAGGCTCTTTATAATTTTTATGTAATTTACAATTCATTGAAAGTGATTTCAAACACAAAGTTTTAAGATCAAATTTTAATATTTCTCATATTTTACTATAAACATAATCTAAACATAATATTTCAAAAATGTCCTTTAATACGAGTACGCAGTTTAAATAAAACATAACCTCTTTTCAATCACTGAACTAAAACCACTCAATACAAGTGTCTAAGTGGAGCAGCCAAATTACCGTTAAAAACAAACGGGTCATTGTGTCTTCCATTAGAAAAACATTTTCAGTAATGCAATAAGAAAGTAAAGAGCTATCAATGAGCCGAGTGAGCTCCGAGACATTCCTTTGTTTGATTCGCAAACACATAAAAGATGACAAACAAAGCCAACGGAGTCGGTAAGAATGCTGTTTTGTATACGCAAACCGTAATTTTTAAATTTTTAAGCTGAGTATTTATATTATAGATAAAATAAATCACTTAACACTAACACATTTTCCTCTACAAATACAGGTAATAAACGTACAAATAAATAATAAGATTTGTGGCAAAATCAGTTATTTCAATTTAAAAATTAAACTACCTAACTAATTTACTGGGTATAGAGGAATAACACCTGAGTCCTCAGGAATGGCAACGCATGCGGGGTATCATGGGCGAAACAGTATACTCTGTTATGTCCATGGTACTGCTCATGTCTATAGGCGACGGTTACCACTTTTCATCAGGTGGACCGTCAGCTTGTTTGCCATTCTATGTCGTATAAAAAAAAATAAGAACCAGACCGATTTTGATAAAATTTCTATGAGATGAATCTGTAAGTGTCCGTTGAGTAAAAAAAAATGCAAATCGATTTGTAACTGACGGAGATAAGATGTAACAAACATTTAAAAAATACAACTGAATTGAATACCTTTATTAATAATCTTTTTAAAGTCCGTTAAAAAAAATAAATCTTCAATTTAAAATATTTAATTTTTCATATAGGACTTCATCATATTAACTTTAAACTGTCTACTGCTAAACATAAGCCTACCCCTAGGGGGGTTTTGATAGTAGTTACCACGCTTAGCAAGCGGATTGGCAACCGCAGCTAGGTTTTGAAAATGTTTCAAAAGGGACGCTGCTGCCCATCCCTCGTTTTTCGTTAATCGCCTCTTACGACACCCATGGGAAAGAAAGGGGTTGCCTATTCTATATTGGGACCACACGGGATATTTTAATAATTCATTCCTTATGTAGCATATTAATTTAATAACATACAATTATAATTATTCAAATAAAATAACAGGTACTTAAAGTGTTGTCAATGCAAAAAAATGGGGGCGTTGCCAACACGCGAACAACCGATGGTAAAAATATTCATTTAACGAAATATGATGCCTTCTGGTAATATATTACGAGGCAGGCCCGAGGCACCCACGGTGCAATGCACATACATAACAAGCCTTCCGCGTGCCCCCTCGACAAGTGTTAACATATCTTATTAACTTGTTTTAAAAGCGGACCCTGCTTTACATTTCTACGTGACCTTTCGTGTCCGATGCCAATTCAAAGTTTACTAATTATGGACACAGCATTTGATGTAGGTTTTGTCTACATTACTAAAGATAAAAAGTATAATGTGTTTTAGTTGTATTTAGGTGGGCATGTGTAAAAAAACCCAGCTAAGTTCGAGTCGAACTCGCGAAATGAGGATTCCGTATATTATAATAAAAAAAATAGTAGTTTTCGGATTTTTTCATTTACTTGTATTGTACGATATTGTTTCTTACCAAATTTCATGAATCTAAGTCAATGGGCAGTACCCTACAGGTTTTGATTCCCTTTCAAATGTCAAAATATACCTACGCTATAAATGGCCGTATGTTTTGATTATGTTGACCTAGAAGTTTGAGTTTTTCACAACTTCAAGGCATTTCAGACTTGTGTATTTGATACTAGTTTTAACTTGAAACCCCCCCCCCCCCAGCGGTCCTTGAAAAAAAAGGTTTTAGGGCAGACAAATTGATCCTATAAAAGTTCTATTTTTCTTTTTAGGTACGGAACTCTAAAAATGGGCCATATGTTTAATACATTTAGTTTAAATCCGTTCAACAATGTAGCATGATTGAGTTATTACTCTTAAATTAAAGTTAATTATTGAAAAATCTTCACAAACATTCAGAACTTCTAATTCGATTTATTCATTCAATTTGAAATCTTACCAAAATTTTGTGTTTATATTTTATTTCGTACTAGTTATATTCCGCGGATTCAAATCTACCGATCGATTTGAGTATTCAATATGCTTAGTTAGGATATGACCTATCCGTGTACCAAATTACATTGAAATCTGTTCAGTAATTTTACCGCGATCGAATAACATACATACATTTATCCCTCGCTAAAAACTTTCGTATTTATTATATTAATAGGATTGTAAATGTTCTTTTTGAGTCGTACCTACACTCAAAACTTTTTCTAATCTAGACTCATGCGACTTTGCCGCAAAAAAAATGTTTGTTCCGATAAAGCCATAAATTCGACTTTATTTTCGATTAAGAATCAAAACTGCTACATCCATTTAACATATATTTTGTATAACGAGACAGGATATCGCACGATAATATTACATGTTAATGTAATTGAATCCAAATTTAAGAAAAAAAAAATAAATTTAATATAAATTCCATTTATATGCAAACAAATTTTATTTGGACCCTTACACTGTCGATGATGAGACATCTCCCAAACCCAATACGGTACATACGTATTTAAATAATTATAAACGTGTTTCTTAGCGACTTTGACACAATATAGTCCCTTTATTATGTCAAAATTTAAGATATTTATGTAAAAATCAGCTTTTATCCGCGATTCGTTCACGTAACGGGATGTATTATATTTACTATTCAGTTTAAAAAGTAACCTATATCCTTCTCACACTCTACACCAGTGGTTACCAACCTTTTTTGTGCCATGCACCACTTGAATATTTCTAAAATTTTTATGCCCCCATCCATAATTTTTCCCGACAAAGTTTACTTTGGTAAAGTCAAACGAAATTATAGCTAATATATACTTACAGCATTTGTTAATTTTCTTTTTTTTTTAATTTGGCACCGATATCGTAGCATTGCATTTAAATGGCCCGGAGCAAGAGGGTTAAAATCGCTTCGAGTCCATTTTTTAATTGCTTTTTTAATTTTTGTAACTGTCGCCCCTGTGGGGCGTGGGCCCCACGTTGGGTAACACCGCTCTATACAGTATGCGTATACCAGATTTCTTATTTATTTATTCATTCTTTATTGCATTACTTAAAGAATAACACAATATATGTATATAAGCAATCTTTTCGTGATTTAATTTTTAAGTGATTAATTAAGTCGTTAAAGTGCTATAAAGTAACAAACAAACAATCAAACTTAATTTAATATTTATAATATTAATTAGGATGAATATTGTTTTTGTGTTGGTTTTATATTATCGATTTCGTTTATTATCGATGTCCTTCTGTCACATTTGTTTCTGTAAAACTGGATCACTGATCTATATTTGTAAAACATTGGATCTTGGTAATCCCTTATGGACTCTGCGTTATAGGTTCGCCGAGTGCGGGGTCCAGTGTAGTCATGTTGTATATATCTTGTGTTTAATAAATAAATGGAATTCAAAATTTTAAAAAGTAACTTCCATTATATATCGCCTTAGAACTTTTTGAAATAACACTCCGCGGCTAAGCCATGAGCTATAAAATAATATCAAATTATAAATTTCATTCAAGTACTTAATTATTAGAATTATTTTTTAATCTAATCATTACATTAAACTTCAACTAGTTTGTGAAAATTCACCACAATCCATATATTGATGTCATTATTTTTAGTGCGAACTACCATGGAGTGGAATGCGCTTCTTGCATCCTGACGAAATACAACTCAGACTCTTCGAAATTATGGTAGATAACTATAGGTAAGCGCATTTCAGGGTTACCAGATGTGAATTTTGATTTTTACTCAAACATCATAATATATTTAATATTTTTCCCCCAAGTCGATATGATTTACAGAACTTACCCTATTACAAAGTTGTATCGTTTTCACTACGTTTTACAATGTGCCACAAAATGAACGACGAAAAACAAATCATTTCTTCTGTTCTTAGTTTTAGCTTATCTTACCTTCTCTTAACACATTCTCTGTTTTACTACCTCTATATACTTTGCAGGATCAAAACTTTCCAAAAAAAAATAGCCAAACTTCTCCAAACCCATACCACTTTTTAACAAAAAATTCTCTAAGGATTTCATTTATCCTAAATTTAGCGAAGAAAAATTTTTACTTAAAATTGAGAAAAATATGATCAAGCTGGCAACACCAACGCATTTCATCACAGGTCGTTGTAATATTTTTCATGTGAAATAAGAACAAGACAAATCTGTTACGCAATAAAAATAAAAAATGTAGATAATTTATTTAATACAAATAGGATCGACCGTTAACATATTTCGTCCACTTTTGTAATAAGTAAAGTTGCATGGATGCATTGCTCATAAAAATATTGTAGTGCAACATGATATTTTTCGTCATATCGCGTATTAAAAAATTATCGAGGCCTCATAATGATATCCAAAAGAGCATAAGTGCCAGAATATCAAATATCACGTACAAAATTTCAACTCGCGCACTATACTCTTACATTTAAAGACTTTGAAATGTTAATTGACAGCCAGAGATGTTTTACCTTATTTTTTTTTTATATTTTACTACCTCTACATGGAAAATCAGCATGATTAATAAGCCAATTACTTTATTAAAATAAAGATTGTCATAATGGTATTATAAAAGTGCAATTATATTACAATCAGGACAATTTTCGTGTCAAGTGAGTTTATCATTAATTTCAACCAATTTTGTTTATGAAACGGCCAATTTACCGCAATTGGCGGGGAAGGTATTCCACTCATCTCGTTAATGATCGCCTTAAAGCCCGCAGCCATGTGATTTTATGTCAAACGAAACATTTGTACAATTGGGTCGTGCCCATAATTTATTTTTAACATTTTATCACTATGTTCTCTTACCTGTTTTTCCTAATAGAGAGTAACCTTCCGATCGGCTAGAGCAGAGGTCGTCAACCTTCGGCTCTTTTGATGTGAAGCTGCGGCTCTTAAGTTTCACACGCGAATATTATTTATTTAATAAAAAAATAAATTAAAAATCGTTCTGAATCGATTAACGAGGATTAAGCACTAAACTTTATTTATGCAAGTACTGTTTATAAACTTTGAAATTTTGACGCTTCCGACTAAAAAGGTTGCCGACTCCTGGGCTAGAGACATCATGACATTATTTATAATTGCCAGTAATATAATAAATAGCTGGCTAAAATTTTTCCCTCCAATTATTTTTTTAAATATTCGAATCAAGTGCTCATAACTCGTGCTGGGAATTACAGACAGGCATTTATTATAAGTAATTGCATTCATACCAGGTAACATATTATAGTAAACATATAACCATAAAACAACAGAGGGAGACTTTGTACAAAAGTCGATTGCTTGGGTACCTCTGTCCCATTCGTGTTTCTAACGTGAAGCAGTTGTGTTTGCATGGCTGTGTTTAGGTTTGAAGGGTGGGACATGGCGTGAATTTACAGGGTACAGACGAATAACATCTGATTTCTCAGGAATGGCAACGCATGGGAAGTATCATGGGCGAAACAGTATACTCTGTTATGTCCATGGTACTGCTCATGTATATAGGCGACGGTTACCACTTTCCATCAGGTGGGCCGTCAGCTTGTTTGCCATTCTAAGTTGTATAAAAAAAACCATAACTGTTAATTGATAAACAAATACTTGGTTCGTCTTATGGTAACATTTCCAACAGTGACTTCACTGTATGTAATGGACGACTACAATACGAATACTAATACTAACACCAGAGGAAGGTTTTGTACAAAAGTCGCTTGAGCTTAAGTTGCTTGAGTACCTCTGTCTCATTTGTGTTTCTACCGTGAAGCAGTTGTGTTTGCATGGCTGTGTTTCGGTTTGAAGGGTGGGATATGGCGTGAATTTACTGGGTACAGAGGAATAACACCTGAGTCCTCAGGAATGGCAACGCACGGAGG